>NW_006443138.1:8810628-8828627 GCF_000325575.1 Pteropus alecto
AGAAAATTTGGTTCAATAAAGTAAGTCAACAAAATAATCATTATTGTTAAGATGGTGTTTAGATAAGGTTAAAGGGGTCAAATATAGGGGGGTGGGGGAGGGTGAAGTAGGTAAAGGGTATCAAATATATGGTAGCTGAAGGAAACGACTTTGGGTGGTAAACACACAATAGAATACAGATGTCGAATTATAATCTACACCTGAAAATTATATAATTGTATTAACCAATGTTACCCGAGTAAACTTAATAAAAAAAAAGAAAAGAAAATATGATACAAGGTAAGCATCAAAGTAATTTTTATTTTTTATTTTATTTTATTTTTTTTGCTGCAGCACCATTTGTAGAAAAGACTATCCTTTCTCTACTGCTTTGCCTTTGCACCTTTGTTGAAAATCAGTCATCCACAGGTGAGTGGTTCTATTTTTGGACATTATTATATTTCATTGATTTGTTTGTCTATCTTGATGCCAATACCACATGGTCCTGATTACTATGGTTTTGTGTTAGGTTTGACATCAAATAATGTTAGTCTTCCAACTTTGTTCTTTTCCACAATTGTTTTTGACTATTCTAGGTCCATTTTCACGTGAATTTTAGAATCAGCTTGTTAAATTCTATAAAAATAATTTCTTAAAACCTTGCTAGAATTAAAATTGAGATTTCATTGAATTCATAGATCAAGTTGGGAGAGCTGACATCCGATAATTATTGTCTTTTGACCCATAAAGATAGTATAGCTCTCCATTTATTTAGGTCTTCTTCATTTTCTTTCAGCAATGTTTTGTAGTTTTTAATGCATAGGTTTTCCAGAGATGTATTTCTACGTATTTCATGTTTTTTATGTTATTGTAAATGATATTTTAAATTTCAATTTCTAATTGTTTATTGCTAGCATATAGAAACAAATGATTTTTGTATATTGATCTTGCATCTTACAACTAGTGAACTCACTTATTAGATCTAATAACTTCTTTGTACATTATATAGAATTGTTTTACATAGATATCAGGTCATCAGTGATAAAGACAGTGAGATTTTATTCTTTCTAATTTGGATGCGTTTTACTTCTTTTTCTTGCCCTCTTGCACTGGCTATAACCTCCAGTACAATGTTGAATAGAAATGGTCAGAATTGATATCCTGTCTTGTTTGTGATCTTTTTTGTTGTTGAAAAAGAAAAAAAGTATAACTATAAGTACATATTTGCTTCTATATACCTGAAATATCTTCAAAAACATGTAAGAAACTGATAATATTGATTGCCTCTGAGGAGAGAAATTAGGTTGGATGGGGATACGGGTAAGAAGCAAACTTCTCACTAGATACCTTTTAGTATTTTTTAAAGCAGGAGCCATGCAAATATATTGCCTATTCCAGAAAATAAATAAATAAAACATAAGAAAACTAGTTAGTTGTATAAACAGAGCCTCTATTAAAAAACCAAACCTTTTTGTAAAGAGACAGCTTAACAAGAATGGGACACAAGAGATCACAGAGCTAAAAATTAACAAAGATAGAGTTAATCATTTAAAAATATTTGGGAGTTTGTAATATTTGCAGTAGACTTTGGAAGAGGAGAGGCATGAATTGAGTTAGGCATTTTAAGAAGAAGATATATGCAAAGGCATTAAAATTGCAAATCGTAAATTTTAGCAAGTAAATTAGCTGAACTGGGGCATTAGCCCTGGTAAGAGAAATAAAAAAGAAAGGTAAGATAAGAGAGTGCGTTGCAGAAGTAAAAGTAATATAAATGGCAATTTCATATGGTTCAATCCAATACCAACCCAATCTATGGTACATATTTACCTTCACTTAACTCAGCTAAGAGATATTTTTAGTAAGTGCCTGCTCTTCATCAGGTCCAGTGCTAGATGTTGCACCTGGAGGGGAACCAAACTGACATGATCCCTGTTCTGATAAATGTTTTGGTCTAGTGGGCACCTTGGACCTCAACAAAATAAGCAACCTCTGTGTTCCCTTTTGTTTCAAAATTTTGGTTACAAATTCAATCTGACACTCTCTGAAAACTCCTAACCTTTTGCCTACCCAACTCTATAAAAATTTAAGTTGTTACTCAGACCTTTTGATTCCTACTCTTCTCCTTTCACATCTAATCAGTATAGGATTCCTTGGTACAAGAAGACAGACCAGAAGCCTGGGGTGGAATTTTACTTTGGTTTTCCCTGTAGGACTTGGGCAATTTACTTAACTTTCTGTGCCCAGCTACCTCCTATAGAAAATGAGGATAAATAGTATGTATCTCATAAGGTTGCTGAGAATAGTAAATGAGTTATCACATATATAGTGCTTAGAACACCCTGACATATGGTAAGTTTTTAATAAATATTAGCAATTATTACTATTAGTAGAAGATCTTGCATATGTCATTTCACCCAAGGCTAACACTTCCTACCAACTATATCCCTCCCACCTCCTCCCACTTGGTGGTCTTTTTATAGGTAATCTCATTTTTCCCACAGCATATTGAAAAACATTCTCTCTCTTGAATCTGTTCGTAGAATTATAAACATGATCAGGAGCCTCCCTCTTAAAAATCCATCCTAATTATGAGCATGTCTTCTTCTTTGTTTTATAATAAAATGAATTGAAAGTTCACACTGCTACCTCAGGTTTTCCTATTTTGTCTTCATTCCTTAATCTACTGCAATCTTTCACCTGACACCATCACGTCACAAAATTCTTTTTGCTAAGGCCAAAAACAACTGTTTCCAAGATGCCTTTCCTGTGTTTTCCCATTGTACCCCATGTCCACCTTAAAATTATAATTTTTTCAACACTTCTTATCCTCTCTAATGTGGTATAATTTTTACTTACTTTGTTTACGTCTGCTTTCCCTGGTTAGAATGTAAAATCAGGGAGGACAGAGATTTTGTCTGCTTTGTTTACTGCTGCATCCCCAGCACCCAGAATAATGCCGGAACACCATAACAACTTACTAAATATGTGTTGAATGAATGAACACTGAATTGTGATTATCTACTTACCTGCCTTCTACATTAGACCAAGAGCTACCCTGAAGGTAGAACTGTTGTTCTTATCTCTTTATTAGCCCTGTTAGCTCAGAGCCTGACCCACAGGTGAATGTGAGTGTTATGAGTGCATGGGGAGTCACTATGGTACCAGTATTTTTGGTAAATGCTTTGGGATGATACTCTAAAGGCCTGAGAAAGTGGTTTTTAAATTCTACTCTGGAACCCTAGAGCTCCAAAGAACTGATACGAGGATCTTGCAAATAATGGAGATTTAAGTTGCCTAAAGAAACTATATTAGTCAGCTGTCTCCAGAGAAACAGAACCAATAGGAGATTATCTATAGATCTGTTACTCTTTCAGTTGCTTACAGCTAAAAAGTCAATACTTGAGAGATGAGTGTTGGATGGAGAGGAAAGATTACTTTATTCAGGAAGCTGACAGCTTGGGAAGACAGCAGACTAATGTCCAGAGACCATCTCAGAAGTTCTGGACCAAGACAAAGAGTTTCCATGGGGAGGATGAGGAGGGGGAGTTCCAGGGAGCTGAGAAGTCTGTGTTTCTTCAGTCATAGATAATGTTTTGCATATTGGACTCCTGGGTGCCAGCAGCTGGTTGTAGCTACCTTGGAGATATCTTTCCTTCTGTAAAACAAACTCGTAAATTCTCCTCAAGACCCTGGAGTCATCTCCTCATACTTGACAAAGAAACAGCATATTAACAACACAAAATTATACTGTGAGAATAAAAGGAGTTGAGCAAGAAGAGTGGTTAACATGTGAACAAAGGCCTAATTAAGAATAAAATTAATTCTAGCTGCCAAAAATACTAGGGGCATCAAAATCTCGAGGGGCTCAGCTACATTATCTATCTATCTATCTATCTATCTATCTATCTATCTATCTATCTATCATCGATTTATTATGAGGAATGGCTCCTTTAATTATGGAGACTGAGAAAGTCCACAATCTGTTGTCTGCAAGCTGGAAACCCATGAAACCCAGTGGTATAATTCAATCCAAGTCTGAAGGCCTGAGAACCAGGGGAGCCCACTATGTAATTCTCAGTCCCAGGGCAAAAGAAGATAAGTCCCAATTCAAGCAGTGAGCCAGGAAAAAGAGAGATGAATCCTTCCTTCCTTTACTGTTTGTACTATTTAGGCCATTATAGATTGAATGATGCCCAAACACATTGGGGAGGGCAATTTACTGAGTCCATCAATTCAAATGCTAATCTCATCTAGAAACACTCTCACAGACACACTCAGAAACAGTGTTGTATCTAGGCACCTTGTTGCTCACTCAAATTGACACACAAAATTAACCATCGCACTGTTTATCCCTTTAATTTGTATTAGTTATTAGAATTTTTTGAAAATAGTTCTGGTAAAATAAATTTAAATTAAACACAGGAAAGAAGTACAAAGAATAGAGGACAAAATTCTCAACTCTGAGTTCATATTTGAATTTCTTGAGGAATTTCTATACTGATGCTTGGATTCTACTCCCAGAAATATTGGTCAAGGCTAGGGATGGAGCACATATATGTATATTTAAAATTTTACATGATTCTGGACCACTGGAGTAGGTAATCCTTGAGAAATGGGGCAGGCAACAAGGGAAGATGAAAATCTGAGAGAGGCAAAATGTCTCCAATGGTTGTTTAAGGTTCTCTTTAGTAATACTGGGTCATAGACAGTCCCTGTTACTTTTTTTTTTGGTAGCCATGACTAGTAATTGGATACAGACACTTGAGGGGAAATGAGAGCAAGACCAAGTGCTTAATGGTTACTTATGGGAAACTAATAGCAATTAAAAAAAAAAAAATACTTCTTCCTTGAAGCTTTCTAAAGGTTAATTATCAACTAGTTCTTTCAACCCTTAAATTACTTTCTGAGAGTGAATTAGAAAGAGGAGCATGAATTCTATTAGGAGATTGTGGTACTACTGTAGATTAATTCTTCTTATTAAATGGTACCCTGTTGTTCATTTTTCACCACAAAGAGGCTAACTAAATCCTTGTTTCAAGCTTGCATATTGAGCAATTCTGGATAATTGCATGTAGAACGATAACCTTTATAACAGGCACAATCCAATACAGAGAGAAATTCATTCTTGGAATGCAATTTCAAATTCATAAAGTGAAATCTTAGTATCTTGGAAAAAGAGTATATGAGTTTCATCATGTACTATTATTATTCCTAAGGGAAATTTCCAATATTCTGTGATTCAATATAGACTTAAGATAAATATATGCTACTGGTACTACCTGAAGTATGCTAACAATTTAACCACATTGGACTTATTAGTAGAGAAATGTGGTTAATCAAAGGTTACATAATTTTCATCACAGTTACCTGTTTTTTTTATTATTCTCTTTATGAAAATACATTTCAATAACAGAAAAACACTTCATGTAAAGAACATGTTTCAATCCAGTTCTTTGTAAAGTAAGCTATTTTCGTAAGATATATTGAAAGGTTTTTTCCCTTCAAATTAACTGGTTCTTGTGAGTAAATTCGATGAAATGTTACCACAAGAATTGCCTTTTAAATTCCAAAACAAAAGCATTAATCGAAAGTTGACTTTAACAGAAATGGATATATTGCATTATTTCTTTCGCAAGTGCCTATACTTTTTATTTTGTAATGATTTGTGTTCCCTGATATACTTTATCTTGTGCTTGAATGATTACAAGTGTGAAGGGGGGTTAAATGTATTCGCTGTTGTCAATTTAGCATTAATGTGATATGCCGTAATCCAAATTACAATCTGTCATTTCCAGTCAAATTATGAAGCACTGTAATTGTATTTTAGAGTTCCACTGCCATTGATTATAGCTACCTCATTTGTGTTCTAATATACCATGACAAATTTGTGAGTGGAAATACAATCTTGTAACAAGCCAGGAAACAAGTATTGTTCTTCCTATTATAACAGTAAAGAAATTATTTCTTTACAAATGAAAAGAAGAGATAATAAGATGGTAAAGAGGATTCATTTAAGGATAAAAAAGACACAAAAAGACTTTAATTTTCTGGGAGTGCATAAAAATAAATGAGCCATAGATTTTTAATAAACATTTCTAAACAAAACATTACCAAAATATTTTTTAATTAATATTATTTTTGAAATCTAACCATACTAATATAAATTGCTCTAGTTTATTCACTTGAATTGCTGTATAATATTCTACAGCTTATTGAACGCTCTCTCCGTGGTGATCATTCAGGTTGCTTATAGGTTTTTACTATTACAAATAATGCTGTAGTATTTTGTACATGATACTTCACATATGTGAAGATTCACTAGGGCATATGTTTAGAAGTGAGATTTCTAGGTTGTGAAGTATGCACAGCCCCTATTTTACCTTTTTTTTTTTTTATTGTGATAAGAACACTTGACATGAGACCTACCCTCTTGACAAATTTTTAAGTGTGCATTATTGTTGACTGTAAGTACAAAGTAGTACAGGCAAATCTCTAGAGCTTATTCATCTTGCTTTTATGCCTGTTGATTAGTAACCTCTGTAAAGCCTTACCCCTCAGCCCCTCGCAACCACCATTTTGCTCTGTGATTCTATGAACTTGACTATTTTAGATACCTCATATAAGTAGAATCATGCAGTATTTATTTTTCTGTAACTGGCGTATGTCACTTCACATAATGTTCTCAAGGTTCATCCATTTATTTATCGATGAACACTTAGGTTGTTTCCACATCTTAGCTATTGTGAATAGTGCTACAATGAACATAGGGCTGCTAATATCTATTCAAGATCCTGATTGAAATTCTTTGGATAAATACTCAGAGTGAGATTTATGGATCATATAATAGTTTGATTTTTAATTTTTCATTTTTGTTACCATTGAGTATGATGTTAGCTGTGAGCTCTTCAAATTTTGCCTTTATTATATTGAGGTAATGTCCTTCTATTCCTAGTTTATTGATTTTTATTATGAAAGGCTATTAAATTTTGTTAAATGCTTTTTCTTCATCTTTGAGGCAATCATGTGATTTTTATTCTTTATTCTGTTATTGTGGTGTATTGCATTCATTGATTTTCATACGTTAAACCATCCTTACATCCAGGGGATAAATCCTACTTGATCATAGTATACGATTCTTTTAGTATGATGTTGGTTTTGTTAGATAGTATTTTGTTGAGGAGTTTTGCTTCTACATTCATTGGGGATATTTTCTTGTGGTATCTTTGTCTGGCTTTGGTATCAGGGTAATGCTAGCCTCATAAAATGAGTTTGGAAGTGCTTCCTCTTCTATTTTTTTTTTTAATTGTTTGAGATGGATTGGCATTAATTCTTCTTTAAATGTTGGTAGAATTCACTGGTGAAGCCATGTGGCTCTGGATTTTCCTTCATTAGGATATTCTTGATTCAATCATCTTATGATTTAATCTTCTTACTTGTTACAGGTCTGTTCAGGCTTTCTATTTCTTCATGACTTAATCTTGGTAGGTCGTATGTTTCTAGAATTGAGACATAAGCCCATGCATATATGATCAATTAATATTTTACAAGGGAGCCAAGGATACTCAATGAAGAAAGAGTTGTCTACTTAATAAATGGTGGTGGGAAAGCTGAGTAATCATATACAGAAGAATTAAATTGAATCTCTATCGTATATCACTCACTAAAATTAACTTGAAACGGATTAAAGACTTAAATGTAAGACCTGAAACTATTAAATTCCTAGAAGAAAACAGGAGGTAATCTTGATATTGGTCTGGGTAAGGATTTTTTGGATATGGCACCAAAAGCACAAGCAACAGAAGCAAAAATAAAAAAGTGGGACTATACCAAATTAAAAAATTTCTGCACAGCAAAAGAAACAATAAAATTTCCAACCTATGTAATGGGAGAAAGATTTGTAAATTATATACTGGTGGTCCTCAAATAATGTTGTTTCATTCAATGTCATTTTGTTTTAATGATGAGATGCCTAAGGAACTCATTTATATCAGTTAGCCTATAGTAAAATTGCTTTCATTATACATTGTTTTGCCAGTTTCAAGAACCTATCAACATTAAATGAGGACTTACTATATCTGATAAGTAGTTAATATTCAAAATATATAAGGAACTCATATAACTACATAGGGGAAAAGTTCAATCCGATTTTAAAATGGCTGAGGAAACGAATAGACATATTTTCAAAGAGGACATACAGAGAGCCAACAAGTACATAAATAGATATACAACATCATTGATCAAAAGGTACTCAGCATTACTAATGATCAAAGGAATACAAATCAGAAGCACAATGATACATATCACCTCACGTCTATTAGAATGGCTATCATCAAAATGACAAGAGACAGCAAGTGCTGGCAAGGTTGTGGAGAAAAGGGAATCCTTGTGTACTGTTGGTAAAATATAAATAAACGTACACACACACACATGCCCATGTACGCGTGCACACACACACACACACACACACACACAGAAACACACACACACACATATATCTTGAAGGCATTATGCTAAGTGAAATAAGCCAGACAGAAAAAGACAAATACTGTATGATAGTACTTAGATGTGGAATTGTCAAATAGCTGAACTCTTAGAAACGGAGACTAGAATGGTGGTTACCAAGGGCTGGAGGTTGGGGAAAATGAGGAAATATTGGTCAAAGGGCACAAACTTCCAATTATAAGTGAATAAGTTCTGAGGATTTAATGTATAGCATGGTCATTATAGTTAGCAATATAGTGTTATGTACTTGAATATTGCTAAGAAAGTAGATCTTAAATGTTCTCACCACACACACACACACACAAAAGGTAATTATGTGAGGTGATGTAGGTGTTAACTAATGCTACTATGGTAATCATTTTGCAATATATGTGTATCAAATTAACGCTTTACACATCTTAAGAGTACACACTGTTACAAGTCAATTATATCTCAGTAATCTTGGAGGAAAGTAAAAATAAAAATAAATAAAATCCTCAACAATATGAAAATTTAAAAAGCATATGGAAAATAATTTATTGGTCAAAGAAGAAATCATATTGTAAACTAAAAAATACTTAGAATTGAATGACAAATAAAAATACTACATACCAAAACTTGTGAGATGCAACATAAATAGTCCTTTTGGGAATTTATAGTTTTAAAGTTTGTATTAGAAAATAAAAAGGCTGAATAGTAATAACATAAAGGCTTAACTTAAGAAATTAAAGGACAAAAAATAAACTGAAAAAAGTAGAAGGAAGGAGAAAATAAAAGTAATAGCAGAATTTTATGAAAGAGAAAACTAAAATACAATAAAGAGAAAAAATAAATTCAGAAATTGGTTCTATGAAAATCTTAAAAATACTTTTGGAAAAATTTTCAAGGAAAAAGGAAAGCATACATAAGCAATATAATGACAAGAAAGAAAATATAACTATAGATACATTAGAAATGTAAGAAATAACAAGAAAATATCAATAATTTTATGCCAACAAAGTTTAAATATATTAAGAATTGTATCTGTGACATTATGACTTAGATAAGACTGTAGACCACCTATGTCTGAAGAGGAATTTTCCACTTAAATGGCTAACCTCGTAATCAGCTCTTTTTTCTGCTTCTGTAAACATGCTTGCTGCATAGGCCGAAGGGCAGAGTGATCTCGAAATCAACTGAAGACTCACCTTCCCATTTGATTGTTCTGTCTAGATAACAGTTGTATTGCCTAAGTTCCTGTTTGAAAATCTCATGCTCTGTAACTGCCTGTAACCCATAGCAACTCCCTCAGTCCATAACCGGCTGAGGACAAATCAACCAATCAGCTCATGCTAACTGTAACAGTTGTAACAGTGCGGATATAAAGGCAAAATTGCCCCTAAGCTTGGGGCCCAGGTTTTCAGAGCGCTACTCCTCTGGGAACGCTGACATAATAAACCAGAGTTCTCCAACTCTCTGCGTGCTGCTTGGTTTCTTGTAGATCTGATTTTTACCATTTTTCTGTAATATGTCAACTTGACTTTACTGTCTGAGGAAATTTTGCTCAGAATGGATATTGTGGTAAACAATAAATAATTTAACTTTTTAAGAAAATTCCCGCAGATCAATTTATATGAGACGGTTGACTGCTCACTTCTGCAATTAATTTGCAGGATCTACAATTTACACCTCTGACAAGTGGTAACAAGAGCTACTTCAAGATCCTTTCTTCTCTTAGCCCACCAAATTCTAAACAATTATGTCACAAATTTGCCTGATCCCAATCAGCTCCTTGCCTTGAAAGACACATCTTAAACCACTTGATCTCAGAATACAAAATCTCGTAAATATTTCATTCTGACTTCCCCCTCTGACATACTGCTAAGATTCTGTCAGGTAGTGTTTTCTCTTACTGAACTAATAATTTCTAGTTATAACTTTGCTTTAGTAATAGGTCTGGTGATGTTTTGGGGCATTTAAAAGGATAAATTCCCTCTTTTTTTTTTTTTTAAAGCTATAAAAATATAAATTTCTAGTGCTCTTCATTCTTTGCCAAAGCAAGTCACAAGGTTAGCTCAGATTCAAGGGGGAAGGAAATATATTCCACATCTTGATTCAAGGAGCTGTAAAGTCACTTTGAAAAGAGGCATGCTTACAGGAAGGAATAGGTAAGTGTGGCTATCTTTGCAATCTACCACAGGTATGGAGCAATCGTCTAACTCAGTCCCTGCATCCTCCTGAAACCCCTAATATAGAGACTGGTAGATAAGTTACACAACAGTTAAGTGATAGCTCTTGAGTCATTTCTAGATGTTTCTCTTCAGGGTTTCTCTCAGGAGTTCTTGATTCCCATAGTTTCTAGCACAGTGTATTGACATAGTAAGCACCAAGAAAATGTACAATTAATCTACATTTTAAAGGGAGAGAACTAAATATTTACCTAGAAATATTTACTCTGATATTTCACTATTCAAGTAAAATATTCAGATTTGTTTTGTATAGTATAAGTGGAGCGAGGGTTTAGGGCCTTGAATTTCTCAATTCTCCTTATAAAAGAAGATACAGACATACTTACCAGGCATAATATCTTTAAAACATTCTGCTTATTTGATGATTTTGAAAGTAATATAGAGCCAGTGTCATTGATAAGGGGTCCTCTCTCTGGGTTCCCCTTATCCTCCAACCTTACAGGAACCTGGTGGAATTCTCAGGGTAAAAGTCAGCATGCAGCAGGAAGGGGAGCACCCCTCACTCCCCATAGCTATAGCCCCCTAGGAACTTCACACTCTGGATTTGTCCCATGCTCCAGCCTCTACCAATTCATCTAGATTTCTAATTGAGATTTCCAACTGGTTTGTATGGCATCTGGTGATGGTTCTGTCCCAGTTAAGCTATCAGACTTCCGACCCATAGGAGCACAAATTCAGGAGCTTATATAACATCACATTTGAAGATTAAACTACTGACAGGCTGAGGAAACAAATTTCAAAGTCTTAAAGTCCTATTGATGGTAAGAATTTACCCGAGATTGTCTTCAGGTACCACTCTCTTTACCACCCTCCACTGCTAACAGGGATTCCAATTTTAGTATAATACAAGAATTTTCTGACAACAGGGAAAATAACAATCTAGACTGATTGTTAAAATTTCAGACACCACAAATTGCCTATAGTGTGGAATTCCTCTTATAATCCTAGGAGTTTAGTGTTTGGTGTAGAATCTACACTGTAGATTCTTATGGCTTTTTGTTTTACTTTCATTCTTTATGCCCTTAATGAATGAGGATGTCAAATAATTCACTTTAGTTGGCTTCAAAGCATTCTTAAATTCCAGTAACAGAATTAGAAGTCACAATTCCTGAATATATCAGCTAACTGAACCAGGTTCCATGTATACTGTTTGTCTTTTTTTATTGTTTAATATTAACTCAAGTTCGAAGGCAGGAAGTAAGGGAAAGTACACTAATTACATATGTACATGCTGTTATGTAGAGAATGTTCACATACAATGCTTAAATAGTTGTTGTAGAAAAACATAATCCCTCAAACTTTGGGTGGAGTAGTTAGACTGTGACAACTGTTATTTTTAAGGGTTCAATTTATACAAATATTTGAATTCGCTAGTTTTGTTTTCCATTAGCTTCATCAGAGTATGAAAGAGAAATGCTGTAAATTCATGCCAATATTATTTTAAATGATTACTATATCGATATTTTTTCTCATCAAATAGCTTATAAATTTTTTGTTTTCTTTCTTCATTTTATCAAGAGTAACAAAAAGCATTTAACATAAAACTTCATGACATATTAAAGGAGAGAAAAATGTGAGTGGGTAAGTAATGAAGCTGAGAGGGAAACGTTTGATACTGGGTAATATGTGCCTTGATAAATGAAAACAGGAATACATCCTCAGGCTCAACAATAACTCCATTTCTTTATACTTAGCTATGTTATGATTCAGAGATAAATGGAAACATTTCATAAATAATCAGCAGTTTGGTTAGCTATTTTTTTTTGCTATTTGCCTAGCAGGTCTTTCATTTCCAAAGCATCATAGCATCAGAGGAAAAAAAAAATGATATGTACAGGTCGTCACCGAGATACAAACAATTGACATTCAATAACTCCCTGCATATAACCATGCCTCAGGGTTGAAATTTTTGTTTGTTTTTCAATAGCTCTTCATTGCTTCTCCAGCTCACTCCTACAATTCTCTTAGTAGAGACATGTTGCCTATCACTACTAGGATGAAGAATTGTGGAGAAGCTTTCCAGGGAAAAGATTTGGTATCTTGAATGATTCTTAAAGGAGGAGGAGCCATTTCCTAGTTAAAATGGGTAGATTTGGAAATGGAAAGCAAGGGGATGCCAGGCTTAAGGGACTTAATAAGCAAAAGAAGAAAGAGAACCGTAAACCATTGGGGTCATTAGGATATAAAGTTCTGCAGGGAATTATAGAAAATAGGCTGAAGGTTTAAGTCAAGGAAGGAGCCTGGGTTTCATCCTGTCAATGTTGATGAAAAATCAGGAAATGATTTTAGGGAGTTAATGACTTTATGATTTAGAAAAGAAAAAGAAAAGATTAAAAAAATCACTATGCTTTGTTGTGGAGAGAGGATAAGAAGGGAACGATATTTTAGGCAGGGAGCACAAGCAAGTTGCTTCAATCATTCATGGGGAGATGACAGTGGCCTTTGATGTAATAGATAACTATAGAGCTATTACTTTCCAGTTGCATTAAGGGTTAAACAAATTCTTCAATCCCAGCTGTACATGTGGTGTTGCAGACATATAGGCTGTCTATCCAATAGCCATATTCCCTTTCTTCTTTACTAACTGCTCTCTGGTATTGAGGGGGATAAACTTCAGGGCCCTACTACAGTCCTAGAGCCATATAAATTTAGGAATGAGAATGAGATGCAGTTCTGACCAAAATAATTTGAGAGGAAGATTCCTATAGTGGTTACCAGAGGGGATGAGGGAGGGTGAAGGGGAGAGGTAGACAGGGTAAAAGGGGTCAAATATGTGGTGACAACAAGAAATTTAACTATGAGAGGTGAACACACAATGTAAATATAGATATACCTTACTGTTAAAATGTACAGCTGAAACTTATTGGATTTTGTTAACCAATGTCACCATAAAAAAATTTTTTTTCAAATAAAATAAAATAAAAGCAGATTTGTAGAGGAAAAAAAAGAATCCTGATGGCTTTTTGTTAGTTTTAGAAAAGGAACACATGAAAAGAATTTCTTCTGGCCCTTGCATAGCTCTTGAATTTTTGTTATCTGAGACAAAACAAAATCCACTTATTTAATACATTTTTATTTGGATTGACTACTAATCATAGCCAAAGGTATCCTGATATTTATATGAAAATATATAACTAAATTAAAAAATATCTAACATATGCATAACTTTGGAAATTTGTAAAAAAAAAAAAAATGTACAGGGAGGTCCATACATCTTTCACAGTTTTCCCCAATGATATCTTAATAATGATAGTAGGATATTAAAACCAGGAAATTAACATTGGTACAAACCATAGAATTTACTTAGATTTTCCCAGTTTTTCATGCACTTGTGTGTGTATAGTGTGTATAGTATGCAATTTTATCTCATGTGTTGATTTATATAGCCATCACTTGACTAAGATACACAACTGTTCATCAAAACAAGACTTCCTTATGTTATCCCTTTATAACCATATTCACCCCTTTTTCCTTCCTCCCCAGTCCCTAACTCCTGGAACCACTAATCTGTTCTCAATTGTATAATTTTGCTATTTAAGAATGTTATATAAGTGGAATCATATAGCATATAACCATTTGGGATTTTGTTTGCACTTAGTACCATTCTCTTGAGATCAATCTAAATTGTTGCATGTAGCAACAGTTCATTTCTTTTTATTGCTTTGTAGTATTCCGTGGTATGGATGTACCACAGCATGTTTAATTATTCATCTGTTAAATGACATTTGTTGTTTCCAGTTTTGGCTAGTAAAATGAAGGCTTCTATGAATATTACTGGACAGATTTTGGTGTACATGGTTTTCGTTTCCTTGGGATAAATGACCAAGATACAATTGCTGGGTCATATGGTGAGTATAAGTTTAGTTATATAAGAAACTACCAAACTATTTTTCAGAGTGGCTGTGCCATTTTATATTCACACCAGCAAAGTATTAGTGACTCAGTTTCTCCACATCCTTACAAGGATTTGGTGTTACCACTTTTTTTTTTTAAATTTCAGTCATTCTAACAAGCATGTAGTGATATCTCATTGTGGCTTTAATTTGCATTTCCCTAATGACTAATGAAGTTGAACATCTGTTATGTGCTTATTTTACCATCTTTATATCCTCTTTAGTGAAATGTCTGTTTATGTATGTCTGTGATAGAAAGAATAAAAAGATATGTCATAATCCCCAGAACTGTAGAATATGTTATCTTGTATAGCAAATGTACTTTGCTGATATGATTAAGAGTATGGACCTTGAGATGGAGATACTGTTGTGAATTATCCAGGTGGGCCCAATCTAATTCCATGGAGTCCTTAAATGGAGAACCTTTCAGAGGAAGATATGACTAAGGAAGAAAGATCAAAGAAGCAGAGATTGCAGAGAAATGGAATATTGCTAGCTGTGAAGATGGAGATAGTGGCCATGAGACAACGAATGCAGGTGGGGTCCTAAAGCTAGAAAAGCAAGGAAACAGACTGTCCTCTAAGAGCCTCCTGAGAGCAATACAGTCCTGCTGACACCTTCATCTTAGGCCAGTGAAACCTGTGTTGATCATGATGGTAAGAAATTAAAGATGTGTTTTATTCAGCAACTAAATTTGTGATAATTCGTTATGGCAGTAACAGAAAATTAATGCAGTGTCTTTTACCCATTCTGTAATTGGATTATTTGTGTCATTAACGTTGAGTTTTGGGAGTTCTTTAGGTATTCTAGGTATTAGTCCTTTGATGAATATTGGTTTGCAAATGTTTTACCCTCATCTGTAGCTTGGTTTTTTAAGTCCTTTTCATGGAGTCTTTGGAGAGCCAAAGTTTTCAATTCTAATAAAGTCCACCTAATCAACTTTTCCTTTATAAATCATGATTTTGATGCCAAGTCTAAGAACTTGGTTTAATCCTAGATTCTGAATATTTTCTTCTATTTTTCCTAATTATTTGAAAAATTATAGTAAAACTAACAGAATATGAAAATTTTCATTTGTTATTTTAAATGTACAATCCTATGAAATTAAGTATATTCACATTTTTGTGCAACCATCACCACTGTCCATCTCCAGAACTTTTCATTATCTCAAACTGAAACTCTGCATCTGTTAAACAGTGACTCCTATTCTTCCCAATCCCCCTGCTGCTTCTAGACCACTAGTCAACTTTTTGTCTCTATGGATATGATTGTTCTAGATAACTCATATAAATAGAAACATACAATATTTGCCATTTGGTATCTGGTTTATTTCACTTAGCATAATGTTTTCAAGGTTCATTGGTGTTGTTGCATGTATCAGAATTGTGTTCCTTTTTGAGGCTGAATAATATTTCATTGTATGTATATACCACATTTTGTTTATACATTCACTTATTGATGGATTTTTGGATTGTTTCAACCTTTTGGCTATTGTGAATAATATTGCTATGAATATTGGGTGGGGAAGGGTCTTACGGAAAAATGTTAGCTAGGTTGATGAATACTAAAATATTGCGCCCACCTGTGTCTCAACAAAAAAACAATGGCTTCTGCCAGCACTTCTGTCTGGGAGGAAGCTGTTCCTCCAGCCTTTGCCCTGAAGCCGGACAACTCTGCTTCTCCTAATATGTCCCTTGTGCCCCTTGAGCTCCTGCTCCAGTGCTAGAACTCAGAGTGAGTAAGTCTATACATGGGCTCTTTAAGAGGGATGCATGGGATTCCAGTAGCCTTCCATTTCACTGAGCCACAATCTCTGCTGGTTTTCACAGCCAGAGTTATGAGTACTTCTTTCCCTGATACTGGTGCTCTAGGCTGGGGAGCCTGATGTCGGGCTGGGACTCCCCCAGTTTTCAGGGCGGGGCCTCTACAGCTGAGATACCTCTTCTGATTTTTAACTGCCACACATAGGTGTGGGACCAGCCTGTTCTACATCTCAGCCCCTACTACCAGTCTCCATGTAACTGTATCTTTATATTCTTAGTTATAGGACCTCTGTTAAGCTAGATTTTAAGTGATTTTTCCATGATGGTTGTTTTGTGATTTAGTTGTAATTTTGATATGGTCCTAAGAGGAGGCAAGCATAGTGTTTTTCTACTCTGCCAACTTGTCCAGACCTCATCTTTCTAAAAGTATTTATTATAATTAAAAGGTTTTCTTGTGTTCTCTGCATTGTCTTGAATTGCTTTTCTGTTTGTTTGTTCATTTTAGTCTCGGCCTTTCATCTTAATGATTTTTTTCTTCACATGTAGCGTGATCCATGGTTATACTTAAAGAGTCCAGAAACAAAAGCTGACTGGAATTTTCAGCTATATGGGTGGGGCTTGTTGGTTTTTATTCTTCCTTGTAGGTTAATGTGGTTGGGTCATTTCAATGGAAACCCCCAACTGTCAGTATCTATAGGTCTGATTTCTTCAGCTGGCCACTTTATCCAGAAAGAAATATGCAATCTCTTGGCTGTCAGCAAAGTCTATATTCTTTTCATGATACTACCTTGTATAGTGAAGCACTAAAATAAAGTTTTAGTCTGACTATCCTAAGATTTCAAGGAAAGGTAGAGATCAACGAGTAGTGGCAAAATTGAGGGACTCTTAATAGGTAATGTGTGACACGGTATAAGCTATGAATAACAAATAAGTCAGTCAGAACCAAATTGTACAGGTAATTAGATGCTGTAGTTTAGAGAGGGGAGTGATCACTTTCAGCTAATAGTGTAGTACAGCTAAGACACATATCTCTAATATAGTCTCTATTCAGCCATAAAGTCGCTTATGACTTTGGCAAATCATTAATTTCTGAGACTCAATTTTTTCAACTGAGAAACTTGGGGAGACTATCTCTAAAGTCTTGCCCAGGTCAAAATTTTCTTTACGGTACTTAAGATTTATTTTTTATATCATATGACTTTTTGAGTGATGTTATAGTTAGTAAATGACTGTATAGTTAGTAAATGACTGTATAGTTATACTCCCATAATAAGTTATTATTTTGTTTTGTTATAGGGAACTCAATGATTTTATTTACATTAAATTTATATGCGTGCTGCTGTAAAAACCTTTCCACCTGTTCTAAGTGTAATATGATTATTTTCCTTATAATATAGTAAGAAACTAAAACACAAAGACTATATTGAAATTCTGACTTTGTTTCTTCACTTTGCATATAGACAGAGGATACTATTGAAGTAAAATTGTCTCTTTCCTCTTAAAGGTAAAGTATAATTGCTATTTCTAAACAGGGAATTGATTTAAATTATTTGTTAAACACACCCTTATTTAGTGTTTACTATGGATCAGTCATTTGTGTCAGGTGTGGTGGTCACAGAAGTGAAAATCATATTCCCTGCCTTCCAAGAGTTAAT
>NW_006443138.1:8828659-8834709 GCF_000325575.1 Pteropus alecto
TGTGTGAGACCATAGGAATGCAGAAATGGAGCTTCTGTAATTGATGTCTGCTTGGCCTTACCTAGCAGTCACTTCCCCCTTTTTTTCCTGGAATGGTTCCTGGATTTTTCTCTGGAAATTACCCTTCCTCTTATTCCATGTACTTTGACTGGAGCTGTGGGCATATAATTTAAATATGGCTAATCAGAACATCGTATACTTTGGGCCACAGTGACTAGCTCAGGGATGGTCACTGTGATCCAAGACAATCAATCTGCTACAGTCAGAAGCAATCTTGGGATGCAGCATGGCATATTCAGGGAACATTCAGATATTTGGCTATGGTTGGAGAATTGGGTCTAAGAGAGGAAAGTTGGGAGGTAAATTTAAAATGGTGGGCAGGAACAGTTTATGAAAGAACTTGTATGCTATGTTGGAGAATTTGAATTCTTTCCTGAAGAGATGAGAAGGTCTTAAGGGATTTTAAGCATGGAGTTCGCATGGTCACGATTATACTTTAGAAAGACAAATCTGATAGGGATACAAATTATGGGTTAGGTGGAAGATGAAGCAGAAAGAGAGGGAATGAATTAAGATGCCATCCAATTAAGTAGTTATCTAAACCGGAAGTAATGAGAGACCTGAACCATGGGAGTGGTAGTGGGGATAAGAAAAAGAGACATTGTGGAAGTGTTACCCAGGAGTTCTCCAGAATACATATCAGAAAGCGGAAACATGATACTAACACTTCTCTGGAGAAACTGTTTTGATTGCATCTTTAGTTCAGCAAAGGTAGTAATTTTCAGAAAACAAAAACAAAATATGTTTCATTTATGATTGTGCTTCTCAAAGTTTAATGTGCACACAAATTACCTGAGGAATCTTAAGATACAGCTTTTGATTCAGTAGTTCTGGGGTGAGACCTGAGATTTCGCATTTCTAACAAGCTCCCAGGTGATGCTGGTGATGCTGGTCTGCAGACTATGAGCAGCAAAGATTTAGAATTTTTTGGGATGTGAATTGGTCATTCAAATAAAAGGTCCAGCAGGCAGTCGGTGTAGGTTCTAGACTTTAGGAAAGAAAGAGTCTTGGGCTGGAGATATTTGATATTCATCAGCACATAGGAAGTGTTGATACCAGAAAATGAAGATAATGGCCCAGAAAATGTGTTCGGGGAAAAAAATAAAAGAAATCCAAGGATAGCCCATGGGTAGCACTAGCATTTAAGAGACAGTGGATGAGGTTTAAGAACATGAAGTAGCAGATGAATCTAAGGTGGCAAACTTTAATTCACAAACATACTATAGAAATAATAGCTACCATTAATTGAGTATTCTATATCTAGTACTTTACCTAATGGCTTCAACTTTTCTCCAAAACACAGGTGTAAGAAATGCCATATTAAAAATTTTCTCTAACATCCCATTACTCTGAGCGGTGGAAAACTTAATCTGGGTCTTTATTAGGGCTCCACAAACCCCACCGGGGGTAGTATGAAGGTTCCAGGGGTCTGACTCAGTCCGGTAGATTTGAGGAAGGCCCTCCAGTCCTCACTCAACTTTGGCTACTGTTAACATGCCCATTTTCCCAGCTCATTTATCTGTCACAGATGAGCTGCTTTGCTGATGAAGTACTAAGCTTCGGCATGGAGTCTTGGTCATGGTTAGAATCTCTGATGCCTAGTGTGCAGCCTCCCTAGTGGTGCTGCACATTCACTCCCAACTTTTTAAGTTTTTGCCACCTCCCTAACTTCTTAGGTTCCTGATTTTCACAGAATCTGCAACCCTTTTTTGTTATTCCCATTAGTTGTGATTTACTCATTTAACTTCCAAAGCCTCTGATCTCTCGTCATTGTGTGAAGAGAGAAGTATCTCAAAAGGACACAGGTGTTTTGGTAACAAGGGGCCTTTTATTCCGCCCAGGGGCAAGGAAAGTCCCAGATCTTGAATTCTTTTATAGCGCCGAGAACAAAACAAATTAATATCATACTATCTCAACAAATCACCGTATCACACATCGTCACATGAGATCCCTATAACTACCCCAGGGGTAATTCTCATTTTACAACCGGAAGCTCAGATGATTTTAGAAACTTGTTTCAAGTCATTAAGCTACGTGCTTTGGACTCGGAGCAGCGGGGGTGTGGTTTTATTGCAGCTCTTATCAAAAAAACCTTGCTAACGTCATGTGTGAGTGGCAGGGACCAGACTCCAATTCAGAAACTTCACAAACAGTGGAAAAGGGGTGTGTGTGTGTGTGCCCGCGCGCGCAGTTGGAGAGCTTGGATTCCTTTAATCTTCGCCACAGCCCACTATCTCAATTTTACAAATGAGAAACAGGCTGAACGTGGAAGCGACTTGCCTATGGCCACAAAGCCGGGAGCATGTTTCCTGGTTCCCAGTATGGTGTTCTTAAGAAACAAGTGGCCTGCGGACGGATGAGTCCCGCCCCGCAGCAAACCCCAAGGCAAAAACACTTCAATTTAGGTTCCCTCTTAAGAAAAATACATTGGCACATGCGCACTATGCACCAAAGACGACACCCTAGCTACCTCTGAGGCCAACTCAGCACGCAGCAGTACAGTGGCTCCTCCGCCCCGCCCCTGCACTACGCGCCCTTCCGGCTACTCCCCGCCGCTTTCTCGCCCGGATATCAGTCTAGTTTTGCCGGATGTTGTTATGAGTACGAGAGACACGTGAGGCGCTGCTACGTCATCACAAGCACGCGCAGGAAACATGGCGGCGACGGGTGTTGTGAGCGGGAAGGTAAGTAACGGCTTCGGGGAACACCCCTGCTTTTTTTTTGGGATGAGGGGTGCTTTTGCTGCTTTGAGGCCGGCTGGGGAGGGATGCGAGGGCATTTTTTTTTATTAGGAACAGCCTGTGGCAGATGCAGGAGAAGAAAACTTGGTAGTGTCAGCTGTTTTCCCGAGAATGCCGGCTCAGCCTCGGAATTAGAGACCTGGCTCCTGCTCCAAGGCCAGCTAGGCCTCGGCACTGTTCTGGTTTGCCCCGCCCCAGAGCGGGGGGCTTTTATTTGTATTACTTTTTCTGAGACGGTTGGTTGCCTAGTTCCTTTCTTTTTTCTGGCTCACTTTGTTTTTCAGACTTTAGTTCTTTATGTTTGCTCTTCTGACTCCAGCGGCTTTCTCTCTTCCTCTGAGGCGTTAATCTAATTTGCCCCTGCGTTCTCTGCTTCACTCTGGTGAACGCCCTTCGGGAAGAGCTGATAACAGGTGCTAGGCAGCTGTGCTCTTCTTAGAAGAGCGTATTAGACCTTTTTTTTTTTTTTTTTTTAAACAGATGGTCAAGTTGGTTAGTGGTTTTGAGCGGTAGGGCATGTATCCAGTGAGAGTTGGAGATGTACACCATCTGCGTTTGTCTAGGAAGACGTTAGCTATTTCCTAGACGTCTGTATTACGTTACGGTGGGAGTGTCTGTGGTGCCTTCTCTCGGAGGTGGTGATCAGTGGACCCCTAGCTAGTTCGTTAGAAACCAGGATTGGGTGGGGAGGAAATTTCTTTGTATAGTACCTATTTACGTTCCGAAGGCACCTCTTAATGCCTGCTATTTAGGACTATCATGACACGCTGCTGGCAGCATTTCCCATTGCAGGAGTATTTCGTAAACAGTTGGGTCTGGTGATGACTCATCTCACACTAGGGACTATTTACTTGTCGCAGGTAGCTTCCTCTGTTCCTTGAGGTTCACTCATTTTTTTCTTTTTCTATGCTACTCTCTAACGCATTTTGAATTATTTGGCAGTGTTTTTGGTTTGGTGTATGGACTACCATACTAGGCGGTGGGATAACTAACACATATGGTCTTGGTTTTGCTGTTACTCTAAAATGTGACCTTCGACTATTGAGGAAGCATGACTTCTCTGTCCTTCATATTCATTATCTCCAGAATGGAGGTGGTGCCAATTATTATTTCTTCTATTGGAGTTGCTACGATTACATGAAATAATAAAAGCATTAAAAAAAGATTACATACTTCTATATCCTGGCTATTTTAAATTATAGGTTGGTCATTTGTATTATTCACGCTCTGGTGGTTTTGTCAGTTTTTGTGGTCAGGGTGGTTGCCGATCTACTTGATTCACTACATATTTAAATGTTATCCTGTTTGATTTTCCCTCTGGACTGATCCACTCTAGGAGTTTTCAAGAACGGATCGTCCTTTTGAACTACACTTCCCTTTTTCAGATGTGGATCGATTTTGAAAACTCTTGAGATGATGAAGCAGAGTTGTGAAATGTCAGACTTTTCCACTCTTTCTTTCTAACCACTACCTTTTGTAATCTAACTTAAAATTAGTCTTATTTCATAACCACTTCACCTCATTTATTCTCTCTTATTGCAAATTCACACCCATTTCCCATCACTCCACCTAAACTATTTTTCCATGCTAGACACTGTTCCTCTCCCAGATAATACTATCATGACCCACAAAACCTACTTAGTTTTCCCTAAGTTCAGCTGTAGTTTAATGGCATCATCATTCATCTGGTTGCATGTAAAACAAACTTAGAGATGTCCATTTTATAACAACATCTAATCAATAACCTTATGATCAAGTCCTTATAAGTTTTACCTTAAAGGTGTTTCTTAAATTTGCTGCATCCTCTTCATTTTTCAGTGCTTAGTTATTTAGGCCTTTAAACAAGGCTTCTAGTTTGTCTTTAGTCGAGTTCTTGGCTGATTTTTTATCCTTGTCTTCAGTCTCTTTGCCCACAGTCATCCCTCTACACAACCACTGGAGTTATTTTTTTTTATGTACAAATCTGATTGTCTCTTGCTTTAAAAAAAACGAAATAAAAAAAAAATTTGTTACTGTCACCATTAAAATAGTACTCAAGGTTGGTTAACATGGCATAAAAAGCCATGTAACCTTTCTGGATTTATCATATGCTTCCCTTCTTCTCAGTCTTTCTTTGGGAAAGGGTGGTAAGGAAAAATACATATTAATGAGTGTGTGTATGTGCTTGTATTTACATACCTCCCCCCCCCCCCCCCCCCCAAAATTCAGCTAAGCCCTGTCTAGTTTAGAAACCTAAGGCAGCCGGTATTAACCAAAGTTCACAAGACTCACATGTGGTACCTTTAAAAAATATCGATGTTGGGCTACAACCCAGCTCAGTTGAATAAGAAACTCTCAGTGTTGATATCTAGGATGTGAGTAACTTTTTTAGTAGGTCCACTTTGCTTGTTTTGAACTTTGAGGTAGGAAATGTTGGAGGGAGGAAGTTAATGTCACATGGAGAAGCAGTGTAAGATAACAGTCAAGAGTTTGACTCTGGAGCCAAACTAGTTTCAAAAGCTAGCTTCACGCTTACTCGTGGCTTCAGTGTAATAACTTAACCTCCTCCTTGTGCTTCAGTCTCCTCGTCTGTAATAGTACTTTATGAGATTGTTAGGATTAATAAGAAAATATATTAGAACAAAACCTGGCATATAGTAGATACTGTGTAGGTGTTATTCGTCATCTTAATTTTTCTACAAGTTATTCGCTGGGTATGGCAGAATTTTAAATATTAAGGATATGGCTGTGAATTTCATTTTTGTAGTTACCACTAGTTCTAATTCTCATTGTTATTTTAAGAATTGAAAACTGCCTTGTTTTAGTAGTAGTTTTGATGAATGAAAAATCATCACAATGGGGCAGTGGTTAAGGAGATGGAGCCGATTGCCTGGGTTCACACCCTTGCTCCACTGCTTTTATAGCATTGTTACTTTGGGCAAATTTCTTAACTTTCCTGTGTCCCAGTTTTCTCATTTGTAAAATGAGGAATAATCATTTTTCCATCATGGAGTGGTAGGATTAAATGAGTTAATATTTGCAAAGCATTTAGAATAGTGCCTGGTGTCAAGTGCTAAATAAATGTTAGCTGCTATAACTGTTGTTAAGATCTTTCAGGCTGTCTTAAGATTGTAAGGTTATTGATATGAAAATAGTTGTTTATTTTTGCTATCATTTTGCACAAAGATTAAGGCTGTTTACAAATATAAAAGTAATCTATTTATGTAAAATAAATAAGGGGATAAAGGAGGCAAAAGGAAAGTAAATGAA
>NW_006443138.1:8834760-8835266 GCF_000325575.1 Pteropus alecto
TGGGCTACAGTTTGGCTGTAAGTTTTCTAGCAGCCAAAGTAAAAGAGGACAACCTGATCAATTATAAGAATTATAGGATCCATGGTAAAATAAAACCAAAAAGAAAACCCCAAAAACTAGTTTATGAAGATTACACCAAAGTCTCCTGTAGGTTCTTTATGCTATGTAACATAATGTAATTATGTGGCATATTGTAACCTTTTGGTAAGGAAAAGGAACCTGTAATGCTCCTTAGTGTGCTGATGGTTTTTGCTAGTGGGTAGTTCAGTAGCTCATTGGATACAGGGTACCAATTTCATGTATTTAGTTCTCTGATGATTTGACTAAATTCAAGGGTAAGTTTTTTGTCAGCATGAGTGTATGGGTTCAGTTTTGCATGTATATTGTTTTTCTTAGCTGAGCTTTTGAAAGTGTGTTTCAGTTTGATTATAAACCCTGATTCTTGGAGTCCAGTTATTCTTTGTTGCTATTTATGTGCAGAACCATATGTTTTAACAGTCAACCAG
>NW_006443138.1:8835300-8849447 GCF_000325575.1 Pteropus alecto
CTCTTGGGGACAAAATAGGGGCACATCTATAAAGGCCATCCTGCTTGTTTTCTAACAGGTGAATGGAGTTGAATTAATGGAATCAGTTAAATTTACCTATTACAGAGAAGATGGGAAAAAGGAGACAGCCTGAAATAGAGCCTTATACCCATGGTTTCACTAATAGCACTCTTGTTTTGGAGTTAAAAAGTCCTTTATTTCAGTACACTTGCTATTTCTCTAAGTGTCTGTTTTTACTGTGGTTATATTAGAAAAAATTGGGAGATTAACTTATTTTTTCTTAGAGTTTGTTTTGATGGCGTTCTTCGTGAGAATTTATTTTGTAGCTTAAATTTGACCCCTTCCAATTCTTTTTAGATATGCTTATAGTTTCATGAAACCCTTGTGCTTAAGAAAAATAAAGTATAGTCTTGGTATGTAGTATATTTTCCAGGAGAAATTTTCTTTTCCTGGACTAGATTTTGTAACATGGTAGTTACCTTCCTGGTACAAGATACACTATATATACATATGTCTTCTTTATTTTTCTGGCATTCTTTAACAAATGTTTGAGTACTTTCTGTGTTCTGAGTTCTTTGGATACAAGAGTGGGTAAATACAGACTTTATTCTTGACACTACTGTAGTTTGCAGTTTTAACAAGTTACTTTATGAATTAATAAAAACATGGCTGTTTTGGAAAGAATTAAATTTTAAGTCTTTGATGGGACATAGGTGCTGAGAGTAGATGAAAATTTATAATGCAGCCTTTTAATTTTCATTTTTTTGTGGAAAAATCCTTATGAAATCTATTTGCTGTCTCTTATTGTGCAATACTATAATGTATATGTAGACATTTAGTTCTCATTGTAGTTCCCCAGACTGCTAAATTATACCTGCCCTCCTGACTGACATTGTTTGGCATACTAATGCCCTTAAGAAGCAATTATAGTTCTGCAGCCTGCCCTTCATCAAGAATTGTACCATCCTCAGTATCTCAGTATCTATCTTTACTTTCAGAATTTCTATGGTTTGTTACCCTTAAAAGTACCTGTGTTCTACATTTCTTTAGTTTCATGATCATCACTGATTAACATGTCCCAAATAAAACTCATTGTTTACATTCTTCTGTATTCCCTGTCTCGATGAATACCTTCATTCACTCAGTTTTGTCCCTGACTCCTCTGCTTCACCTCCCACATGTGATCAGTCACGAAGTCCTATCACTTTGACTTTTTAAAAATCTTTCTAAGATCTGCCTTTCCTTATTCCCACTACTGCTGTCTTAGTTCAAGCCACCATGAATCTCTCCCTCCCTGGATTACTGCAGCTGTTCATTCTCGTCTCTGCAGCCATTGTGTTAGAAAAAGGCAAGTCTGGCTATGGCATTCCCCTGCTAGAGCTTTCTAATGGCTTTCTAGTAGTGAAAATTGTCTTTAGGATAAATTTACAGATTTCCAAATTCTTGAGCATGGCTTATAAGATTGAGTAGGATCTGATCTGGTTTCTATTGTCTCCAAATTCTTTAGCCTTTACCATCCAATCTGAGTTGCAGCCGTGCACTTAATACTGCTCTCAGTAAAGAACATATACACTCTTCTAGTTCAAATAGCCATTTTTCAGATCTCAGCTTGGTTAAGTCTTCCTGATTTCTCATCCTGCCTGAGCCCCTTAACTCTAGGTTAGATAGCATTTATTAGGGCTTGCTTTGGCAGCTTATTCGTATTTCTTTCATATGTTGTAACTACCTGTTTTCTTGTCTTAATCTTCACTTAGATTGTAAGTGCTACGAAGGCAGCGACTGAATCTTATTTATACCTAGGAGTATGGTCTATGCCTGGCATATTATAGGCATTCGCTATTTATTTATTGAAGAAATAACTGAAATAGGCCTCATTCAGGATCCCATGTATCACACTCTATGACCATTGATTTACTGGTTGGCATGACATTGATAGATTAGTCAGACACTTTTTTCGATGTGTATGTTTCCACCAGTACCTTTATTCCCAGCAACTAGTTTGTGCTCAATAAATATGTCGAGTGTATGAATGAAGAAACTTCTAAATCAGATTAGGCGAAATGAGGGTTGTCGGAAGAGTTTGGACCGGCTATTGCTTGTGCTCTTTTGAAGTACTTAGTAGAAGTTATTTGCAGAGAGAAGATGTAAAACAGGTGTTCCAGCTACACCGAACAGATGCACACACAAAAGGGCACAAGATTGAGGGAACAGGTGAGTTCAGAGTGGCCCAAGCCAGAAAGTTTCTGTGTATCGGCAAGTGTCAGGTGTTATATAGCTGTAGAGGTACAAGGGTAGAGTCAGAAGGAATTTAAGCTCAGGCGTGGTATGGTTAGATGTACATTTTATAAACATCAGTTTTGGCAGTGGTTACACATTACACACATCTTACACACATTATTGGAGGGTGAATCGATTGGAGGAAGAGATACCACAATGTTATTTTATCAACCCTGGCTAGAAGTGGTGAGAGGTCAGCCTCAGAGCTGAAGGTTTGAGGAATTTAGGAGATAGGATGGGGATAATGAAAAGGCATTTAGGATAACCGGGTTGATGGGATAGCTTTGATAGAGTTGGGAATATCAGGAGAGCAGATTTTGGATAAATCATGCCGTTTAAGATGTCTGTGGATTATTCGAATGGAGATAACAAGTAGGTGCATAGATATTTTGGGTGTGGAGCTCATTAGAACTTCTGGGCACATACTGAGATTTCCTGTGGATACCTTCTGTAACCAAAAGTTTGAATTATTTATATGCTGAATAATTTTTAAAAACTGAATTTTTGTAACTTTTTTGTTAAATTTAGCTTTTAAAATTCATAGTTGTTAAAGTTCGAGAATGTATGTTATGTATGGTAAGTGTTGGATTTCTAAGTGTGGATAGAGGGCAAGAATTTTATCCCTAAGTTTACCAGTAAATTAAAAATAATTGGTTGAATGTTTTCGTTTACCTTTAGTTTTTGAAAATAAAGATAATAATACAAATAAAAACATAAAAATTATTTGTTACTATATTGTGCAACTTCTTTATTTTTTTTCAGCTTTTTCTGTCAGTAAGTAACATGGTCTTGAGTTGGATTTTCCCAAGTACATCTCTTTATCTAGAAAATTGAATTTATCTTTGCCTGCCTCATTTTTGCCTTTTAATTCTAACTTTTGCTAAGTTAGAGGTTAGTAAGTTTATTTTAAAACATTTTTTGTGGTTCTAGAACTCTTTAAAAGTTATAGCTGACTTAGTTCCTTTGCTAAAGGTATAAAATCTACAGTTTTTATTGCCATCAGCAGACTATCTTTGGAAGTTTTATAAATATACTTACTTGCTTTGGCATGTTAGCAAATATTTAAGAGTAAACAAGAACCTGGAGAGCATGCGATAATTTTAATCCAAATGGAGAACTTAATTTTTTAGTATCTTTACATTTGCTCCTTTTTTCCCCCAAGAGAGTGGGGAACACTTAGAATATTTTAGTTTGTGTAAAGATTTTACCTTTTTTTGTAACATTGCCAGGTACCTACAGGCCAGGAAATTTGTCTTGTTTATTTTTCCACTCTCCATGGTGTCTGGCACATAATAAGTGCCTAATAAAAGGTTTGTTGAATCAAGTTTAGATAATTAGCTTAGCACTACCAAATGGCAAGTCTTTGAATGCCATTGATAGTTTTTGCTCCCCAATGAACAGACATTCCACAGTGAAAATGGTGATTTAAAAGAATTTTTTGAGGTAGGATCAACTTTTTTTCTTGGTGAAATATTTCTGCTTATCTATTTACTTTTATATGGATGTTCACAGTTTGAAACAGTTGACTTTCCATGTAGGTTATTTTTTATACAGCATCAGTAAGGTATAATTGACAAGCAAGTTGTACATAGTGTGTAATTGGTAACTGTGATGTATATATTCACTATGAACACATCAACACAATTAATGACATTTCTGCTACTCAGAGTTTCCTCTTGACTCATTGTAATCTATCAATACCTTCATTCTATCCACAGGCAACCACTGAGCTGCTTTATGTCACTATAGATTAGTTTGTAATTTTTAGAATTTTATATAAGTGAAATTATATAGTATGTACTCTCTTTGGTCTTCTTTTCATTCAGTATAATTATTTTGAGATTCATTCATGTTATGTATATCATTGGTATATTCCATTTTATTGCTAGGGTATATATACCATGATTTGTTTAGCCATTCTCCTAGTGATAATGCATATTTGGCTATGACAGATAAAGCTGCTGTAAACATTGGTATACAAGTCTTTGTTTGGATATATGCTTTCTAGTTTCTTGAGCAGATACCTAGGAATAGAAGGGCTGGATTGTAATGTTAGTTTAACATTTTAAGAAACTGCCAAATTATTTTCCTAAATAGATGTACCAGTTTACATTTCCACTCATGGTGTATGAAAGTTCCAGTTGCTCCACAACTTCATCAACATTTGGCATGTTAGTCTTTTTAATTATAGCCATTTAAATAGATGAGTAGCATTTCATTATTTCAGTTTGCATTTCCTAAATGACTAATGATGTTTAGCATCTTTTCATGTGATTATATGCTATTCTTGTATCTTTTTTGGTAAAGTGTCTGTTCAAACCTTTTGCCCATTTTATTTGCCCTATTCATTTTCTCATTATTGAGTTTTGAGAGTTCTTACATTCTGGATACAAGTCCTTTATTAGACACATAGTGTGATTTGCAAATGTATTTTTTGCCTGAGCCTTGGCTTTTCGAAGAGCAGCAGTATTCAATGTTGATGATTTATCAAGTTTTTATGCCGTTGGTGTCATTTCTAAAAAATTTGCCAAATCCAAGGCCACAAAGTTTATCTTCTATGTTTTCTTAAAGTTTTGTAGTTTTAGGTTTTACATTTAAATCTGTGGCCCATTTTAATTCAATTTGGATATGAAGTGCGATGTATGGATTGAAGTTTAATTGTTGCACATAGATATCCAGTTGTTCAAGCACTCTTTGTTAAAAAGACATCTTTCTTTACTGAATTGCAAATTGGTAAATAAATTTACCATATATATGTGTGTGTGTGTTTGTGAACTGTTTCGTATTATCAGTTTTTCTTCAGTACCACCCTTTCTTGGCTACTCTAGATTTATACTAAGTCTTATAGTCGGATATGTTAGTACTCCATTGTTGTTCTTTTTCAAGGCTGATTTGTGTTATTCTAGGTCATTTGAATATACATACAACTTTTAGAATCAGCTTTTGTTAATATCTCCAAAGAGCCTGTTGGAATTTTGATTGTCATTGCAGTCAATCTAGAGATCAATTTGGGGAGAATGGACATCTTAACAATATTTATTCTTTTGAGTCATGAACATGGCATATTTCTTATTTAATTTAGGTCATTTTTCATTTTTCTCAGAAATGTTTTATAATTTTCAATTTAGAGGTCTTGCACATCTTATCAGATTTATATCTATCTGATATTTTTTGGTTATTGTAAATGGCTATAATTAAAAATCCTACTTTGATTATTGATTGGTATATATAAAAATAGAACTGATTTTCATATATTGATCTTGAGTCCTGGATCCTTGTTAAATATGTTCACTAAGTTTTAGTAGTCTTTATGTGGATTCCGTTGGATTTTCTACATAGACATTCATGTTATCTGCAAATAAGTTGTTTTTTTTTCCAATCTAGGTTCTTTTTATTTATATTTTCTTTGTTTCAGTGTCTAAAACCTCAAGTACAGTATTGAATAGAAGTGATAAGAGTGAACATACTTACTGTGTTCCTGATCTTAGGAGAAAGCATTTGGTCTTTAAGTATATAATGTCAGCTATAGTGTTTCATAGATACCCTTTATCCAACTGAGGGACGTTGTTTTTTTTCCAATCTAGGTTCCTTTTATTTATATTTTCTTTGTTTCAGTGTCTAAAACCTCAAGTACAGTATTGAATAGAAGTGATAAGAGTGAACATACTTACTGTGTTCCTGATCTTAGGAGAAAGCATTTGGTCTTTAAGTATATAATGTCAGCTATAGTGTTTCATAGATACCCTTTATCCAACTGAGGGACTGAGGAAGTTTCCTTCTAGTCCTAATTTGCTGAGAGTTTTTGTCAGAAATGGATGTTGGACTTTGTTGAATGCTTTTCTTGAATCTTTTCAGATTATCATATAGTTCTTTAAATTTTTTTTCATAATAGTGAATTATAGCGATTGATTTTTCAATATTAAACCAACCGCACTTGGTCATGAAGTATTTTTCTTTCTACATATCATTGGATTCAATTTGCTTAACTTGTGTTTAAAATTTTTTGCATCTAAGTTCATGAGAGAGATTGGCTGTAGTTTTATTTTCTTATAATTTTTTTTTTTTAATTTTTTTGTCTGAGTTTGGTGTTAGGATAATGTTGGCCTCATAGAATAAATTGGGAAGTATTACTCCTTTTCAATTTTCTGGAAGAGTTTGTGTAGGATTGGTATTAAATTCTTTCTTAAATACTTGGCAAAATTCACCAGTAAAACCATATGGGCCTGGACTTTTCTGTGTGGGAAAGTTTTTAACTGCAAATTAAATTTCCTTAATACTGGGTTACTCAGGTTATTTTCATTTTGAGTGAGCTTTGGTAGGTATGTCTCTTAAGGAATTTGTTTTGTCTGAGTTGTTGAATTTACTAGTCTAAATTGTTTATAAATTTTCATGGTATCTTTTTTATATGTGTAAATCTATAGTGATGTTAATGTTCTAATTCCTAATATTGGTAATTTGTATCTCTTGTTTTTTCCTCATCAATCTGTCTAGAGTTTTACCAGTTTTTTCCTCCTCCTAGCTTTTGGTTTTGTTGACACCCACATCGCTGTTTTTCTTTTTCTTTTTTTATTTTATTAATTTCTACTTGATGTTTATTTCTCTTCAGCTTACTTTGGGTTTAATTCACATTTCTTTTTCTAGTTTATTAAGATAGAAACTGAGGTCATTAGTTTGAGGCGTTTTTTCTTTCGAATAAAGGCATGTTGTGCTATATATTTCCCACTAAGCACTGTTTTAGTGGCACTGCACACATTTTGATATGATTTGTTTGCATTTTCAGTTCAGATACTTTATATTTTCCCTTTTGATGTCCTCTTTGACCCTTGGGTTATTTGGGAATGTGTTATTAATTTCAAGATACGTGTGAATGTTCCAAAGATAGTCCTATTACTGATTTATTTATTACTTTATTAATTCTGTGGTCACAGAATATACTTGAGTTCTTTTAAATTTACTGAGATTTGTTTTATGGCCCAAAGTATGATCCATCTTGGTAAATGTTTTGTGGACACGTGAAAGAAAGTGTATTTAGCTGTTGGGTGGAGTGTTCTGTAAGTGTCAGGTCAATTTGGTTGATAGTGTCATTCAAATCTTGTATATTGTTATTGATTTTCTGTCTGTTTTATCAGTTATTGGGAGAAGGGTATTGAAATCTGTGACTGTAGATTTATCTATTATTTGCAATTCTATAAGTTTATATTATTTGAAAGTCTGTTATTAGGTGCATAAACATTTCGGATTGTTTGTCTTGCATTGACCTTTTTATCATGATGAAATTATCTTTGTACCTGGTTATATTTTGTTTGCTCTGAAATTTACTTTCGTCAGATAGTAATATAGCCATTCTAACTTTCTTTGACTAATGTTAGTATGGTATATTTTTAAATCCTTTTATCTTTAACCTGTTTGTGTCTTTATTTTTAAAACACTTCTTTTTTTCTTTTTTTTTGTAGGTAGCATAGAGTTTAGTCTTTTCTGTACTTCCATTTCTGTTCTGGCTTTTGTGCTATTTTTGTCATTTTACTTTTGTGTATATTACAGATCCCATAAAATAAACATATACATGTATTTATTTACTTATTTATACTTTAAACAAGGAGATTCGATTAACAAGAAGTAAAATGTATTTATCCACATAGTTACCATTTTGGATGGCTCTTATTTCTGTGTGTAGATCCAGATTTCCTTCTAGTTTAATTTATTCTTCCTGGAAGATTTCCTTTAACATTTTTTTTGTAGTGTAGGTCTGATGGTGATGAAATTTTTTTAGCTTTTATGTCTAAAAGAGAATTTTACCTTCTTTTTCGAAAGATACTTTCTTTGAGTATAGAATTGTAGGTTAACAGTGTTTTTCTTTCAGTACTTGCTCCAAGGAGGTAGGAGGAAACTTTGGGGATTGATAGATATGTTTATGACTTGATAGTGATGGTTCATGGATATATACTTAGCCCATACTTAGCAAGTTACAACTTGATAAGTTACATTAAGTATATATAGCTTCTTGTATGTCATAAATTGTTTAAAATATGATGTTGCTCCATTCTAGTCTTAATTGTTTTGAAAAAGATATCTGCTGTAATCATTACATGTACTTTTTTCCTCAGACTGTTAAGATTTTCTGTGTTACTAATTTTGTACAGTTTAATCATTTTATTCTTTCATGTAGGCTTTGTTTTGGTGATTCTTGCACTGGAGTTCACTGGGCAGTTTAGGTCTGTAAGTTTATAGTCCATCAGATTTGGAAAAACTTCTGTAATAATTTATTTTTTAAGATTTTTTTGTTGTTGTTTCTCCCCTCTACCATCTCCTTCAGGTACTTAAATTATATGTAAATAGATCACTTGAACTGTCTTTTCCCTCTGCTTGTGTTTTGTATAGTTTATGTTGCTGTAACTTCAGGTCCATTATCCTTCTGCAATGTCTAATCTGCCATTAGCACATTACTGTATTTTTCATTTGAGATGTTTTAATTTTCATCTCTAGAAGTTTAATTCTTTTTTATATTTTTGATGTCTTAATGAGTTCTAACTTTTCTCTAGTGTCTTGAACAGACTTCAGTTATAATGATGCTTTAATAGCTCTCTTTGCTAATCCTATTATTTGTGTCGTTTTGGGTTGCATTTTATTGGTTGATTTTGCTCTTTATTATGGGTTACAGTTTTCATATTAGCATGCTTAGTAATTTGTTTTGTTTACCGGATGTCAGATATTGTGGATTTTATCTTGGGTGATAGGTATCTTTTGTATTCCTATAAAATATTTTGAGCTTTATCATAGAAGCGATTTAAGTAATGTGAAAACAGTTTGATACTTCCCGATCTTGCTTTTAAACTTTATTAGAGGATATCAGCACAGCATTTAAAATGGGACTGATTTTGCCACAATGCTGATGCATGACTATTCTGAGTGCTCTACCCAGTGTTCTGTGAATAATGAGGTTTCCCACTCTACTGGAAACAGCTCTGTGTGAGCCTGCAGATTGTTTCTTCTAATAATTTCAAATGGCTTTTCTGAAAAATCTTTCCTTGGATAGTTTACTGATATACATGCACTGCTCAGTACTTACTGAACACTCAGTGACCTCTGCATATCTCTTAAGTTCTCTCTCTGAGCACTTCTCCCTTTTCTGGTACTCTGTCCTGTGAACTTTGAACTATATTGGCCTCCCCCAGTTCCCAGCTCTGTGATAACTCAGAGAGACTTTTTCATAAGGTGCCTGGTACTAATACTTTTAAAATATTTTCCGAGCTAGATTACTTAGGAAACTTAACTTTTTCTTAAAAAGAGAATAGGCAACAGTTGACCAAAATATGTGTGGGAAAGAAAGAGTTGCTTAATGTCATTCAGTTAGGTGAAGTGTTTCATTCGATTCTTTAGACGTCATTAAAGTTTCAGAATCTCATTAGTATTAATAGTATTACAAAACCTTGGATTGCATTGTTAATGATACTAAGCTTTTCTTGGCAAGTGAGTGTGCCTTTTTCTACTGTGAGAACTGTGAAATTCTTTGGTTATTCTAATAGCTGAGTCTGGTGAAAATATGTTAAAGTGTAGTTTCTGGATATGTCTCATCTATTTGTCACAAAAACTTGAGATATAAAGGGGTTTCTTTTCCATAACTTTTTATATTTCCATTTTATGGCCCCAGATATAATTACCTAGTTCAACCTCCTGTTTTGTGAATTGGTAATTTTGTATTTACTAAAGCAATATGTAACTATATTTTAACTTTGAAATATCAAAATAAGTTAAAGGTATTAACAAAAAACCTATAGTTCCTCTTGCAACCTTTATCTTATTCCCTTTTCCAGAAGTAACTCTGTTAACAGCTTAAAGTGTGTCATTCTAGAACCTAACTACTTCTATGCATTTTATACAGATATAGAAAAACTTTTAAAAAGCATAAGTGTTATCATAACTATAGTTAATTGGTAATTTTTTGTATTTATTTTTAGTTTTATGTGTATGTTTGGCCATTTAATCTCCCTTTTTCTTTTGTAACTCTTGAATAGTATTCCCCATAGACAATATCTAAAGATATATTTGATCATTTCCTTCTTTGTGGATATTTAGATTTGTACCTTCCCTTACCTCTTTTTTTCCCCCTCCCTCACCCACTCTGGAATAATAAATAATACTATTATTGTGAATATTCTCATTCATATCTTTATGCACGTGTGAGAATAAGTCTGTATGGTTTAAAATGTTTCATCTCTATGCAAACAGTGTAGGATTGTCTCCCACCACTTCCCAACTCATACTGTCCCCAATCTTTGCCTTCTGCTTAATGCTAGTCTGTTGCTTCACAACTGTTTCATTGAAGGCCATCTTTGGATTTTGAGATCGGAACTTCTCTTGTTATCTTGACTAGAAAGACTCTTTTTGACATGATTTAAGTCCATATCAGAAGTCATTAGCATAACATAGGATAGGCCGGGGAAAAGTACTTTGGGAGCTTTATAGTGCAGTTTTGTCATTCATCAACTAGAGGGCGATGGTGATGGGCTCTGGTAGTGCTTGTCCTGCATTGTTGGTCCCTGCGCTATTCTGAATAGTGCTGCGATTAGATTAATAAAATGTCTACATAAATAGAAAGTACATTGCATTCTAAACTTGCATATGTCAAAAGAACTTAGGTCTAGAATTGAATATTTTTTTTTGCTTATTTTCATAATGAAAAATTTTTTAATGATTGAAATGGGTCCCAGGAATGGAATGTTCATTTATAACATTATGCCTATAGAAAATAAAGCTTAACTTTAAATGTTTCCGTTTTCTCAGGAATTAATTTACATGCCCCATATATTCCCATAGGACATTGTTCAGGGACCATGTTTTAATCATGTTCATATACCTATGGTCTTTTATATGCTTTTACATATAGAAGCACTCAGTAAATATTTGTGAGTTTGAACTAGTTTAAACAGTTAACTACTAGAAGTCCTCAACATTACTCTTTAAAATTCCTGTGTTTCTTGAATTTCTGTGCCACTGTGCTACAAAAACTCCAAAATGATCTTAAAGTAAAAAAAATGTCCTATTATGGGGTTAGAAAGCATTGATCATTATATTTTATCTATACTTATTCTTGAATATTTTCAGATCCTTTTCCAGTTTGAGCCCAGTATTTTGCTTAATGTTTGTTAAAAGCATATTTTAACTGAAATTTGCATATTGAGACACATAGCAATTAGCCTGACATCTTTGTTTATGCAGAAGGTTAAGATCATGATTATCATTAAACCAAAAACTTTATGCGTAACAAAGCAAACTTCCTTCCACTTTATCTTTGTTTGAACTTAAGTCTGAATAGTATTTTAATAATACATTTATACATAAAATAATCAGAAACTTGGTTTAGAAATTATAGGAAAACATGTCTTAATTGTTTTTTAACAAATGTTAAAATAGTACTGAATAAAAATTGTGTGATTAATCTTATTTTTGCTGTTCCAGATTATATATGAACAGGAAGGGGTTTATATTCATTCATCTTGTGGAAAGACTAATGACCAAGACAGCTTGATTTCAGGAGTATTACGTGTTTTAGAAAAGGTATGTTTCTAGTAAATGATTTTATTTAATAAAAATTGATCATGGTAGTGGCTCATTTCGGCATTATCAGCAAGTTTGAGTTTCATATGTAAGATGAAATTATGTAATTGAATAGTGGTTGTAAATTTAACATGGAAATGATGTTAGAAATAAACTGCTTTAGTTAAATCAGTAAAATGACATGGAATATTTAAAAACTCATATAAAAGTTGCAGTCATACATTTTTTAATAATGAAAAATAAACAGAATTTAAAAATCTCTATAACATTGGTTGTCAAATAGTGGTTTACATATGATAGTGCATATATAAAGTGCTAATATGTAAGGTTAAAAATTTTATTTTGTGTTTAGGGAGTTAAAAATAGGTGACTATGAATGTAAGATATTGCTGAATAGTAAATATATTTCATAATTTCTTTCTAGGATACTGAAGTGATAGTGGACTGGAGACCATTGGATGATGCCTTAGACTCTTCTAGTATTCTCTGTGCTGGAAAGGTATTTAAGAAAAAAAAATGTATGATTAAAGAAAAGCCATTAAAAAAGCTTTATTGAGATATAATTCATATACATGAAATTCATACTTTTTTTTTTAAACGCCTACAGCACCTGGTATTCTTAGGTGGTTTCCCATCCAAGTACTAACCAAGCCCGACCCTGCTTAGCTTCCGAGATAAGATGAGATCAGGTACATTCAGGGTGGCATGGCCATACACAAAATTTACAGTTTAAAGTGTTTAATTCAGTGGTATTGGTGTATTTATAGTGTTGCGCAACTATCACCAATATCTAATTTTAGAATAGTTTCATCAGTCCTGAAAAAGAAAAGTACCTTTTAGTGGTCACTCTCCATTTCGCTCTCCTCCCAGCCCCTGGCATCCACTCATCTACTTTCTGTCTCTGTGAATTTGCCTACTGTGGACATTTCATGTAAATGGATCATCTAGTACGTGGTCTTCTGTGACTGGCTTCTTTCACTCAGCATAACGTTTCAAAGTTCACAATTTCTTTTTTCTTTTTGCTAAGTAATATTGCATTTGTGGATAACACATTTTATTTATTCATCAGTTGATGGACATTTGTGTTGTTTTTACTTTTAGGCTAATATAAATAATGCTGCTGTGAACATTCATGTAGAAGTTTTTGTGTGGACATGTATTTTTCTCTTGAAAACCTAGGAGTGGAATCCTTGGGTTATATGATAATTTGTGTAACATTTGTATCATATGTTGACTTCTCAATATGGAAGATAGAGATTTAGCTGTATCTTTTCTCTTAATTCGCATTGAAACCCTGGCTTAGTTGTCCACATTTCTTCTCGAAGTACTTAATCATACAAATGATCTTCTAATTTCATTTTCATAGACATTTCTCCCAGGGTCGTCTTACATGTGTCATTCTGAACTGGTTGCTCTTTTGGTTTATTATGCAGAAATTATCCTGGGGATTCTTTTTTCCTCTTTCTCACTATTTTAATCTCCATTTTCTATATCCTCTACTGTTATCTATGTATTTTGGTTTATTCCTTTGTTTTGGTGCAGCTCCAGTGCTTCCTGAGAAAAAGGGTGCATGAGGACCTTTTAATATGGAAACTCTTGTCTTTTAGTTCTTAGAAAATGTTCTTGAGTTTTTTCAGTGATGATTTCTTCATTTTTCTACTTCCTTTATGGAACTCGTAAGACCTGGACTGGTCTGTAATTTTTAAAAATACATTCTTTCTTATTTTCTAATTGTTTGTCTGTGTGTGTATGTGTGGGCGTAATATCTTCTAGGAAATTTCTTCAGTTTTGTCTTCCAGTTCTTCTATAGCCTTTTTCATTTTTGTTATATTTTTAATTTCTAAGATTTTTTTTGAGTGTCCCCCTCCTTTAAATATAGCATGCTGTTATACAAGTTTAATGCAATCCCCATCAAAATCCCATCAGCATTTTTTTAAAGAAATAGAACAAAAAATCAGATTTGTATAGAAGCACAAAAGACCCCAAATTGCCAAAGCCATCCTGAGAAAAGGAAACAAGGCTGGAGGCATCACTCTGCCTGCCTTCAAATTAAACTACAAAGCGACAGCAATCAAAACGGCACGGTATTGGCAGCAAAACAGACACATGGACCAGTGGAACAGAATCGAGAGTCCAGATTTATATGGGCAAATAATTTTTGACAAAGAAGCCAAAAACATACAGTGGAGAAAGGAAAGCCGCTTCAGTAAATGGAGCTGGAAAAACTGGAAAGCCACCTGCAAAAGAACGAAACTAGACTGTTTTCTATCACCACACACCAAAATTAACTCAAAATGGATTAAGGACCTAAATAT
>NW_006443138.1:8850110-8858125 GCF_000325575.1 Pteropus alecto
GAAGCAACCAAAGTGTCCTATGATAGATGATTGGCTAAAGAAGCTGTGGTACATATATACAATGGAATATTACTCAGCCATAAGAAGAAATGGAATACTGTCATTTGCGACAGCACTGATGGACCTCGAGATAATCATGCTAAGTGAAATAAGCCAGACAGAAAAAGTCGAAAACCACATGATGTCACTTATATGTAAGTTATAAATGAAAAAGCAACAAGTGATCAGGACAAACAAACAGAGACTCATGGACATGGACTATAGACTAGTGGTTACTAGTGGGATGAGGAGAGGGGAGGTAGATGGGGTAAAGGGGATTAAATATAGGGTTTAGGGGGAGGGTGAAGTGAGTAAGGGGGATCGAATATATGGTAGCTGAAGGAAACTGGACTTTGGGTGGTAAACACACAATAGAATATACAGATGTCAAATGATAATGTATACCTGAAAATTATATAATTATATTAACCAGTGTTACCCCAATAAACTTAATTAAAAATTAAAAAAAAATATATAGCATGCTGTTCTCTGTGGATGTAATATCCTTATTTCTGAGGAGTTCAAGGATAGTCTTTTAGATGTTTCATCTCTATATAGTCTACTTTCTCTAATTGACTTTTTTCCCTCTTGTTTCATTTGGACTTTGTCTTTCGTGTACATTTGCCTTTGATGTTTGGTGATCTTTCTAGTGTGGTGCTCATATTTAACAGTAAACACAAAAAAGTGATTATACTCTCTCTGGGTATGGGTAGACTTGGTAATAGTTGGGACTTAGTGTGACCTGGCTAGACTGCTTTCTTGGGGAATCCTTCATGTTGAAATCTAAGTTTTTCTTTCGGGTTAATTGTTTTCCAGAGAAGCTTGCAGATTTCTGCTAGAGATGGTAAACCTGGATTCCAGTGTTCTGGGAACTGAGTAGAGGAGGAGAGCTGGAAGTCTTGCCAACTCATTATGTAGATGGATTTTCAATTAATTCTGTTTTTAGTGTGTTATTCCTTTGCTCATTGTGCTTGGTTTCTCCTGATCCAGTGATAATCTATTTTATCTTCTCTAATAGTAAACCTCTAGACTTTTTTTAGTGGTCCTGTTTTCAGCTTGCCCTTCATCCTAATTTCCAAAAATACTTGATATACCAATTTCAAACCTTTGTGTGGAGTGGAGTTCTGTAGATCAGGGGTCCCCAACTCCTGGGCTGTGGACTGGAACTGGTCCATGGCCAATTAGGAACTGGGCCGCACAGCAGGAGGTGAGAGGTGAGCGAAGCTTCATCGGTATTTGCAGCTGTTCCTCAGAGCTGGCATCACCGCCTCAGCTCCATCTCAATTATCAGGCATTAGATTGTAATAGGAGCACTGGTCCCTGGTGCCAAAAAGGTTGGGGACTGCTGCTGTAGATGCTTATCTTTCTCCACTAGTGATGGTAGAGTTGGTGGTGATGGTGGTAAGGTTTGCATTTTTTAAAACTGGGCAAACATGGAGGGCTCCCTAAGAAATGACATTTGAGGAAAGACCAGGAAGGAAAAACACTCTACTTTATAACTTTATTCATTGTTTTCCCCTTATTTTTCAATCTGTTTCTATTCTTATTTCTTAATTTTTCTTTATAATGCAGTCCTGTTCCTACAAATTTCCTTCTTACCTTTTTTAAAAAGAATGACACAATACACGAATATTTTTTTGTTGTAAAAATTCAAATAATAGAAAGTTGAAGTCCTGCTTGATTAGAACCCCATCTCTCATCTGTCCCTGTTTAGTGCATTTTTCAGACTTTTATCTTTACACTTTTCCTTTCACTCTCTTACCTCCTAGTTTTTTTCTGTGTTTCTAATTTTATATGCTTGATATGGTTGCTGTACTGCATACATTGTATCACAACATTTGTTTTATTTACTATTATGTATTGAATATATGTAAATGTTAACATATCAGTTTTTAAACTATTGCCTAGTATTTCATTGGTTACCCTCTAGTTTATTTACTCATTTCTTCATTGATGGGTATTAGGGTATTTCTAATTTTTCACTTTTACAGACAATGCTGTAATGAAAATTCTTGTATGTGCCTCTTTGAATACCTGTATATTTTTCTGGAGTAGATGATGAAAAGAAGTATTGTGATGAAACACATGCATATTTTAAATTTTAATAAATTTGGCTAAATTGCCCTTTTGCTATCAGTACTAATGATGAGCACTGTTATCACAGTGTGAAACAGCATTTCCTCACACTCTTTTATTTTTATATTTTAATCGAATGGGGCCAAAAATTGAAATTCATCTAAACTTGCTTTTCTTTGATTGTTTTTGAAGTTGGACATCCTCGTATGTTTGTCACTTCATATTTCTTCTCTTACTTGCTTTTTTATACCATTTGCTTATTTTTCTCTTTTGCTATTTGTAGATTTCTAAATAAATTGTTAGGAGCTGTTTTTATGTTCTTGATTTTTTTTTTTTTAGTCATCTACCATGTATTTTGGAAGCTTTTCACCCGGTCTTGCTTATCTTTTACTTCTTTGTGGTATCTTTTGTTGTACAAAAGTTAAACTTTTTGATTTAGTCATTATTGACATTGCACTTTAGACTTTGGTTTTATTTTCTTTTTAAATAAAAAGTTCTATAGAACTATACATGTAGATATGTTACTTGTAGCCTTTAGCTAATTTTGACAGGAATATGTAACCAATGGTGCCTTAAATTAAGTAGCCACCATTGGCTGTTTTCCTCAAATAACCAGAAGTCTGGAGGTGTGGAGTTATTTGCAGTCGTTCTCTTGCTTTTTCTCAATTAGTTATAAGATGGCTGCCATATTTTTAGGCAGCATAGCTTCATTGAAAGCAGGAAAAGGGAGAAAGGGGTGGGCCTTTGTTAGGAAAGCAAAAACATTACCAGAAGCCGTACAGTTGACTTCTACATGAATCTCATTTGCAACACTAACTGCAAGGGAATCTGGGTAAGCTTTACTTCTTGGTAAAGATGGGCAAGGGAAAAGATGATCGGAAACAGTGTTCAGTTTTTCCAATTGCTACAATAAACTTAATTTATATAGATGCTGAGAAGATATTATTGATTGAAATTGAATTCTAGTTTTATTCCTTAAATACTTTATATGTTATAATTATTTTAGGACTCCAGTTCAGTTGTAGAATGGACCCATGCCCCAAAAGAAAGAGGTCATCGAGGAGCGGAACATCTGAACAGTTACGAAGCAGAGTGGGACATGGTTAATACAGTTTCATTTAAAAAGAAACCACATACCAATGGAGGTATGAATTAAAATTTTCAAAATCTTAAACTGATTTGCTACAGTATAAACAAGTGCAAAGAAAGTTCTTTAATGTTCCTCAGAGAAGAAGGATGCTTTGGTGCTTTTGATACATATAACTCAATTTTAGTTATCTTTTTGTTCTGTTGGTTGTGTCTTCATAAAAAAGCCTTGAAAAATACCTTTTCTGTTTTGTAGTTAATGGCAGAAAATAGAAACACTTTAGAAAATTGCTTCTCATGCACATTTTTCTTAACCTAGTAGAATAAAAGAAAATTACGTCGTTTCATCCTGAAGCACGAGGGGGAGATGGAGTATGCCATTAAACCATCTTGTTCTAATTTCAGTGTTTACTAGGATCTTCACAGCTCATTGCAGTCTCTCCTTTATATATGTTCACTACTGGTCTCCTTTTTATTCATACACACACACCTGTATTTGCTATGTAGTAATTATCTACATGTAGATAACAAGAAAGAGCCAAGCTAACAGTCTGATAGAATATACATACTACTCCAAATGTGATCTGGCTAGCCCACCTGTGATGTGGCCAGCTTATTTGTGATCTCTTTTAAAATATTAAACGCTTGGATAGAGTTAAAATGCTTTTTATTTTATTGATTTGTGTTTTATGTCTAAAAGGATATTTAATCTCTTAATGAGTTTTGTGTATGAATTTAGGAATTTATCCACGTTTACCAGAATCAAAAAGGCTGGCCAGAATTTACTGAAATATGTATTGCTGCATTTATATAGCCTTGTTACTAAGTAAAATTGATTTTCATGTGTGGCCTGGGGAATCATTCTCATATATAGTAGTTATACTTTATACTGTATCATTTCTTAGAAACAATAGCAGTTAAGAAGTAAATAATTCACAAGCTTTTGATAACAACTTATGAATATATGTCTTTGTCTCCCTCCCTCTCTCCCTCTCTCCTCTTTTAGTCTTTCTCTACCTCTTTTTCTCTGCATTCCCTTTCTACTGAAAGGGAGGTTCTTACCAAAACAATGTAAAATGTTAAAGCCAAAGGATTATAGTATATTCGATTTGGCATGTGAAAGATTTTTAACTTCTCTACACTGGATCTTCAGAGTTGGTTATGTGAATTGCTATTTTTTGTTTGCTGTTGACTAATATTGTTAAATTCTTCAAAATGAAAAAGTCGGGCTATAGGAATGAGCAAAAAGAGTTTTCAGTATTTCATAGAGGAAAGAAGCATTATGTATATGACAAAAGCATAATCTGACAATAAAGATCTTTTTAGAATAGTGTTTTTCAACTTTGCACATTGAAATGACTTGGGGTGGTTAGGCTTTTAAAAAAAAAATACCAATGCCTGGCTTTCATCCAGAAAATGAAATCATACTCTGGAGATGAAGCCTGGGCATCCGTATTTTTCAAAATCTCTCCTCATGATTTAAATGTATAAAGTTGACAATCTCTGTGTAGCTCAGCCAAAAACCACATATGTAAATACTGCTTACATGACTTGGCCATATGCGTTGTGATTTATAAAGAACCTTTATTTTGTAATTATTAAAAGTTAAGACACTTTTTTTCCTCCCAGTACTTAAAAAATTATATATTTATACATTAGAGTGAGTAATACATTGACCAGTATGGCCCAGTATGCATACACATATTTAACAGAACAAGGAGTTGTGAAGTGCTATGCACTTCGTCCCATCCCATCTTTCTTACCTTATCTTAGACTATCTATCTTATGATTATATTTCATCAAAACTCCTCCCTAAAGGAGATCTTTTCTAAGCTTGGTGTTTCAGAATTCAAAATTCTGCCATTATGAAACATTTTTATATTTTCGAAAAGCATTTTTTTAATAAAATTTTTAAAAAAAAAATATTTTTGACTTTATACTTTTTTTGTGATTCACAAAGGGAACTTGGGACAAACCTTTAAAAAAATGGAAGATTGAAGATTTATTTAACTTTTTATTTCTTAAGAGTTTCTCTACTGCTAAGTCTTTGTTTTTATGTATCAGATCAAATGTTTTGAAAATGTATATACCCAGAACAACAGACTGCCAGGATGTTCTGGTAACCCATCTAAATAAAATGTCGTGTCCTTGATGTTAATTCTATTCAAGACATGGGGACTTATTGAATTCTTTTGTTTTACTCTTTTGCTATGATGGCCAGTTTTCCCATGTCATTGTGTTGGAGATATTTTTTACATACATATGGTAACATAGAAAATTCACCAGAACTAAATTAGTTTTATTTACCTTTCAATACGGAGAAAGAAGGAAATTTTGAGTTAATGCTTGGAATCCACTAGTTTTCATTTGTAACCATTTCTCCAGTTAGCTATTGGTGATAGATTAAATTGCAGATTACTTTTATATTGACTTGGGAATGGGTTATTCATTTATTCAACAAATCTTTGAGCACCAGTTACTCTTCTAGGCACTGGAGATATAGTTGTGAACAAAAGAAAGTTCCTGTTCTTATGAAGCTTATATTCTAGTAAGGGGACTTATAGAATTGTCTTGTAATGTTTCTCATCATTTTTAGCGCTTTAAGTGAAGAAATGCATAAGGTATTTTCTGTCGTATTTAATATGTAATGTGTATTTCTTCCATTAACAAGGGAAATCTGTAAAATTTTTACTTTCGAATATGCACAAACTCCTGATGGTTTGTATAACCTGCATGTATTAGTTAATGTTCTTGCATTAATTTGGATTACTTTATATAATTTAAGAATTTCATTTAAAAAATTGTATCTAGTTTTTTATTGCTCTTTTGCTGTGAAAATATTTTTGGTCTTTGCAAATAATGTAGTATGTATCCTTTCTAAGTCGTTTAGGTACATTCACATTTAGTGATTTATGAAGACATTCTAGAATTGTTCTCAAATCGATATTAGCTTGCAGTAGTGTTATGAGCTCTACAGTATAAATTCCAGTGCAACATGAATAGTAAGAGTCAAGAGGGCACATGGCACTTAACCTGGTACCAGCCTTAGATATGTGTGCACCATTCGAACTGGTGTGTTACTTTAGCCTTTCTGGACTTCCTTCCAAATGATACTTGTTAAAGTGTCCATGTAATAGTGATAGTGCCTGTATTCCTTGCAAGTAGAAGTTTCTATAAGCTGTAGATTTCTTTGTGTCAATTCAGGAAATCTTGTTGGAGGTGATGGAGCTATAGTGTTTCTGACTATTTAGGAAGGTGACATACATTCAGGTCAACACCAGTTAGTCTACCCTTTGATCAAGTTCGTAAGCATATGTCATCTATGCAGTTTATCTTGGTGGAATTGGTAGTGTGGGACAGAATTAATGAACATCGTGAAGAGCAGGATAGCATGATACTTCTCAGGAAATAACATTAGAGAAAAAGTTTTTTAAAATTTCCGAGACTAACATGCTTATGTCTGAGTTAAAATGTTAAAAGGATATATTTATATTAGAAACTAATTATAAGTATTAGTGAGAAGAAAGATGACATCTTTCCATTGTTCTTTAAATTTTTATTTATATAGGTAATTTTGAAGTTGCTTATTAATCAATTATGATATTGTTCCCAAACTTAGGATTTTAAGCTTCCATAAACAGCTCACAAACTCGGAAAATGTTATATAACTGTAGTTTGACTTGAACTGAGGTTTTAAATGAATAGGAGAATGATTTAAGAATGATTTAGCAGGAAGAGTAAATGTATTTATTTTCTTCAAAGCATTCATAAGTTGTCTTTTTATCCTTAGTTCCCCAATGTTCTTTGGGTTTTTGCCAAAAAGTTTGTGTAGTCACCCCAATATTTTTTATCCTAGTATATTTATTTTCATTCAATGTAGTATAGTAAAAATAATTGGAAAAGGAAATGGGGGAAATAAAAGTTTTGTTTTTAAAACGAGTCTCTCAAAACATACTATTTGTATTTGGGGGGAGAGTGGGAAAAGATTTACAGTTATTGAGTATTTGCTGTATACTTCACACTGTATTAGTTGACAAACATAATGTCTTTTAATTCTTAGAATAACATTGGGAGGTAAGTATAATTATCTCCATTCTATAGGTGAAGAAACTGAGGCTCAGAGATTCAGTTATTTGCCCCAGATCTTTTACTTTGTAAGATGGTGGTGCTGCAATTTGAATCCAGCCTGCCGGCTTCTAAAGCTGTGTTCATTTTGGGCAAAGCTTATATTTAAATAGGGATAACATTTTTCAGATTTGTATGCAGTAGGATAATTATTTTAAAAACTATTTTTTAATAAAATGTATATTGTTATTTTTAGTACAAGTGGAAACCATAGTAATATGAATGGTATAGTCATTCCTTAGGTTCAACAAATTTCTTTTTAGGCAGTCATGTAGAGCGCTGTCTGTACCTTACCTTTTGAAAAGGTGAACAAAAATATTTTGCCCCACTTTCTTGTTTTTAAGATGCTCCAAGTCATAGGAATGGGAAAAGCAAATGGTCATTCCTGTTCAGTTTGACAGACCTGAAATCAATCAAGCAAAACAAAGAGGGTATGGGCTGGTCGTATTTGGTATTCTGTCTAAAGGATGACGTCGTTCTCCCTGCTCTGCACTTTCATCAAGGAGAGAGCAAACTACTGATTGACTCTCTTGAAAAATATGTGGTCTTGTGTGAGTAAGTATCAAATTATTTTCTACTTTTTGAAATTGGATTGTTGTATTGGTTTCAAGGCAAACTATTTTTGCTTGTCACTGGATATTATTGACCTATGTGCATATCAGGGCACAAGCAGCTTTTTTTTTTTTTTT
>NW_006443138.1:8858252-8884608 GCF_000325575.1 Pteropus alecto
TTTTTTGGTAGGAGGATATTGACTGCTTTGGATGAATGACTAAATAAAATTTTGCCATTTTAGTAATTTGGATCTGCAACCTGTATCACCTTATTAATGCTTTAAAGAAAAGAGTAGTCTCATATTTTTAATACACATTTAAATGAATAATGATGCATCAGTAACTTATAGGTTATATATTTATCAAATTTACCTTTTATTATGTAGTTTCTGTTAAACGGTTTTATTTGAAATGTTGCAAATTTAAGTCAGGCAAGTCTGTGCCCTTTATAAAATAATTATAAGTGTGGAAGGCAGGGCTTCTTTACTTTTCAGAAATCTTGTATCTTACATTTATTCACCTATGTGCATTTGTACACACATGCTTTTTCTTGCTTTCACTCTTGACAAATATATTTTGGGTGTCAGCTATATTCTGAGCACTGTTACTAGTTGTTTGATATTTAGTAGTGAATAAAACAGACATGTTTCTGGATATCTGAGTGTTTATGGTCTTGTGAAGGATGCCATCCAATAAATGGCTATAAAACTCAAGAACTAAGATGGAGGAGGTAAAAAGTGCTTTGGGAGCTCCCTGGAAAGGAGAAAGGGTACCTCATTCAGACTAGAGGTTGGGTAGGAGTGAGGGAATACTTTCTAAGTTGAGACCTGACAAATGCAGGAACATTAGCATGAAAGGGAAGGAAATAGTTAATGTGGGAGAGGTATTTTAGAAGGAAGAATATAAAACATGATATAATCACAGAATTGAAAGGTCAGTATCACAGGTCTGCATAGTGGGAAACGGAGGGTACCCATTTAAAGATGAGGCCAAAGAGCTAGGTAAAGACCAGAGCTTGAAGGATCTTGTAAGTCATGTTAGCAAGTTGTTCCAGTCATCTAGATGCAGTTATAGTGGCATGAACTAGCAGAGTGGCAGGAAAGATAAAGTATTAGACAAGTGTTTAGGGTTAGAATTTATGATTGGTTGGAGATGTGGCAGTGAGAAGAAGGGAGAAATTGAGGTTTTTAGCTTGGGGAACTGTAAGGATGCTTGTTAACTATTAATAATGTCTGCACTTCATAATAGAAAATAGAAAAATATCCTTTATCATGCCTAAATTTAGATTATGTAAAGCTAGGTGTGATCCAAAAGTTGGAAGATTTTGACTGTTTTCCGGAATGAAATTCTCTCCCCTACCTTGCTGATTACCTCTGGGGGGCACTAGGCATGTTGATCAGTACCAGTAACCATAAGAAGTTAGGCCTCGATGGTAGTATGTGGGTCTTGATCTTGATTTCAAGAGGGGCATTATGACTGGGGCACAAAGTTTGGCTGTTGAAAGCAGGTGTTAAAGACTTGGGGCTTTTAGTAGTATAAGAACTTCAGTATTCATCATTGTTGTGATATAGCAGTAACAAAACTTGATTAAAGTACAGTATCTAGGTCGAAGTGGTAGAAACCTCTCTATTGGTAAGATCATACTTTGGAGAACTAGGTTGAGTTTTAAGCACTGCATTTTCAGTGTGTTAGACTAACTACACTATATGGAAAAGACTACTGTAATGAGAGGAATCAAAATAGTATGAAAAACACTAGAAGGAGGTGGGGATTTAACTTAAAGGAGTTTTGGTGTGACATTAAATAGACTCCAAACTTAACTATGGTCAAAGAGGGCCTGCCTTATCTTAGCTCTGTTCATCTGTTAAGCCTTTCTTGCGCCATTCTCTTCTGTATTTTAGCCACAAGGTTTCACTTCCTGAAACTTGTCTTAGTGTCCCTTGTGTATGCTGTTTCTTTTGCATGGAATATTCTTTTCCCTTTCTGATCCCTGAGGTCTCAGTTTAATGGTACTTCCTCAGAGGGTCTTTTCTGGATGCCCGCTCTCCATTTAAAGTAGTGTCCCACGCCCTTTTTGCTGTCCCATTCCCTTTTTTGCTTCCTTTATGGTTCTTAACAGAATAAAATAATTTTGTCTATCTACCTCTTTTATGTTCTACTCTAGAATGTAAGCCCATTATTAAGGCAGGGATTGCATCTATCTTGTTTACATTTTTGCCTGAGTTCTTAGCCACAGTGCCTGGCACATAATATTTGCATAATCAATCTTAGTTGAATGACTAAATGGCATGGTACTTATCAGTTCTACAAATAATTTTGAAAGGATTGTTATAAGAAATAAATCGTACATTTGTTTTGTATGACTCCAAAGAAAAATTAGAAGGAAACAGATTTTAGCTCAAGAGGTAGAGAGTTTTCTATCCTGGATGGGTTCAAGGGTAGACTCAGCAGTCACTTAGGTGTTTACAATGGAATGTGCACCTTGAGTGTATGTGGGTGATTTTTAATGTGAGTTGTAAGTGAAACTTTGTTTCCTTTTCTGTATTTGTAAAACAACTGAGAATTAAATATAAGAATAGATGGTGATAAAAATATCATATTGGTGAGGCTTAGATATGCAATGTCATCATAATTCACCCCAAGTTAGTTTTGAAGTCAGCCAGTTATCGTCACTTTTGGACAATCACTGGTCTCCGTGGTGAGGACAGACCACTTATTATGTGAATGAGAGCAGACTAGAAACCACTTTCTCTGTTGATGGGCAGATCAAGAGAAGGAGAGAGCCTGGGTAGGGTTATACTAGATAGGCACATTATTCTTCCCTTATCTCAGCAATCATATATATCCCTGTGAAGGAGAGTTTCTTTAGAACAAGTACATTGTTCAAAACATTTGGAAACATGAGGCCATGGGAATGGAATGGTGTTCCATTTTTCTCAATTTTTTTATTTAACAAGTAATTTTTTTTTGAGGACCCACTATGTCTTAGACACTGTGCTAAATGCTGGAAAGAGCAATAATCAAACAAGATATGGCCCCTGCCTTGATACAGTTTTTATTATTGTAGGAGAGACAAACATTGCTTATACAAATAAGATTAAAATTTCAGCCGTAATAAATGCTCTGGGTGAGATATATAGTACTATGAGAGCATAAAATAGGATAATATGTAAGTTTTTGTGTGTCAGTAGTAATTGAAGCTCTGAGAGAGAATGAAATTAAGGGGAAGATAAAAGGGACAGTATGTGAGATTAAGTGATTAATTGCAACCTTTAATGACTTGGTCAAAGAGAAAAACCTCGCAGAGGAGACTGACCTCCCTCCACTTTGTTCTCTCTTCCCATTGGGCTTTATCATTATTTTTATGCTTAATCGAGTATGCGACTGTTCTTGGGGAAGGAAATAGCTGTCTAAAGTTAAAGTCCTTCAAAAGCTATACTCCTAATACCAGTCCTTTCTCCACTGTGTATTCTCCTATGACACTGGCTGCCAGTTTACTCTTCGTCCCTGAATGGTCTGAAATGTGTAAGAATAGTACATTAAATGTTTGAACTCCAAGGCCTCTCTGTACCCTAGGCTGAAAGTAAGCACTTCCTTTTTTTTCCCATCATAAATTATGACCAATTACATTGTGCCATAGAATATAGATACTCCAAATAAGTAATTACCAATATAAAAGAAGTTCCAAATTTGTACAAGCCACTATCAGATTCTTAGGGAGATATTAAAGGTCCTTATTTTTTAATATTCATTATTGTCCAGATAACTAGAATTCTCAAGTTAAAGTCTAAAGAAATGAAAAGTCCCAAATATCCTCCTCCCCCCCCCCCTTTTTTTTAACTGTATTAGATGTCAGCTACTTGGGTCTCATTTCCTGTCATTGGAGCAGTTATCTTAAGGAAATTGATGTTTCCAGAGTCATGTTTCTGTGGTCAGAGATTGTCGTAGAGACCAAAAGGAAGAATAGTCCAGGAAAACCATGGTTTCAGCATTCTCACTGAGATACCAGCCATACTATGCCAGGGTCCTCCTTCTTGTTGTCTTCTGAGCTCAAAACTAATAGAAAATCAGTCAGACCATGTTATTTTTTTCTCTCTCATTAATGTAAATTGAAGAATGTGCTTCGCATCTGTGGCCATATTGTCTTCCTTAATACTCCGCTAACAAATTAAGGGCTTTACCATACAGATAGGTGAAAGAATGAGCCACAAATACATTTTTGTTACCTTTCTGATGTGAAGTTGGTTGCTAGGATATGAATGAATATTATTGGTTTTATTAAAATTATTTAGTATATTGGGCCATTTTTACATAAATACATAAATATCCAAGCAGTAAAAAGCCAAGTTGGTTGTATCATCATATAACACCAACCATTTACAAGATTAGGTTCTAGATCCTCATTTATTCCCTTTGAGAGAGAGAGATCTCTCATACATAAATAAATTGTATATATAGTTTTGTAAATACTCTGTACCTTTTTATTTTTTATTAATCTTCCTGATTGATATCTTTTTCAATGAAATTTTAATTTATTTGGCTTTTCGTATTGGTCATTCTCAGTAATATAAAATAGTTAATGCTACATACATCTCAGTTTACAAACATTCTTCAACTGTTAGAATTTCTGATTTATTCTGAGGTCTTGGGAGAGGCTCAATCCAAAGCTTGGGAAGTATTTCTGAATTTTTAGTAGATATGGTTCCATAATTGTGATCTTAGACTATGATTTTCTTTAAGCTTTGTAGTAGGCTCTAATAGAATTGCTGATGTTAGCACCATTAAATGCTTACTGCTGCAATGCTTTTGAAAGTCTTGAATAATGTCACAAGAGATCAACTTCCCAGAGTCCATAATATCCCAGAATACATTGATATATTTATAAATCTATAATATTTAATATTCCTAGATTAAATCAGTGTGGTAACCTGGTAGGTGCAAACATAACACTATTCTAGAATGCCAACTCACTTTTTGATAAACTCTGCAATTACCCACCAATATACTGCTTGTCTTTTGACTGATGTACTTTTTAAAATGTTTTGTTGATTTCCTTAGGGGCAACCACATCTTTAATTTCTTATATTTTATATTTCCTCCTAGAGCTTCCCCCAGCCTCTCATCACAAGAAAATTAGGTATAAAAAATGAAATCTTTCCTTATTAAAAAAAAAGGTATCTGTAGTTGCTTGTTGGTTGTGCAGTCATTTCTTCTTTCCATCCACAGTTTAAGATCTGGAGCCATAATAATATGAGCCCATGGAGTTGAAGATTGGATATTTGTTCCCCGTCTGCATGCATAGCTAGTGTTTTGACTTTCAGGACTAATTTTTATTTGGATTTTAAAGAAAGTTAGAAACAAAATAACCACAGCACCAACAATACTGTGCTGAGAAGAAATATGTTTCTATATTAATTACTTTTTCTGGTTAAAAGTTGACCTATCATTAAAAAATACCTTGTGAGAACCTTGTGAGGTTTTCATATTAAACGTGACCCCAAAGTTATTCAGAAAAATGGTGTTTAATGAAAATTGAACATTTAAAAAGTTATTATGTTTTTCCTACTTGAGATGACTCAACCTTAGCACTTTTTAAAAGCCAAGGGGCTTATAAAGCTATTATTGTCTCTGAAGATTGGGCACTGTTTTCGACTTTGTAAGAATGAGATTGTGTTTGAATTTCATATTCCCCTTAGCATTATGTTGCATCCTGTTATGTTAGAGTTGAGAAGAGATAACTGTTATTAAAGTTCTTATCTCAAACATTTATAATAAACTAGAAATAGCAGCAAAATAACACATTTAATTTTTATTTTAAACATAGAAAAGTTGTGGATTTATTATAGCTGACTTTGCTAAATTATAAAACTTATCGAATAGAAGAAACACTGGATAATTAATCTGATTACTTGAAATTAGGTGTCCGTAATGCATTTTATTTTGTAGCTATTAAGAAATGTGGAGAAAAACGTGTCTAGAGCTTAATAAGAAAGAACTAAAAAGATACTACTGGAACTGTACATTATATCCTTATTAAATATGTTTGCATGTGTTAATAATTATGGTTAGCATAATTAATGATCTTTAACAGTTGAATAATCTATTGTATCTTTTATTTTTAACATCTTATATTGCAATACTACCAACCTGTGGAATGAAGTTGGGAATCATTTCAAAATAGGATATTTTCCTATAGTGTACATACTGTATATACAGGTGAATTCTAAAGTGTGTTTTGGTTTTCTTTAATTTTCATGAGAATAAAGGAAGATATATTTGTAAAGTTTTTCCACTGTGATTCTAAACAAGAATTTGGGTTCATTACAATTTAGTTGTCTTGGCTTTACCTAGAATAAAAATATACTTCATCCCTTTTATACTTGTTAATTTAATATTTCATGTTTCATGTAGTTTTTGGAACTCACTTATTAAGATGGTTACTAAGTACTTGTTAATATTGTATTAATGGGAAACAGTTCTAGAACTGGACATTTAAGTTTTTGTTACTGTTAAGGAAGAGTAACTATGCCTTAGTAGTTATTCAGTAGTTATTAGTATTTATTGATACAGTGTGCTGGTATTTTTGACACATTGCTCCTTTTTATTACAGATCTCCACAGGATAAAAGAATACTTCTTGTGAATTGTCAGAATAAGAGTCTTTCACAGTCTTTTGAAAATCTTCTTGATGAACCAGCATATGGTTTAATACAAGTATGTTTCTTAAATCTATCTCATGTTATTAATCTGTTAATCTGACTCCATTATTTTATATACCCCCTACCTCTCACTTTCTCAGATTATACAGAATGAAGCAACTGTCCCTCTATGTGTAAACTTTATGGAACTATTCACTGTAATTTTATAGAAATATGTTTCATATTATTTGTTAGAAGCTTCCTTGGTTCTTTGTTACTCTTAAGGCATTTTTCCCTTTATCATAATATTTAAATTAGACATTAGTAGATTTTTTTTTATCATAGCTTTCATCAATTAGGTGCAAGTTTACTGGGTAAGCCACTTTGAATTCATTAATGATAAATTTAGGCATAAGTCTGGTTTGAATTTTTATTTTCCCATTTAACTAGGTTCATTTGGGGTCATGATAATCTAATTCCCTTGAGTATATTCTTGCATTTGGTTAAAAATGTGTACTCAACACAGGCAGAAATAGTTATTTTTTGCTCAGATTTCTCTATGAAAATAATGAAATAACTGTTTATTCATTAATTCATTCAGCAAGTGCTTACTCTGTCCCAGATGCGCTCTTGTTGGTTCTGAAGATAACAAAGAAGGAGGGCAAGAGAACTAAAACACTGATTAAGTGAGAGAACAGTTTTTCTTATTGTGAAAATAATAATTTTAAAGATTGACCTTTAAGAAGTAACTATTTTTGCTAAATATGAGTAATCAGGCAGTTTGGGATTTAGAAGTAACCTTAACAGTAGAAAAAGCTTTTGCTGTTTTCCAGGACAGCATTGCCCAGAACAAATTACTTTTGTTGGCATGATTTACTGCTCATATAATTAGATTAAAATATCAGCCACTATTTAAATATCATGAGCTTTTAAATTTGGCTACCAAATATTTTGTGTTAGACTAGTGTGGTACTACACACTTCAAGAACTGTATTTTTTTGTGAAGGCAGGACTGCTAGACAGAAGAAAGCTGTTGTGGGCCATTCACCAATGGAAAGTAAGCACTGCGTGTATTTCTATTGTATGCAGAATGAATGAAGCCTGCAAATCATTTGTTTATCTGAAGTTCAATCAGTAGCATTAATTTATCATTTAATATACTATTTTAACCAAATGAAAAGATTGGCTTAGAAAATTTAAATTTTTCTTCCCAGAAAAAAATTTTTTTAAGGTAATCTCAGAATACTCTATTTTAGTTCTGATTTCCCTCCTTTTAAAAAACGTTGCCCTTATGCCTGTCATCAAGGTCTTTTATTCTTTATTTGCGTTAATAATACTAATATTTTTTTTCCTACTCTATAGAAAATTAAAAAGGATCCTTATACAGCAACTATGGTAGGATTTTCCAAAGTCACAAACTACATTTTTGATAGTTTGAGAGGCAACGATCCCTCTACACATCAACGACCTCCTTCAGAAATGGCAGATTTTCTTAGCGATGCTATTCCAGGTTTAAAGATAAATCAACAAGAAGAACCAGGATTTGAAGTCATCACAAAAGTGAGTGGAGATTTATGTTAATATAGCTCTTATATTTTAACAGGAGAACTATTTTTAAACTTGTACATGTTATAGAACTAGAAACTCATATTTGGTTTTATCTGCCTCCTCTTTATATAATACTTTTTTATAACTTCTTGCTAACTAATATATCTAACAACTAATGCTTGACTTGTCACCAAATGATTCTTCATCGATTACTAATACTGTCTGTACATTAATGTTGGGTGTCTTTTCTTTCATTACTTTTTGATAATAATGAACAGGTTGTTTTATTGAGTGCATAGCAGTGAGTGAATAGTGAGCTTTGCAAATTGCCCCTAGTTTTGTTCCTAATTTACATTATGTTTTCTCAGTAGACATCAGAGGCAGCTAGTCAGGACTGTACTCTAGGGCTTTTATTCTCATGTGACTCTTCTTTTTTTAAATAAGATGGATTTTGGCCCCAAATTATGGCAAATCTTCATATGTGCTCAATAAGACTTTTGAATTTGCTAAACAATTCTAGGCTGCACATAGAACATTATAAATATCTAAATTATGATACTTAATTAAAAGATTTATCTTGAAAATGGCATTTTTAAATTACCAACATCTGTTAATTGAATAAACTGTAGAAAATACCAAGTGGAGCTAATGGATCATGAATCAATTCTGAGAGCTATAAATTTTAGTTTGGAAGAAAACCTAATTTTGGAAAATGATTAATGGCATAATACTCTCCTTTTTAATAATATAGCATACCGTTTAGTTTGAAGGGTCTCATAGAATTTACATGTTGAATGTTCTATACTTACATAATTGAAACCCAAAATAACAAATGTTTTCCTAACTTTCCATTTATAACCCAGATATTTGTGTGTTTAGTAGGAGGGAAAATGTATGGAACGCTAACTATTATAGTTCATAAACTAAACATTGAAAAATAATGGGAGATATTAGAAGTGTTAGAACATTTCTGAGTGATAGTATTTTAGTTTGTTTCTATATACCTTGATTTCATTTCACTGATTAAAGATGCACTCCTTATTGCTTGTCTTCTTATTTTAGATTGATTTGGGAGAACGACCTGTCGTTCAAAGGAGAGAGCCAGTATCACTGGAAGAATGGACCAAGAATGTTGATTCTGAAGGAAGAATTTTAAATGTAGATAATGTGAAGCAGATGATATTTAGAGGGGTAAATACTTTAATAAGGATTATATGTGAAATTGCTGGTATTCAAGTTTTGTTTTCCTTTTTTTTGAAAGGGGAAGGGGAATGAACTCTTTTTTGGTGATGATGCCTTAAAATCTCTTTTGGACAGAGTGAGGTACTTGTGAGGATTGGTTGGGGGGATACCATTAAGCCTAGGAAAAGATATTCTTCCTTACCTGAAGTTCTGTGGATTATGTGAAGGAGACATGTATGTACCCCACTGGTAGTTGCGTTGGCCAGTAAGCATTGGATTTTGAAAGACTAATCAGTTCCACTATCGGTGCTACACAGTCTACTGTATTCTCTGTATTGTTTAGGCTTTCTGCTTATGTCTTTAGTATCTAATAGTCAAAAACAAGATAGTATTTACTGAATTTAGCTATTTTTATGGATAAAGCTATCTCAAATATTAATCTTTCTGTTTAAATGCAAGCTTTGTGAACTTAAAGTATTCTTTTTTACAAATGTGTTTAATATCCATGTTTTCTTCAGGGACTTAGTCATGCGTTGAGAAAGCAAGCATGGAAATTTCTTCTGGGTTATTTTCCTTGGGATAGTACCAAGGAGGAAAGAACTCAGTTACAAAAACAAAAAATGTAAGTAATGGTCTTGTGTGTATTCATCAAAGAGATTCAAGTAACTCACCCATACAAACTAGTAAAGGATTTCTTAATGACTATTTGGAATATGTAGACTAGGATATGGAAAAATAATTTTATTTTTATTCTTTTAATTTAAAAATTATGAACACCATAGTTACTTCAAACCAGGAACATTTATTAGAAGGACCTCATTGCACTTATTTTGGCAAATATGTAGAAAGATGGTAAGAAAAATTTCATTCCCTTTGTACCAACATTTTGCTTACTTGAAATATAACTAATTAGAAGTGGATTTTAGATATATCTTATTCATCTGGATTTATTTTTACAGTTTATTATGAGATTATAAAATGGCTCATAAAAAGTGTATTTGTTACTTGGGTTAATTACTTTTATTTTCTTAGTGCTCCTGTAACATAAACTGGTCTTTTATTCTTTTTGGAAGAGTGTTTCTATTTTTAAATAATTTCTTAGATTTGAAAAGAAACAGACCAACTTTCCAGGTTCACTTTTATTCCTAGTTAATTAGTGTAGCCTTTGATTTGAAGCTTACCCCTAGTTATTATGTAGATATTCAGACTCTCACACAATTCTTTCTTTTTTTGAACATTTTTATCAGTCTTTCTAAGACATTTTCAATCAACAGGTTTCTTCAGTAAACTCTTTGGAAAATAGAACTCTTATGTCACATTAAAGAAAAAGTCTTATAGACTTGTATTTAATTATTCAGAAACTTAAGTGGTTAAAATATTTAATGATTGGAATAATTTTGGTATGATATTAAGGATTAAGGTAAATGTTTCTTTAAAACCTAAATTATTTTCTTAGTTTAAACAGTTTATGACTTGTACAATGTTATTTTATTTTTTCCTTGTTTTCACAACGTAAACATTTCACTATCATATTTACAAGCTTATATCTCACTAGCATCATAAATGCTTTGATATATTGTTTGATTAAAAATTTTTTAAATAGAGTGTTCAAATAAACTGTTTTTGATGTAAAATTGTTTTCTGTAGTGATGAATACTTCAGGATGAAACTACAGTGGAAATCTGTCAGCGAGGAACAGGAGAAGAGAAATTCGAGGTTAAGAGATTATAGAAGTCTTATTGGTAATTTTTTCTTAATTTTGGAAGTTTTTTCTTAATTTTGGAAGTCTTGATAAGATTTAAGAAGTGAAGACATATGTTATGGAGTTAGGCTCAAAAGAGAAATCAGAATTGGAGAGTACATTAGAATATGTGTTTAATATTCTTGGTTGTTCCTTTTCCAGTAGGTGTATGAATTAGTATATTTGTAAGTACTGACGTATTTCACTTTTAATTCCAAAATGTGAATTAATACAAAGAGTGTTTAACTTTATTTGCTTGTTGAATTAATTTCATTAAAAAAATTATTGGCTTTTTACAAAAAACAGTTTGTGTTTATTATAGAAAAATTAGGAACTATACCTCAGCAAAAAGAAAAAAATAAAAATAAGTTTTGTTTTTGTAGTCCAGAGTTAACTATGGTTAATAGGCTTTGGTTTATATCCCTCCAGACTTTCTCTAAATATGCATATGTTTCATTTTTTAATTTAGTAAATGACTAGATAGATAAGTTTTTGTCAATATTTGAGAATTGAATAACAGTTCACGTGGGAATGAATAATTATTCCCTAAAAAGTAGATGCTTGATAGAATTTTACATTAAGAGAATTAGACTTATTTCCAAATAGTGAGTACCGACTTGTCTGGATCTTAAGATAAAGGCCAGCTTGGTATAAGTTATTGAAGGAGTGCATAGTTATTGCTCTGCATGTCTTACCTGGTGAGTTTCAGTTCATAATCTTCACTTTACCAATAAGAAAACTGAAACATTTAGAGCATAAATAACTTGTCCAAGATGACATAGTTAATAAGGGCAGTAGCCAGTTTTAATGCTCTTGACTATCTTGTTAACTAGCCTCTATTTAATTTTAAGATAGATTTGGATAGGAGTGGAACTTATTATTTTAATTCTTATATTGTATTTGAATTGATTTATCTGTAGCCTCATGAATGAAGATAGAGGGATGTTTTTACTACCATGGTCATCACCACCATCCCATGGATGAAAAAAAATCCTTAAATTATAGTAGAAAGGCTAACATAACAGACTGATTTGGTAGTTTTTGTAGACATATAGACAAATGCTGAGATCTTTTTGGCAATAGTACTTGTGATTGAAAAAGAACTTAATTTTTTCTGAAAAATAAATTATGCTGGAATAAACTGTCCTTCCTCTGCCTAAGTCAAAAGGTTAGAGATCTTGAGGCACAGTGTTTATTGAAGTTTCCGTCTGAAAACTTTTTTTAGTTTCAGTAAAAAATGATAATGGACTTTTTTTCCTGCTTGGACATAAAATATTGGAAATGGAAGGGATCTCAGAGATCAGCTAAGCCCATATTTCAAGTCTTTTCTTTAAATAGGCCATATCCTCTTCTCTTTTTGGCAAGTGACAACACTGATAATGCCACTGATTCTCTCAATCTTCTTGTGTACTATTTTCATTCTTTCCAGGATATTGCAGGAAAAATTTAGATGTTTTAAATCCCCATAATATAATTAGAATTGAAACATACCTTAGTCCAGTTTTCTCATTTTTAGCAGTTAATAAAATGGAAGCTCAGAAAAGATTATTAGTAAGTTGTCCTTATCATCTAGTTAGTTCCACAGCCCAGACTCATTCATAATCAGATCTAATTCTTAATTAAGTGGCCTTTCAACTTTACCGTGCTTTCTACCAGTGGAAGTATGTAAGTTGGTTTTAAAGCATTCTTTTTCTTATAATACTTTTTTCTAAAAGTATTTTTTAGAAAAGATTACCAAAAGATTTTTTTTGTTGGTATAAATTCACTTTATTAAAAAATGCACAGATAAGCTGTAAGCCTTGTGGATTGTGACAAGAATTTGCATATACTTAAAATTTTATTTTAATTATGAGGAGAAACTTTTGGAACATTTTAAGTAAGACCATCTTGTTTATATTTTTAATTTTTTTTCCTGCTGTGTGGAAAATGGATTGAATCAAGTTTAAGAGTAGGAACAGGGAGACCAGATAGTAGAAATTACTTCAAGCAAGAGATGGTGATAGCAGAGAAGTGGAGAAATAGATGAATTCAAATTATATTTTTATGATAGACTTGATAATACTTTCTGATTAAGTGTAGGGTGTAGAGGAGAAAGAGAGAAATAAAGGGTGGAACTACTCTTGATTTGAGAAATATAGTAGTTGATGGTACCACTTACAGAGATGAAGAGAATGGAGTATGGTGAAGTTAAATTAGATGTTTGCTATGTATACCTTAAGGTGAGGTGTACAGATGTAATCTATCAGATGGCTAGTTGAATAATCTGGAGTAATCTTGGTAAGAGATATAAGTTTGGGTATTATTAGTATAAATATCTATGGAAATAGATACTGTCACTTAGGGAAAAAAGAGAGGCAGATAAGAACATCCAAGAAACCCAGTCTTTAGAGCATAGTTTCCTAACTTTGACTGCATGTTATAAGCACCAGGGATCTTTTTGAAAATCACATTGTTTTAAACATTCCCACATTGATTCAGTATTTACTTTGTGCCTATTATATAGTAGGTTCTCCACTAAGTATTGGGTATTCGTCAGTGAACAAAACAGAAAATTCTTGCCCTCAAGGAGCTTCTGTTCCTGTGGGGAAGAACAGAGAGTAAACAAGATAAGTAAGTAACATATATGCTGTGTTAGTGATAAGTGCTAAATAGAAAAATAAGACAGGGAAGATGGTTAGGAAGTTTATGTATAATGTTGCAGTTTTAACTCAGGTGATCAGAGAAGGCTTTTATTGAGAAGGTGATGTTTGAGTAGAAACTTGAAGAAGGGGATGCGTGACCTATACAAATATCCAAGCGGAAAGGAATATGTATTAGACTTGTTTCCACCCCAGGGTTTCTGCATGTTTAAGTACAGCTGAGAGGTATGTGTGGCTGGAGTGAATTGGATAGAGTATAGAAACTAATAAGGTCAGAAAAGAAATTTTGGAGGAACAGCTACAGATCACATAGAACCTTATAGTTCATTGTAAAGACTTGAGCTTTTACTCTGCATGAGTTGGAGAGCCACTGGAGGATTTTGAGCAGAAGAGTGACATGATCCGACTTTTGTTTTAACAAGTCATTCTGGCTGCTGTCTAGAGAATAGCTGTGGGGGGCGAGGGTGGAAGTGGAAAAACCATTTGAGGTTATTGCTATAACTCAGATGAGAGAATGGTTGCTTAATCCAGGGGCTTGCATTCGAGTGAGGGAGATTTGAATAGAGACTTGAAGAAGTATAGAGTGTATGCTGTGCAACTATCTCTGTGAAGGACATTTTGGGCAGAGGGGAACAGCGTGGTCTAGACTTGTTTCTACCTTAGGACTTCCACATGTTTGAAGAAGAGCAAGGAAACCAGTGTGACTAGGGTGGAGTGAGTCAGGGTGGTGGGTGGCGTGAATGGTTGGGAGATAATCAGTTTCAGTTTCTACATGTATGTTGAAGGTTGAACAGATTTTTCAGTGTCAGATAAGAGAAACAGACTCAAGAGTGACTCCAGGGCTTTAAGATGGGCAACTGGAAGAATGGAGTTGTCATTGTTTATTAAGACTTTGAAACTATGAGAGAAGTAAGCTTAGAAGGGAATATTTGGAAGTTAGTTTTGGACTTGTTAAGTTTGAGAGATGCCTATTGGATGTTCATAAATAATAGAGTAGAAGGTGGATATTTTGGGTTGGAATGCAGGGAAGGGAGGGGCTGGAGATAGAAATTTAGAGGTCACCAGTGTGTAAATGATAGGAGACTAGATGAATTGCCAAGGGAGTGGAGTGAATGGATTTAGGAAAAAAGGTCCAAGAATTGAGCTCTGAGGCACTTTATAAGTTGGAATAACTAGGAGAAATCAAAAGAGACTGAGAAACCAGCCAGAGAAAAAAGGGAAAACTTAAGAGTTTGTCCTAGAAGTGAAGTGAAGAAACTATTTCAAGGAGTGACTGGAATATCAAGTAAGGTGAAGACTTGGATTGAACATTGCACAGAGTAAAAAGCATCTCTGAAGATTTTGCTTAAAGAAGGGTTCTGGAGGAGTGGTGGATGTGATAGCCTGATTGAAGTGTATTCAGGAAGGAATGGGAGGAGAGGACTTGGAGAGAATATATACAGCTCTTTCAGGAAGTTTTGCTCTTAAACAGAGAGAAAACGGTCCAGTAGTTAAAGGGGAAAAAAGGTTAAAAAAGGTTTTTATGATGAAAAACAACGAGTGGTTGAATACTGGGTGGGAGTGGTTCAGTAGAAAACCTCATGAAACTAGAGATAGATAGGAATTACTAGAGTAATGTCTGGGTAGCAAATAAAGGATGGATTTCATGCACATGAACAAGGGTTGGTCTCAGCCACGATCATGGAAGCTCATTTATAGTGATAGGAGAGAAGGGAGACTATATGGCTACAAATGCAATTACATGGTTAAAATAGTGAGAACCCATGGAAGTTCTCTTTGGATAACTTCCATCTTCTCAGAAATAGGAAGCAAGATCCTTATCTGAGAGCTAGGATGTGGGAGAAGATAACATGTTGGAGGCTTGAAGTGAGAGGAGAAGGTGTAAAATAGTTGCATGAATAGGGAGAGGGATGAGAGAAACAGAGCATGATTGCCAGGCAGCATTAAGGGCCCACTTGAGGTGGTGATGGTGAATGTAAAATGGGATCAGTTGACATGGATGTATTTTTCTCCAGTCTTTTTTAGCTATTTCAAGTTAGGTGGAAAGCTTTAATGAGGGCTTTTTTTTTTTTTTTTTAAAAACCTAAGTATTCATTTTTTTTCCTAGAAATACTTTCCTTATAGAATACCTTTTTTGGTCTCTCTTTTGTTTTATGCCTGGAAGAAATATAAGAGGAAAAAAAGTTCATGAGGGTACAACTAACTTTTTACTATGTTTAAAACACCTATTATGTTATACTGTATTGGCATTATGACTATAATTGTGCTCGAGTTAATAAAAAACTTAGTGTCTACCTCTTTATCAAGGATAAGGAAGCGGAAACATTTTTTACATGTTTAAATGAGATTTTACATTTATGGCATTTTTTTTTTGGTATTGATTTTCTTTATTTGAAAAATGTATCCACAATTCTATAGATTTTTTTTTAAATTAAATGTAATGTGTATTTTAACAGAAAGCTAGAATATTCTCACATTTAAAAAATGTTCTTACAGAACCTAAACTCATGTTATCTATTGTTTGATTCTACTCTGTTGTTAAAATACCTTCTCATCTCTTCAGAAGTATTGAGAATGTTTTCAAATTATTCATTTTAAGGAGTGTGGGGGTGGAGGTCAGTTATGACTTTTATTTTAAATTAAATTTATTGGGGTGACATTGGTTAATAAAATTATATAGGTTTCAAAGGTACGATTCAATAATATATCATCTGTATATTGCCCTGTCAACTTTTTTTTTTAATGATGACATTGGTTAACAAAATCCAGTAAATTTCAGGTATACAGTTTAACAGGCATATATATATATTGCATTGTATCAACTTTTTTTAAAATTATTTTTTTAATTAAAATTATTGGGGTGACATTGGTTAATAAAATCAAATAGGTTTCAAGGGTCAGTTATAACTTTTAAACAGAATTGATTATAGAGTAATTATTTTAAGTTTTTAAAGATTTCCTAATTTACTGAGAGATTTAAGTTAGAGGAATGAATGCCTTTTTAGTTGTAAAGTCTTTCACAACAAGATGCATTTAATAGGTATCAGTAGGTATCAGCTTTTGTGAATTGAATTGTCAGTATAAGTTACTTTTGTGATGTTTCCAAATCTCTTTTTAATATCATGAAATCATTTCCAGCAAAATTTGGATTTTCATTTATTTCAAAATTAAAATAGCTTATGCTAATATGTAAAGTGAATAGTGTATATATGAGAATAAGGAAGATGATTATGGGACATGAAAAAGAAGTCGATAATACTTCTGATACTGAAAGAAGCACATATAAATGAAACACATCTCTTTGATTATGCTTAATTGTATAGTAGCTTTTTTCATTACTGTTTTCAAATAATACTGTCTATCACAAGCATTCATGATTGGCATTTTTATTGTTAACTAATGTGAAGTTATTACTTAGTGTTGCTTTTAATTAATTGGAAATATTTCCTACTATTCAATTAAAAGATTTCTGTGTTTAGATAAAAATTGAAAAATATTAAAAAATATACCCATAAGGAGGTGGACTGAGTTTTGAATAATATTCTATAATGTTACTTTTCGCATATCTGAAGTGGAATTTGATGAATTATTTTCATTAAGTAAAAGCTTGGAAGAGAGTAAAATAGCAAGAAAAATAATCCTGTACTTATAAGGTGTGAGCTTTATAAAAATCTGTTTTTTTGAAAGGTTTTCAAATATGTGATGATTTTCCTCCTCAGAAAAAGATGTTAACAGAACAGATCGAACAAACAAGTTTTATGAAGGACAGGATAATCCAGGGTTGATTTTGCTTCATGACATTTTGATGACTTACTGTATGTATGACTTCGATTTAGGTAAGTTCTCTAATATTCTAATTTAAAAAGATTTATATCTATTTATTTTAAAATTTAGATTTATTAACTTGTTAGACATGTTTATGTAATAGCTCTATGGCCTAGTCTTTATAGGTGTTCTATAGGGGCCTGGAAACTTAAAAGGCTATGGTTCCCAAACTGTGCACTGAGGAGCACTGTGTTGCCATAGCAAACTCACGGCATCATAGGATGTTTTAAATTTTCAAGGGAAATAATAGTGACATTTATAGAACACTAACTACTAGCTGAAGTAGGTTAGGGTTTCAGCATTAGATTGACACATTCCTTCTGATGAAGTTATATCTCTGCAAAGCAATATTTTTGGCTTTGCTGTGATAAGCAGGTACTGGTGAAAATAGGTGAGGAACAGGAATGAGGGTGGTGGTGTCCAATTGGATTTCAAGGTTTGAGAAGTAGTGTAGTGCCCAATGAGTGCTAAATTCATAGGACATAAATACTTAAGTTATTTGGCTCTGACTACTTAAAAAATGGAAATGTTAGTTATTTTTTTGAGCCTAGGAGTGCCTTGGAAAAAATTACTGCGACATTAAGGATTCTGTGAAGTGAGAAAGTATGGGAACCTTTGTTTGATATGCTTTTTCCCTTGTGAAGAAAAATACTGATATCTTAGACAAGCAGTTTAGATAATTATCTATGGCACACGGAACTTTACTCTCTTTTCTTGGTAAGTCCATTTCCTACTAAGAATGGGTTGAAAGACAGGATGGAGGTGGAGTTGCTGGTTTGCATGAGGAGGAGATGCTAAGGGGTGAAAAACCCAAGGAACCAATATTTTAAGGGGCAAGAGAACTTGAACTGTTTCTTTAAAGGACCAACAAATCCCCTAAACATCTACCTTTAAATAAATAAAAGTAATGGGAAGTTTCTGAGTTACCTATCATGTGAGTGACTCTCAAGTGGAAGATAGTGGAAATAGATGTTTTCTAGATTACTACAGTTTGAGACATATTTTGGAGAAGGTAATTGGCTATTCAGCATATTAAACCCAAATGAATTATGGGTACATTTTCATCACTGTATCTATGTGAATTCCTTTTGGCTTTTTATGTGTAAATTAGGGGAAAGATGTAAACTCTGTCGTGGATCTTGAGACATTAGCCTCTTTGGTGACAGTAAGTTGAAAATCACAGATTTCTCTTTAAAATGTAGTTCTGTATATCATACCTATAATGAACCTCACATTGGATCATTGAAAACATATTAGTCTACGGCCATGCCTCCCTGAACAAGCCCGATCCTGTCTGATCTCGTAAGCTAAGTAGGGTCGAGCCTGGTTAGTACTTGAATGGGAGATCACCTAGGAAGATCAGGTGCTGTAGGTGTAAAAAATAAAAAATAAGGGATTGTAAGCTGACAAGGTCCTTGCAATCTGTGAGGTCAACCAAGGATTGCCTTGCCTGGAAAAAAAAAAAAAAAACCACAGTAAAATAAAAAAAAAAAGAAGAAAACATATTGATAGAATGCTTTTCAGGTTACAGAGTGCTCTCATACTCAGTTTAGATTTTGATTTGAATAGCAGCCTTTTGAAGAGATGCCTACTTTATGAATATGGTTATATTGATTCAGAGAGTGACTCAAGGTTGCACAAGTAGTAAATAGTGGCCCGGGGGTGGAGACCCAGGTCTTTCAGACTGGCATTCTTACCACTACACATTCAGCTCCCTGACCCTTTGCCGTTGTGGTTTCTGTTCCCACTATAGGGAATAGGACCATCGTCCTAGGGAGCAAAGGGCATTGACCTGAACTTTCAGGTGGTAATTTTGAGATAGAAATTCATGCATATTATCAGAAGGAGTTCCTGAATGCTCATTTCTTTTCAGGACTTAGGTCCAGACCAGCTAACTGATAAATTGATATCTTCATTTGTCTGCATTAACCCCACATTCTTTCTAGTCAAAAACTTGAGTTATCTGAAACATAGCCAAGGTTCCCTCCCATTAAGAACTCTGGCTTTGCGAGAAGCCAAGATAAATTTCATAGAGCAGTGAATCAAATTTCTTGCCTTTCACTCACAGTATAGGAACTTGGGCTGTGAATTTACTTTTATAAGTGATTCTATCATTTAGTTGTTTGACTTCTTAGCCTATAGATGAGGTAGGTATAGGTATATTTATATTAAATACAATGTCATTAATTGTGAGGAAGAAGACAAAAATGATCAAAAGCAGACAGAAGACAAAAGTTACCAAAAGTGGACAGAAAACCTCAAGGAGGAGCGATTTTTAGTTAGTCCAAAGACTCTACACCTAGGATGTTTCTATGGAAGGTATCTTTTTTATAGTGTATGTTTATAATGATGATCCTGAATAACCAATGAAAAGTTAAATTATACTCAAAATACTGTATATAGGAAGACAGGCAGTGTCTAATTTAAAAATGATTTCTAACTACTAAGATTTTTTAAAAATTTGCTACTCTTAAGAGCTAAGATTCATTTAAGCTGGAAAATTGACCTACATGTAGATGAAATTTTTTTTCTGGTATGAGAAAGTGTACACTAAGATGGTAAAGAGTCCGTTTCTCACACTTCCCCACTGAAACAAATTTGTTATGAAAATAACTTTCGGGAACTACTTCAGAAATTATAGTGCTGATTAAGATGTGCATCAGTCAGCACTAGTACATAATCTCAGTGTCTCTGAATGCTAATTTAAACAGCTTTAATCTTTCTTTAATTAAAAGGAATTTGTACATTAATTCCACTCCCGCAACTCATGACATACCACAACGAACATCATGTGTAGAATGAAACAGATTAAAAGCAACTGGAATACAAAGGTTGATTTGACTACATGCTTCAGCTAAGACTTACAGAAGAAATATGGTGGTGATGCCATATAAAAGCTGAAGACTTAAAGGATTAAAGTAGCTTCTTAGAAGTTTTTATTCATTATAACTTTAGAATAAAACACCTTTTTTCCCCAGAGGAAAGGTGCTTTGTAAATCTTTTGAATAGCACACTTTGAAATATTTCTGTTTTAGACCAGGTGCAGTCAGTCAGACCCAGTAAAATAGTACCCTTTTGTACTTTGTTGAATTCACATCTAATTTCTTTCATGCTTTAATTGGTTTAGCCTTTATATTTGTCATTGCTTTCATTGTGTCATTGCCATATAGGAAAGTTTTGATGATAACAATTTAATCTTTCTTCCCATCTACTTATTCTTTTTTTACAAAATGTTGTATCAGTCATGGTTCTCCAGAGAAACAGAATCTTTAAGATTATATTTTTATATTTATATACACACACACACACACACACACACACACTGAGAGGAAAAGAGAGAAAGAAAGAAAAAAACAGAAGTCTCACAATCTGATATCTGCAAGCTGGAGACCTAAGAAAGCTGGTGGCGTAGTTTGAAGAACTGAGCCAGGAGAGCCAAGTGGTGTAGATGCCAGTGCAAGTCGGAAGGCATGAGAACTGGGAAAACAGGGCTGGATAAGATCAGTGTCCTAGCTCAAGCAGCCAGGCAGAGAGCAGATTCAACCTTCCTCCATCTCTTTATTCTATTCAGGCCCTCATAGATTTGATTATGCCCATCCACACTGGGGAGGGCCATCTGCTTTAATCACTTCACCAATTCAAATGCTAATCTCTTGTAGAAACACCTTCACAGACATTCCCAGAAATAATGTTTAACCAGACATCTGGGCATCCTGTGGCCCACTCAACTTGACACGTAAAATTAATCATTGCAAGTGTGCATAATTACAAAATGCATCTGCAGTAGATATGTAGAAATGCTTACATTTAGATATCATGTCACATGCGGTTTTTTTCTGGTGCTTTTCTCCAAATGTCTTCATAACTCCATCGTCTGGTACTGCAATAATCAGATACCTTCTATTAAAGCCAAGTTTTCTTTTGTGCTAATGTGAGTAGAGCCATACTTTTACCCAGGGTATAGTGTAAACATAGGTTAAAAAAGATTAGACATAGCAATAGATGATAAGGCAGAGGCTCAGAGCAGACGGAGCTAAATATTTGTAAGTGGATCCTGACGTAAGATTTGAGTGCATCTCTGTTATACTTTTAATCTGACTTTTCTCCGGAGGTTTTGGCTTATGTGTTTCCTTGGTTATTTTTAAAGTTTTCCAAAATAGGAAGAGTGATGCAGAGTTGTGTATCATTTCTAGCAGAAATAACTCTTCCCTTTAAAAATATATACTCTTTAAATGACTTCAGTGCACATAGATTTTGATGAATGATAAAAATATAAGCTTTAGATCTCCAAATGAAAGACTGTGTTTTCTACAGAAGCTATCATAGGAAAAAATCGCTAATTTTAACAAATGTACAAAATTTACTGAAGTTGAATTGTTAATATGTATGTGAGAAGGCTTAGTATGAGCTCTGATCCCTTTGTTGGTTCAAGTATCTGTGTCTTATCTGAAGTCTAATTGTAAAACAAGAGCATTGAGGGTTTTATAAGTTGGAACTGAAAAATAAGCTTGACATGTTCAGGTGAAAAGAACAACCAAGACTTTGTTTTTAAACGAGGGGCCTGATTCTTTAACTTACCAATTTTTCTTATAAACAAGAGCTGTAATTAGGGTCATGACTGAGAAATTGTAACAGCATCAAGGGAAAGGTGGTTAAAGTGGTAGTTTTAGGCACAAAATATCGATTGAATTCAACCCGGTTGCTAGCATTTGTTGGGCATGAGTAACCAGAAAAGGAAGAAAAAGAACATTGTAATGACAGTTTAAAAAGAGGTACGTAATTGTGACTTCTTTTGTTTAGATTACCAGTGACCTGGTTGCTAAAGCAGTTGAATCCTTTTCAGTGCTTACTTTACTTGGCTTACTCATGGCAGTTTGGTGTTGTTGACCACTCTGGCGTGGCACCTTTTTTCCCCTTTTACAGAACTCTTCTCCCTTGATTTATTTTTCCTTAACCTCTTTGACTGTTCTTTCTCAAATCTTCTTTGAGTATGTACTCATACATTTGATGTTCTTCTGGGTTTTCACCTCTCTTCTTTCTCAAAATCCTTTTGGACATTTTAATATATTACCCACTCTTGATAGTGATATCTACACTAAGATATATACTAGCAGATAAATATCTGCTTGACATCTCAATCTAAAGCAACCCATCTTTCTCACTTGATTGCTAAACTTCCTCTTCCTTATTTTCTTTTCTTGGCGAATATCAGTATCTTTCAGTTGCTGAACCAAAGAAAAGATGAAATTTTTAAGGGAAATGGTGATGATATAGACAGAAGGACACATAAAGCTTAGGTTTCCAGAGACATGATTATTTTTTTCTATTCCTCTTAGGATATGTGCAAGGAATGAGTGACTTACTTTCCCCTCTTTTATATGTGATGGAAAATGAGGTGGATGCCTTTTGGTGCTTTGCCTCCTACATGGACCAAATGGTAAGAACAGGGGTTCTTTCTTTTAATCAAACTAATTTTGAAGATTTTAGTTGTATAATCTTATAAGATTGATGTTTATATTTAGCCAGTTTATGATGGAACTTAAAAAAACTTGCTCTATGTTGTTTCTTTTTTAAATAGCCTTTTCAAGAGGCTTGGAATACTGACATTGTTTTTAATACAAAAAAGTAGATAGTGCCTGTAGTACAGGAAAAATCAGGTTTTAATATTGGTAAATGCTTATGTTCTGCAGAAGAGCCATGAGTCATTATAGAATATTGATGAAATAGATGAGTTCAGTTCTTGCGAATTCCGTGAACTTTCATATCATCTGTTTCAGAGAAAAAGCTAAGTCATGCCAAGTAATATCCTTACCTTTTGTGAACATTTTGGATTTTATCATTATAGGGAACTGATTTTTCTCCACATGTGTTTGAATTGTTTGTAACACTGACATTTTCTTGGTAATTCACTGTTTTCTCAGAAGCATGTGTTATTAGAGTTGAACTATATCTATATATACATATTACTACAAAGAACATTTTATCTGTTTTCATTGATATATCTTGGTGACAAGAGTTCTAGGACAGTAGTACAGTGAGAGTGTTAACAGAGAAATAAAATAAGTCTTCTCAAGTTATCTGTTAGAAAGAAAAAAAAAAGCATAGGGTCTAAGAGTAAATAAAGGCATATGAAATCCAAAGACTGGACTACATAGGTCACTGTACTGTTTTAAAATAAAACTAATTTCCTTGATGATGGGCTTAGATGTCGGATATTGAAATGGCTTGCTTGCAAGAGGATAAAGATCTTGAATATGTAATCATATAAAATGTTTCTCTCTAATATAGGGTTTAACTTAGAATTGCTGGCGTACAAATGTGAAATTTGGAAGTGGTACCTTTCTCTTTTTTGATGACTTCTATTCTTCCCCTCTTGCTTGCCTATTTTTCTTTCCCCTTCAGAATTTTTCCCACTTTTGTCTGTTTCCTCTAGTCTCTCATTCATCCTCACTTCTCTTGCTCCTTTTCCAAATATATATTTGATAAGATTTGATAGCTTTAAAATATCTGACTATTAAATTGATCAATATTCAAATTATGTAGTTCTTTGCTATAGAACTAATGTTTCTGAATTATTTGGAAAGATTAATTGCAGTAATCTAGTAATTTATCTTCTTTACCTTTTTGATTGATCGATTTTACCTGCCTTCTTAGTTCCAATTACTCCCAAGTGCTCTAGAAACCTGAGGTATTTGTTGTAAAGGTCTGTACAACTGATATTAATTGTATAAAAACTCATGTCTTGCCTTCTTTGTGTTTTTGTTATTTATCCTGTTTTCACTAGAGCTAGTATGTTCCTTGATAAAGGGATCTTGTCTTTGTTTAACTAGTTCTCTGGTATGCTTCCAGAATTTTTCTACTGTCTGACAAAGTTTTTGTTCAACAGATTTTTGTAGAATAAACACATGACTATTTCCCCAGTGTTTAGTTTAGACCTCTACTTAGAGTAGATATTCCAATTTATTAACTGCATTTAGTTTTTTACAATAATAGTTTTCATAAAACTGAGCCAATATTGGCATATACAAATATATTGGCTTACGATGCCTAATACATACATACATATGCATGTATTTAGGTCTCAAATATACAGATTACTTTCTGAACATCTGTAATATACACTTTACAGTCTATTTGTCATTTTTGTATATGAAGGTTCAAGTTTTTGTCTTTTTCAGTGTTCTCTGTGTTTGCCTTTTCTATTGAGATTGGTCTGGGGATTTTTCTAGTCTTTATTCTAAAAAGATCTTTTAATATTAATGTTTACTAACTTTTTTTCATAATACTTGAATGAAAGGGCAATATGTTGCAATCAAAATAATTGCACGATTATTTTTCACTGTATTCCTAGTTTTGGTGTCTTCAAATTGGCGCTCTTGTTTGACTCCTTTTTGTTTTACAGCTTTATTTCATATAAGATTTTATTTCTTATGTGATAGCTGAACCTATTGTTCATAGATTTGTTGATATTTATTCACATCTAACGTAGGCCTAGGTAGACATAGGCTTTTTGTCTATTATGGACAAAAAAATGGCAAAATAATCTAATGAACTTTCTTATACCTACTATTCATTTTGCCATATAGTTTAGTCCCTCCCATCCTTCTTAACCTCCCACCCCCATATAATATATATGCATGTGGATATATGCCTACATATTTATTTACAGATACAGTTGAAGCCCATTGTATATCCATTGTTGATCTTATTTCCCCTTCTCCAGGAGAAATAGCTATTTTTTCATAGTTGGCTTCTGTTATTTTGGGAGTGCTTCTTTTTATAGCTGAGTGGCTATGCCATGTTGGTACTCTCAAACCAACTAGCCTTTGGTTGTGTCATAACAAAAATGATGCTGTTAAGAGTTAATTCTGTTTTTTCCCTAAAAAAAAATATCTCAAAGGGTTATGTTAGTCTATTAAACTAGTGTTTTAAATCATTAAAGAGAAACCAGATTATAGAGAATCAGTAACTTTTAATTTCTTTTTTTACCAAGAATGAATGGTTTCTATTCTGATAGATACTTCTAATAAAGCACTATTATTGTCTCTAAAACTGAAAAAGAAGTGGGTGTGTGTGGATGAGGGGCAGTGTTCATAGGCTTTTCACAAGGGTTAGGGCAGTACATCACCATAGAAGTGTTGGTACACATTTGAAAGGGATAAGAATTATTTAAGAAGCCTTTTATTTATTTTGGTGCCCTCTCTCTTTTTTACTAAAGTGCCTATAGGTAATCTGCTCAACTTTGAAGTTTTTTGAAAGCACATAAACAATAGCAATTTTCAAAGTTTGTATCTCAGAACCTGTTTACATTATTAAATATTATTGAGGACCCCAAGAACATTTGTTTATGTGTGTTATATCTACTGATGTTTATCATATGAAAAATTAATACTGAGAAATTTTAAAATATTTATTCATTTAAAAATAATAGTAAACCTATCACATCTTAATATATGTAATATTTTTAAACGAAAAATTAGTTTTCCAAAACAGTTTACTGAGAAGAGGGATTGTTTTACATTTCCATTTTCTTTAATGTCTAGTTTAGTGGAAGACAGCTGGATTTTCATATCTGCTCCTGTATTCAGTCTATTGTAGTATCACATGTTATATAGCCTTTACACTTGTGGGAGAATTTAAAATGCAAAATGCATATAATCTATTAATATTGTCATGAAAATGGTTTTGACTTTATAGATTTTCCTAATGTTATCAAGTCTAAGAAATAATTAGTTAACTCTTTAAGATAAAGTTAAGCTAAAATTAATTTTATTTCATGTGATAATGTGAAGAAATATTTAATAATGGGGGTGATTTGATGAAAGTTTATTTCCCAAATGTACGTTCCTTTCACCTAGTCTTAGTTGATGTAAGATATTTGTATATCAGTGTTCAGGTGCTGTCTCTACATTCTTTATCAAAATCAAATGAATAGAGGGGGAAAAAATCCTTAGTTTGAGACC
>NW_006443138.1:8884620-8894192 GCF_000325575.1 Pteropus alecto
TGCTTTAGCTTTTCAATTTGTTGTGATTTTAAAAATATAACAGTGTGGTATGAGTCCAACGTTTGTCCTTACACTCATGGTTTAGTTATCAGTGATTATGTACTATAAAATATTTATTAAATATTACTTGTCTGGTAACATGTATTTTCTTTTATAAAGCATCAAAATTTTGAAGAACAAATGCAAGGCATGAAAACCCAACTAATTCAGCTAAGTACCTTACTTCGATTGTTGGACAGTGGATTTTGCAGTTACTTAGGTAAGTTTAGTGATTCAAAACTTATACCCAGCAAATTGTAGTTTGATACACAAAAAAAAAGTAACTAACTCTTTTAAAGACATATATAGTCTACTGCTGTTCCCTCAGTTCCTTTGAGAAATAAAAGTGTGGGACTAAACTGGCTTTGTACAATTATGTCTTAAAACAGTTTGTTCATAAAATGAATTATTTATTGTTAATTGGTGGTTTTCTGTTAAAGAAGTTAACCTGCAAATTTGAATTTTTTCCTTGAATTAGTAGAAGAAATTAAATTTATAGGAATTTTAGTAGCCTAATATGCATAGAAAAATTTGAGTTTGAAATACGTAACTGTTCCTGAGATAATTAGCATAAGAGTAAGCCATATATATATTTTTTTTCTTCTGTACAGAATCTCAGGACTCTGGATACCTTTATTTTTGCTTCAGATGGCTTTTAATCAGATTTAAAAGGGAATTTAGTTTTCTAGATATTCTTCGATTATGGGAGGTAAGTTCTTGAATTATACAAATGTAATATAGAAAGCAACAATTTATTCTGTAGAGTATAAATGGATTGTAATAGCCTGACTGCAATTTGTAAAGCAAATGTGTTTCAGAATTCTGATATTTTGTTGTTTCTCCTTAAAAATTAATGATCTTGAACTGAACATCTAGTCTTTGGAGCTTTTTTCTGAAAATCATAATCCTTATGAGATTTGGGGCCAGTACGTTTCCCAGAACCAGTTCTCTAGACCATTTGTGCTGGTGTTGTTTTCTAGGGAGACTTGACTGTGTGAGGCTCTGCTACATCATGGTGTAGATTTGTGTAGAGTTCAAGGATACTTTGACAGGCCAGTCAGTTGAGATGGCACTTTATTTGTAGTCTGAGATATTGGGAAGGAGCTGACTTATGTTTTGCTTTTTAAAAGACATTTAAGTTAGAGCAAAATACTAAAAATAATAAAACAAACATTCCACCATCCATATTTAACGTATATAAACATTCTGTCATATTTATTTATAGTTTTTTTTCCCCAAGGTAAAACAAAATAAAGATATAGTTAGCATCTTTAATCACCACCTCAAGTCCCATTGCCCTTTCCCCTGCTCTAGAGGATATTCATGGTCATGCTTTTGGTGTGTATCCCTTTATTCCATTTTGCACCCAGGGCAACTCTGATGAAAAACGGAAAATCATTATTTTTTCTCAAATATCTGTTAATGCTAACAAATTGATGTGCTTTTAAAATAGAATATTGGTATAATGACTGACCTAATCTTTACAAAAATAAAGGATTGCAGAAATTCTCCCAAGGAAGCATGGGAGAGATAATCTATTTGGATAGTAAATAGACTTACATACAATGGAACCTCAGTGCCTTCCTAGGCTTTTACAGCTGGGAAGTGTTTCCTCTATTTTTGGCTACTATACGACCATTAGAGAAGCTGATAAACTGAAGGATTATTGCTTTGTGGAGGATAATTTTCTGTATGAAATTAGAAGCAAAACACATGTTCTTTACCTGGACTCATTTTAAAGCTTATCGATTTTGTTAAATCAGTATCTCAACTTTTTTTAAAGAACGAATGAGAATAATAGTATTAGCACATAGCTATAATAACTCTCCAGTCTTTGTTTACCAAATACATTGGAACTTTTAACGAAACCTTTGAGGTTAATTGTATTTTAATTAAACTTAAGAATTGGATTTAGTCTGAAAATTATTCACTTAATTTACTTCTGGTGAAAAAGTAAAAACGTTTCAGATATTCTCTAATATAATTGTTTATGTATGTCTTTTTATCTTTCCAGATAAGATATTATTAGGTACATTAACCAGGGGGAAATTACGGCCTTAAATTTGAGGGCATTACTGATCAATGTTTTATGTGGTTGGGTATAAATTTTGAGTAGTTGATTCACTTTTTGTCACAATCAGGGGCACTCTGAGTTGTATAACAAGATGTTTAGAATGTAGAGTTATCTCTGAGTGTTTTTGATTCCATGTGTTGTATAATTGATTTTTTTTTTATTATTTCTAGGATTTAGCTTCCCCCTCTCCCTCCCCCAGAGACTGAATATAATTTAAAAGTGAGAAACTCAGAGTTCAGAAAAATATTGAAAATGCCTCTGACTTCTACTATACCTTAAACTTAACCTCATGGATGTGGCTCTTTAATTAATACCATTTATCATATTGGTTAGACTCAGTAATTTGCTTATTCTGGTTATCTAAAGAGCCACATTTGGAATTCATCATATTCACATATGTTAAACTCTGATATTAGTTACTTTGTAGGTAAAGGTAAGACTTCCCTCATTACTCCTCATTTCCTAACTAGAAAAACAGTAGACTACCCTATCTAGACAACTTCTGCTTTGCATAGAAGTCATTTAGAATTCAGCATTGTATCTATGAGGAAAATATTTTGGAATTGAAACAGTTTACCAAATAGTTGTTCTATGTTTTATAGGTAATGTGGACTGAACTACCATGTAAAAATTTCCATCTTCTTCTCTGTTGTGCTATTCTGGAATCAGAAAAACAGCAAATAATGGAAAAGCATTATGGTTTTAATGAAATACTTAAGGTAGTTATTCTTTTAATTTAGATTTTAATATGTTGGCTCTTTTCTCTATTTGGGTGGTACTAATATACAATACATTTCCTTGGAGCTTACTGAATCCCTTGAATAGCTTAAACTGTATCAATAACAGTACTAGGGCTGATTCTGAGAATAACAGTTCAACAAATACATATTGGCCAGTTATTTTTACCTGGCTAATTAGGAAAGAAAAGGAAATTCAAGAAATGCTCTTCATGTAGTTTAGTTCTAAAAAAAAATACTGTATTTTGTCTATAACTTGACATAGTAGACTTGAGGCAGCTGCTGGATTTAATGTTCCATAAACTTATTAGCATATTTTTTAGCTTTAAAACTTGAAATAATCTAAGATATGTTGAATTTCCTGTTTATTTTGTAATGTGTGAATATTTTTATTTCGAGGATTTTATCTGTAGTGAAATATAACTGGTAATAGTTTATGTAGTAGAACATAGTAGTGCTTTTAGTTTCGATTATCATTTTATTTTATTGATTCATTTTAGCATATCAATGAATTATCCATGAAGATTGATGTGGAAGATGTATTATGCAAAGCAGAAGCAATTTCTCTACAGATGGTAAAATGCAAGGTATATAGCGTTTTAAATAATTGCAAGGTTTTTTATATTTTTGGTGGTCAGGAAACAATTTTTTTTCTTAGAAGTAAAATAAACAGTTTTAGCAGCTTGAAGGCAGATACAAAGGATTGGCTAGCATTTTGTTTACTATTATATATTATAGATTTATAGTACATAATTGAAAACAGTTGATTAGTTATGCTAAATGGGAAACATGTAAGGCAAAATGGTAAAAGTAATGAAAACATTTCTGCCACAACCAAAGAGGCTATAGAACTTAAGCACTGGTATATTACCAGGTTAGTGAATAGAGGATAGGACCTCATATTAAATATGTGGTATCTCCAGATGAAGACAGATGCTAATCAGATATAATTAAGTCTGTGTCATTACATTTGTATAAGTCATGCTCTTAATTTATCTGAAAACAAGGCAAATTTGATATAGTATGATTTGAATTTAAACCAAGTCATTATAGCTTTGATGTATTTGGCTTTTGCATTTTTATGAGAATTCTTGTTTGGTCTTTGTGTCATTGTGTCATTTGTTCATGATTCCAAGTACTTATTTTGGTTCAATTCTATAAACACTTATTTGGTAGCTATTCTGTTCAAAACACATCAGTGAGATACTTCTTACCTTTAAGGAAACTTTGTGTATTAAGGGGAAAGTATAATGCAAATAAGATAGTATTAAAAAAGGATGAAATAAATGTTAAGTATTAGTAAACTATATGTTTGTGGGAGTGGTGGGTGGGGTAGAGAGTGACTAATTTGGAATAGAAGATCAGGGAACCACTTATGAAAAAGTGGTTAAGATTTTATTTGGAGTATAGAGGGAAGGTTTGAGAGGGTACACAACAATTACTGTTAGAACATTCCAATTCTGGAGTCAATGTAGTCTTAATTAGAAGTGTAACTTTGTGATTATTTTTTCTCTAGTGAATGATGGTTTTGTGTTTGATTTTTCATATTCAGGAATTGCCACAAGCAGTTTGTGAGATCTTGGGGCTTCAGGACAGTGAAGTTACAACACCAGATTCAGACATTGGTGAAGAGGAAAATGTTGGAATGACTAGTTGTTCTACATCTGCATTTCAGAGTAACTCCTCCTTGCCTGTATTTGCTGCCAGTGGAGCCAGAGATGACAACCCAACACAGATAGCAGTGTCCCCAAATGTTAGCAGATTAACACCTGCATGATCATTCTTCTTGCTTAATTTTTGAAGAGACACTTTGTTGCAACTTTCTTTCAAGTACTCGAAAGGTGGAAATTTAAAATCTTGGTATCGATCATGTTTTAAGGTTTATGGAAAGAAAGTGTACTGATGTTCATGCATTAAAGCTTTACAAAGATTTACACTAATTATTTTTGTAGTTACTTCTACCAAATAGCCTTTCTTTTTCAATAACATTCCTTAGTATTTTTATAGCCAAGTACATTTTATTTTCTTGCTGATGAACTGGAATTGGATAAATATTACCAATGGATGAATTGAAAATTATGCACTTTGGAAACATTCACTTTGTTTACGTTTAGTGGGTTTTGGATTTGATGAAATTAAACGCTGAGCCTTTATAGCACTCTAAGCTGAGAAGTAGATTCCTACCCAGTGATGAAATAAAAGAATTTGGTTTTCTCTGTTGTTTACAACAATACTCAGCTTAAATATTTATGATGGTTGAATATGATTTAAATTGGATGTTTTCATCAATGCAATTTAATGTGTAGATAAAGAGCTCTTTCAACCATAGTAAGTGGATTGGCAGTATATTTTTTACATTGAGCTTTTCGTCACTTGTATATAAAGACTATGTAAGTACTTATTTATGAGTATAAGAAAGGATAGGCATATTTTCTTTAACTGAATAAACTTGACAATTGATTTATATAACCTGATTTGACAAAATTAATACACAGCTTCAATGAGATCTTTTTTCAAAACTATTTTCTTAACCAAGCATTTATTTCATGAGACTACATTCAACCCTGTACTTGGTGTAATTTTAAAATTAATTGCTTGTAACCTCACTTTACTAATAATGTTTATATCTTTCCTAGTAATTATTAACTAATTAGGTCTTTAAAGTTTTATAAAATACTCTGCAGAAAGCTTATGTCACAAAATTTCAATATACTATTATAAGTCTCAAAGTAATGCTTTTTTGTATGTGAATGAAGCCGTTGTCTTTACCATGCAGTGCTGCACGATTCTGAGTCGTGTGGGGTTACCATAACCGGTTACGTTTAAGTTGTGACTTGTTAACTCCTGTACATATCATTAAAATAAATTTGAAGTTGAAGTAGTGTTTTCAGTTAAATTACACCTAGAAATAGTCCGATAGTTCTTCATTAGAAGAAAAAATTCCAAGATGGACTCAGTACATCTCATATTTTTACGTGATTGAAACAATCATTTGAATGATTTGTGGAAATGAGAAACATGATCCATTTATAACTGAAAAAATTTTTCACCAGCATGAAATTGGGCATAGTGTTGTTATAGAGGATATAATTATGTGACAGTAATGCAACTTCCTACAATTGATGCTAATAATAAAAAAGTCACACAGTTCTAAAATAGTCCAATAGATAGACTTTTTTTCCCTCCAGAAAGCTAGGGAACCAAATGAACTTTTTCCTACTTGAGCATTAACTGACAATCATGACAGAACCATTAGATTTTAGTTTTTAATATCATATGTGTGTTATCTTTGATCAGTTAATAATGAGTAAGCCTAGTCAGAAGAAAAAAAAGTAAACTGATCAAAAACTCAGCATCTCCAGCCTTTCATTTCCTGCTGTTCAGGAAATTGCTTAGAACATCTTGATGTCCTTCTTGTTCTTCCTGGACAGGGGCTTTTGGGGATTTTGTTCCTACTACGTAATGCGATATCTTTTTCAGAGTTTTTAAAAATCTTAATACATTTAGTAAGTTGAACTTTTGTCAAGTTTTATCATAAAACTACTTGTTATAATGTTTTTATTAAATCTGAATTTCTGTCTAGTGTTTTTGACATGGAAGTGATCATATAGTGCTAAAGTTTTTATTAAAGTATAGTTAAACAATATCATATTAGTTTCAGAAGTACAACATGGTAATTCAACATTTATGTACCTTAATGAAGTGATCTTAATAAGTCTAGTAACCATCGTCATTGTACACAGTTATGATATTACAGACTATATTCTCCATGCTGTACATTATACTCCAGTGACATTTTATAACTGGGACTTTGTGCCTTTTATTACCCTTCACCATTTTGGCCCTTCCCCTCCACTTTTCTTCCCTCTGCAACCATCAGTTTGTTCTCTGAGTCTGTTTCTGTTTTGTTTTGTTTTTTATATTGTGCATGTAAGTGAAATGATACCTTCATTGTCTGACTTATTTCACTTAGCATAATATCCTCTAGGTTTATTCATGTTGTCACAAATGGCAAGATTTCGTTTTTTTTATGGCTAAGTAATAGTCCATTGTGTATATATATGTATGTGTGTGTATATATGACATACTACATCTTTATCTGTTCGTCTGTTCATGGGCACTTAGGTTGCTTCCATATCTTAGCTATTGCAGATAATACTGCCATGAACATAAGGGTACTATGTCTTTTTTGAATTAGGGTTTTTGTATTCTTTGGATACTCACTCAAAAGTGGAATTGTTGAGTCATATGGCAGTTCTATATTTAATTTTTTGAGGAACTTCCATACTGTTTTCCATAGTGACTGTACCAGTTTATAATCCCAACAATACTGTAAAAGGCTTCTCTTCATATCCTTGACAACATTTGTTATTTGTTGTGATTTCGATAATATCCAATTTGGTGGATGTTAGGTGATACCTCACTGTGGTTTTGATTTGCATTCCCCTGATGATTAATGATGTCGAACATCTTTTCATATGTCGGCCGGCCATCTGTATGTCTTCTTTGGAAAAATGTCTGTTCAGATCCTCTGCCCATTTTTGAATCGCATCGTTTTTTTAATGTTGAATTGTATGAGTTCTCTGTATGTTTTGGATATTAACCCCTTATTGTTTGAAGTCTGTATGCATATATGCATATTTGGGGGAAGAGATTACATACATAGTTTCTTAAAAGGTTCTCTGATTTTACCCCAAAGTTGAGAACCATTGCTATAAATTATTTAGTGTGAGAATAATATAATTTATGACTCATGCTAATGATTTTATATGTTAAACCTCCATTAATGAAAATATTTTCAGAGTGCTCATTTCCAAATCCTTGGTTTATATTATCAAAATTCATGTCCAGGTTCTAATTCAGACCTATGGAATCAATCTTTGGAAGTTAAGTCAAGGAATCTGCTTTTTATCAGACATCCAAGTAGTTCTTGAGCCTCCCGAAGTTAGAGAACTGCCATTATATATTGTATTTCATTGGTTGACATTTTGGTTTATGGTCAGGTAGACAGGTCCCTGCATTTTTTAAAAAGTAGTTCCTTGATTTTCTAAGGTGAATTTGCCCTAGTTCTGGTCACCTTTTTTAGTAAAAAGTGATGCCAATCATCTTAGCCTATTTTATGTGGATTTCCCCCTTCCATTCTACGTTTTGAAAATAAGCTTTTAGTGTCACTTCTAAACATGAAACAAGATTAAATTTGAAATGAATCTGAAAGGTTTCCATCAGTATCTAATGTCATTACCTGATACTAAATACCTGTCCTTATTTGTATTTTTAATGTGAATACATTGCCATTTGAATGATGCAATATATTTGGCCTGTTTTCCCCCTGGGTCCTTATAATATGGAGATTTTCAGTTGTAGATTTTTGAGCATTGTTCTGGTTACAAATATTTTTCTCACTTTTTTGTAAGACTTCTTCAGGCTATTCATCTTGACATAGGAAAAAAAACGGTGTCTTGCTCTTAGATGCAAAGGAGGCGAGCAGTCAGGGCAGTTAGACTGGACATACATGTATAACTCTTTGGATATCCACTCTTTAAGCCCATGGGAAATTAACACTGTTTACGAATTCACTAAAGAAAAATTATAATCAAAGTCTCTCTAAGAACTACCAGGAATCAGAAGTACCATATTTCCTTAATGTAGTTCAATCTCTAAAGTTAAAATTGGAATGTTAGAATAATAGGCCGGCTATTAAATATGCTTCTTTGTTAAATATCTATATAGTATATTGCTCTTCACATATCTATGTGCAAAAGAAGACAGAATGAAAAGAATAATTGCAGTAAGCTTAGCTGTGATCAATGAGCAGTCCAGTTCTGATTCAGCTTTTTTAATTAAAAGGACTTATTAACCACAGAGATGGGCTTTTGCTGCTATAGTCAGTGATAGATGTTTTCTAACACCACACTAGTCTCATTGGAGGCGTCATACCCTGTGGGTTCGTAGACTACTTTAGAAGCACAAATAGGGCTGTTTTTAGATTGCTTTAGAAGTTGTATGGCCAGGTTGTACAAGGGGCAAGGATCTCTTCCATGGTGGGTCACAGGCTCACTTTGAAAGCAAATTGCTCTCCTATGGAGAAGCCATCAATGTACTTCTGAGTGCTCAGCAATTACACTGCAAGCTGCTGTCACTGTTGGGCACAGTATCAAGATACACCCAAAGAAAATTTGGGCCACGTGTTTTTCGTTAGCTGAGTCAAGTGTTAAGTGAGCGAAATGAAGTATTTGCTGACTAGGAAGTCGTTAACAGTAATCTAAATAGATGATGTAAAGATTTAAATTGCTAAGTTTTCTGAGTGAAATCAATTAGGTACTTTTACTTTTTGTTCTCTTTAATAGAAGCAATGCTATTATAAACATATAGATGCTTCTATACCCTCCTTTCTATCTTCCTTCCCCCAAAAGACAAAATGCAAGATATTCTTTTGCACATGTCAAGATGTAAAGAAGGTAAGTCAAAAAACAGTTTTGTTTAAGTACACATTTTAAATTCAACTTCTGAATAACTTTGGGACAAATATTTATTCTCTTGGTTTACAGAGCTTTTAAGGAGGCTATATAAAGACTAATGGACTTCCTGAAGGAGGGGAAATCCTGTGTTATGGTTCTCACGAGCTTCTTTCATATATTATTAAGTAACACTGTTTTTCCAAACTAGCCTTTAACCTTTTTTGTTTAGTATGACTTGTGCTGACATACTATTGACTGGCGAAG
>NW_006443138.1:8894473-8910472 GCF_000325575.1 Pteropus alecto
TAAATTTAGAGCAGACTTCTGGAGCCATTACTCAGGCTCAGCTGAATCCTTTTCCCTAATCTAGTCCCATGGTACTAACAGGACCACTGAATCATTCCAAACGTGAGAATGCACATTCTCTCTTTTAAACACTTATAGAAAAGGAGATTCTTGCCCACAGAAATTCTCATTTCTTTTGGTCACTCTAGATTTGATTTTGCAATGTTTTTCACATGTCTGGGTTGCTGAGTTTTCCATATCTCCAACTCTAGTTCAGAATTAGACATAAGGTAAATAAATCAGAGTGGGAGTTTATTCTGTGAGAGAGCTCAAGTAATAGTGAGCATTTTTTACATTTAAGTCTTTAATCCATTTTGAGTTGATTTTTGTGTATTGTATATGACAGTGGACCATTTTCATTCTTTAGCATACCTTGGATACCTTCACAGTGTGGAGAGAATCCATGAGAAGCCTCACCTTGGTTTAGGAGGTTTCTCTTATTTCACTCTCTTTCATATGTCTATCTTAAGGACTCTTATGTTGTCTGAGAGCATCACCATAAATAAAAATAAAATACACAATCTTCTTTGTTAAACTTGCTTTTAAAAACCTTAGAAGTTTTGCATGCCTGTTTCTCTTTGTTTTCTTATTTATCCGCTATCACTGACTCAAAGTTTCTTGGTTACAATTTATAGTTCCATACTTACCTAAACACAAATAATATGAGTTCTATTGGTGGTACTTCTGGGCAAATAGTACAACTTGCTTGAGGTATTCGTTTCCTCAAGGAGTTTGAGGTGGTTTAGGTGGGTGGTGTGTGGATGCTTGTATCGCCTTATGCTTTATGTTCTTGCCACAGATGGAGAGTTTATTTTCTAAGCTCCGGGAGACAGATGTTAGAAAAATTGAATCAAAATTGAATCAAAAATTGATGGAATTGTTTATTTCATAAAAAGTCCACTGTACTTATACATGTGCAACAGAAAGGTTAAACTATTTGGGTACGGGCACAGGTTTTGGAGTCAGCTAGTCATGGATTTGAAACCTGACTCTGCTGCTGCTTAGATTTGGGGCCGTAACCATTTTCTCTTGAGTCCTGGGTTTCTCATCTGTAGGTGGAGATAATATCTACCACATTTGTGAGGAGTAAATGGAGTACATATATTTAATATAGTTCCTAGCATGATTAAGCTTTAATAAATGTTATCATCTCACGGCAACTAAATAGATATTGCCACAGGCCATCTTTTGTAATCTTAAAGCTCTGTGGTTTATTTTTCCTTCCCAAACATACTATCCTATAGGAACATCCTTACGGCACCATTTGGTTGGTTTCCCGTTGACCGAGGTAATTTTTTTTTTTCAATTCAAAACAGGCACTGTTTAATAATTGACCAGATTACAAAAATAACCATGGTAGATACTTTAGTTCATCCTGCTAATAAGCCTGTTGATCTCGTCTTCCCTGTTGCTAGTGTCTCCACCTTCTACAAAATGGGTGGCCTTTTTCTTCATTCTTCCTCATAGAGAAGACAACTTGAAGGGCCATAGGAGGATATTTGCTTCTTTGAAGTGTTTTCCAGTAGAGTAGATCTCATGGATCAGATGCTCTATGTAATGATGCCATGTTTACCAAGAGAATGAGCATTCGATGTGTTATCTGTCAGGGCAATTAGCTTTTTATTGATTTTGCCATAACCATGCTTGTAGATCAATTCATTGACTGACTTCAGGTTTGGGTACCCCCACATAGTGTACAGCTCCACTGTCCTCAGCATGTTAATTGAAGCTTTGTTGAGCTTAACAAAGGTGCCATTAAAGATCTGGTGAAGGCAAAGAAGCTGCAGCACCTTTCGGACCTTGGAGCTCACACCATCAATGCCTCTGATAACAAATGCCAGTTTGGGTTCTGCAGGTACATAGAAGTTGCCAGCCTTTCTTGCCATCCTAGTCATCCAGATCTATGTTCTGTACATCTGCCTATATTCTTTGTGATAGTGCTTAGATTTTTCATAAGTTTCCTCCTTGCCTTTCAAAGTATCTTTTGGGCAAACTTCTTTCTCAGGCGCTTGATCTTCAGCTCTGCAAAATTCCTTCGCTTTTTCTTAAGGGTTTCTGGCACAGAAGGAACAATCTTCCCTGCACCCTCCATGGTTCCAGCCAGAAAAAGAGCTGACTGAGGTAATTTTGATTTTAAATTTGAACTCTGTATTCTGGTTTCATCTGAGCCATTGCCTCACTGACCTCAAAATAAATCACTTTCTCCTTTGTGTTTCAGTTTTATTCTCTTTAATTTGGGCTTAAATGTGCTTGTCTTTTTGAAACTTGTTATAAAAACAAGATCACAAGTTAAGATATATCATATTTTGCTTATTAGTGAATTCTGATCATTCTCAAGTCAACCTCCTTGGTCAATATAGCAGATAATCAAAAAAATTAAAAAATCATAAAACATGCCTACATTAAGCATTTTAGTAGCGTGGGAAGTTATAGTGTCTATTTGACAGAGAACATTTTCTCTCTTTACCTGGCTGGAGGGTAAATTCATGGCTCTGGGCTTCCTGAGGTTTGGGAGTCTCAGTATTTAGTGCATGGGTACATTTAATCACCCTCTTTTCAAGATACTATCTCTAATCTCAGCTATGTCTGGTACCCTTCAGTCCAGAGGCACTCTACCCTTTCCAGAAAATAAGCTCCATTCAATTACCTGGGGACAGGAAGGGAATTGGCTTGGCTATGTAGAAGGAAATAAGAGGTTTTAACTGCCCCCTCCAAATAACAGCTATCTGAAGATATAATTCATATGCCATGAAATTCACCGTTTTAAGATGTACAGCTCAGTGGCTTTTAGTATATTCCCAGGACTTACACAATTAGCATCAATATCTAATTTTAGAATATTTTCATCACCCTCAAACTATTAAGTTATCCTCTTCCCACCTCCCTTCAGCCCCTAGTGACCACTTATCAATTTCTTTCTCTCTCCCTCTCCCTCTCCCTGACTGCCTGTCTCCCTGTCTCCCTGTCTCCCCGGCTCTTCTCTATCATCTCTTTGTGTGTGTTTTTTACCACCTCCAGACATTTCACATAAATGGAATCATACAATGTTTTATTTTCGCTTAGCATAATGTTTTCAAGGTTCATTCATGTAATACATAGCAATACTTCATTCCTTTATATTGCTATTTATATACCATATTTTGTCTTTTCATCAGTTGATAATTGAGTTGTTTCTACTTTTGGCTACTATGAATAATGCTGCTATGAACATTCATGTACGACTTTTTGTATGGATGCACATTTTCATTTTTCTTAGGCACATATCTGAGCGAAATCGCTGTGTCATATGATAACTCTAGGTTTAACTTTCTGAGGAGCTGCCAAACATTTTTCCAAAGTGATTATACCTATTTATGTATATCTAGGAATAGAATTGCTGGGTCATATGGTAACTTTATGTTTAACATTTTGAGGAATTACCAAACTTTTCCAAAGTGGCTGTACATTTTTCAGTCCCACCAATAATGTATGAGGGTTCCAATTTTTCCCCTTCCTCTCAACACTTCTCTGTCTTTTTTATTTTAGCCACCCTTGTGGTTTGTGAAGTGATATCTCACATTTTTTGATTAGCATTTCTCTAGTGACTAATGATGTTAAGCATCTTTTCATGTGCTTTTGGCCATATTTGGAGAAATGTCTGTTCAAATACTTTACCCATTTAAAAATTCATTTTTTTATTGTTGAGTTGTAAGAGCTCTTTATATAGTCTAGACACTGTCTCTTATGATATACATGATTAACAAATATTTTCTCCCATCCTATGGGTTGTATTTTCATTTTCTTGATGGTGTCCTTTGAAACATGAAAGTGTTTAATTTTGATGAAATCTATTTTTTTCTTTGGTTGATTATGCTTTTGGCATCATATCAGAAACAATTGCCTAATTCAAGGTCATGAAGGTATACTTCCATGTTTTCTTTAAGAGTTTTAGCTCCTACATTTAGGTCTATAACCCATTTTGAAGTAATTTTTGTGTATGACGTAAGGTAGAAGGAGTTCAACTTTATTGTTTTTTTTTTTTTTCATGTGGATATATCCAAAGTTGTCCCAGCAAAATCATTAAAGAGATTATTCTTTCTCCATTAAATTGTCTTGGCACTTTCGTTCAAAATCAGTTGACCAGAAATGTAAGGGTTTATTTCTGGACTCTAAATTCTATTTCATTTATCTATATGTCTCTCCTTATGCAGTATCACACTGTTTTGATTATTGTAACTTTGTTGTTAAGTTTTGAAATTGTTTAATTGTTTCTTAAATAGACTTTGAACCACTGTTTTTCAACATCTTTTATTTGCCCCCCCCCCCCAACACACACACTTCTAGAGATATTTGAGTCTTTAGGGGATTCTACAGTATAAATTGAGTTGCTTCTCCGTCTTCATTGATAGCTTAAAGTTCAGCTTTCTCATGTCTGCAAAGTCTTCGATTACTTTTCATTCTCCTGTCAAGCCTCCAATATTTTCATTGCTGTTGTTTCTTCAATTTATGCTATTATTTTGTGCCTTAAAAAGGAAAGGAAATCCTTTACTGTTGCTTTAATAGGATTTCTGGAGGGAGCAAAAATAGCAGTCTATATTCTTAATTAGGAAGAGTTCTTTAATATCTTATATAAATGATCTAGACCTCTGGACTTCAGCATCCACATTCTCTTTAACTCTTGTAATCTGGGTTTTATTTCCTCTCTTTTGCTAAAACTGTACCCTTAAAGGTCATCGATGACAATTTCATAGCCAAATCTAGTAGTCTTCCTCTTGTCTTCATTCCCTTTCTCTTCCCTGTAGTTTATGAAACTGTTGATCACAAATCATATCTTTATTTTATTTTATTTATTTTATATTTTTATTTTTATTTTTTAGATGAGGCAACCAACCCTTGGTTGACTTCACAGATTGCAAAGACCTTGTCAGCTTACAATCTCTTATTTTTTTATTTTTTACTCCTACAGCACCTGGTCTTCCTAGGTGGTCTCCCAAGGTCATGTCTTTTTAAGCTTTCATATTTCACCTTCTTTAATCATTCTGTTACCTGATGACTTCTTTTTTTCATTCTACCTTTAATTATAATACATTCACATTGTTGTGCAACCAATCATCTCCAGAAGTTTTTTTTTTTTTTTTTTTTTATCTCTTTACTCTATTTTCCCCTCCCTCCAGCCCCTGGCAACCACCATTCTACTTTCTGTTTCTATGAGTTTGACTACTCTAAATAGCTTTCCTTTTCCTACCTTTCTGAACTTTTAAATTTTCTTTTTCTTGATTTTTTATTTTAAATTGCTTCTTAAATTTGGTATTCCCCAGGATCTGTTCTTGGCTTCTCAAACAACATATTCTCCATAAGTGAAGCTATATTCACATAGATCCAGTTATTTGAGAATGCCTAATTGCTATATTTAAGTAAGTCTCATTTCAGGTATTGAACCCATATATTAAAATGCTTAATGGATGTTGTCACTTAACCATTCACATGCAATATGTATAAAATCAAACTTAAAAAAATTTTCTCTTAAATTGCTATTATTCATGTGTGGTTTAGGTAAGTGAATGACATTATCATTCACCTGATCTCTCAAGTCAGAAATTTGGGAGTTATACTGGAACTTTTTTTTTCTGCTCCCACATCTGAGTAGAGATGTTGTCCTGTGGATTTTACCCCTTAACATCTCTTGTTCTTTTCATTGCATTCTTCATGCTTCTAATGTCTTCTGTAGAGAGGTCAATATATTTTGTTCCACTTATTTATTTGCATGTATGTTTCTTTCAGCTAGTCTGTGATCTCCTTGAGGGTAGACACTGTATCTCATTCATTGTAATCCCAAGTTTCAGTGCCTAACACAAAGTGAATGAACAAATCTCTGTTGAATTACATATCTTCCAAAACCCAGGTCTAGCTGAAATAATCTATGTATGACCTCTTGAGTCATGTTAAGATATTTTTCCTTGTTTGAAATTCTCAAGAGTTTGTATACTATAGTAGTTGAGAGCATAGAGTTTGGAGCCAGACTGCCCAAATTTAAATAATGCTTCAATCACTTTTTAATTGTGTGAACCTTTGGCAAGTTATCTAAATTATTTGTGCCTCAGTTTTTCCATATATAAAATGCAAATAATAGTTACCGCCTTGTAACTGTTGTGATGGTGAATCCTGTTTTTACCTAAAAAAGTGCATAGAATAGAAATTGGCAAATGCTAAGCGCTCAGTAATGTTTGCTACTATTATTACCATTATTTCAGTCAGTGTATTTAAACTTGACTTTCTTATTAGTTGGTCAGAGCTGATTTTTAGGGGACATGCAAGCCAAATAATATTTCCAAAATTAGATCAAATAATTATTTCTCTTCAAGACTTCAGTAACAATTAAAATTCAGTTAATATTAGTTTATTCCTGTTTTGAATTTTTTCATCTTGTTTTCTTTATAGACAAGGAGTGTCAGCTCCCGGTTTTGTGTAGTTTTGCATTAAAGCACATTTTGTCAAGAGTCTTCCATTTTTCAGGAAGTTGGCAATATCTTCCTATGATGGTGAATTTTATGACTTACTAAAGTTTTAATAAAACGACATCAATTAATATATGTAAAATTTGTTGGATTTGATCTAGTTACAAGTGGAGAGAAAATTCACTACCCATAAATAGCATCATAGGAATTACTAATATATAGGCATTTAGATCCCTTTTCCTACCCACTTAGGAGGATTCTAGGGTCAGTGTCTTAACTATATCTACGTAGCTTATCAAATATATGGCTAATGTATTCGTGGCTAAATCAAAGCCTCATATTTTCTTACAGTACAATTGCCTGATTATCACCACGAAGCGGCATCATACAATTGGGATGCAGTGCCTTTTATGAAAGCTATCACATACACATGCATGCACACAATCATAACACATCAGAACAGAAGAAGCTTATTAACATAAAGTCAAATGGCTTAGGGATTCAGCAGTGTTGATTTTTCTTAAATTATTTTCCTCCTTTTGGAAAGAAAACAAAAAATCTCTGAATTCATAGTCACCTAATGGCTGAGGTTAACTTGCCAGTAGCAGGTTTGAGAGATGAGAGCTAATGTCAGGGTACAGATGTTTTCTTTTACAAATAATACCCCGTTATGGATTGTTCTCCACCACCCATACCAAAACGGCTACTCGACCTATGAAACAAATTGCACCATGAGCACAGATAACCCCAGGCTTCAGGTCTGTAATCTGACCGTGGCCATCAGCAGCCAGAAATGAGTTTCTTTCTAATCAGCCTTCCATCAGTCCCCAGTCACTCATATAAAGGAGCCTGGGAAGGGGAGAATTCGCATTGCTCTTTTTTTCAGCACCAGGGATCTGGACAGCGCCCCGAGTGGGCTTACTGTTCTCACGCTCCTTCCTCTCTCAAACTCCTCCAGCGCTGCTACTGCCCCTCTAGTCCCCCCTGCTGCAGAGAAAGAAAATTACATCGGGATCCATGCAGCCGGCAATGATGATGTTTTCCAGTAAATACTGGGCAAGGAGAGGGTTTTCCTTGGATTCAGCGGTCCCCGAAGAGCATCAGCTAATTGGCAGCTTAACAGTGAGTACTGAGTAGCTGGCTCTCTCTAGAGAGTTTTCTAGGGTAGCAATCATCTTATCCTGCCATGTGAACACCTGGAGTAGAGTAAGCACAAACACCTCAACACCTTCTATGATCTGTGTACCCTACCTTCCTCCTGTCTACCTTCAGTATTCCTTCTCTCCCCATAAAGTAAAGCAGATGTACTGATTGCTAGTGCTAAACTTTCTTTCCTCAAATTTTATAAGTAGAAAGCAAAAAAGGTCCTGAACATTAAGAATGAGAGGTTGTTATGAACCAGTCAGTGTCTTACATCCACAACCAAAAAGGCGTATAGAATTTTGAAAGGCCATTTGTTATGGAGTAGAAACAAGGAGAAGACATAAATAGATTTCTATGGTTCCTGCAAGATTGTTGTGTATCTTATACCCCATTCTATCCACAAAGCCTGATCTTTAAACACAGAAGTAATTTTTTTTCTACTTTTGTCTATAGGTACTGGTTATTGGAATGAAAGAAAAATCGAATTCCTTTCAAAAGTTTTCCTGCATTCTTCCTTAATTCATTTTTTTTCAGTTTAATTGATGGAGTAGTGAAAGCAATATACCACTTGTTTCAATCTTTAAGGCGGTTTTTATATTTTATTATTAACAGAATAAAAATAATATTTTGTATGATTTTAGATTCTGATTTAAGGTAATAGCCATGGGATTTAATAAAAAAGACAGTGAAAGAAAAATGTATTCAGATTCATAGTCATTAAAAATATTAAATGATATTTCATTACTGTACTAGACATTATCAAACAATTACAGTTCCATCTGTATCACAGAAAAATCTGTTTTAATATTGTAGCTCCAAATATGTGCCAGAGGATTGTATTGTACTGGTATATTATTACTGCTAAAAATGTTGAAAAGTAATCAGAGCAAGTTTTGTAGAACTTATTTAAATCAACTCGCAAAAATGAGACCAAAAACTTAAAAATTTTCTAACATTTAAATATCATGAATATTTGGATGAGATATTACATGAGGAAATCTGAAGTCTTAATGAACTGCTAGAAGGAAGAAAAGAAAACTCAGAGATATGGTTAATGTATGACCATTTCATATAATAAAAATGCTACTTAAATATATAAGATCTATGTGTTATGTGGTGAGAAAGAGGCAGATGTTGAGAGTAAATTTCAGCTTTTAATGACTGAACATACTGTCAAATGCCAATATTGGCATAAACTTCTTTCCTGTAAGTCATAAATAACAAAATATTATTTTTTATGATATGCAAATCTAGTGAGGCAATCCTAACATGTGAAAATAAAGCCAGTAGAGAAATCAGAGGAAGACAAGGGCAAATCACTATTCACTGGGTTCCATTTCTAATGCACATTTCTGTTTCATGAGAAAGTAATAGATTGGTGTGATTGTATTATATCATTATTTGCCAGGGAGAAATTTCTCTGTTTATTGAATTCTTCATTTGCATGTAAAAAAAAAATGCCCGAATTTTGCTTTGTCTGTCAAAAGTTTCCAGCTTTTTATTCTGCATTTCTGACAATGTGATGAGTTTCTGAAATCTGTCATTTTTGTCTTTAGTACTAATAGTCATTACTTACTCATGCATTATAGTATCTTGAATGGCTAATGAAGTGTTAATCTTTTTCAGTTTCTCAGAGTCTGCTCTTTGCTCCTAATGATTAGTTCTCTCTCTCTTCAGTCCCCTTACCTACATCCCTTCCTCCCTCTTCCCTATTCCCCCCCATCTCCCACCCCATTTCTTTTCTTTCTTTTTTCTTTTCTTTGTGGCTGAATTTTAACAGCCACTTTTCAGATATTATCTGCTGACACAGATGGCCTTATTTAAATATATCCCTTTGTGCTGAACTTCTGTAGATAGATTTATTCACATTGGCAATATGGATTTAATTGCAGAAAGTAAGGTTATCAATTTCAGTGCATGGCCTCACATATTTCAGAATAAAATGAATATTTTGTTTTTAAGACTTAATTGAAACTAAAATGAGTGTTGTAAAAAATACATTTAGTCTTTTTTTATATTTAATAATTAATGTAGTTTCCATGATTCAACTAGGCTCACAGATCAAATTTTATGATGTAAAATAAATCTAGAAAGGCAGGAATTATTCATATGTGAGATTTTTTTACTTTACGACAGTCAGATTTCTGTTGCTGTTGAAGTGAATCAAATCTGATCTCCCTTTACTTTCAACCACTGGATGATATCTTAGAGCATCAGGAAATAGTTTCCCAGAGTGAATTTGACCAATATTTATGATCAAAAGATATGGGTTGACATGGCAACTTCTCCTTGAGTTTATGTGATTGCTGGGGTTTCCAGCGTATGAATGGAATACCTGAAAAAAAAAAATCTAGTAGTAAAAGAGAACTCTGGAATCCTAATTAATATTTTTGTGTGTATTTCTTCCTTCCTGAAGCTAAATAAAGCTAACTCTAGCAAACATGATGATAAAAAAGGCAACAAGGGAAGCAGCAAAAGTGAAACTGCCGCAGAAAGTGGCAAGACAGCAGTTGTATTCTCCTTGAAAAATGAAGTTGGTGGATTGGTGAAAGCGCTGAAACTCTTTCAGGTGAATGTAAAATATTATTACATAACTTTAAAAGTGACTGTGTGCATGATTACAAATCTGTCATCTGTTCTGAAACATTGTTGAATCAATTTCTAGATAGTGTGTTGAAAGTTTCAAAGAACCAAAACTTCATTGGGAGTTTGACAAACAATGGAATAAGCAGATTTGTGTGGCCTATGTTTTATTAATTCAGAGTTAGCCAACTAGTTGTTCTGCAGACTGTTGCCAGGTAAGGAAGCCAGTAATTAAAACATGTGATCCTCACACATGAAATGCAGACACAAAAGGAGCCAAATAGGATATCTTTAAATATCAAGAGCCTGCAGCCTTTTTTTTTTTGATTTAATGTTTGAAGTACGCCCATGTCCTAGGATAACATTTGCTGCATAAAATGAGATATATGAGAATAGGCATTTGGTATTCCACTAAGCCTCATTGTTTCATGAACTTAGCATGTATTTTATAAAGATGAGTCATTCTCCTTATGTAGAAACTGGGACTACCTCTCTTTATCTTAGAGAAATACAGTGGCCTTTTCCCAGGCCCAAATCAGTGGTTTAAATACTCAAGAAAGAGCCTAGTTGAGGGTGAGGTTAGAAAAGCTTAGAAAAACTATTGCCTTCTTGCAGAGTATACCTGCTGGCTCCCCTTCTCTTCAGCAATCACCCTCCCTTACAAATAAATGTATTTTGTTTGGGGGCAATGGCTGCTGATTAGATAAGATAGGGAGCACAGCTTTTCATGGTGCCTTGGGCTGCTAGTGCAGTGGAAAGACGGTTGGAGTTATAGTCAGAGGATTCAGACTTGTGTTCTGGCGTGGCTAATCACAGTTGCTTCTTAGGTTCAATTTCTTCATTTGTGAAATAGCAATAATACTTCCTACTTAACAAGGTTGTTGTGATGAAGTAATATGAGTGAACGTGCTTTGTAAAGTGTACAGATATGAGGTATTATTGTAATGCCTCTTTGATGACTATAGAGGGGAATTAGCAGCCTCATTTGGCAAATATTTCCTTGTTCTCTTTTGACCTTGAAGAAAGGATCAGGCACCATAAACAGTGGTAATGGAAATCTGGGGAAATATTTTATGCATAATTCTATCATCCAGCGCTGTCTCTATACAGTGCCCGAAGGCAGGCCAATTTAGTTAGACAGCTGGGTGCAGTGGAAAAACCTCTGGAGAAGGTGTTAGCAGCCTTGGGTTTTTACTTGGTCATCAGCTAGTCATGGGACCTTACCTAAACCACTTAATCCATCTGGACTCAGTCCCCTTGTCTAAAAATACCTACTGTGCTTCAACCAAAGGACATTATAAGTCCAAAGTGACTGAATATGTATGAAGACTCTTGAACTTTGAACTTAATGATAGTCTAAATATGGCGTTAGTGTAAAGGTTAATCAAAACAAATAGAGCATGTAGTTTTCTTGTCACGGGATTCATTTCTTTATACAGAAGATGCTGGATGCTGTTTGATTTAATCTTACTCTGGCACTGGAAACTCCCTATCTTGCTCCTATGCTGAAAATTCTGAGACCATACAGCATTTTATTAGGAATTGTGCTGATGATCAGAATATATCATGTGGAGTGATGGGGAGGTATCTGCCTATTTGGGGATGATTTAGGGTAGAGAGGAGATTTTAGTCTGCACCTAATTCTTGGTAAGGGAAGACTATATCTCTGAGGAAATTTAAACCTGAGGTTTAAGTATTAAATTGTTGCCATCCCTCGGACATCTTATTGGAAGAAGACTTTTACCCCTGAAATCCACTATGGGGTGATAGTTTTAACAAAACATCCTTGTATGAAGCTAGCCTATGGGGGGCTGAAAGAGAACAGTTACTAAGGGTTTTTATGTTTGTTTTTTGTTTTTTCTCGGCTTTCAGAGATCTTTTCTTAGCTGCTTTTCTTCCTTTTCTTTTCCTAGGATGTGGGCTACGCCTGGGCCCATGTTTCCCAAACATCAGTCATTTTTATACCATCTTCCCAATTTCTGCCTCATCTGCCTACCATTTGTACTATTTACTTATTTTTTCGAAGATTATTTTATTTTTAAACTTTAAATCGTTTATTTGAGGACTTTATAGTAGACTTTATACCACCATAAAATCAGAGGTTTGAGTTTTAGTTATGTTTTTGGAAATGTATGAAAATAAATATAAAAATCTGGGGATTATATGATAATATGATAAGTTAATTCCCTCTCCCCCTAAATAATCATGCATACCACCAATTAGATGTGAACTGCCCTGGGAAATGATGATGTTCTCTATTATAATATATTTTATAGGGCTCTTTACTTATCTTAATACCCCACTCTTTTTTTTTTTTTTTTAATGAGACAGGAAAACTGACATACAGTTTCTATTTCTATTAATAGAGACACTAGTAGAAAACACATCCATGTTTTCATCAAGCAAGGAGCCAGGTGATTGTCTTTTCTTCTTCTAGGACACCTGGCACCTTTTTTCTTAAGAGCACAACGAGAACAGCTGGTGGCATCTCTTTTATTGTGCCCTGGAGGTGATGTAGAAATGTTGCTTATATTTCCACAGGAAAAACATGTCAACATGGTTCATATCGAGTCCAGGAAATCCCGGCGAAGAAGTTCAGAGGTTGAGATCTTTGTGGACTGTGAGTGTGGCAAAACAGAATTCAATGAGCTCATTCAGTTGCTGAAATTTCAAACTACAATTGTGACGCTGAATCCGCCGGAGAACATTTGGACAGAGGAAGAAGGCAAGGCCAGTTTTTGCTTGTCGGGTGATCTTGCAATCTGACAAATGTTGTAAAGGGGAAAACACAATCTGTGAGCTAATATTTTTGAAACTGCACTGTGTTTTCAACAGAGCTAGAGGATGTGCCCTGGTTCCCCCGGAAGATCTCTGAATTAGACAAATGCTCTCACAGAGTTCTCATGTATGGTTCTGAGCTTGATGCTGATCACCCAGTAAGTGTCCAGTGAAACCCATTATATACATGCTCTTTCAGCTCTGCCCATGTGCCAGGCTGTGTGCCATGTTCTGTGCCGTAATGCTTTATTGTAGAGCAATTTATTATTTATTCCCTATAATCGAGAGCAGACTTTTAAATGATAAAACTTCCCTGTAAATATGCATTGGCTGCAAGCAGGTTAGAAAGATAGCGTTTTCATACTGCATTTATTTTTTAAAAAGTTGGATAGAGAAGGAGATTCTAAACCTTGGAGAATATTCCTGTAGAATTAGACAGCTTGAAATATACTTGCAGATGGTGGCCCTTGGAAAAATGATAAACTGAAATGGATCATTCCTTTGGGGAACTAGGGAGGACTTGGCATTATGGGGCTCAGTGAGAGAATAAAATTATCTTTGCTATTTTCCTTGACTGGAGGTAGTTAGGAGTAATGTAGTAGACTTCAGTCTCAATGGAAAGGCAGAAGGTTTAGAATAAAGTCGTGATGGAAGACAAATCTCTTCCCACATCTACCAGAATCTATTTACCATCATCTCTCATCTACTCTAATAAAAACGACCACCTTTAAAGAAATATGATACGTAGGTTGGCATTTCCCATTATTCCCTTCCTCTCCCCTCACATTAGTTTTTATTTAACACAAGAGACCCGGAACTTCTTTATGGGCAGTTAATAGGCTGGGAGAAATAAGCAATGTACTCATTCGTTACAAACATTTTTTTCCTCCACGCCCGTTGTCTAAAAACAGGCAGATAAAAGGGTGAAACTCAAGCAGATTGGTTATGCTTACAGGAGGGCTTTGTGGTCTGAGGGTAATGGCTTATGATATTCATTTTATTTAAATGGAGGAAATCTAGAAATCTGATAGTGGAACTATATGCTATGCAGTGGTTCTCTAAGTGTGGTCCCAGGACCAGCGGCATCAGCAGCACCTGGGAGCTTGTTTTAACAAGCCCACACTTTAGTTTGAGAACTCTGATTTAAATATGACTGCTTCAACAAGAGGGAAATTTTCAATCAAACCAGTCATTTGGAACAATAAACCAGTTCAAACTAATTCATAACATATCATTCAAACAAATGTTCAGACAGATCTAATTAAATTGTATTATTTCCAAAAAGCTGAATTCAAAGACAGTATATTATATTTGCCATCATAGCCTAACATTTCAGAATAATTCACAGCAATTCACATGTAAAGCTCCAGAACATTAGTAAAACACCCAAAAGTGCCTTTAATAATCATCCATTTGTCGTCTTCCCCTTGTCCATCTCCAGAGGAGTCAGAATGAGCACGAAAGTATAATTTAAGAGGTAGCAGTATTAGGACTTCCCAGACACAAGCCGTTATCCTGCAGGATGACCTTGGGCAAGTCTCCCTACCTTTGCTCTTCAAATGCCTTGTGTAAAAAGTGGAAGTAAAATTCTTATTGACCTCAAAGGGGTGTTCGTAAAGCCTAGTTAATAAAACAACTGGAGAGCATTTTGCCAAGAGTAAATACTTAATTCCAGGAATGGAAATGCTGTGTTAAATCATCCAGATCGATGCCTGAACAGTAAAGAATTTCTTGCTAATCTCGTATTTCCAAATCCTCCCCTTAGTCTAATTTGAAAATTACTCATCTGCAGAAAGGGGATCAACCATTTTAATGGAACAGCTACAGGAACCACTGACCTTGCTGTGAAAAAATTTATTCCAATATGCAGCGTGCATTGTCCAGTGCTTTATTTTGTTCCATTACTCCTAATTGCACCCACCTTATGAAACCTTCTCTTATTTTCTGTGCAGCCACCTAAAATAATGGCAAGTACTTAGCAATCTTCTACCTCACTCATTTTTTTTAACCATACATATTTCTTTTACAAGCACACCAAATGTTTATTATGCAAAACTTGATGTTGGTAAGCTGGTGTTTTCTATAAGTTACTATTTGATGAGGATGGAAAAAGTTGTGTAAGGACTTTCTGTGCTTAGGAGTAATCCCTGCGCTGAGACAGGGGTGATTGTGAGAGGATGGCCCCTGTGCTGGGATGGTTCAGAAGGGGATTGGAATACAAGAGGTTGCCAAGGCTTCCTAGAAAGGATTAAATCTCTCTCCAGTTTGATGCCTCTCAAACTTCAATGGACAAATAAATCATCTGGAGGTTTTTTTAAAAATGCAGATGGAGGTCCTGAGGTTCTAGTGAGCTCCCAGTTGAGGCCTATGCTGGAGGTCTGGGGACCACACTTTGAGTAGCAAGGATCCAGACTGGGAGGATCTTTCAAAGTGTAGTCCACCTATGAGGTGCTTGCTCAAAGTGCAATACCTTGAGGCTCATGTGAAGCCAAATTAATCAGAACTTTCAGGGATGGACCCTGAAATCTGCATTTAAAAGGATTTGCAAGAGATTCTGATGAGCTCTAAAGTAGTAGAACTAATGTCCTAGCTCCATGATTCTCAGCCCTAGCTTTTCCATTCAAATGATCTGGGGGATTTAAAAATATATTGAGGCCAGAATCTCACCTCAGGGTGCTTAAATCAGAACCTCTGAGAATGTTGATCCTAATATTCTATCAGGGTTACTTACTTGGGATAGCTGCTTGGATGCCAGCATGCATTTAGTTGAGCCCTTCAGGGTGCTGGCTGGTCTTCAGTTTCTCTTGATTTAAATCGAGAGAGGAAGGGTGGGTGTGCGGAAGGCACTTTCTGGGCCCTAGGGCTGCCGGATTTAGTAAATAAACATATAGGATGTTCAGTTAAATTTCAATTTCAGATAAACAACAAACAATTTTTTCTTACAGTATGCCCCAATATTGCACGAGTGTCATGTATTTTATCTGGTAACCTTATTCCTGGCTTTAGGCCAAAGTAGATGGCC
>NW_006443138.1:8910514-8934472 GCF_000325575.1 Pteropus alecto
TTTTGCCAGTCCATGGTTCAATCCTGGAGGCCATGTATCGCCCACACATTTGCATAATCACTGCCACACTAGGCTAATGAGGCATGTTGAGTAAATTACTCTCTCCAATGCCTGGAAAAGGTGCAGGTGTTTGCTGAGGAGAGACAATTGAGATTCTTCAGGAAGCCCAGCAGATTATGATGCTGTTACCATGGTGTCCGGTTTGGCAGGAACCGAGGAACAGATGCTGTGCTTTTCATATGACTCTTCCTTTTGTCATGGCCTGCTTTCTTTTTGAGTGATAAAGGTGCATGGAGCTCTTCAGTTTAACCAGCCTGGGTTGCCTGGTATTACTAGTGAGTGTCGAAACTTGTACTCTCTAGCATGACCATACATAACCTCTCCACCAAGATACCCCTTTTTAGGTCGCAGACCCATTTGTGAATGTGGTAGCTATGGTCACAGAATTTTGCATATACATATTTTAAGGCTTCACAAGCTTGCCCAGGAGCCCCAGTTAAAAAAAACCCAATTTATCGCAAAAGGAAAACACTGCTAGCTTCTAGGGCGGGATACTTTATTTCTGCAGGGAATTCGGTTGATCACAGTGCCTTCACTATCCCTCCCTCTATAATTAACTCCCTTGTCATTGCTAAGAGAAAGGTTGTTTGCAACGGAAGTTCTTCATTTCCATCCAGCAGACAGTCCTGCGAAGATTTCTGGCCTGAAATCTGGCCAGTTGTCCTTTAGGCAGAAGAGAGATTAGAAGGATTTCCTATGAGTTCAGGGTTTCTCTTGAACGGCTAACCTTGCAGAAGTGTCTGAGCTGCGGCAGAGGTAGGCACTTGTGGGCCTGTGGCAGCTCTCCTCTCAGAGCTCAGGATCTCAGTGGCCCATTTCCTTGCCTTGCCTCCATTCTCCCAGTAGCTGCTGTTTCCTGGCTGTCTTTTGGGGTTGCAGTGGTAAAAAGTTAAGTTGAAACAATTCCTTCTGGGCTTCCAGCAGTTTGAAGAAACAACCCTAGAAATAATTGATTATCTGAAAGTACCGGAAGGGAAGGAAAATGGAAAGTCTGTTGAGAAGAGGAGAGATTCTTGAGTAAACCCAGAAATCTTCTTGGAAGGATTCCAGTTGACTGAAGAATGACAGTCAGGATGTTTAATTTCCCAAGTGTTATGACTTGGGATAAATGTGGATAAAAAAAGTCTTCAAGTTGCTAAAGATTAATCAGAATCGTAGGAACTCAGAGTAGAATGGAGCTAACCTGCTATCCTGTGCATGAATCCCTTAAAATCGATTTTGCATTGTGTGGCTATGCTCATAAAATACAGCAAAACCTCTTTAATTCATGTTAATTTGGGGGATTCGATAATTATTGTGAATGCTAGAACTTTTAATGAATGCACATTTATTGGTCATTTATATAAGGCGATTAAATTTAGTTTAACTTACCAAACAACCATGTTACAGGGATCGTTTTAATGACCAAGATAAGATTAATTTGTGATTAAGATCAATTACATGTAAATGATACTTGAAAACCAAAGGATACTGTTCTCAATATCAATTTGCTTAGCTAATCCAGTCTACCTACTTAGTGGAAAGGTAAACTTTAGCTGAATTCTCACACATCGCAAATTAGTACAGACCAAATTTAATGAGGTTTTACTGTAGGAACAATTTGCTTCTGCCTGTGTCATCAAGATGGCCATACAAGGATAAAAATTTACATTTGAATTGAACGCTCCGTCAATGCCAGAGCAATTTTCTTTTAGGCCTTCTGCAGCTAATTTTTTGGCACTTTTTAAAATAACTTAATCTCTTTTTTCTTTAAGGGATTTAAGGACAATGTCTATCGACAGAGAAGAAAGTATTTTGTGGATGTGGCCATGGGTTATAAATAGTAAGTACCTGAATAACTCTTTTCTGCAACTTGTCACTGGCTAGTTAGGAAAAACACATGCTGTGTTAAACAGACCTGTCTTCTCTTCACTTTAACTTTTCCACAAGGCAGACATGAAGCATTTTAAATACTCACCAACTCTGTAGGCTTTAAAGGCTAACACTGATGTTTGACACCTGGGTATAATTGTAAAAGAATGAGACCTGCGGGCCCCATGCCAAGTGCTACATTTTCACCATTGTGTTTGTAGTTCTACTAAAGCAAGGAGCCATTTTTGTACACTGCGCAGGGCCCAGGAAATGTATTTTGATTTTATTTTTGACTTCACTTTTCAGTAACCTCCTTCAATGTTTAGTTTCCCCAATGAAAGTAGAGAATTCGGCAAGCAATGGCTCATATAAGCAGCCATAATAGAAAAGAAATGTGTTTGTTTTATGTGGACAGGGAAACTTCCTGTAAATTGGAGGGTTTATGGAAGAGTTTCATACCTAGTCCTGGACTAGGGTTGGGATGACATTGAAGAACCTCAGGATTGGGGTGAGGACCGTGCATAGTGCATGGCGTTAAGTAGCAATGACAGGATGTTTGCGACAGGCAATAATGTAGTGTGTTGACTGCAGGCCATGTCTAGAAAAGTGGAGTGGGCGTTGGGCCTCTGTCTATTCTGCTCACACTAATAAAACTTATAGACTATCATGGTGCTGTCTTTATCTAGTATGTGATCAGCCACATAAATCTTGTCATCAGAACAAAATGTAAATTCATAAGTGGTAGTAAAGATTCTTTCTTTACTGAGACTAGGTGAGAAACGGGGCTGTCTTGTGGGGCAAGTTTGTCCTTGGTGAGAATTTAGGACATTATATCTTTTATAAAAGGTATGCTTTCCTTCCTTCCTTCCTTCCTTCCTTCCTTCCTTCCTTCCTTCCTTCCTCCCTCCCTTCCATCTTTTCTTCTCTCCTTCCTTCCTTTGAGAAATATGACACACAGGTGCTTAAAGTAAAGTGAGAGGATTCTACATTGCACCTCTGATGGTGCCAGTCATTGCTCATTTCTAATTTCCCTTGATGCTTTGGTTCTCATCCCCTCTTCCTTCCCAGCTCCAGGCATCCTTCATTCTTTCTTAGCTATGTTTATCATCCTGAAAACAAGGACTACTTGGCACATGCTTTTCTACACGTATCTACTCCTTTCTCATCTCCTCTGTTCCACATAACTTCTGATCCTCTTCAGACTACTGTGACTTTCTACCTTCTCACAATCTCAGTGCTCTGTTAGCTTGTTGTAGCCCAAGCCCAACCTCATGCCCTCTTTGACCCTCAGCACCATTGCCACCAGCCCTGTCTTTCAGTGTTTCCCAGTCAAGTTACCAAGACAGCACCCTGATGGCCTGAGCTCACTTTTTCACATCAGGCCCTGAGAAGTAGTTGTGTATGTTAAGATTAGCTCGCCTTGGTTTACAGACCCTCCCCATAGAATCAGGCCATGTCTGCATAGATGGACCCTTAGAAGAAGTTTGGGCAGGCCATGCCTTTGGGGTATTATCTGTCAGGATATGCTAAATGCTCAGTGCCTGGCCGAGCATTTTCCTTTAGAAAAAAGATAGATAAAAAGGTATTTTATATATAGATGCTATATGTAATCTATTATACATATAAGAACAATATATATATATTTTTATCGTATATAAAGGATTTTGTCAGCATAGCAATCAAAGCACCGGTTCAAATGTTACTTATTTCTTTATAGAGCCCAGAAACTGGACAAAAAGGCAAGCCGATATTGTGCTGACACTAATAGATTTGACATATATGAGTCAACCAGTTCTAAGAAGCATTGATAATGGGGAGTTTTTTTTGATTTTAAAGAAAACATATTTATACAGAGAAGAGAAGAGCATATAGTTGAAATGATGGAGGGTGAGGCTCTCAAAATGTTAACGAGTTTTCATTTGCCATTTTCCCTTTGCTAAAGAGAGACACTGAGTTGTGGTGTTCATGGAAAACAAAAGTGAAGATTGGAGTTCGGAAATGGTGGAGATTTTATACAAAGGAGGGCTGGTTGGAGTTGGAGCCTTCTGGGATCTGGCCTCCATTTATGGAGCTGGAGTATGCTCAGGCTCAAGAGCCTGACTCTTGGTAACTGACCATTCAGGAGCCTGAGGTAGGGAGGAAACCACCAATTCATCATTTAACAGGGAGAAATTACTCTCATATGACTCACAAAACTCTCCCTGCTGTCATGATACCAGAGAGGCCAAATTATAACCTGAAAGTTATTTGGCGGATATAGAGTCAAAGCGAACGTGTTTAACTAGGAGAGTTTGGGTTCCAGGGCCACTATAACCCTCTCCCCTGGAGTGCTGAGTTCAGCCTGACTACATAGAATAATGAAGTGATTAAAAACTGGGGCACTGGATTCAGACAATCTGGAGTTTGAGTCCTGACTCCACTGCTTCCCAGCTGAGTGATCAGCATCACTCTGCCTGGTTCTTCATCTGGAAAGTGTGTCTAATAACAGGACCCATCTCAGAGGGTTGTAGTAAGGGTTACAAGAGAAAATGCATGGCTGGGCTTAGCACAGTGCCTGGCACGTGATTTGAGATCTAAAGTGTCAGTTGTTATCATATCCTTCCCGCCTCCCTTTCCCACAGGCTGTCTTCAATTTCTAGTTGACCTATTGTTTAATTCTGTAGCTATGTTAACACTATTGTTTTTTGCTGCCACCTTAACAAATACTGTAGCTCAAATGTCTTTGGAAGTAATCCTTGGAAGAAAACTCCTTTGGAAGAAAACTCATGTAAAGACTGTTGAATATACTGATGCTTTTTTGTGCTGACCAACATCCTTTCTATTTTTTACATGTCTTTTTATTTTTTAAATTTCAGTTTCAAGTATACAGTACATTAGTTAGACATCTATATAGTTAGTAAAATGATCCCCCCAATTGCTCCCTCCCTCCCCTGACTCTCCACCTAGCCAATATATTAATGATAATTGCATTCCTTATGCCGTGCTTCCCATCCCTGTGACCATCCATCAGCTACTAATTTGTACTTCTTTAACCCTTTACCCCATTCTCCCAGCCCCACAAACTCTCCTCCCCTCTGTCCATCAACAAATTGTCCACTATATTTGTGAGTCTGTTTTTGATTAGTTTGTTCTTTTTATTCCTTAAATTCTGCATATAAGTGAAATCATATAATTTTATCTTTCTCTGACTTAAATTCCTTCTAGGTTCATCACAGCAATATCTTTTTCCATTCCCTTCCTTTTCATATGTAGGGGTCTTGTTTTCTTATCCTTTCAGCCACTCTATCTTTTTGTTGGAGCACTTAATTCTTTTCCATTTAAGGGACTTACTGATAGGAATGTAGTTGTTACCATTCTTTATTCCTGTTTTTGATATGTGTTTTTTCTTCATAAAAATGTCCCTCCAACATTTCCTGTAATTCTGCTTTGTGGTGATAAATTCCTTTAGTTTATTTTTGTCTGGGAAGCTCAGAAATCAGCTGCCAGTCGTTTGAGTGTTCCCTTATATGTAATTATTTGTTTTTCTCTTGCAGCTTTTAAAATTCTTTCCTTGTATTTAACCTTTGGCATTTTAATTATGATGTATCTTGGTGTGGGCCTCTTTGGATCCCTGATTTTTGGAATCCTCTGAGCTTCCTGGGGTTTTATGTCCATTTTCTTCACCAGGTTAGGGAAGTTTTCCATCATTATTTCTTCAAACATCTGTTCAACATCTTGATTTTCTTCGCTTATGCCGATCAGACGAATATTTGGAGCCTTAATGGTATCCCATATCCTCCTTAAATCATCTTTTTAGTCTTGGCATTTTTTTTCTTGCCATTCTGTTTGAGCATCCTGATTGGCTTTCCTGTCCTCTAAATAGGGCACATGATCCTGTTCTTTATTCACTTTGTTTATTCCTTTGTTTATTCCACTTATTACACTTCTCATCTCAGATAATGTGTTCTCCGTTTCAGACTGGTTTCCTCTTATAATCTCATCTCCATTTTTATCTCTTTGTTGGAGTTCTCCACATTTCCCAAAAGTTCACTGAGCATCTTTATAACTAGTATTTTGAACTCTGCATCTGTTAGATTACTTGACTCCATTATATCTGGATCTCTGTTCTCTGCTCTCATATGGTTTCTGCTTCTTTGTCTTCCCATTTTGACTGCCTTTCTATGTCTGTTTCTATGTACTAAGTAAAGCTCCTAAGTCTCCCAGTCTTATTAGTGTGGATTTGTGAATTAGGTGTCCAGTGGCACAGTCCTGAAATGGGTTCAGATGCAGGCCAAACTTAGTCCAAGCCTCTGCCCCTCCAGGGCCACCTGTTAAGATTCAGCAAGCAATCCACAGATGCTGTGCTTATAGTTGCCTCAAAAGGCCACACCAGAAACCAAGGCCAGCTGCCTCCACCAGTGTGAGTCTCAGCAAGGAGCACTTGACTCGCTGAGGATACACCCGGATGTGGCTTGGGTAGGGCCCGTGGTGGGGTTTCAGGGAATCCTCTAGGTGGAGTGACCTCTGTTATCCAGTTTGATGGTGTCACAGCTATGGTGGCCCTGTGTTCGACGCACTGATAGGAGGGAGGGCTCAACAGGGAACAATGGATACCACCAGCACTTCTTTACCGATTGAGTCTTGCTTCAGTCCTCACTCCGACAATATTTCCTTAATAAGTCCCTCGTGCTCCCTGCACACAGCTGAATGGGCACTGGTGCTCAGAGCGAGCAGGTCTGTCACCACGAAAATCCATTTGCCGAGGCGGCCCCTTTAAGAGGCTTCTGCCACTGCCGCTGCTGCAGCCTCTGTCTCACTCAGCCGCTTGGGACTGGGCAGCCCCGCATCCTCACCCCGTCCTACCTTCTGCTGTTGCAGGGGGATTTCTTGGATTTTTCCGTAGTTTTATGGCTTATTCATCTAGATCCCAGGTGATTTTTCCTTGCTGCTGCTTCTTGTTTCCATCACAACTTTGATTTGGTTGCCAGAGGGATGAACAGAGCCTCTATCATCTACGCCATATTTTTCTCTCCTCCCAACATCCTTTTTTATGGAGAGATTTCATAGGAAGCAATCATATTCCCATTTGTGTGTGTGAGGAAGCTGCCAAAATACTGATAACAGATTGCCAGTTGCCTTAAGTGCTTCTTGTAAGAGGTTGGAGTGAGAAAGGTGCCTACCAGGAGTGGCTAAATCTGAAAAACAGGAATCTAGGATTTGTGGAAAGTATAGAGAAAAGGTTCATTCCTTAATTACCCTCATACCATGACTGCTGAAGGTTTGATGAGTATGGATTTGAAGCTAGATAAGGGCCTAGCCATGTGTGTGTGTAAATGCATGTGACTTTGCAAACACGCTGAGGAGGGTGGGGCTCAAGATCCGGTGCTGGTCGGGGTGGCCACAGGTGCGAACAAGCTCCAAGTGGGCTGGGCCATTGCCTCCAGTTTGCCAGTGCAGTAAGTCAGTTTTCCTTTTATTTTACAGAAAATAAAAGTGCAGTTTCTAATTGAAATAAGTTTTTTTCTAGTGCTGATGGCTTTCTGAGTGAGCAAAGGAAAACAATGTCAATACAATAATTACTTAAGCTAAGGCAGTGTGCTGTGATCTGATTTTCCAAACCAAAGCTTGGAACCACTTGTTTGGGAAGCAGATTATTTGAAATTGAGGTGGTCTTGAAAAACCCAGAGTGTGTGGTCCCTGCAAACATAGTTTGGTGATAAAATTGGGGACCATTCTGACATGGGGAGCATAATTCAATTCCCTGTCGATAGTTGGCTAAGGCTTTCAGGACACTGAGGAGAAGTCAATATGTGGTCAGAAATACAGATGAAGATGGAGTGTAGATGTCTTGGGGTTGTCGTAGAGATTGGCAAGATGTAGTTGAGGTGTCTAAAGGTAAGAGAAAAAATAAGAAATGAAATATAGAATAATAGCTATTGAAACCACGGCCAGGAAGCCCCTCTGGGGAATTCGTGTTGAATACTATATTTTCTGTGATAGTCTTGAAAGGATAAAGCAAGGGGGAAGAATCAACACATGCAGAGAAAAATGAATCAATCCCACTCTATGATGAAAAACAGCAGGCTCAAAGTCTGTATTACCATGAACCTGAAGGAGAAGAGAGATCAGGGACCATGTCAGCATGCTGAGAACAGTCGATAGGTGCCAATCAGGTGAGTTTCTGATTGACAGTGCTGCCAAGAAACATGATTGATTGCCCAGAGGCCTGCTGCTGCCTGCAGACATGCCTGAGCTATGTGGTCACTCATGTCAGGAAGACCTAATTGTCTCACCAATAATAGCAGAGGAAACACTCATTAGTGCAAATATTCTCCATGGAAGACCTGAGGACAAACGCCCTGATTGACAGGGCACTGTTTCTAAATTCATGTGTGAAAGATGTAGATCACAGCCCATCCTCCCCAGCCTAAATAAAAGAAATTCTAGTATAAACAGAAAAAGAAGTACCCCATGATTAGGTAATGTGAAGTGCACATAGACTTGTAGCTCAGAGGAAATGGAAGTGCGTGGGGGGCAGATGGCATGTGGAGGAAGAGAAAATTATGACTGCGATGTTGTAGCTGTAAGGTTCGTCTGAAACGCTGCAGTTTTCTGTCATTGGCACCTCCATATTTTAACCTTGGCATTAGCTTTGCTGCATTTCTGTGGGTTTCACAATTGCTATATTGTTGGGGAAAAAAATCAGCAATGCATTTGTCAATTGACTAGAAATAAACAAATTTTTCTTTGGGGGTTGTTATAATGATCATTCCTTAACAATATGCATGCATATTTAATTTAATTATACATATGGTGGAGGTGGTGGTAGTTATTTCAATCCATCTTACTCTCTTGGAAAGAGGCCCTGAGCTCTGACTTTAATTATGCCACTCTTGTTTGCTTAAATTGATTTTGAATATTACTGTGATTGTGTTTTGTTATGAATGTACCTTCTCTAGGTTGAAATCAAGTTGGTACATGAACCTCATGTTCTTCTCATGGGCTGCTTCCTCTTTGCTTTATTTATTTATTTTTTAGTCCATGGAATCTGAAATGTAAATAGGTAAAAGCAAATGTCAGTGGGTAAGGTAAGCAAGGGAGTTTCGACATGTCGGTATTTACTTAAAGTTGAAAATTGTCCTGATTTGCCAAGAAAACCAGAGGTCCAAGTGGTTTCCTAACATCTATCAGCCTCAGTTTTCTCCTCTGTAAAATGAGGAGATAATTGTATCTCTCCTACTCTCCCCGGGAGTATTTTAAGGATTAAATGAAATCAATGGAATATTGCCACAAACGTACTTTACTATTATCTCTATCAAAACAATAATCGACAACTCTAGATCAAAAGTCTGGGGTTTGCTCAGACCCCTGACCCACTTGGAGGGCCTCAGTTGCTTTTTCTAGTTTCTCTTTTGAGCTCAGAAGCAGTGTGTGGAGTGGTTAAGAGAGTAGAAGTTAGAGCTGGACCGCCCAGGGTGAATTCCAGCTTTACCGTAGACAGCTGAGGGCCCCCTGCAACTTATTTGTCTTCTGTGCCTCAGTTTCCTTATCTACTACTGCTTTATAGGATTGTTATAAGGATTAAATGAGCTAATATACTGTCAAGACTTAGGACACTACATAGGAAGTGCTGTATAATACTTGCTATGTATACCTGGTAACATAATTTTTCTCACTTTTGATTGATCTCTCCTTTTGTCTACCCTCCTGCTCCAAATCTTTTTATTACCTGCTGGTTAACATGTTTCTCCAATCCCCTTGGCCAAGACTTTCTTTAAGCCCTGAATTCCGTCTGATTTTTACACTGTATTAGTTATTTATTGCTGCATAACAAGTTACCCCCAAATCAAGCAGCTTAAAACAGCAAACACTTATTATCTCACAAAATTTCTCAGAGTTAGGAATTAGGGAGTGGCTCAGATGGGTGTTTTTGGGTCAGGATTTCTTATGAGGCTGGAGTCAAACTGTTGACCATGCAAGCAGTCATCTGAAGGCTTGACTGGGGCTGAAAATTTGTTTCCAGTATGGTCACTCACAGGGCTGTTGGCGAGAGGCCACAGTATCTTGCAGTGATGATCTCTTCACTGCGCTGCCTGAGTGTCCTCAAAATATGGCAACTGGTTCCCCTGAATCAAGTGATCCAAAAGAGAGCAAGGCAGAATTCACCAAACCTTGATACATCACACATGGGCATGAGTACCAGGAAGTGGGGTTCACTGGGGACTGTCTTGGAGATGGTCTGACACACATATTTAACTTGTGTTTAATATTATTTCTTCAAGACCCTCCCCAACTTCTCTACCACAATGGTGCTCATGCATTAACTGTAGAACTAATCTACAGAAAGCCGAGGTAGCTTGGTGCAGCAGAACATGTGGCAGAATGTATAGGCATTAAAGCTAGACAGAACTGGGTCTGGATTCCTGCTCCACTTACAAACTCTGTGGCCATGAGCACTGATCTAGCCTCTCTGAGTCTCAGTGTCATCCTCATCTTAAAAGGGGCACAATATCTACCTTGTACAGTTGGGAGAACTAGTAATGATTATAGGGCCCAGATGCTGACCGGTACAGCTAGTGTTAAATCTATGATAATGTGATTATTATCATCATGTGTCCAGTAACCAATGGTTCCTTGATTCCATATAATCATTTGTTAAGCTCATTTAAAATAAGTACAGGACTTTAAGGATTGAATGAATTAAGGAATTTCAGGCTCCATAGTGGGCTGGGTTAAAGGAGCTTTTCAAAAAAGTATGTGTGTGTGTGTACACGTTTCAGTTTCATGTAATTCATGCACACAGCTTATTTCTTTAATCTGAAAAAGTGACCCTCTCCAAGGCTTGCTAGTCCAGTGAGTCTCAGCTAAGGTTAGAGAGTACAGGTTGGGTTGGGTTGTGTTGAACTCATCCCCGAATGGCTGATGGTGTAGAAATGTTTACCTAAGTGGACCTCTCGGCTGGCATATTCGGGTAATTTTAGTTTCCTTTTGTTAAATTCCAGCCATGCGCTGGACACCATGTTAAATACATTGCTTATGTTCTCTCATTTAACCTCACAATAAGCCTTTGAGATAGGTGCCATTATTGCACTCTTTTTAAAGATGAGGAAACTGAGGTTCAGAGACATTAAGAAACTTATTAAAGGTGACACAGCTGATCCTGTCACCAGCATAAATACTAGTTGTTAATGCTTTAATTTCTCTAAAGTCGAGCAGTAAATTGAAGAGTAGAGCAAAAGCAAATTTTTGTAGTCCTAGGTTTATTTCCAAGATGACCAGAATAGTTTCTGAATAAGGTCATTTTCAAGGGTTTCAAGTATGCTTCTCTTATAGATCCAAATGTCTTCCTTTGCTCAAGAAGCCACATCTTTTTTTTTTTTTTAGAAGTGGCCTTGCCATAGATGTTTTCATACACAAGTTGAAAATAACTGTGGCAGAACTAAGTGACTTGGAATTTATAAAAGTCATTCTCATTATAGAATTCTCAGCATATTCAAAATGCATAGTTCTTGTATTTGTTTAATACACTTAATATTTTATGGAGCCAGGACTCAAACCAGCCCTGTCTGACTTCAAGGCTCCATATTATCTCTCACGGGGGCCTTGGGACATCTGCCCAGCCCTGGCCTAGTGGCACCATGTCCTTGCCCTATGCAGTGATTATGCTCTCCTCCCCCTGGCCCTGTGCTCTTCTCCCCCTGCAGGAAGCCTAACCCTTGTGGGATATATAACGGATCGAAATAAACACAGCTGGGTTGAGGCTTGAAAAAAAATTGGCAGGGAATTGTCTCTCTCTCTCTGGCTTTTTCTAGTTGCTAACCTATTTACTTCTTGATTTTTTGATTTACAAAATTGCACCCTTTGTGATTCATTTGCTCTGAGGGTAGGTACACAGCTAAACAGAGACTCTAAAACAAAACGGCCCCAAATGGAGACTAGCATATTTGAAAAGGCAATCACCAGCCCAGCAGGCACATTCAATTTGGGTGAGCTCGTGAATATTCTACTCAGCTCCATCAGAGAGAGAGACAATTCTCTCATTCAGCATGGAGTGGTGATGATTGTAACCTCCTCACCCCATCAAAGAAGAGAAGGGCATTTCTTTGCCACCTTCCTTCCCCTGACCACAGCCTCAAATACCACATGCTGTTAAAATGAAGCCTTCTGGGATTGAGATCCAGTAATATGCTATGCATTTTAAGATGTTAAATAGATATATGATTAGGGAATGGATGTACTTTGGAATAAACATATTGGGCTTTCAAGCCAGCATCTTACTTTTCAGGAGGTCTTCTCAGTTTTCTCTTTTGCTGGATGACTTGGCAGGAGTCAGTCATAGGTTTACAAAGAAAAGGAAGGTGATAGATGATCAGAGACAAAGGTAGGCTCCCTTGAATAGAAGTGCTTGGCAAATACTGGATAGAATGTTGGCTGCTTCGCCTCTTACTTCCCAATGCCCAATGTTAACCAAACAAACAAAAACTCATGGCAGAAAGCTTTTCTGAAAGAAAGTTTTATTGCGCCTTATGCTAGCCAGAAAAGGACCAGGTCCTGGGGCATGAAATTGAAACCAGGAGCAGCATGGCTAGATGGAACGGGCAACATACCCATTATCGTAGAGTTGATGGGCAATTTTATACATTGTGTTTCGGGGAAGAAAGATGTAAGTTGTTTGAAATAATTTATGATTATGAATAAAAAGCAAAAAAAAAAAGGTGGAGTGAGGCAGTTCTAGGATAGGTGCACAGTCTGCAAGAAAGAAACATTTACTATTTTTTTTAATTAATTTATTTTTATGATGACATTGGTTAACGAAATCTGGTAAGTTTCAGCTGTACATTTTAACAGTAAGGCATAGATATATTTACGGTGTGTTCATCTCCCATAGGTAGATTTCTTTCTGTCACCATATATTTGATTCCCTTTACCCCATCTACCTCCTCCCTCTCCTCTCCCCGCTCCCCCCTATTCTCTGGTAACCACTAGTCTATAGTCCATGTCCACGAGTCGGTTTGTCTTGTACATTTGTTGCTTTTAGGTTTATATCCCACATATAAGTGATATCATGTGATTTTCAACTTTTTCTGTCTGGCTTATTTTGCTTAGCATGATTATCCCGAGGTCCATCTGCGTTGTTGCAAATGGTAATATTTCATCTCTTCATTTACTGCTGTTGGTTGGTGACAGGCAATAGTACTGAATGTTAATGCATGTGCAGGAAGCCATGGCACCTAGCGGTGGGTTGGCTAATAGACTCCTGCAGATTGATTCAAAGCTCCCACATACATTCAGGAACGTGAACAGTCTTTTGTTAGTTGGCCCACAGCTATTAATCGGTTAACCATTCTTGTTTCTTTCTCTTACTCTCTGACCTGCTGTAACTTAATGTGGGACACCTCAGAGTTTTTCTCTTGTTACCACTCCTGGGCATATTGGGGTTTCCCTACTCCCAGGAAGCTGTGACCATTCAGCTTTTGTTTGAGCTGGAGGATTACCAATGCTGAGTTTTTCCTAGGAGGGATTTGCAATTATTGCAGTGTGCAGAAAAATAACTGGGGTGGCGCCACCTCTCTACCTTTCCAGAAATTTCTGTTGACCTTAGCATTCCTCATTTCATGTGAGAAGAGGCATGATTTATGGATACTGCTTGGTTTCAGAATGTAGCTTAAAGAAATGCATTACTAACAGGAGTCGTGAGTGCTACATTATCTATTTTTAGACAGATAAATCTTAATTGGAAACAAAACAAATAGAAGGTGAAGGAAGAATTAAAGAGAAATGTTATGCTTTCTTAACAGGAAATAAAACTTAACGGGGGTGTTGCAAGGTTTTATCTTTAATGACATTCTCCTCATCAGTTTTATTGGCAGATGGTCACTTTGATGAATTATGGACTCTTGTAATGTGAGACCAGGCTTTTTTAATTTTTATTTTTTTAATCTTCTCTGCCTTTTTGAGAACAGGTACCTGAGAAGGCAAATATGTTTTCTTCTCAACTGAGCTAATTTTATCCTATTTCATTATCCTTCATTGATTTGCTTTCCCAGATTTTGAATGAAACTGAGATATATGTGGCTGTTTGGGTACTTTGTGACTCCTGCATAAACACCAGTTGTTGATGCTTTAATTTCTCTGAAATGGAGCGGTAAATTGAAAAGTAGAGCAAAAGCAAATATTTGTAGTACTGGGGTCATTTCCCAGATGATTAGAATAGTTTCTGGGGAAGGTTACATTAGGGGTTTTAAGAGTGCCTTTCCTGTAGAATCTAATTAACTTTCTCTGCCCAAGAGGCCACACCCTTTCTTTCTTTTAAAAAAATCTGCATAGCAACTTTCATTTGACATAGGTGGCATCAAACACAAGTTTAAAACAAGAGCAACAGAGTTAAATGACTTGGGTTTTTAAGAAGTTATTCTGCTCTATACATAGTTCTCAGGATATATGAACGATGCAGTTCTCATAAGAATTTAAAAGACATCAGGCTTCATGGGAGAATCATTTTCATTTTCATGCCAAATGTTTCTCACTACCTGAAGTTCAGCTCAGTGGCTAAAAGGAAGGGAGCCTGAGAGCTTCAAAGAACAAGAAAAGGGAAAATTGATTTGGAAAGGTTTCTCCTTTTCACTTTTTGGGCTTGGTGGGTTTTTTAGATGTGCATGAATGCCTTGGTAGGATGTTGTCTGATTATAGCATTGGCTCCCACAGCTGTGTTAAACATTAACACAGTATGGCCCGGTATTACTGACAAGGTTAAAAGTTGCACCAAATTTTGATGTGTTTCACAAGGAATGAGATATGAGTATTTTTACTTTAAAATGATTTCCACGAACACGAAGAATTAAAATTACTTCCACAAATCCTGTCCAAGAGGTGAATAGATTTATATGAAAAGGTGCTGTTTTTGTCATCTCCAGACCTATTTCCAGCCCTGCAGGGAAGTGATGAAATTTTATTCATTTCTATACACCTGGAGGAAGGGAGCCAACCAATATTGAGTACCTATTAGGTACTAGGCATTGGCTCAGATGCTTAACAGATGACGTGTCATTCGACCCTCTTGGTGTTGTGCAGTTGTCTTATTTCTCTTAGTTTCAAATGAGGGAAATAAGTTTCAAATGAGGAAAGAGAGGCGAAACTCAATGCAGGATACATATTATGTACTCGATACATTGCAGTGAGGTGTACTGATTAAGAGTGAGATCTCTAGAGCTGGCCTTCCTGAACCAGTCCTTGCTATGCCACTTTCCAGCTGATAGATCTAGGACGGATTATTCTGCCCTTAAGCCTCCATTTCCTCAAGTATAAAATAGGGATACTAAGTCATTTAATCACCCTATAAGGTGAGCGTCATATGTCAAAATCCACGGCGTGTGATATTATATTATTGTTATTGTTACAGTTAGATGGATAAAGGAATGAATGGATGCTATTATTAGGGCAATGAGTTGTAAGGTAACCGCATTACCTCATCCACCACTGAAAGAGGTGAGGACCAGTAGTTACCAACATTTGGTCCCTGTTGGTCAAGATGTAAGATGTATGGGGTTGAAAGTGGAGCTCTAGAAGACACTAGCCTGGATCTCTTCATTCCAGTGGCCTGAGATTGTTGGCTGCTGTTTTTTTGAATTACCTTCTTTGAGTTCCACTTCCTTGTGTATGTTGAGCATGCGCATATCAATGAATAGTAGACCCATTGTTGTTGATATTTAGTTTCATGGTAGTTTTGGCAGAAGAAAATCATCCTCTAGAATGTGAAAGGCTTTCTGCAAGGTGAGGAAATGGTGGGAAGCCCTAACCTGGGGCACAGGACAAATAAAAACAAATGGCTTCTGGGAGTTGAATCTCCTCTCTCCCTGCGGCTCCCTGGGTACGGTAGTTTATTTTCATTATGTCTCTTATAAAGGCAGCACTGATATTAACAGTGGGAACAAAACAAATTCACGTTTTTTGTGTGCTACCGTCTGAAAGTTCCTTAGGGCCCATAGACTCATTGACGAAAATTTATGTGCACAAAACTCATTTGCAAAAGCAAATAAAATATGTGATTGCAAATGCTCTTTACTTGACTGGCCTAGGGGACTAGCTAAAAATGAGTTTGTGCCTTGACATACACTCTATGGTATAGCTTAGTAGACTGCGGTCGCCCAGTCTCCTCACCAGATGAACCCTCTTTGAGCCACGTTAGTCAGACAACTTGAATGATTTGAGATCTTGGTGTAACTCAGATGGTTATTAAGTCACTGTAGTGATTTGTGTTTCCTTTTTAAAAAAGTAACATTCAATTATCATGCCCTGTTGGCTTTGAAAGTATCTTGGAAAGTTAATTCATTAAGATGTCCAGCCCAGGAAACATGTCTGTGTTAAGTTTGGCTTTTATGTCCCTTTGGATTTGTATATGCTGCTTTGTTTCCTGGTAAAAATTTTGGCTATAAGTGGAATGGGTGACAATGCCTAGGAAACTTGAATTGAGAAAATTAGAAAAAGAAACTCTTACATGGAAATTAAGTAGTACATAGGGATAACTGAAGCTACCAGAAAACTTACTAAAATCTCAAAGTCTTTGGAGTTGCTTTTTCCATAGCAATTAAAATATATGAGACAGGGATGAGGTAAGACAAATACATCTCTGTCAGACTTTCTGATACACAACTACGATTTTTCTGAACCTCTAAATTTGTGGCTTGTTTTAACTTAATTGGTTAGCCTGATTACTTATTCAACAAATATTATTTATTAAACACCTATATATTCCAGGCTCCACTCTGGGTGGCAGAGAAATGAATAATGCCAACAAAAAATTCCTGACTTCAAGGAGTGTACATTGTTATGGGGTTATAGATTTAGCAGAATAATATTTTTGAAAATGTTACTTCTTGTTTTTTCCCCACCCTGGATGTTACTGATAGTATTTTATTATAAAGTTATTGAGTGTAATAACTGAAGTCTGAAGTGTAATTTTATCAAATCTGGGAGCCTTAGAATTTTCTTATGGACTCTTGGAAATCAGTAGAAAATAATGGCATTTGCTTTCGGGTATAGCTATAATGGAACCCATCCACTCCATTTAGGATATTTTTTCCCCCTTGTTTGTGGCCACATTTTGTCCAGTCTCAGCGACACAAGCCATTTTCTTTTTGAAAACTCACTGACTCTAAGGCTCCACTCTGGAGACACCTGGCTACAGGGGGCACTATTTCATGAAGGTACCACCCAGCATGTACTAGGTGACATTATGGTGAGTCACAGTACTTATTGAAATTTCTGCACGCTGCTGTGTCACCTCAGTTGTGCAAAGTATAACAAATGCTCAGTCACAATAGCAAATTTTACATATGCCGAATGTTTCTTTTTTAAAAATTACATTATATCAAAATCAAGATTATTGTATGATAATGTTAGAATAATGTCAATCTCATTCTTCTGTATTCTTATGTGCTTTCTTGGATGGGAAGGAAAGAGGATGAATTATGGATAGCTCCCTGGGAATGATGCAGAATTCAGGATATGGTCATTAAGGAGGGTAGCACATGCATCTCATAAGTCAAGAAGAACAAAGATAGAGACCTCTTGCCCACATATTCAGGTACTTTTTCTCCAAAGGCCCTATCCAAACCCAGAGAGGAGCTGCTAATTGCTAATGAGTTGCAAAGTTGATGGAATTTCTCTCTTCTCATTTCTCTTTTGCAACCCTTAGGTGGAAGTGTCAATCAAGAGAGAACTGTCTAAGATGGGGAAGGGGAGAAAAGATGAGGCAAAAATGAGAGAGACTGTCTATTCCTAGCAGATAAACAGCTCTTGAATAAGTGAGGCATCTCTCACCCCAAGGAGTATAACAAAATAAAATAGAAAATGAGTTCATTCCTAACTATTTCTATCAGATTCACTAGTCCTCTCAATCAATTCTGTGTTTGCCTTTTGCTCTGTTTAGTCCTTGCCACTGAGGAAATCCAACTGTTTTCAAAGAACACAATCTACATTGTGTTTCACCCAGTCTTGCCATCTCGATGTAAATACTATCAATTGCAGCCTGTCACATATTCCTCCACTGAATAAGTGAATTGCTGCCTGAATTGCAGCTCCTCTAAAGAGGACACAAGCAGAGAGACTGCATCTCACATTAGGATTTCTAGCAGCAAGGACTCCTGGAAGCAGCCAGGATATACTACCATAATCAAATATTTTTCAGTCCCCCAAATTAAAGAAAAATATGTATAAGGAAAATAGCTTGCTGTTGGACCTGCTAGAGGAGAAGATCAGACAGATAGTTAAATAAAAAGAAAGCATCGTTGTTTATTCATCTGGCTATGCAAAGAACTCCTACCATTTCAGCCTCAGCGGGGTACACATCCCAGGATTTCAGTGTCAAAAATGTATTTGTTAAACAACTTTGCTCTAACAAGCTCAGGACTTACATAGAATAACTATCTGTACCTGCCTCCACTTAGATTTGTCTATGCACTTTCCACTCTCTCCTCTCTGCAGGGACAAGGCAGGTGTTTCAGAATCACCCCCCTGCCTCTAGGAAGAGTGGGATTTAACCGCTTACAGAGAGAGATGCCTCCTACAGCCTTCAGTATTTTCAAAGAAAGTTCTTAGTCATCTCTGAGTAACATAGTGCACCAGGGAACTTCTCCCATTGTCAAGCTTAAATCTCCGGGGTGACTATTTTAGTCCTTTTCCTAGTATGTCTTCCCTGAGCACTGGTTCCCTATTGTGTTTGTAAAATCCTTAGCATTCTTTGGCAAGAGGGCAGAATCTGCAGTGAATGGGAACTGCTGAAAGTGACATCTGTTTTTCTCCAGTGATTTAGGAATATGTGAATAATAATTTTGGTGGTTGTTGGGAATTCCGGATCCCAACTAATTTCGTATAAACAGAGGAACGGCCTAGATATCTCATGATAATGTTTACATGTGATTTAGTTTGTTGAGGAGTCTCATCTTGTTGGGGTTTATACCTACGTAAAATGTTTTTATTTTCCTCACTCACTGCCTTCAATTATATTGTGTCGAATACTGCTTTTCTGTTGGGAAGCTCGTTCCTTAGCAACATCTAATTTCCTGTCATTTTCAATTATTAGTATAGTCTCATTTGGGTATTTAAGACCTAGTCCAGTTCATTTGAAAAAAGAGTAATCTCAAATTTGATTCAAAGTGTATCCTCTCCTTCCTTCAGTTATTTGTAGTATGCGTGTGTATGTGTGTGTGTGTGTGTGTGTACTTGTGGGTGTGAATGCTTGTGGGTGTACGCACTCTAGTTATGAGACACTTCCTTCCCTCTTCTAGTTCCTTTGGAGTTGGGGCTGAGGGGAGGGAGGGAGGAGGCTGAGGGCTTTTTACAGGATCGTTACAATGTCAAGGTAGGCAGGCCTCAGGCCACACTCACCTTGGTTCAGACAGATTCTTTCTGATGAGGCAGTCTCTGTTGCAATGGTATCTGCTAGTGTCATATATATTTTTCTTGAGGAGGGACCATTGCCTTCACCTCACCCCTGCAGATATGCACCCCGCCTCCCTTTGGCCTTGTCAGTGGTCATGCCACCAACCCCTTCTCCAGGTTGGGCACACCATAGCTTGTGTTCTCCTCACCCACCTGCATGTCAATGCTTCTTTACCAGGGCTGATGGGAACCACTGGAGGATTCTTCTGCCTCCTGAGAACGGAGTTGAACTGGAGGGTGGGGCTTCCCCATCTTCCAGGCATACTGCATTGGGTACCATGGAAATCTCTAGATTTTGCTGGACATTAGGCTCTGCGTTCACATCGACCTCAAATTTTGGAGGATACATGGCAATGATCCCTTCTTCTCTACCACAGCACACCATCCTCCTAGGCTTCCAGAAACACTCCCAGGACTGTTTCCCTACTTCTCCTTTCTCCTGGCAGCAGCACCGGGGAGAGCCTGGGCGCCTGCTGCTCAGCAGGGGTCTGGTTGGGAAGCAAGATGCCAGACCCCATTTCTCGTGGGCATCCAAAGTCCTTACAAATGATTCTCATGGCTCAGCCTGGCCTCCTCAATTAGTGAAGGGGAAAGAAAATGCCCTTTCCCTAAACCCTGGCCTCACCACAGTCCTGTGCATCCCGGTTCCCTGTGAGACTGGTGGGTGGGGTCTGGGGTAGGCAGAGTGGTGTCCAAGAGGGCCATTTCTGCTGCCTTTTAACATGACCAGCAGGGTGGTGGCTGGCTTCAACTGCTAGGGGCTTTCTCTAGAATGCGGAGTACTTAAGTGACTAGTTTTGGGCCAGAAGAAGGTTTTAGGATGTTGGAATAAGATGCCTGTTCCATACACGTTATTAACATGTACCCATAGGTAGATGATAATGATATATGGGTATATGTCCTTGGCCCTGAGGAGATCAGGACACCTTTCTGTCATCCTTCTCATAAACGCTTCACGAAAAATGCACCAATCCATATCAAGTACAAAGGAGAGCAACACATTCTGATTTTTCCCATGACTATAATTTTTATTTTTCTGAATGTCAAATTTCAGTTTCAAAAAAATACACAGATGCCCCTGAATTTCTTGTTTCTCAAGCACATGTTTATGCTGTTGGGGAACACAGAACTACATCTCAGTCTTACTGAGAAGTGTTAATGAGTAAATAAATATGAAGGCATCTACAAAAGTATGTGAACTACGAATATGTGCTAATACCATGCTTGCACATGATTGTGTATGAGATTTTCTATGTATGAATACACACATCTATAAATCTTATTTTAGTTTGGTATGTGAAAATAAGTTCGTGGCTAGAATAAATTTTTTATTTCATTGGTATATATCAATTAACTAAGACTACAGACAGTCTTGAGCCAGACCAACTGGGTTTTAAGATGGGCACCAGGATTTTAGGCAAACAGCTTAATCTCTCTGAGCCTCGATGTCCTCATCTGTAGAATGAGGATAATGGTAGTGTCTACCTCATGGTGTTGTGAGAATCAAATGGGTTAATTCATATAAAAACAACCTTAGAAAAGTGTCTGGTACCATAGTTCTCAAAGATGAGCTATTATTGTATACCTGTATGAACTACATAGAAAAATGGAAAATTTCTTATTTTTTTTCTGTATTTGGATATTTTAAATAGAAATTAAATGGATAAAACTAGCCTTTACTTTTTTTTCTTTTAAAAAAATTTTTAAAAACATTTTTTTAGCCTTCTTAAAAAACAATTACCTTAAAGAGTTACCTGGAGGCTGGGAGTTAGAGCGGCATGAGAAATCTCTTGATGTGGTCGGAGTCAGACTTACTCACCATTGATCGGGTAGCAGTACTATACTGCACCAGCCGGGAACTCAAAGAGAGGCCAGTTAGTTACTTGGGCGGGACAGACAAGTGGAAATGAATGAGAATGTACATGGCCATCCGTATTACTAAGATTGTGACACTGGACATTCATTACTAAGGAATAGATCTGTATGCCTCTCTCTTTCTACCCCAGCTCACACTTGTTTTCCTTCTGCTGCTTCCTGTTGGCTATATTCAGCTCTCTTTTCAAATGCTGCACGTTTGCAGATTGATATCAAAGGGGAAAGTTTGACCTAATGATTCTTTTCAGAATGGCTTCTCAATATTTCATTTATTGTTTCAGCCTCATTGCTTTCCTACCTTCTAACTGTGCACAGCCCTCATTAGCTTTATTGGCTTTCTTGACTCAAATTGATTTCGTTGAATTTTCTGGGACTGGAGGTGGACCGTTTATATTTTTATTTCCTGACGTCCTTTCTATTTTTATCTTTGCATTTCAAGCTTTCGTTCTAAATTCATCACAGATGCTAAGTCTTAGCAGTCTTGATCTTCTCAGCAGATATTCGTCGGGTTGTAATTTTTTTATTTGTTATCAACAGCCAAATTTAAACCACGCTAATCTCAGTCTAATTTGATTTGTATAAACCCTCAGTCTTGATACTTAGAGAAAGCAAATGTTAATTTCTGGTTCTTTCTTCTCTCTGTGTTATTTCTTCATCCCTTATGTACTGCAATTAATTAAAAAAATAATAATAATTTGGGGCAGTGAGAACCACATTTGGACCCAAACTTTAAACAGAGAGCATTTTGGCAAGAACACAGAAGTATGAGGAAGGTTGGGGGTGGGGAATGTTTGCCAGCCTACTTTTGCTGTTGTTCCGCTTCCTGGTTTTACTGCCTCGGGGTGTTCCGGGATTACCCCACTTGTGGAAGGTGCAGCAACCCCAAGAGGCAGTCCTGCCTGTGCACGGGTTCCCGTGGTGAATTATGTAGATCGGTGGGGCAGAAATCCTAGTTTTAGGTGTATAAATTTGGATTTCCATCTGCGGTGTGTGTTTATTTGCTGACTGCAGTGACAGAGTTTCTGATGAGTGGCACGGTAGGCGGTGGGGTGTGCTGCAGGTGGCTGTTGAGAATGTCTTGAGAGGTTTTCTCAAACCCAATTTCACTTTCCAAATAGGTATTTTAATCAGAGGCTAAATTCAGATTCTGGGTCCCTCAAGCCAAAGCACATGTCTGTGTTCCCCTCCATCTACGGCTCCCAGCTTGTAACAGGAGCTATGCTCCCTGCTCATGATTACTGGCTGCTTTTAGAATGGCATTTCTTTCTCACATTTCTTTCTGTTTGAGAGCTTCCAGATCATACTTGGCCAATGAGGCTCAGCTTAAGCTGTGCTTCCTCCAAGAGTCTCTCCCTTAACCACTCCAGTCCAGGTGTCTGTACAGTATTGCTCATGGGCCAAATTCAGCCCACTGCTTGTTTTTGTAAAGAAAGTTTTATTAGAACATAGTTACATTTATTTGTTTACATATTATCTATGGCTTCCTTCAAGATACAATGTCAGAACAGTTGTGACAGAGAGTATATGGCACATGAGCCTAAAATATTTACTTTTTGGCCCTTTGCAGAAAACGTTTGCTGACTCCTCTTCTAAACTGAGAGCGCTTAATGTGTGCACCTCTCAGCATGATGTGTAATAAATGCTCCTATTCTGACATTTGCAAAACTCTCAGTTTTAAATTTAGAATAGTCCTTTTGTATTTCCCAGACATTTTGCTCACTGAACAAATAGTCTCGAAATTACACTTGGAGATAGGGGTGAGTTCCCCACAAGGGACAAAGAGAATCCACCAGTAATTTTATTTTCATGAGATAATATCTGTTTATTACTGTTGTCAGATGATTGCAGATAAGGCTCTCAGAACATAGCTTTGTACCTAAACCAGTTCTTTCCAACCCAGAACTCTTACTTGTTACTGATCTCAGTGTAGGAACATAAATCATCAAATTTCCATAAGGATGTGTGAAGATATAACTTAAATCATTTATTTGGAAGTCTGAATGCGCATGCAATTTTAGAAAATTAGCACTTACTTTAAAAAATAATACTTAATGGGGTCCTCTTAGACACTCAGGCGTTCCACTTTGTAAGAATCCAACTTGTGGTGGGTATGAAGGTGAGAATACTGATAACTTAGTGACCCAGAGCTAGGTTCATTCATTCATTTGTCTTCTCTCCTGCCCAGCGGTCAGCCCATCCCCAGGGTGGAGTACACGGAGGAAGAAACTAAAACTTGGGGTGTTGTGTTCCGGGAGCTCTCCAAACTCTATCCCACTCATGCTTGCCGGGAATATTTGAAAAACTTCCCTCTGCTGACTAAATACTGTGGCTACAGGGAGGACAATGTGCCTCAACTTGAAGATGTCTCCTTGTTTCTGAAAGGTAAGGCTTCTTACAGGCTGTCTTTTCCTGGCCAACATCCTCTTTTGCCTTTCAAGGACACATATTGCAGCAATGGCCCTTTTTCCAAAAAGAAAAAAAAACTTTTCTTTAAAAATGGAAGCATTGAACCAATGATTACTTGGGGCCACCTGCAGGAAGCAGAGCAGGGACTTTGGGCAGGATGACAGATCAGCTTAATGACATAAACTTAGTGACTTAAAACAACACAAATGTATTAGCTTATAGTTCTGGAGATCAAAAGTCTAAAATCAAGGATTTGCAGGGCTGCGTTCCTTCCAAAGGCTTCTGTTTCCTTGTCTTTTTCAGCTTCTAGAGTCTATCTGCATTCCTTGGCTCACGGCCCTTTCCCTA
>NW_006443138.1:8934504-8937840 GCF_000325575.1 Pteropus alecto
GCTTCCATTTTCAAATCTCCTTCTATGACTCTGACCCTCCTGCCTCCTTGTGATTATATCAGCCCCACCTGAATAATCCAGGATCATCTCCCCATCTTAAGATGCATAACTTAATCATATCTGTACAGTTTGTTTTTCCACGTTAGGGAACACATTCACAGCGTTGGGGATTAGTGATGTGGATATCTTTTGAGGGATATCATTCAGCTTACCCTGTTCTCCAAGAATTGCCACCTCTAGCTTTGTGACCCATTGTGAACCTGTCCTTTTCTTCCCATTCCACTGCCACCACGCAAATTGAGGTCCCCATTATTTTACAGTTTTGACATCTACATCTTCTTCCCTCTACTCTCCTGTCCAGTGCTTCCAGGTAAAGCTCCCTAAGGCATTACATCTCAGAAGCTATTTTGTTTTTATTGGGGTTAGCAAACTTTTTTTTTTCTGTAAAAGGCCAGATAGTAAATATTTTAGGCTTTGTGGGCCAAGAAGCAAAATTGAGGCTATTATGTAGGTATTTATGTAACCATTATAATGCGACCATTAAAGAATGTAAAAACTATTCTTAGCTCATGGGGTGTACAAAGAGAGTGGCAAGCTGGATTTGAACTACAGGTCATAATTATTTTTGTCTTTGGTTTATACAATCAAGTTCTGAACTGCTCAGCCTCAGTTTAAAGCCCTGACCCAGATTTGCAAGTTTGCCTCCTGCTATGACTGCGCTGCACAAGCCCTCTGTTCTAGCTGTGGGCTCTCCATACCTTTGTTTAGGCTTTGCCCCTTGCTAGGAAAATCATCTTGTCTCCACCTACTCAAATTCTACCTACTCTTCAAGACTAAGAGCAGTGCCTCCTCTATGAATCCTGAACATGACCTCTCCTGCTCTGATTTTGTTCTAGACAACGTGTGAATCAGGAGAGGGGTAGGCATGGTCTGACAGCTGTTACACTGAAAACCACACCTAGCACGATGGGAGGGCCCATGGGTGAATATCATCCACGATATTTGTTACTGACGGAAAGAGATCGAGAACCACTGATTAGTATCACTTAATCTGCACCTATCTACATAATGCCTTATGTTGTTGTTTAACTAGATTATATTTTCTCTAATGGCCCTGCCTCTGACATGTCCCTCTTCATTTCCCATAGAGTTATCTGCATATTATATATTTGCCATGGGCTTGATTGCTCATATATGGGGATTGCTTTTTACTACATTGTTTCTCAAACCCTAGTGATTAGAATATCTGTCTCCCAACTTAACATTTTTATGAGTGGTGGTATGGTATAACATGGATTCTGGATACAGAATACCTGGAATTGAGTCTCTACTCTGCCAGTTCCTAGCTGTGTGACCTTAGATGAGTTACCTTTACCTTTCTGTGCCTCAATTTCTTCCCCATGGATGAAGATAACTTTATCACACAAGGAGTTGGGAGGGGAAACTAATTGATTTACCTGAAAGCCCTAACATTATTGCTTGACAAACATTAAGTATAGCAGTCTTAGTTATTATTACTAATATTGTTATTGTTGTTGTTTTTATTGTTGTTTTTACGACCCTTGGCAAACCAGATACTGAAAGTGTGGTTTGCAGCATTCATTGGCATATAGCTAGCACAATGTCTGTGTATGTGTTTTTATTTCATTTAATTGAATCACTTAAAAAATATCTAATTTATTTAAAAAGGAAATGTATTAAACAACAGTATCCACAGAGTTTTTGATGTGACAGACATATATTTAAAAAATTTATATAAAAATGAAATTCATAATTATTAAAATGAAGAATATTCCTCTGTGTACCACCACTCAAGTCCCATATGTGGGATACACTGGCTTAATTGAGATAACATAAAAAAAGAAGATAATACACTTATCTTTTTAATATTCACTGGGGAACAATCCTACACGAAAGCTTTGGAATGAACATAATACTGTTAGAATTACAGGTCTAAGGAGTCCGAGAACAGGGTTATTTCTATGTAGACACCAGAAACTCCAGGAGGACTTATTTATAAGCTTAATTGGTTATTGTCTTTAAAAACCATTTATGACCATTCTGAGGCGCTCTCCTTTTGATCTGAGGTTTTCAGAATGGCAGCCTTTACAATACCGATGTCCGAGAGAAGAGTAGCCCTCCTGCTGTAAATTTTATAGATTTTATTATATTCTACTTATTTTGTTTCCTCTTAACCATAAACCAATAAAGCATATAGAGCTTTAGTGTACCTCTTCAAATTACAGTAATTGATGTGATTGTTTTCATAATATCACAGAAAACAACAATATAGAACGAAGGAGTTAAGTAGTATTGACAATAGAAAGCTGTAGTGTGAACTGATTCTACGATGCTAGTGAAAGGAGTGAGTTAGCTGTGTGTTAACTGACCACATACATGAAAAACACACCCCTCCCTAGGTGTGTGTTTTAGAAAGACACCAGGTGATCTGTGGAAAGCATCACTTATAGATTATAATCTTCTCCTGTATATTCGAGCTTTCTTATCCTAATTTGGCTTCTGAATTTAAATCTTTAAATATTTCTTTCACCTTTCTTTCCATTTTTAATGAATGTCTTGTTCCTCTGGGAACCATCATTTGACAGTATATTTTAGTAATGAAAAGCCACAACTTGATAGCTGTTAACAGTACCGTTGACCATTGAATAATGCAGGGGCCCCTAGTGCAGGGGAAAATTTGCATATAACTTGACTGTACAGTTGGCCCTTCCCATGCCTAGATTCAACCAATAATTTCTATCCATGGTTGGAAAAACATGGTTAGGAATGTGAAAAATTTCTTCTTTGATTCATAGTTGGTTGAATCTGTGGGTATGAAACATGGATAAGAAGGGCTGACTGTATTTATTGAAAAAATTCCACGTATAAGTGGACCTGGGCACTTCAAACCCATGTCAACTGTATATGTCATTCAATTGTCAAGAATTTTAGGACCTTGATTACTTTGTTTCTAGAACATCCTTATAAAAAACAGATAGCCCTGCTTGGGCCCTCAGGTTCTGTCGGGTTGATGTTTAGTTGACTCTTTCTGTTGCCTCTTCAGAAAGGTCCGGCTTTACAGTGAGGCCGGTGGCAGGATATCTGAGTCCACGAGATTTTCTGGCAGGACTGGCCTACAGAGTGTTCCACTGCACCCAGTATGTCCGGCATGGCTCGGACCCCCTCTACACCCCAGAACCGTGAGTACCCACCCTGGACATCTGGGTTGGACAGAGACTACCACACTGCAAAGTGGTCAATGCTCACTTGAAAGTGACTTGGGTCCTTTTTTTCTCCTAATTTCATCCTTCTACCCAGGGAGAGGCTTGGCACTCA
>NW_006443138.1:8937877-8947627 GCF_000325575.1 Pteropus alecto
TGCACATGGGGGCCTCTAGCTCATCTCTCTAACTTTACCCCAACACTGAACATTTTGTTGTTGTTGTTGTTTTTTGTTAGTGTTTTTATTTTATTTTTATTATTAAAAATTATTAGGGTGACATTGATCAACAAAATCCAATAAGTTTCAAGTGTACAATTCAACAGTATGTCATTGTGTGTTTACTGCCCATAGTTAGATTTCTTTCTGTTGCCATATATTTGACCCCTTTTACCCTATCTACCTCCTCCCTCTGGTAAATCTCTAGTCCACTGTCCATATCCATGAGTCTCTGCTTGTTTGTCCTGTTCATTTGTTGCTTTTAGGTTTATATCCCACATATGAATGATATCATGTGGTTTTCAACTTTTTCTGTCTGGCTTATTTCACTTAGCATGATTATCTTGAGGTCCATCCATGTTGTCGCAAATGGCAGTATTTCATCTCTTCTTGTGGCTGAGTAATATTCCATTGTATGTATGTACCACAGCATCTTTAGCCAATCATCTATTGTAAGACACTCCGGTTGCTTCCATGTCCTGGCCACCATGAATAATGCCGTTATGAACATTGGCATGCATATATTTATTTAGACAAATATTTTTAAGTTTTTTTTTGGGTAAATACCCAGTAGAAGGATGGCTGGATCATTTGGTAGTTCAATTCTTAGTTTTTTGAGAAACCTCCCTACTGATTTCCATAGCGGTTATACCAATTTGCAGTCCCACCAGCAGTGTACGAGGGTTCCTTTTTCTCCACATCCTCTCCAATGCTTGTTATTACTCGTCCTCTTGATAACAGCTATTCTACCAGGTGTGAGATGGTATCTCATTGTGGTTTTGATGTGCATTTCCCTAAGCTAGTGGTGTTGAGCATCCTTTCATATTCAACCCTGAACCTTTTGTTTGGCTAGGCCATTCATGACAATGCTCCTTAAACCATGTGTGATTTTTATAAAGCCATGATCCATGTAGACTGTTAGGACAATTTTTCATTGAAAGAAGCAATGTTCATACTGAAATTTTGATAATAACGATAATTCCTACCTGCCAGGCACTACTCTCATCAACTCATTTAATTACCACAGCAACCCTATGGTGTAAGTACTGTTATTATCTCCATTTTTACTGATGAGGAGATGATGAGGAGATGCAGGCACAGAGGGGCAAAGTAAACAGTGACACACAGCCAGAACACATGTGGCTCTCCCGTGGAGAGGCTTCTCTCATTCAAGGAGGTTACACACGCAATGACAACTCTCATTACTAACCCCCTCTCCTTTAGTCTTTCTTTCACCCCAAACTCAGAACTCTGTGCTATGCTCTCCCCATTGTCTTAAGTTTCTTGGACACTCCTTCAGTCTTACCCACCACCTCTAGATTTATGTGGGGTTTGTGATTCTTCTTTGGCTCTGTCAGCTTTTCTCTAGAGAATTCTTCTTTGAAAACTTTTATCTCTCTTGGATAATGGGTGGGCTAAGGATGCAGACAAAAGCACAGTGGTGTTTTACTACTCTGTCACGGGTGGGCAGTAGAGGGTAAGCTGTGAACACCCACGTCTTAATGATTTGGCCTCATGACACGCAGCATTGTACAATCTCTCAGTGTGAAATGCCTGGGCCCCTTTCCTGAACTTACTGAATTTTCTGCTGCCTTCAAGGTGGACCCAAGTTCCCTCTTCTCTGGGAAACGCTTTTGCCGTCCTTAGCGTAATCTCTCCCTCCTCAGAAAAATCTGTCATTTACATGTATTATCCATCTGTTACATGTATTTAACCATGCTAGCTTGTAACATTTTAATTTTCCCTGAAATTGTAAACTGCTTGAGAACAGTGCTCTGAATTATATTTCTTTGTATGCTTTTTTTTTTTTTTTTTTTTAAAGCGGACAAACATTTATTGGGAGACTACTTAATGTGCCTGGATTATCTGAGAACAAGACAAGGTCCCTGGCCTCCGGGAAGAAGTGGTGGAGATGGGGGGCTGGGGGATGCAGGGAGATGGAGACAATGGTCAGCATATTACCATAGATGGTAATATGGTATCAAGGACAAGTGCTGTGATGTGCTAAAAGTGCTGTGAAGATAAGCAAAGCAGATGAGAAGATAAAGAGTGATGGGCACTGCTTTTCTGGATTGAGTCATTAGGACAACCTCTTGGGAGGTGACATTTTAACAGAGCCAGAATGTGACTATATCTGGTGGGGAACATTCCAGATAGAAAGAGAGGAGCAAAAACAAAAACCCTGAGGCTGGAGGCAGTCACTGGGTCTCTGTCCCCTTGGGCTCCATTCACATGAGTGCCTCTAGCCCTAATCTTACTCTAATGTGTTACCCACTTATAATACTGTGATTTATAATAAGAAATACATATTTGCTCTTCATTCCCATTTCTAGAACACAGCTTTTAAAACCTTTGAAATTTCCCTGGTGACAGGGATAAAGTTGTATTTTGTTATATTAATGAGGTAACTTTTGGAAAGCCCCCAGGGGTTGTGGAGACTTCTGGCTTATAGTCAGTCAGAAGCACAGGTAACAAAATGGACTTATGACTGGAGTCTGAAACCCAAGGCAGGGATCTTTGGAACCTCCAATCTATTATTGCTGGTTGTTCTGAAGCACAGGTGACAACCTGGGGTCTGAAGTAGGCAGGGAGGGCAGTCTTATATGACCGAGCCCTTAACCTGTGGAATCAGATGCTATCTCTGGGTAGATAGTGTCAGAATTGAGTTAAATTGTAGGACTCCCAGCGGGTGTTGAGAATTGCTTTTTGTGTGTGGGGGAACTACCACCCTGCCCCTCGCCTCCCCTATTCTTCCTCCCCCGCCTCCCCACCCTGCACACACAAACCTGGAATTGGGTACAGGAATCCCAAAAGATCAGTTCTTCTGGCCACTGGGGTTATCACTTTGCTTATGATGCTGTTTTACTTGAATAATGTTGTGATTGATGGGCTGCCGTGGTCTTCACTGGGGAGCAGGGAGCTCTTGGAGGTTCAAGTAGTTGAGTGGCTGATGGCCCGCGAATGGGCAGAGACTGGAGCTGAGCCTCGTAGCCCCCCTTCTCCTCCTAGGTGAGCTTGAGGCTCACTCACCAGGTGGGTCCCTGCAGAGTCACTACACTATTTTTTAGCTCCTTTCAGCTTCCCTGAAAGTGTTTCCAGGGTAAACAAAGGTTACTTATGACTCAAGACATTTGGAAAAGAAATGCTTCTTAGAGTGGAGTGAGGGCTCAAAGGAGCTTGTCAGAGTTAGAAAGGCAATCTCTAAATCTAGCCCAGAGGGTTTACAAATGGCCCTGTTTACAAATAGCAAGCACTTTGTTAGTTCTCTTTGAATAACTGGCCCTCCCGAGACCTGTGATAGCATGCCAATAGGTATGCAGAGAGAGGGTAAAGAAATGAGATTTTAGCCACAGTGGTCTATAAAATTTTGGGATAATGTGTTACATTTTTACCAAAGTACTTTCAGCCAATTCATTCGGCAAACATTTATGTGCAATGCTAGCAGGGAGGTGCAGTGGATTCAAAGATGAATAAGATATAGCAGCTGTTTTTTTAAAGTAGTTCATATTCTGGCAGGGGAGATAGAAACATAAATAATTATGAAATAGTTTGTTAGGGTGATAATCGGGCTGTGCACAAAGTCTTAGAAGAGCACAGAGGAGGGAGCAGTCCCAAAAGGCTTTTCAGAGAAGGTATAAACTGGGGAATCTAGAAGGGGGGATGGGAATTTCTTTTCTGGACAAGGCAGGTGGGCGTGGAGGGAAGGGGAGGCTTTCAAGTCCAGAAACAGCAAGTACAAAGTCGTGGAGGCACACAAGAGCAAGGCTTGTTACAGCAGAGTGGGCAGAGCACAGGAGCACGGGTTACGTATCAGGGATGAAATGTTCAGTTCTCAGTGTAAATTATCGTTTGTCAACTAGGACCCTTGGGCTTAATTCTGTAGGCAATAGAGAGCTATCCAATGTGCTTAAGAGTGATCAGATAATCTTGTTTGAGAAAGATGATGGGGGTGAGGGCTGGGGAAGTGTGGAGAATGAACTAGCTGGAAAACCAGACAGAGGAGTCATCTTCCAGTGAAGGAATGTTGTTTGTAAGGTGTTGAACCAGAAAAGTTCAGTGGGACAGGACAAGAGGGCACCTGTGTGAGAAACGCTATTAAGATGGAATTAACAATATTTGGTGACTATAATGGGGCTGAGGAGAGGAGATGGTCCCTAAGGTAATGCTGAGGTTTTTAGATTGGGAAGCTGAATGGGTAGTTATTTCTAATAATGATTGAGAATGTTGGTGGAGGATCTGGCTTGGAGGGAAGAGGGAAGGAAAGGGGAGAGAGAAGAATCTGGGTTTGGGGTATGTTGTCTTTGAGATGCCCGCGGATGGGACCTCCAGGTGGAGAAGCCCCTGGTAGTTGGAAATGAGGGCTGACATTCAGAAGTAAATTTAAAGCTCCCACGACAAATCTGTTTTCTCCTTCCTTGGCTCCTATGATGACACTGGCAAGAGAAGGCTAAGTCAGAAGATAGAAACTTGGGATTCGCCACTTTGCGGCTGTTTTTACAGGCTCTTTTTATTGGTGGGTTTTATGCTATTCTTTGAAAAATTATTAGTATCGTTTTATGAATAGGTAATATATGCACGTGGTCCAGAATTCCAAGCTATGAAAGGGTACACTGTGAGCACTGACTTCCTTTTCCTCCTCTGCTCCTTTGACACCCACTCCATCTTCCCCAGAGGTAACCACTGCTACCAGTTTCCATTGCATCCTTCCAGAAACATGCGATGCAGACAAAATTCTTTGTAAAAATCCCCTTAATCCTTATGTGTTGCAAACTCCTAAGTCCCTTTCCAGCCACATAGTTTGAATCTAAGGGACACTCTGCTGGGAGTGCTGTTTCCTGCCCAAGAACTTTCACAGGCATTGTTTTTGTAATAAAACCCCATTTCTTCAGTTAAAAACCAACAAGAGGGCAGATTCTCCAATTTGTGAAGTTCAACTTGGCTACTGTGTTTGCTGCTTGTACTCTGCTTTCAAATAACTGCCTTCAATTGCTGAACTATTGCAGTGGAGGCGGCACTAATGAGACAAAGTTGGTCCCTGAAGATGCAGGTAGAAATGAGAGTAAAAGCAGCAAAAAGGCATGACATGAAAAAAGAATTTTATTTTATTCTTTGGTCTGGGTAGAATGTATTTTAATATCATAGCTTTCAGCACACGTGGGGTTTTAAGCATGTATGGCTTGCTTTTGCATGTTATATTTTAAAGATTCTGAGTTCTCTAACCATGGCCTGATAATGGGACTTGCATTTAAAAAACGATAGCGAATTGGATTGGCTCCCTGGGGAAAGTTTTTTGGCCTGGAGGATGATAGAGAAAGTCCTGGAGAATCAGAGAGTCTTGGTTTTCTTGGTAGGAGGCATTCCTTTTCCATGGGCTCCTACCTGGATTGAAAAGTGCCGATGCTGCTAGGAGTGGAGTGTGATTCTCTTTCTTTCTCTCTACGAACTGTGCCTGAGACGGTGATTTTGCACTTTGTTGTTGCATAGCTCTACATGCTTTGATCAGTTGTGATAGCGAGTGACTTTGTCACTAATTGAGTATTGAAGTTGATAAATGATTTCCATTAAAAATCAATTGGTCAAATTCAAGGTTATTCCAATAATAACATCCTTCTCACTCAGTGGAATGAAAGGGAAAGATGCAGAGTTCCAGGCTGCATGGGTCTGTGAGCATCACCCAGCATGTGGATAGTGGAAGAACAAAAAATCGAGAAGCCCCATAATCTCCAGGTTTCCTCTTTGCCTCTCTGGGAAGTCTATTGTGGGCTGTGTCCATATTGCATCTTCTGGCCACCTCATCTTTTAGGACAAGGTTTCTCAACCTGGAGCTATCGATATTTTGGGCCAGGTAATTCTTTGTTATGCGGAGCTGTCCTGTGCATTGTAGAATATTTGGTAGCATCCCTGGCCTCTACTCACTAGATGTCAAGAGCATCCTTCCCCTCCTGCAGGATGTGAAAACCAAAGATGACTCCAGATATTGCCAAATGTCCTTCGACTGGGGCGACATTGCTCTTAGAGAGAAGCAATGTTCTAGAAGACAAAATTTGACAGGTCATGTTAACTTGCTGCTCTATCTGCTAATTATTATACTCCTTACTCTTAGAAGCAATCTATAGTCTATGTTTCCTTTTTAAAACACAAATCTGAGTATAATATTCCCTTGTTTAACTTCTGTTGATTCCCTGTTACGTATAGAAAAGAAAGTTTGATCTCATCTAGGCGTATCTTCTGCTTTTCTTTCTGCCCCCTGTAAAACCTTATGCTCCAGCCACACTGGACTTCTCACCATCCCCATGAGCCTGCTGGTTCGTGCCTCCATTTCTTTGCACAGATGGTTCATCCTGCCTGGAACGACTCTCGTAAAATCCTTTAATTCTCTAAGATTAAAGCTCGGTCACAACCTTCTCTGTGAAGACTTTTCTAGGGCAAATTTAGATGTTCCTGTAGCACTTTGCCTTATTTCTATTTTAGCACTTACGATACTGCAAGGTAATTATTTGTTCATGTGTCAGACTCCTTTATAAGACTGTAATTAACTCAAGGCTAGTTAACAAAGGCAATAACAGGAAAAAGAAGATCCAAACGGAGGTCGGAGTGGATTCCCACACCTAGCATATAAAGTGAAAATTGAGTCCAAAGTGGGCGGAAGCCATGAACAGTGGTGCCACGACTGTCATGTGGGTGGATGTGTCGCCCGTGTCTGAAGTGGGTGGGCGCTCCTCCCCCAGGGAGGAGAATGGATCAGAAAGGATGGAAGGGATGATGATATTTTCAGGTATTAGGGTCTCTAACATATTAACTGGCCCTGGGATAAGACCTTCTGAATTTGTCTGTAAAAGCTTCTGGCCGGAAGGTGGTGGCAGTCCACTTTAGGAAAGTCTTGTAACTACTGGGAAGAGAAATGAGAGTGGGAGGGAGGAATTTTTCCCTCACTCCCTGGCTGGTCTGGTTTCTGGCATCAGGCTTCTGGTTTTCAGAGGTTGCTTTCGATTTCAGATATTGCATTTATCTTATTCCTCCTGGCTCTGCTTTAGTTCATTGGGCTTTTCTTTTCTGGGCACTTTGTCATATGGGATCTGTGGTCTCTGGTCTTTGTAGTTCCTACAAACTTGTGTATTGTGCAAGGTGGATGTTGAATAGTTGGTAACTGAATGTGCGTGTGCACGTGTACTTGGGTATTTTATTTATAATTATATCTGTAGTCCTGCTGGTCAGTGATGTCTTAGAAATGCAGAGCTCTTTAATAAGAAACACAGTTTAATGAAGCCATATTCCCTTGGGACCAAATTTCACATTTTCCTTCAGAAGCTGTATGGACTGACTGAAGTCTCAGAAATGATGGAGGCAGGGCAACAAGACTCTATTTTCCAAGGCATTCCTCTTATTTATATAGGAAAATCCAGTCTTGTTCTCTTCAGCGAAGGCCAAATCCACCCTGATCTAGATTTCTGGTTGGAGGCTATGGGTGGCCCGATACCTCATGATTCTGTACCAGATGCCCTTTGGAACATAAAATATTGCCTAAGGCAGCGTTGAAATACATATCCATAGCACAAGCCCCCAACTCCTTTCCTCAGGGAGAAGCAACTGGGAATTTAAAATATAAACCTATATTCTTTGACATCAATTCTTTGAGGTCGAGCCAGTACAATATCTTTCTAGGAGAGCTATTGCCAAAGTAAGAATGCAATTTTGCATCAGAAATCTCCTTTAAAAACGCTTTAATGAAAACATTTAAAAATGTTCATTTCATTTTATTTTTCAGATGTTGTGCTTAACATACTAGTAGCAAAACTATACTTGGCACAACACAATTTAAGCTTATTCCATCGAGGAGTTGTTCTATATTCAGGGTTGCATTGGGATGACTGATTATTCAGCCCACAGTGATGTGGGTGTATCTTCTTCTGAGCATTTCTGGCGTGGTGTCACTTTTCAAATCAAAGAGCAAACTTTCACCATAGGAAATAATTCATGACACAAGTGACTAATATTGGAGCGTTTATTGCCATAACACACGTAAATGCCTTTGCATTAAGGAAAATCTTTCTTGCTGCAGTTGAGTATTTTAGGGGCGATTAATGTTATTTTTAAATATAACTGTTTTAAAGTTTAAAAAAGGTTTTACAGTCAGGTGAATTTTCTTATTATTGCCACGGTGTTTCAATTTTACAAGAAAAATGAAAGTGAATTATTACTGACTATATTTACATCTCTTTTCTATGTAAAGTAACTGCTTTATGCTGAGCTCTTGCTTATTAGAACAGAACCCTCTCTAAAACTGGCAGAAGATGTCATTTATTTCCTTTTCTTGTGGCTCAGACAGTCCTCACTTGTTAAGTGATAGTATCAGCAGGTAAAGATGCAGACTTTCACATTTCTAAGAAAGGTTGGCTGCCCCTCTCTTGATCGAACAGATGCCTCTGACTAGGTCTGTAATGAGAAGAAAAATAGGATCTTTCCTTTCCTAGTTTTCCCGCCTTGCTGCCATCTGAGAGATTGTGGGTCTGACTTAAGCACTGCCCGTTGGGCGTGTTTTTAGTTTTGGCCTGGCTGAAGTCAAGTCCGAGCAAGGTCTTACTGCTGAGCCAGGAAGACGAGCCAGAGCTTCACAGACTTTAACCTTCACTCTTACAATCTCTGTTCAACTTAAACTTGCTCTTTCCCACAGGACACCCGAGCCCAGTGCCAACCTTCCTCCCAGCCAACTGGCTTCCTCCACAGTGCTATTTTCATTTTTGCTGTTCAGGATTGCAAAGCAGCATTTCTACTAGTGATTCTCAGAAAATGGGCATGTTCTCTCAAAGCCCATCCCATCTGGCCTCACTTTAGTGTGTTTTAACCCAGAGCTCACTAACCTCCTGCCCCTCCCCCACTCCAAACATAGCAGTCATCTTCTCCCTCAGGAGAAATTTGGTTGGGGCTACAGCCAGGGCCAGTTAAGATGTTAGAGATACCTGAGAATATTGTCATCTCTTCCATCCTTCAACATAGATAATTTCAATAACAACAAAAATAGTGGCAGCAATGTTTTTCTTTATTTTCTTCTTCCCTTTCTTTTCTTTTCTTTTTTTACTATTAATAGCAAACATGTATATATCAACTATTATGTGCCAGGCACTATTTCCAGTTCGTATGTGGATGAACTCATTTAATACAACAACCATTTGAGTTGTTACTATTATTATTCTGAGTTTATGGAAGTTATGGAAAAGGAAACCAAGGCACAGAAAGGTTAAGTAACTTGCTTAAGGTCACACAGCTGGTAAGTGAGAGAGTCAGAATTTGAACTCAGGGAGTAGTGCCAGCATCTGTGAGATTAACTACTATTTTATGTTAAACAACAGTACTAAATAGAAAAACTCAAAACACATGTGCTAAAACTGAATAGCTTCTTTTTTGGTTTTCTAATTAGTAATTTTGTATAAGATAGTAAAGTGACACTTTCTTACTTTAATTTGGTGGCCCTGCCTTGACAGAACCCTAAGTACTATGTGTGCCTATTGGATGCTCCACTGCTGCGTTGTTCCGTTCAGTCTCTGGTACAACTATGAGGCTTGTTAGAAGCTCGCCCTCACCTTTGATCTTTGCAGGGCCCCCATTAGCCTGCTCCATTTATCAAGAGGAAGCATCTCCTATTTCACTGGAAAAAGAAGGGAAAAGTGCATGACTATAGTAGTAATGCAAGAG
>NW_006443138.1:8948562-8978766 GCF_000325575.1 Pteropus alecto
CATCAAAAAAAGAGGAAGCAATGTTTTTCTTTATTTTCTTCTTCCCTTTCTTTTCTTTTCTTTTTTTACTATTAATAGCAAACATGTATATATCAACTATTATGTGCCAGGCACTATTTCCAGTTCGTATGTGGATGAACTCATTTAATACAACAACCATTTGAGTTGTTACTATTATTATTCTGAGTTTATGGAAGTTATGGAAAAGGAAACCAAGGCACAGAAAGGTTAAGTAACTTGCTTAAGGTCACACAGCTGGTAAGTGAGAGAGTCAGAATTTGAACTCAGGGAGTAGTGCCAGCATCTGTGAGATTAACTACTATTTTATGTTAAACAACAGTACTAAATAGAAAAACTCAAAACACATGTGCTAAAACTGAATAGCTTCTTTTTTGGTTTTCTAATTAGTAATTTTGTATAAGATAGTAAAGTGACACTTTCTTACTTTAATTTGGTGGCCCTGCCTTGACAGAACCCTAAGTACTATGTGTGCCTATTGGATGCTCCACTGCTGCGTTGTTCCGTTCAGTCTCTGGTACAACTATGAGGCTTGTTAGAAGCTCGCCCTCACCTTTGATCTTTGCAGGGCCCCCATTAGCCTGCCCCATTTATCAAGAGGAAGCATCTCCTATTTCACTGGAAAAAGAAGGGAAAAGTGCATGACTATAGTAGTAATGCAAGAGAAGGCTGCCGTGTCCATGTCCTCAGGCCAAAGGACCTATGGACTCCATGCCCCGAAATCCAGGCCCCACCATCAGTTCTCAGTGTGACTGATGGCAAACCACTTAACCTCCCTATGTGAGGGATAATGAAATAATGCTTTGATCTTTAAAGAGAAAAAAGCTTTATATAAATACCAAGAAGGTCCACTCTTACTTGGTACCGCTTAAATTTATGTGGAGGCTGATGCATCTCGTAAAATTGCAGCGTGTCCTTAGTTACAAGGCCACGTTCCTAGACCTGGACTCCCAAGTTTTCAATCATAATATTGTATCTAGTTTTGTGACGTACCTAAAAGCAAAAATAACTCCAAAGACTTTTTCAGAGATTTTTGTCTCAAGAGCTCCAAGGGCTTTAACAATAGACATTCAATAAAAACAAAACAACCCTATACATTTTTTAAACCTGTGCATTTTGAAACCAAATTTGTACCTAAGTGTCTGCTGAATACCTATTTTTGTTCTTTTAGTCTGTTATTCATGGTGGCTTGGGATAAAGCTTTCAGCTGCATATATACATGTAATTTTTGTAAATTAATTTTTATAAAAATATATAATTTAATTGAATATATGTTTAACTTTAAAAATTTTTATTTTTTAGCAGATTCAAAGCAGGATTCATGTTTTCCACTGTTCCACCCCCAAACATTTGCCTTCCTTGCATGGCGCCTGTAATCCAAAATTAGCACTCATCGGCACCCATAACTGCATCATAATTCATATTCCCTCAGTGCCATGTAGTCAGGGAGAAGCTCATTTATGTACCTTCGGATGTGGAAGACTGAGATAACCTAGGAGAAATCTTTTTCAGGAATATTTGCATTTTTAAATTGCAAGTTCAGAAGAAAAAATTCACAATGATTGAATATTTTTAAGCAGGAAAGAGGTAACCACTGTTCATACCCTTCCCTGCTATGTAGAGAATTACATCTATTGACAGGCACAGAAGCCACCGCAAGAGAGAAGGGAAAAGAGATCTGACATTACCCACACATGTTCTGTTCATCTGGCATCATTCCATTCATCTCTGTGAAGTAGGCCAGGTCATCACTATTTTACAGATGGCAGTTCCAAGGCTCAAAGAAGTCAGGTAGTTTCCAACACACAACTAGAAAATAGAAAAACCAAGATCTAGTCCAAGGCCCTTATGCTGCATTGGAAATTAGGAAAACTATACTTGGGATTCACTTGGGTTTACCTCGATCTGGAGCAGTAGAGTCCCATCATCACTGCTCTATTCAGTGGAGTTAAAACAAGCAGTCATTGAGCATCTATTATGTGCCAGGCTTTTCTAAGCACTGGGAGCCCAAAGATAAACATGGCATGACTTCTGTCCCAAAGAAGCTTACTGCTTCTTATTTAAGTGATAAAATATCTTCCAAAAAGGCAAAACTTACTGAAATACAATAGACTTAGGTGTAATTATAATTTAAGATAATATGACTAATAGTACATGTTGGAAGCTTATGTTTAATGCATTATCTACTCCATTGTTTAAAATACTACATGAGATAGGCACCCTTATAGTCTCCATTTTATAGCTGAGAAAACAGTACATCTGTACTGTCCAATGTGGTAGAGATATGGCTATTTAAATTTATTAATTAAAATTAATAAAACTATAGTTTCTCAGTAGCTCTAGCCACATTTTAAGTGTTAAACAGTTACCTTTGCCGAGTGGCTGCCATATTGGACGATGCAGATATAGACTATTCCCATCATCATGGAACATCCCATTGCATAGTGCTGCTCTAAGTAATTTGCCTATGGAGGAATGTAGGAATGGACTTAGGTCTGACTGCAGAGTATATGCTTTTAACCATTCTGTTATATTGCCTTTTTAATATTTAGTGAAATTTGGTGTTGGGGGCAGGGAAAGATTAAAATCTCTTATTTCTTTAAGAAGTAAGAAATATCTGAGATGGTGGGAAGCTAGAGACATTGACAGTTTTCCCTTGCAAGGTTTTTTTTTTTTTTTTTGTGTGATACTTATAAGAACTGGAAACTTTCTTTCACTGGGTAGGGAAGTTAGGACTTGCTGTGTGACTGTGCTTTTATGGAACCGTAATGTGACTTTGCTAAGAGTTGTATTAGGATTATGCCTTATTTGCTTTTAAGCCTCAGTTCCTAACATAGTACCTGGTCCATAATAGGCACACAGTAAATGCTTCTTGAACTGAATTTCAAAATATATAGCTATAGTATCTTCTGCCTGTCTCAAAAGAATTGTAGTGCTGAAGAATAACATTGGTGGCTTTCCTTATGATTCCTAGGGGGAAATAAGTAAAGCAGACGTTTTCCAGGGCAATATCTTGGTGCTTGGTGTCATAGAAAGAGGGCTACATATGTGTTTTTCTACACTGTGATAAGGACATACGAGGGATGATCATAAGAGCTGCTAAAATCTGGGCCAGATTATACAGTGTGGAATTTAAAATCTAAATGAAAGAAATTCTCTATATGGCTCCAAAGCAAGCATTGAAAAAAAAAAAATCGCCTCTATACAAATTAATTCCTCTTGTCATCTCCTTAGTGAAGTGAAAACAAACCAAGTCACCCCCTTTTCAATGCATCCCAGTGTGTTGTCCCAGATGACATGCACTTACTCACCGAATGTGGTGTGAAAGCTGAAACACCACCCTGCCCCCGCCATTTTGGCTCCAGCTCATCCTCCTGCTTCTTTTCATCAATGCAAATGCTCCACCCCTCCCACTCATCTTCCTTTCCTTCTCTTCATGATTTAGCTGAAGTCTTGGCATCTGTGTCATTTAGAACAACAAGACCTATAGAGATATGGTTTAAAAGACAGATGCACTGATTTGGGATGGGAAGCAAATGCTGGATGCTCACTCACTGCTTCTTAAAGGCTTTAATTTACAGCAGAAATAAAAAGTCGTTCAACACATAGTGCGGGGAATCAGCTTTGAGAACTGATAAGAGGAAAAAAATGCCAGACTCGTTTTGAATTTGAATTTAACAACCAAGGACTCTTATTTCTCCACATAGCAAAATGATGGCAACTGTCTTAGAATGATTTAAGAATTCCCTGGAGGCATTTTGCCCAGACCCCTTTGCAGGCGCATTTTGGCAGGCTTTAGAGTCCTTCTAACAGGGCTTATCAGAGGAGATTCCAATTTAGAGCAGCCAAAGTTTAGTGTCTGATATCAGCTCTAGTTTTTCGTTTTTTCTTTCTTTTTTTCAAAAGGAGACATGATGTTTTACAGTGTTAACAGTTCTGAAAGGTCCTACATTTCCAGGGAACAGAGCGCTATTGTGCAAAGGGCTCTGAAAAGCATTATTCAGGCGAAAATGCATCAAAGGGATGTGAGTTAAAAAGAGGAAAGTTTGCTGATGTAGAGATTGGAGGCAGCATGTGCTGACAGGTGCAATTATAGTTAAATAATTGACTCTTTTAAGAGAGGTCTGGTGAGATAAGGTGTAGCCGTGGACTCACATCAGAAACCTGCTCGTAATTAGATACTCAGGGGTCCAGTTGTGGATGACATAACCAACGTAGGGAACTACTTTACCTGCAGGACTTAATAGCTATTGCACTTTGTAAATAGAGTGGAAACGCATGATTTTAGCTCAACAGAACTTAATTGATCCAAAGGTTGGAGAGAAGGCTCAGCCTTCTCCCTCAGGTTCCCAATAGTCTGGAACCTCTTTCAGCCTTGAAGAGTTTTAGTCAACCCAGCTTCTAAGTCCTTCAGTCTCAAAGAAACTGAAGCAATGTCAACTTTTCGAAGTTAATTAATTGCTTTCATTTGTAACGTTAAAGATCTTTCTACTTCAGTTTCTTTTGTATACACCTTGAGTGTTAGCTGGAGACACTGGGATAGAGAAGAGTCTGGTGTTTATTTCTGAGACTGTTCTGCTAAAGCCATAAAGGGTAATAACTTTCTTTCTGGTCCTGAAATATAGGTGCCTAAAGCCTTGGCTCGAGGAGAAGTGGGGTTCCCGTACATCTACACTTGCTCGGGAATATGAGCAGCAGTTCTTCCTCAGGGTCTCTGCATGGAGATGGAGCTGAGACGAGGGTGCAAACTAGTGAAATACAGAGAGATATTTCTACGTATAATGGGGCGAAGGGCACCCCTAACGTGCTGTTAATGCTTCTGCTAGACATCTTGCTTTGGGTTTTCATTCTTCATGAGACAATGTGACTTATGTTGCTGTACCGTATAATTGTTTTCCTTTCACATTTATAATTTCTTTCTTCCTCTTCTTTGTATAGTAGGATTATGTTCTCATTGCAATGCTATTAAAGGTTCTTAAGCTGGCTGTGACTTATAGGTTTCTGATAATGACCCATCAATTTAAAATCCAGGAGACAGCTTTTCTACCACAGAGCAGTGACTCCTTAATATCTTTTGATCTCTTGTATTTCCCTTTCTCTTTCCTTTGAAATTGCTGGTTTTTCACTTCCCCTTCTACCGTCTGGACTCCATCAGGACCTAGGTAGATAAAGACAGTCTTCTGCAGGAGCCTTCCACAAGTATTGAACATTCTCAAAAGTAAATCTAGTTTTGCACCAAAACCCCACCACTATGGGAGCCATGGCCTTTCTGATTCTCATGTTAGGAAGCACTTAGCACAGAGCCTGACCCACAGTAAGCATTTAGCATGGGTTGGCCATAATTACTTTAGTTTCCGCTCACCTTGTTTATTCATATCATGAGCTAATACCATCTTCAGTATTTCCCTAGAGTTTGACATCTTGTCTAATTTTGAAATTATTGTTGTCATATTTTCTGCCTGGATCAGTAGGGGTCCTTTAGTATTTACATCATAGGCTATAATGGGGGTATTCAGATCTATCCATAGGGGGCCATTTGATCCTAATTCCAACATTGGCGCAGACTGCATGAGCTTTTAAAAAGTTGATCACACGAGTGAGTCTATAGGGCCCAGTCCTAGCATGGAAGTTATTAGACTTTTAAGTGAAGACTTTTCAGATGCACATGGAAGAATAATTAGCTACCTAGTAAACTTTATGTTACCTCCTTTCATGATTCTCCAGTATTAATAATGTAATTCTAACGGAATTAAACTTGGGCAGCTCAAAATTACATAACCACACGCAGCTTTAGTTTTAAGTACTAGTTACTTGAAGCCTGCTAACAGAGCTCCTAGCATCATAAATTATAACATTGGGTCTCCACCCTGGCTGTGTCTTATTATCACCTGCAGAGATTTTTTAAAAATACAGTTGCTCAGGTATATCCCAGAGAGTCTGCCTGAATTGGTGTTAGGTAAGGCCCAGTCATTGGTACTTTTAAAAAGGCTCCTCAAGTAATTTGGAGGATTAAGGACCACTGATTGGCCAGAAAAGCGACTTAACGACACACTGACTACATTTTTACTTGTGCTAACCAACTTGGTTGAATTCTCCTCACAAGATAAGCAGTGGTGCACCCCCCACCCCCACCTTCTCATTTACTCCACAAATACAAGTTAAAACAAGAGAGCAGAAAGAGCATAGCTTTGAGGCAGAGGAATCTGCTTTCAAATCTTATCTCTCTTATTAACAGAGTGACTTTGGAAAAGACGCTTAAATTTACTGAATTTTAGCTTCCCCATTTGTCAGATGGAAAAAAACATGATTTCTTTGTAAGTGAAGATTAAATTACTAATGTGATATGAAATCATTTAGTACAGTACCCAGCATACAGTAAAAGCTCAACATGTTAGCTTTCTTATTTTTGTCCTTTTGTCCTTAATTTCTTTCTAGGTAAAATGAGAGGCTTTGATAACATTTAAATTCCCCTTTCCTCTAAAATTCAATGAGTCTGATTAACAGCCTTAAGCATTATGATTGGAGAAAAACAATATATATTATTTTCCACAAGTTCAGGTTATGTACAAGCAAGCTATTGGCACTCAGTTGACAAAGAATGAATTTGGAATTTCTTTTAGTATCATGTTCACATATCTCATTTGGCTGCCCTTTCAACCTGACATGTCTATAAAGTGGCTGGCCAAGGTTGGGGATGTGGTTTAAGTTGTGGGAACAAGATTTTTTGATTGAGTAATGCCATCTGTTTCATGTGGGCATCGATCTTGTTCCTGTGAGCACAATTTACTTGCTTCGACCACATGACCATCCAACCTACTTTTTACTTGTAATAATGGTGGTAGCACCTGGCATTTATATTATAGCACCTGTTTAAAGTGATACACTTCAAAGAAGCCCAAGTGAATTCAGAAAATACCTTTTAATGACTACCTGACTAATTTGTTTTTGTCAAGAAAATTAAATATTGCTGCCTCTGGATCCAGTCCCAGAGAGTCACAGGGACTTCATTCCAACATAGCCTGGCATCAGGGAACAGTTTGTAATTCATGGCAATGACTCAGTAAGTCATCTGCTTTGCTTCTTTGTGACACATACTGGCCTTCGCCTGGTCATCTGGCTCCAAACGGAAGCTCAGCCAAATGAGAGAGATTCTGAGCTTCTATTATCACCTAGTTCAGGCTAAGCAAAGCAGAGGACTGGGAGGGTCATCCAATGTGCAGGCTCAAGTAAGTTGCTTGTGTAATAGGCAGATAAATTATCTGTGGGAGAAGCCACTTTGATGATGATAATATGATGCTCTGCTGTTTCGTAGTGCCTGGCAAAGTGTCACATGAGATGCAGTGCGACTGAAGGGTTAAGAACAAGAGATCAAAATCATAACAAACTGGATTCAAATTTTGGCCTTATTAGTATGTATAACAAGAGTCAGCAAACGTTTTCTGCAAAGGGCCAGCTAGTAAATATTTTAGGCTTTGCAGGCCATATGGTCTCAGTCACAACTGCTCAAGTCTGCCATTTTAGTCAAGAGGGGCCACAGATTATATATAAATGAATGGCCATGGCTGTGTCCCAATAAAACTTTATTTACAGAAACAGGCAGTAGGCCAGATTTGGTCTGTGGCTGTAGTTTGCCCACCTCTGATCTTGCACTAATAAATTCCTTTAAATTTCTCTTGAGGATTAAAAGAGATAATAGATATAATAAAACGCTTATCACATTCTTGGCATACAGTACGCACTTGAAAATAGTAGTCACTATTATTTTGTTAAAAATGTTATATATAATATAATTTAAGATGCCATTGATTGTAAAGTACATCTTGATTTCAGAGATATTAAAATGCGATAAAAGTCTCAGAACTGATGAAATTTGGAAATTGTAATGGTAATTAATTCGAGTAACAAGGTTACGTTTAGGATTTTAAGTATTTTTCTGCCAGTGGTAGTTTAAAACTTCTCATATGACATTTCTTTGTGATGGTTTTCTTGTCAGAGATACATGTCATGAACTCCTGGGACATGTTCCACTACTTGCGGATCCAAAGTTTGCTCAGTTTTCACAGGAAATAGGCCTGGCATCTCTGGGAGCATCAGATGAAGATGTTCAGAAACTGGCCACAGTGAGTCCATTTTCAACTTAAAAAAATTGTTCTGTTTATGTCTATTGGTAATGTACAGAAAGCTTTAGAGTTATCAACTATGAATTTTAAGGCAAACATTCTGGAGAGGACATGGTGACTTTACCTTTTCCTGTGTTGTGTTCTTTTGAAGCACAGTGCATTCTTGAATTTTTAATCACCAAAATGCTTGTATTTTATCCTTCTCATTCAGGGGTTGGCTAGATAGAAAATATTTTAGTCTTGCTGGTCATAAGGTCTCTGTCACAACTACTCAGCTCAGCCACCGTGGTGCAGAAGCAGCCACGGCAATATATAAATTAATGAGTATAGCTGCGTTCTAATAAAACTTTATTTACAAAAGCTGGTGGTGGGCCAGATTTTGCCTGTGTGCTGTAGTTTGCTGACTCTCATTTTATTTCAGTGTTTGTTTCCTATAACTATTAGTAATAGTAAAATGTTTATTGTAAAATAGGGGTTGTATTTGAGACCATCTCAAGTTGCTATGGTTGTGGTCAGACACAATTTGAGTCAGCAATAAACAGCTCAGGCTAAACAATTATGATAAATACAAAACCAGAAAAAGATTTAGTAGATGCTATAATCTCAGGAAGGTTCTTCTTAAAATAAGCAATATGGGAGGAAATGTGTAATGTTGGTGGTTACTTTTAAGATGCCAAAGAGCTAGATCTAGTAAGCTCATGGGCCTTACCTTAGCCCCATTTAAAGAGCCCAGGGTAAGATAGAGCAGGCTTAGCAAACTCATTTAGCTACAGGGACGAATCTGTTCGCCTAAATGAGCAAAGCTACCAGAAGAAGTAATGGTACCTTAATTTGTGTGTATTTGTCACAGGTACACACTGATGATATAGTAGACATGCAGGAATATTTTTTACTCCCATCAAGAAATAAGTTTCCTCATAGATTTCTTAAGACACATGGGCCCTTTCAGTGTATCTTTTGTTTCCTACTTCTGATGGAGATGTGGGAACTGGAAAATATTTCTTTACTAAAAGAGAAACAGCAGGTAAAGCCAAGCTGTTGGTGTCAGTGTGGGGATGAATAGGGTTTAGTGGGGACTCCGGTGAACTTTCAGGAGAGCTGCCTCTTCTACAGCACAGGGCTGGTCCTCACTACCCGCTCACGTCTGCCAGATGGAAATGCAGAGCTTTGTGTTGCCAGATCTCCAAATTTTTGAGAGAGGCCGGCAATCTAGATTTCTAAACAAAATTGAATGATTAAAAAATTTTGGCTCATAAAATAATCTACCACTGTGAGCTGAAGAAAATACATTTGTAGATTGAATCAGGAAATTGACTTTCCAATTTGTAACCTTTGTCTAGGGAATATATCTTATTTATAATGACTGTCTATTATTGGGTAACAAACAATTCTAAAACTTAGTGGCTTCAAACAATGAACATTTATTATCTCATAGTTTCTGTGGTTTGGAATTCGGGAACAACTTAGCTGAGTGGTTCTGCCTCAGGACCTCTCATGGGGTTGCTGTCAAGATGTGGGCCTGCAGCTGTCTGAAGGTTTGGGAATCTTCTCCCAAGATAGATCACTCATGTGGCTATTGGCATAACAACTGCAGATCAAGTGATGGGAGAGAGTGGGGGAAGAAGGCGGGGAGAGAGAGAAAGAGAGAGAGAGAGATAGGAAGGGAGGAAGTTGTAATGCCTTTTGCGACTTCATATTCTGGTTCGTGTCAGCCATATTCTATTCATTAGAAGAGACTCACTCCAACACACACTCAAGGGGAGGAGAATTAGGCTTCACTTTTTGGAGAAAGTGTCAAAGTGTTTGTAGATACATTTTAAAACTACCACACATGAATCCTGTTATTTAATTCTCGAATCTTGGGTCTGGGTTTAAACTCAACATTTCGGAACCTTTTCCATGACTTTCAAAGTTCCCTGAAATTTTCTGGTTTCAGTCTTTGATCCCCAACAGGTCATACTTTTGATCAGGGATGGAAGTTTTGCTTACTTGTCTGACTCTGAACAGCCACAAACTGGGACTTAACTCTGCCAGGTTGTGCGTGCATATGTATATGTGTGTCCAAAGAGAGGAGAGGAAGGAGTAAGGTAGGACTTGACGAATGTGAATAAAGGTGGGTCTTAGTGAGTGAGTGATCTTACTCCTTTCTTAAAAGCAGTGAAAGAAAGCAGTTTTACTGTCCCTTGTTTTTACATTCCATTAAATAATGATCCATTAATTCTATCATTCAAAGTAACATGTACAAAGAATGTTATGGTCCTCACTTTTCAGACGTTTATATAGCCTATATAGATAAAGCCTACATAGATTTTTTTAGAGAAGAGGAAGTTTGTGCTGAGTCTTGAAAGATGAGGAAAAGTCAGCCAAGTGGTGAAGAGAGGAATGGGAAATAGAGGGACAGTTTCAGCAGAAATAAGAAATCTCTCTCTGGTGGGCAGGGAATTGTGCTCACCAGTTTTGAGGGCCATGCTGAAGCCCATGGTTGCCTTTTGTATTAGTTTTCTGTAGCTGCTGTAACAAATTATACATGGCTTAAAACAACACATGTGCTACCTTAGAGTTACCTTCTAACTGTGTTAGAAGTCCAACACAGTTCTCACTGGGCTAAAATTAAGGTATTGGCAGGGCTGTGTTCCTCAGTGGAGGCTTTAGGGGAGAATCTGTTTTCTTGCCTTTTCCAGCTTCTAGGGCTGCCCACGTTTCTTGGCTCATGGCCCCTTCTTCCATCTTCCAAATCAGCAATGTTGCATCTCCCTGACACTTCTTCCATTGTCACACCTCTTTCTCACTGACTGTAGCTGGGAAAGGTCTTTGCTTTTAAGGATGTGACTGGATATTTGCCTATCTCAAGGATTCATATCCTTAATCATATCAGAGAAGAAAACAGATTTACACATTCTGGGGATTAAGGCATCAACATCTTTGGGGGGCATTATTTTTTGTTTCTATATATTTGCAATAAAAAAACTAATACATGTACCTTGACAACTGTTTTTACTAGGGCCAGTAAATCTGCAGGATGAATAAGTTTTCTTTTGGAATTTACATTTCTTAGCATGATTTTAATACCCTTGGTTGTGGGTTGCCTGAGCTTGAACAGCTAAAAACACTTCCATCTGTTAGAGAGCATTAGGTCATTAATCATATTTCTCTCTCCCTCCCTCCCTCTTTTCCCATTGTCCTTTCCCTAGAATGTACCTGCTTTTCTGCAAAAGCCAATTCAACAGATATTCTTCAAGTGGCTAAAGAATCTTAGGTGCCATGAGATAGGTACCATGAGAAAGGTTATACTTGCTTCAAGGAACTCCCCATCTAGTGCACAAAAATACAGAATCAGTGTCAGCTTCTATTGATATACATGAGCAGATATGTAGAAGTGGATTTAACGTGAATCAGCTAAGTTGTGCGTGAGTTCTGAGTTCGCCGTTGGAAACTGGGATTCAGAATGGGGGCAGAGGCCAGCAGAAAGGGTCTTTATAGAGGAAGTGACTGGTGACAGGTTAGAGAGGATCAAATGTCCCCCAAGGGAGCCAACCTGCTTTGGATCTTGCGGTGGCTTTGATAGCTAAAAAGAACCAGAGAGTGTAAACTTGCAAAAAGCTTAATGCAAAAGACTTAAAGCAAAAGTCTAAATGCAGTGGAGATTTGGAGTGAAGAGGTGGTGTCTCACCATGGTTTTGCCTGATCTACTCATTTCTCCTTTCCCAATATCACATGAACTACCACTCCAACTCTCTTTGATTGTCTGTCTCTCACAAGCCTTGCAGTTCCAATTTTTCCCAATTTTATATACTGGCTACTTACTTTGAACAGTGTTTGGAGACCAAAGGGAAACTTGGAAAAGTTTTTCCTCTGTAATGTGGAGAATATGAAGGAGGATAAACTCAGTGTGAGGGGCTAGGGTGATTTTTCCTGAACTGAGACTAAAACTGCTGTTGACTTCTAGAACAATGTTCCATCCCTCAGTTAAAAACAAAGTGAATGGAAAACTGCTAGAAAATGGTCTTGAAAGAAAACCCTGAAATAAATAACCTATTGGATGATATGCATATTAATGACCCTCAAGCCATAATGCTGAAGCTAGAAGCCCAACTTAATGACCCAGACTAAGAGATTAGAGCTCAAGTCTCATGAAGAGGAGTAAAAAGTCCACTGGTGGGAGGATAGTGGTGGTTAGCAAGGGCTGCTAGCTGTCCAGATGAGAAATGGAGGTAGTTTTAGCTGATTTCCTCAAAGTTGTTCCCATTATCTCCCCTGAAGAAGTACTAGAATAAAATGAGAGATGAGACTTACCAAAGTAGAAAAATCCATAGCGAGAACAAATGGAAAACCACAGAAATCACTATTTGTGCAGAACAATGAGACAGGCCATATTACTCTTTCACTCTAGGTGAGATTTATATTATTAATGACTCTGTTTATATAGTGCCTGCCTTTCCTCATTTAGTGAATTTAAGCACTGATGAAAAAGAGTCACGCCTAGTGAAAGCAGACACTTCATAACTTTCTGTGACGTGCTGTCAACAGGTCCATCTAAGGAACAAAACAACCTTGGCTAGGACTAACTGGCGCTGCCAAACTCTGTCTTGTCCCAAGCTGCTTTCGAACTTCTGAGTCTGATATCAGAAGGATCAGGCTATCGCCTGTAGCTACTGCCTCCCCTTGCTGTATTTCTGCCTCATATTTATTTTGGCATTTTAATAATGCTCAGTTTTGAGAATGAAGCTATTTCTTCTGTTTTATGTGGGCAATGGTTTCTACGCCCTGAGAACCATTTAAATGAAACTCTTTTGTATCTGAAGAAATTGATGCTGCTGCTTGGTAAATGTATTTCAAATGCATTGTTATACATGTAAATAATTTGCCCTCTGGTGGATAATGAATAAGGCCACTGGTTTGGCAGCTATACTCTTTTAATACCCATCATAACCATCCAGGGTCTGAGCATGATAGATATGTAAAAATATTCCCAATAAAGGCTGCTTAGAGTGCGCTATAATTTTGAGACCAGCCGTTTCCCACTGTCGTGCTGGCTTAAGTGGATTTAATAGATCAGTGTCTTCTTTAAGGGTTATAAACTTAAATGCCTTCAGGGTCCAGATAGGTAGCAAACATGTGTGAAACAACCTGATATAAGATAATAAAGAGTATTGGAGTCTGTGGAGAACTGGAGAATACCCATTACACCTAAAGACCTTCAAATTCAAAAATTAAAACAAAGCAAAATATTCTTTGGCTAAAAATTATGTCTGTAAGAACTATAGGCTCTAAGTTGCCAGCCCTTGCATCTAAAGTTAGACTATACGTTAGACTCTGCCATCCTTGAGAGACCAGCCTATCCTACATTCATCTTTGTATCATTTTGAACATCTTCAATGACTGCTGGGCAACTGGCTAATATTTTTCCCTGAGAAAAGATGGCTATTACAGTGTTCACTAGAAATAAGTATCTTGTTGTTGAGAGGTGACTGGTTTGAATTGTAATTTTAAACAGTTATAAGTATGACTGTCATACATGGGTGCTGAGCATGTGTCAAAGATTTATTTAACTCATTAATAAGAGGAAAGCAGGGTGGTATGTTTAGTTCAAAGAAGAATTTGAGCAACTGAGACTATATAGTCACTGAAAAAAAGATTCCTGGAATAAAGTGCAAAATGGTTTCTGTTCTACAGGGCAAGAAACCATAACCTTGAAGTTATCTTTTCTGCCAGGCAGAAATTATTTACATGTATAGTGAACAAAAATAACTTGCAACTTATCAATCTTCACAAGGTAACATCTAACAAAACTTCTGGGCCCTAGTCATTAGTAAATAGGATGTCAGACAAAGGTTATAGCTCCTAGATCAGTGCTTTTTGAACTGTAATATAAAATAACCTAGGGATCTTATGAAAATGCAGATTCTGATTGTGTAGATCTGGAATGGGGCATGAGATTCGGCATTTTTGACAAGATCCCAGGTAATACTGGTGCTGCTGGTCCAGGAGAAGCAGGCAGGTAATCTGTTACACAGGTGGGCCTGTTAGACAATGCTTGAATATGTCTTTGAAAAGGTACATGGTAATCTTTTAGTCTTATTTTAATATTTGATACTTTTTCTAAGAACTCGATTAATAGAGTATCAGAAGATAAATATTATGTAGTGTGAGATGAGTTTATTTAGGACTTATTCTGGGCCTGAAAATGGACCCTTGCATCCATGAGTGCCATGCCAGTGGTTCTGTTTTGCGTGTCTGCTCTCACACTCTCATGTCACCTGCTATTTTGCCACATTATTCAATTTTATAGGAATGTACAAACAGAAACTTGCTGATAAGGTAAATTTAGGAACTAGTGCTAGAAAAATATTGATTTCTCTTCCTCTGAACATTAGGAAATGTGAAGGGGCTCCTCCCACCAAATGGTGAATCCCATCCTGTGATGCAGATGGCTTCAATTCAGTCTATTCATTTCTCACATCATGAAGGTGTTTGGACAGACAAAGCTGTGCATCACTTCTAGGAGAAAGCAATCAGTGTGAATATACCACAGATGTTTCCCAAGCAGAATACATCAGCCTCTGGCCCAGTTGGAATTTTCCCTATACTGAGAGTTTCAGGTCCTCCATTCAATCCTGTCAACCCTGAAATGTGTTTCCTTTTCTGTTTCACTTTCTGATGGAATGGGTTCTGTCACTGGGTCTTGATGATGCTAGCAAGAGAGGAGTCATGGCCAAGGGTAATGAAGGAATAATCAGTCTTTCCTGGAATGTGTTCCCAGAGTGTTAATCTCGTGAAATGTTATTATGAGTTCTGTACAAGGAGGGATCCATGGACAAATATGTTTGGGAAATACCGGATTAAATAAAGTGAACAGTTTCATTTTTAAAGTATAGGACTTTTCAGAGCCTTTAATAACATAATGTGCAGAGTAAATCTCCACAATTGATAAAAAAATTATTTTTCCAAAATTACCGTGTTTTCTCCATTATAAGATGCCATTGGTTGTAAAACACACCCTTAATTTAATAGTTAAGTTTTTAGAGGAAAAAAGATTCAGCTACCAAATTTTTTTTACATTGTTTGTAAGATCAAGCTCCATTTTAGAAACGTGAAAAAAGTGAACTTGAGAATTGAGAAAATACATTATATGGCTGCAGAAGTCTATTTTTATGGAATGTATATTAGCATCCCAGGCTATTAATATTCCCAAGAGCAGATTAGGATATACAAGTCTAGAATATTTTTTGAAAGAGTGCAATTCATTGTGAGCAGAGACCTGGTCATCAGCTAATTTTTTTTTGTGGTGGGAAAAAATTATCAGGAAATTAATAATGTAGGGTTCTGTCTATACTTTATCAAAACAATAATTTATTGGTTCCAAGTAAAAGAGTTTGCATTGATTGGGGCTTTTGATGGCCATGAATCAAGTGTGTTTGATTTTCCAGGTATAACCAGTACTTTCTCATGCCGAGAATGGTAATAAGAAGTATAGTCAGTCTTAAACTAATAATCGACTATAATTCACATTAGAAGTATAATTGTAGTTTATGAATTGGCAATTAATATTTTCATGTCTGCCAAGGACATTATTTTATTTCCCAGTCTCTCATGTCTTTGCCTACTTGGCTGAGGGTGGGGAACTTTTAAGTGTTTTTAAAAGACTTATGCCCAGCTCTAGTTCTTTCTGAAGATGGATGACATTAAAAGTAACCATTTTAGTATCTACAGAAAACTTGAATTAATAAGCTCCAGGCTTATCTATTCCACGTAGCATCTTTGAACTAGTTCAACTGTTTGGATCATTTGATACAAAGCTGACAAAAGGCTGGAAGGAATGTACTTTTATACATTTTTAATTGAGGTGTTTGGGTGGATGATCAATTTATGTGTTATTTCTATGGGTAACTAAATTAAAAGTTAATAATATCTATTCCAACTCATTGCTTTCGCTTTTATGTCTTCTACGCATATAGAGTAGTAGTAGTGCCTGGCAAGAGACACTATATTTCTTTAACTAGCCCCATAGAGCTTAACTTCTGTTCTTTTTCAGTGTTTTCATCACTATCTTCTCTTGGCCTTTTTCTACTGGGGTGCTCGTAGGTCATGCTTTCTCATAACTATCATTCTCTTCTGCGAACTTTGATAGAGGAGCTAAGGCTATTTTGCCCTGCTTGTGTGTGTTTCATGTGTGATATTCATCATTGCCATTATGAGGTGTTTGCCATCTATTTACATCACGATGAGAACACAGCCATTCTTTGGTATGAAAAAGTGAGCCCTAGATTACCCACTATGTTTAGAAACAAATCCATTTGCAATCCGGAATGGTTGGATATTCTAGCAACTCAAATCTTTCCTCGTCGTTTATAGCTATATCCCAGGGGCTTTCGAGAGCTATCATATGACTGCAGGTGAGAAAAAAACCCCAACAACCTCCTATTTTAGGTATTTGGAAACTCATAAAGATGAGCTACCTTGATAACCATTCATTCTCTGATCGTGTGCTGAGTGAGCTCTGTATCCCTGCAGCAGCAGCACAAGTCAGCTGCTGGGTCTCTCAGCAGTTAATGAAGCTGCTATTCAGGACGTCTGATGGGCAGTATGTGGTGTGGTGTGATGTGGTGGAAAGGATCTGAACTTGAAATTAGCCCAATGGACTTTGAGAGCTAGCTCTCCGGCCCTCCCACCCCAGCTTTATTGAGATATAATTGACCCATAACAATAAGTTAAGTTTAAGGTATATAACCTGTCAATATAATAATACACTTATATATTGCAAAATAATTAGTTAGCCAACACTCATATCACACACAAAATTACCATTTCTTTTTTTGTGGTGAGACATTTAAGATCTACTGTCTTAGCAACTTTCAAGTGTATAATATGATATTGTTAACTATAACGACTATGCTGTGCATTAGATGCCTAAAACTTATTCATCTTATAACTGGAGGTTTGTACCCTTTGACCACTTCTTGCCATCCCCTCCCCTCCCAATTGCTCCAGTCCCTGGTAACCATAAAGACCTAGTCTCTGTTTTTATGAGTTTGGCATTTCAGATTCCACATATAAGTAATATCATGCAATATTTGTGTTTCTCTGTCTGACTTATTTCACTTAGTATAATGCTCTCTAGGTCCATCTGTGTTATTGCAAATGGCAGAATTTCCTTCTTTCTCATGACTAAATAATGTTCCATTGAGTATATATATATATATACTCAATGGAATATATATATAAATACACACACACACACACACACACACATATATACACACTCACATCTTTATCCACTGATGGACACTTAGGTTGTTTCTATATTTCGGCTAGTTTAAATAATGCTGCAGTAAACACGGGAGTGCAGATATCTCTTCAAAATCCTGTTTTTATTTCCTTTGGATAAATACCTAAAAGTGGAATTGCTGTATCATATAGTAGTTCTATTTTTATTTTTTTGAGAAATCTCCATACTATTTTCCATTGTGACTGCACTATATATTCCTACCAACAGGGCAAAAGGGTTCCCTTTTCTCTACATCGTCACCAACATTTATCTCTTGTCTTTTTGGTGATACAAGTGTCAGCTTTGATACTTCTAACCTCATAATGTACTCAGGGACAAATTACATTACCTCTTTGTGACTCACATGTCTTCTTCAAAATGGTGATATTCTTCTACCCAACACTGAATGAGGAGCAAATACAGTGAAATATTTTTGTAATGTATGTCATGCCATTATCTACATTATACCCAGGTATGATAGTACTCAATCTCACCATTACCCAAGAAATCTTAGCTGCACCAAAGGAGCTGTATTTTAGATTAAATCATTTTAAAGTCATTTCAGAATCTGAAATTCTCTAGTATTTCACCCAGAGCTAACTTCATGTGATTCGAAAGCCCTGACATTGAACCTTTCTTACTTTTTCTTCCCAGAGTAAGCCAGAATACATTCATTGAGCACAGAAGATTTTTGCAGTAATTTTAATTTTCATGAAGATGTATAAAAGTTTTCTGGTTTAACTATAATGGAGAAGTCTCTAAAAATCTTAGACTTGTATTAGAAATATCTATAGTATAATTCCATGTCTAGCAAAAGCAGAGAGAAGATGGTTGGGATTTTTTTTTTTTTTTTATGAGCTAAGATAGAAGAGGTAATATTATATTGAACCATAGGAATTTAATTACCCCATTCCACAAGTGTAGTTTTCATATAAAGGAGTCAAAAGGATTTCCAAAGCTATTCTTCTGAACTGTGTTATAAAAACCCAGAATGCATTTAATAGATGTGAAATGTATTGCTGTACATTATGAGCCACCACGATGAATAGAAGCACAATAAGAAACACGACATGAGATTGAACACACAGTGATTAAAAATCTCTTCATTCCCTTAGAAATATTGTAATTTGCTTAGAGTTTTATATGCTTGTCATTTTAAGGATGGCATTTCTGGAATATTTTTTGTGGGTGGATTTCATACTGGGGAAAGGTTTCCTAAAAAATGGAACTGCTGTCATTTAAGGGCTTACATCCAGAGTAGGTGCAAGTAAGAAGGCTGGGAGGGTTGGGAAGAATAAATCACCTGGGAGGCCTCATCCTGCTTTCCAGGGTCTGCACATCTGTCTACAGTGTCCATAAAAAATCATCCCCTGAGCACTGGAGGAAAGGCCAATACAGGGGAACTTAGGGACTCCTTGACTAAAAAGTCTTTACAAAAACTTCATTTCTCTCTTTATTATAAAAGTGACACATATTCATTTTAGAGAAAATTTAAAAATAGATAAATAAGGAAAAGAATATAAAGATCATTTGTAACATCATGGCAGCGATAACTACTAACATTTTGGTATATAGCCTTCTAGTTTTTCTGAAAAGTCATTTTGTCAAGTCAAGTAAGAGCTAAGTAAAAGGGAGTCCTGGCTTTGGGAAAAGGAGCAATGAAGTGTTCATCCATTTATCAAAGACTTGTGCTGTCAGAAGAGACTTTATCTTTTACATCAACAGACGAAAGAGTAAATTGGAAGGACACTAGAAATATGGGGTTTATGACTTTTCACTCAAGGAAGTTACAAAGTGTTTTAGTGAACATGATATGTAGCTATGCGTTTTGCTGCTTAACCCCTGCCCCCCTGCCCCGCCTTTTATTTTGAGGAAAGTGCAGATACAACTTTTTAAATTAAAAAATTGGTTTCCATATGTTTTTATCTTCAACCTTCAAATTTTACATTAGTATCGTCCCTGTTAGTGAATGTTACTTTTATCTAATCAACATTCACCCTTTCTATTGTTTTCTTTTTGAGTAAGATCATAAACATCCTTCCCCATAGCACTTGATCTCAGAAAATCATATCGGTAGGGAGTAAAAAGGAAAGCTGAAATAAAATAGAGTATACTGTATACAACACTACTGGTTTTCCTTTAGCCTGTGCACCTTAGGGAACTGTTAGGGAGGCAGTATAGTGTAGTGGGTAATTCAGAGTGCAGGCTTTTGGGTCAAATGACCTGGGTTCACATCCAGGCTCTATCACTTATTGGCTAGGTAACCTTGGATATGTTGGGTAACCTTGGATATGTTAACTAACCTCTCCGTGCCCTAGTTTTTTCATCTTTAAAATGAGAAGTAATAACACGGTACCGAGTCTTGTAGAACTATTGAAGATTAATGAGATAATGCATTGTAAGGCTGCTTAGCACAGTGCTAAGTATTTAATAAATGCTAGCTAGTGTATTTGACATGATTGTCTGCTTAGATATGGAGGTGGCCATATCTAAGATTCAAGGGCAGGAAAGGCCTCTGGAGAGAACTTTTACTTTTCCATGTGACCTTGGGTCAAGTTTTCCCTTCTGAAATGCAGACTATGCAGTTTACATTACAAAGGGCTTTTAGACAGAGACACATGCAACTGTGCAATATGAAGTGTTTTGACCATCAATAATAGAGGTGAGGCCTCCCCTAAAAGATGTCAAGTTCTCCCGAAGATGGAGGAGGCCTCCTCTGAGTTAATAGCACCCTCCCTTGAGTGAACATAGAAAAAAACTGTCACAGGAAACAACTTGGGAAAACAAATGAATAAATATAGTTTGTGCCAGTGAGAGCACATAAAATATGAAACCCTGACTAAACTTTTCAAGCAGGCTAGGAGTGATGCTGTTCATTGATACATGCAGCACTCCCTTAATAACTAAAGAAAGTAATAAATTTGGGATTTCACATCTTGGCTGCTCCTCCTCATGAGTTCAGGTTTCTGAGAATTCAAGCCAGGTGTTTGCAGTTTGGCTGTAAGATTAACACAAAAGTATGCAAAGAAGCTATTGGAAGACTTCCAAAGGATGTTGTTTGCCCTAGTTTTGATGCATTTTGGATGTGTCTTCATGTTTGTGCACAGGGGTCCTATGATGGTGTCTAATTAGCAAGGTTTAAAAGTTCTCTACACTACAACAAGGGAAGATACCGTAAAATGGCATACTTTAGAAACACTTAAATGTTTAGCTCTCACAAAAACTTTTTTTGGGGATGTTCACCTTTTCTTCCCTCAAATATAATTAAGAGGACAGTTCTTCCAAGATAAAAGTCAAGGCTATGATTGGTAAGCAAAGGGGCATTGAGTTCTGCTTCTTTGCCAAGGTGATCTAGCAAAGGCGTGACCTTGCTGGATTCCTACTAAATATCTTTTCTACAAATCTGATAAAATCAATTATGGCCCATTTATTTACTCATTTGGTAATATCTACTGAGTATTCACTATGTATCAGGCACTGGGGGGAATTCAACTGTGAAACAGATAGACATAGTCCTGCTTCTTGGAGACTCATAGTCTAGTGAGGGATACTGATAAGCGAGCAGGGTATTAAATGTAACTTGATAAGTGCAAAGATATGGGAAGGGGGGCTCTTAGGTCAGGCTCAGGGAGTGGGATAGATAGTCGAAGGTGGTTTCCTGGGGGAAGACTTTCTCAGCCTTCAAACTGGTTACAGTTTCCATGCAATGTTATATTAGTTTCAAGTGTACAACATTGTGATTAGACATTTATATAACTTATGAAGTGATCACCCTGACAAGTCTAGTATCCATCTGGCTCAAATTGGTTATTTTTAACTTGCTGTTATATGCTTACTGACAGAATAGGTATTAATACTTTAGAAAACTTTTGCACCTCATGGTTTGTCTGCAAATTGGGAAGTTCCTTAGGTTGGGTTTTAGAAACTGTTGACCTATAATTAAGTCCACAGACACCTATCCAGAAGGAATTTCTGTGTAGAATCATAAATGAGTCAGCCATGAAGATAACTATGGTCTTCATAGTCTCAGAACACGGAACGTTCACCTAAGTTACTGCTCATACATTGAGTTAGCACTTGAGTCTCATACTGGCACTTCAAGATAGGCGGGACTTATATCATTATCCCCTAACACAGTCCTGGGTATCCATGGGGTGCTGTACACACAATTGGTGCTCAGGAAAAATTTGGCAAGGAAAGGAATCCCCATTTCATAGACTAATAAAGGAGGCTCAGACCAGTGAAAAAACTTGTCCAAAACAATACAGTAAAATAATGGCAGATTCTGAGCTGTTAGATTTTCCAAGCCCTGATCTAGTACACCGATCACTTCTCAGAGTTTAGGATATCAGGGCAAGGTGTGACCAAGTGAGGCAGCAGAGACATGCACTTGGTGTGTGGGAGGCAAGTTATTGTTACTGAAGTAGGATTTAGGCTCTAAATCATGCTATGATCTAAAGAGATTATAAATTAGCATCCTGTTCTGGCTAATGTCTATGGGGGAAATTTTATACACACACACACACACACACACACACATGTATATATAATTTAGACTAAAATATATTAATATATATTTGTATATATTTAACATATATATTTAGTCTACACAGTGCTTAAATTTAAAAAATGGCCTGTGTTTAGCCATTGGAGACTATCACATAAACATCCAGATTTCTGCTTCTCTAAAAAAACCAGCTGCTCTGGCAGTCAGACTGCCTTTACCCAAGGAGACAATTGGCTGGAGGTGAACTGGTGTCCCCATTCAATGGGGTACATGATCCTGAGTTGGGAAGTGAAATTTCTTTAGTTACCTGCCTGTCCCCTTTTACCAAGTAGGGGACTCTACCAATTAGGGGAAGGGAGAAAAGATAGAGGGATTAACATTCTAGGCAGCAGCAAACACACCTCGTTCTCTTGTTAGCCAGAACTGGTGACTAAGTTTGGCAAAAGTTTGCCATTCTTTACTGAGGCATGAATTCTCACTATCCCTTACCAGATCTATTTTGTGCCCATCAAATAATGCATCTATATCAAACATAAGTAGATTGTTGTAGTTTACAGCAGTACTACGGAGTATTTAGTTTTGTGCTTTGTAATATGACTTTTTAACATAAACACGATGAATTTTATTTCCAACCTGGCCTCATTTAGTGTAGTCTCAACTCTCCCGAGTGGGGCTGTTTCCCACCAGTAAGACTCAGAAGACTTGGCTTCCTTTTATGACTGGCTCCTAGTGTGTGCTCCTCATTGGCTCCCGACAGGACTGCGCTGTGTTACTTGGCTGATCCAGGGCCACCAAGGAGATGAAGCCACCTACCCCAGTGCAAGGCATAGAGGGAGGACTGCAAGCCAGTTAGACAGATCTGACACACATAAAGCTCAGCTGTCAAGAACATGACATCAATTCTAATGGCCTGCAGTGTTCAGTAACTGCGAACAGTATGGAATAGTACAAACAACATAGACGTAGGGAGTCAGGTACCACCAATTCCAATTTACCTCTATCTGCCCTAAACTTGCTCGAGTTAGTCAAACTAAGTCTCAGTTTTTTCATCTATAAAATGGGGGATTTAGCACTGGCACATATTAAGATTCCATAAATGTTAGTTATTCGTTTTATGTTTTCCATTTTACAGACAAGGGATCTAAGACTGAGAAAGGCTAAATAACTTTTCTAAGGTAGAATACATGGCAGAGCCTGCCCTTGAACCTTGGTCTTTCACTCCAAAGTCAATGCACTTAAACCACCATAGTGAATTATTTCACGGTATTTGCCTCTTGGGGCTGTTAGCATGATGTAAAGTGCTTAGCACTGTGCGAGAGTGTAGGTTTCAGTTACTGGCAGTGATTGCTATTAGAGATAAAAGAGCTCAACTGAGCCGAAAGGCTATCCAGAGGTTCAGTTACCTATGGACCCTTATTGTGACAGGGACCCCAATTCACAGGTAAATCTTTTCAGCCCCATTTACACATATAGATGTTAGTGTCAGCTCTGAATGTGAGAGACGATGATGGTAGTGGTGATGCTTAGTGACTAGAAAAGAAACATGACTTCATTAATAAAAACAAAATCGAAGACAGCTCAGTGCAGTGGAGCGGTGAGAATGGCTCTCCCCACTAAACATGCCTTTCTTGTCAGTTTCCAGACATATAATCCTCTCGCAGGATTCCTGTTCTTGCCTGGAAAGAAACAGGTGAGAAAGTGCAAGCTCTGTAGCCCTAATGTCTAGGAGGGTGTTACTTTTTGTGATGCAGGGATGACAATGAAACGACTCTCTAAAGGCAGTGGCGACTGCCCACAGCTTACTTGGGAGTCAGTAAAAACCTCGTTTTTCATACTAGCATTCGAGTGCTGACCTTTAAAATCACCACATCTGGGGAGAATGTGTGATTTCATGCAGAACATTTGAGGGCATGCCAAAGGATGAATGGCTGAGAATGTGCTCATCAGTTTTCTTCTCCTTCAAGGAGCTCAGAATTGCTTAGGTTTTAAAAGTTGGTTCTTGGGCACTTCTGGACCTATAGCATTTGCTTAAGTAAGTCTTCTGTGCAAAGTAGATTAAGCATATATATATAAATGGAATGCTTATCCATGCGCCTGGTATGAAAATGATGGGGGTGTGTGTGGGGGTGTATGTGTGTGTCTTCTCAGAGTGAAGTTTAGTCATTTCAAGGTAGCTAGTTACTAAGTTCAGCAAAGGGTCATTTAGAAAAAGATGAAATTGCTTTAAAAGAAGAGGCAAACTATACGAATGGCTTTGTTATGGAGACGTTGCATTGAGGCTCATGTACTACATCTGGGGTCCAAGGAGTAATACTGATGGAATATAAAACCAGCTTATGATTTATGAAACTCAAAATACCTGAAGGTCCAGAAGGCATTAAAAAGAGGCCTATTTGTATTCATAATATGCTTTTAGAAGAGCCACAGAATTATGTGGAAAAAAGAATTGGATGGATGGTCATCTCACAAATTCATCTCTAGGAGAAAATAGTGTCTGTCTGATGTTGTGTCATCATCTGCTAAATGAAGGTCTGGGCAGTGATGCCAAGAGAAACTCCTCGTAGCTGCTAATTCTGAGCAGTCTGGGCTGTGAGGCATTTCAGGGTTGGATCCATCACAGTCAGACTCCTCCATACCCTGACCAAGCACAGTTAGTGCTTTCTCTGGCTAGTCTCCAGTTGGCTCCAATCTGCAGAAACAGCAAACTGAAAAACTTCCCCCCGACATTTTCTGATGAGGATCCAGATGTCGGAATCAGTGGGTTTTCAGAGTTGCTGCTTGTTGTAAGGAAGGAAGCCAGAAGCCACTTAAGCACAAGATGGCTGAGCTTCTGCAGGAGACACCTGCCGATCAACCTTCCTTTTTACTCCCGAAGGCCTGGGAGGAGGCCAGCTCCTCCCTTCCTCACTGGCTTGGAGGACACTGGCTGTTTTTGAGGGAGGCAAAGAGAGAGATCAAGGAACAGATCTATTTCTGAAGCCATAAGTGAAAACTGATTTGATAGCTACAGTAGCAGAGGGGTTGTCATCTTTTTCAAAGCCTGTAATATTGGAAAATTTGCCGATGATAGTAATTACTGGTCTGGAAGATTGGCACTGACCTTGCTGGCTTGGCCAACTGGGAAACTCTTCTTACTTAACCATTTCCTTCTTTCCTTCAACATTTGCTGAGTACCTGCTATATGTCAGGCAGAATGGTAGTGACCAGATAGTAAACGACAATAACAAAAACCCAAGTCAGACCCTATCCCTGGCCGCAGGGAGTTCAGAGTCTGGTGGAGGGGAGAGGCAAGAAGGCTGGCAGTTTCAGTATGGACATGTGAGTGCTACACTGAAGGTGAGAAGGGGACCGCCTAACCTGGCAGACAAGCAGGAGTTCGGGAAGGGCGATGGGCTGTGACAAGAGCATTCCAGACAGAGGGAAATCGGTGTGCAAAGGCTTAGATGGGAAGCTGAAAAGAGCACAGTGAATCTGCGGGATTGCGAATAGTTCCCTGAGGGGCAGGTAATACGGGAGGAAGAAGGCTGAGAAATGAATCTGGAGGAGGCAGGGGCTGGGTCATGGAGGAGGGTCCTTTCTGCCGTGTGAAGAAGTTTGGACCTTTACTCTAGGGCCGTGGGGACAGTGAAGCTTTATAATTGGGTTACTATATGGCCATCGTGACCCGCCATTGCGCCTTGGGGACGGAGTGTCTTACAGTAGGTCTCATCAGAGTTTTAGGGGTGGACCAGTTGCTTGAGTGGCATTGACAGCAAATGAATGCTTGTCACTCCTGTTAAAGGGAATGAGAGATGTTTCTTTTTTCTTTTTCTTTTCCTGTTTAAATAAAGGAATACCATTAAAGCCTGATGTAAAAACTAGTAAATGTTAAATGATAATAAGTCAGGTGGCCTCCTTTGAAGTTCAAAAGGCTCTCAGATAAGCTGAAGAAGGGGCAATAAAACGGAAATGGCCAGAAGGCACTTAAACAAAATCATCTATTTGCTCTCGAAAGCAACCTAAAAAATATAGGAAACAGTTTTAAGAAACACACAGAAAAATCCCGCCTGAAACAGGGCTGCTGAAAATGGCCTGTGTCGATACATTCTTCAAAAAATGTTGTTTTCTGCTGACGCTTTTTTCTCCTGTGGAAGGTCCTCTTAGATTTGATGGTCGATTTTCCACAAGCTTTGCCACAATGTTTCCTCAGAGCTTAGGTTTTTACATTAATTCATTTGATGGCTGTTCTTCACCTGAGACAATATATGCTGTTTTCGCAGTTTAGGCCACTGTTTTCTAGCTGACAAGATATTGCTCAAATCTCAACCCTCCTCTTTTTCTCTGCTTGCTTTTGTCTGTCTTGGTTTGAAGAGGATCACTGGCAAAAGAGGCAGTCTCTACCGTTTCAAGTGGAGCCTGTGATCTGGCACATTCCTTAATTCGTCTTATCTTCATCTTCCTGTGATGTACATTTTGGGCTCCCTTAAGTCACCCTCACCCCAACCCCTCGAGGTTATTGTTTCCAGCAACGCCCTCCCCCTTTAAGAAGCTCTGTCAAAATTCTGACACAAGCTTCATATTCTTTGCATTCCGAGACAGTACGCACACTGCAATTTCAAGACAGAGAGAGGTTTGTCGTGGGATAAAAACTGCAGTTTATTATTATTATTTTTATATTAGTCTGATCTCCCCATCTTTTTGGCACCTTTCTCGAGCATAGAACCGTATCTTTAGCTACTTTTGAAATCTCGAGTAGACCTAAAATTTAATAAACATAAATTTAAAAAAAATGTTTCGATTACGTTGTGACTTGCCAAGAGCTGCAGTGATTTTCATTCAGAGGCGGATGGTAAAATATGAGTCAAGGTAGCTGTGTAGCTACAATTGCATAAGGCATTTGGACAGTGGTAGTTGGACTGCAGTGACTGGACTCCAAACCTGTGAACACAGGGGCAGTGACTTCCTTTTGCCAACGGGAGACTTCAAGATATGGTGTGAGTGGTCTGTGGTTACAGAGCAGCTATAGCTCCGGGACTGCAGATGACCAGTGTCTTCGAGTTCTTAGTTTCTAGCATTTCTTACACTCTTATTTTACAAAGGACTAGCTCAGGGAAAAATAATGAAGCATGAAAAAGTTCCCTTTCTGCTATGTCTTAAAGCCCAGGCCCAGAGAGCTTTCCCAGTCAGGACCCCTTGCTCTGCAAACATAGCATTGGGGTTGTCATTGCAGCTAATGTGATCTGGCTTTATGTGTATTTATGTATACTCTTAAGAGTATTTGCTAAATGGTCAAAGAAACAACAAAAATTGATATCGGATGCGAAATTTCCTTTCTTGTGCCGTTTGAGTGATGGCTTAAACAAGGCAGCTTCCATTTTCACTTTCGTTTCCAAATTTTTGTTGATTTGTATTGCTTTAATATTTCTATCCTGAAACTTCCTGCTTAGCTATCTATCAAACTTCGCTCCTGTTCCAACCCTAGCATCATTTATAATTTAATCAACATTAAGGGAATTTGGGGCAAAAGTGAGAAGATACTGCTGCTTGTAAACTAAATTTTGATGTAGCTAAAATTCAAACTCTAGTATCTGGGGATGAGTGGTAGAGGGTGAGTGAGTGAAAAGGGGACCCTGAGTGGTCTCCACCTTTTTAAACAATTAAGTGTATTCTTTGACATATCAGCTGTTCGAACTAAGATGGAAAAATGTTAGAGAAAACACTGTGGAAACAAGACTATGAGACACAGAGTCTCTTTCATGTGTTTTTATCTGCACTTAGTTGAGGTGCAGACACCTGATGTTAGGACATCTTCAAGTGGCATTTTTCCCTTATGGAATTAATCCTCTTGTTACATGGACACCAAATAGAACAGAACAGATGCTTATTAGATTGTGTGGGGGCAGTGTTCTGGAGGTGTTGGCTTTAGAGCCGTTGAGCTTTTATTTGCTAGATACTGAAGTGGTAGTGGTGGGGAGGGCAGTGGGCACAGAGCCTGAAAGGGTGCTGGGGTAGTGTGAGTAGCTGGAGGTATTTGGGGAGTTGAGATAATAGCTATTAATATCCATTCTGGAAGTGTTTCAGTATTTCAATGACAAGAACTGCTGTGACAGTATGACTGGCTGATAGGGGCCCTGCATCCATAAGTGCACGTATTAATGAGGAAAGAATGTTAGATTTGAAGTTAGGAAACTTGAATTTGACTCCTAGCTCTGCCAACTATGAGTTGTGGAATCACTCGGACATTGAGCCTCTATTTTCCCATCCATAAAATAGAAATAATAATAACTGCTCTGTCTCAAGTTAGTAGTAAGATAATTCTGTAGTAAGATAACATAAATGAAATACTTTACTAAGCTGGGAAGGCTTCTGGCTAAGTTTCTTTGTCGTCTTGATATTTGAGCATCATTGTCGAATTCTGTTGTTTAGCGATAACTTCAAATATGAAAGTGTTTATGGTTTTTTACTCAAATATATTTCTGTACTTTTTGAGTTATTGGGTTTGCTTTTGTGTGTTTTTCTTGTTTGCCTCTTATGTTAGGGTTTGGGCTTGGAAGTTACATAAGTAAACTTTGTTTGAGCTATGTATAAGGTAAGGATAAATAAGACCTGAGTGAGGGCCCGAGGGATTCCTTTATATGTAAAGTAAATCAAATTTAGCCCATGAGCTTTTGTTATGTTTAGTACATCTCAGTTTGGGCTTTTTCAAACTCTCTTTGCTAGCTTCTTGCTTTTTGCCTGTGTCCTGAATATGTGGATAATGGAATTCTAGATGTAGAGTGATGTGTGAGAATATTTAAGAATATACCTACCAATATGTAAAGACTAAATTTTTAATGAAGGTAGTAGAGAAAATATATCACTCACTCTCTCACTCTCTCACTCAGGCATTTATTAAATGACTTATGTAGCCACGTTCTTGGAGAAAGGACACCAGGCTTCTTCGGAGGTTTGCGTGTACCATTTTAATCCAGTTTAAGTATTTAGCATGACTCTCAGAAAGAGGTTATATAACTATTTCCTGGGATGCAGGGCATGAGATAAGTGGGAGGCGAAAGGACCCTTTTAAGAGGAAATTTGGAACAGTGCATTTCTTTTCCATCAAGAATCTTTTAAAAAAATTGTTCATCTCTTTAATGGAATATGTGCCTTCGCAAGAGCATCAGTTACCTAACACCAAACATAAGAAGGATTTTGCATCGTGTGCTTCTGTAAACCACCATGTGTAACCAGTATATATTTTGCTGGTGTGTTCAGTCTCTGGACGTTTTTCCCTCAAGTTGTCACCTAGTGCCCGTTTGGTTAGGCTAGAACTGTAGCATGAGAGGTGTACTACCAATAGTGATCTGAAGATGGCAGCATTGGGCGACCTATCTCGTTTTCCTCCGCACATGCTCTGAGTTAGGTGTCCTATAGCTTGTTCCCACAGCAGTGTTTGGATTTCACATTGTCACTCAGACTTTCTTCTGCTGAATGACTGTATATATGTAAATGACTGCTTTTCTTCTGTGTAAGAGGTCTGATCTATCATTCTTGCTTTGGTTTTCAGTTAATGATTATATGTAATTATATTCAAATAAAATATTTATAAATAATTACATGTAATTAGTGGTATGTAATATTTGGAATTCATAAACGTCAGATTTGATGAAAGATACCCTATAATTTGGGAGGTGTTAGTCTTAGTATTATTATTTGTTTCTGTTTAAAAGACATTAGTGGCCAAGAATCTGCAATTCTCTTTTACCAGTGTTCTTCTCAGGTTCAGGGTTTTTTGTTTGTTTGTTTGTTTTCTGTTATTTATTTTTTAATAATAGGTAGAATATTTATTTGACAAATCTCAAGGGAATTTATTATAGAGCCACGTCTGGAGAATCCTGTGAGGAAAACAAATGATATTTTCTTGAAATTTTTGGAAGCAATTAGTTCTTCTTGAATTCTGAAAAGTCTTCAAGGGGTTGTCCAGTGTAGCTCTAAGCAGGCTTTACAGTTAAAACCAGACAGAAGATGTGTGCATATGTCCCCTCCTCCACATCAGTGATCATGACCAGGGCACCCTACATTCCGGAGTCTCCACCAGTATTGAAAACAGAAAGAGAATAATTATTCTGAGAAAGTCTGTAATTCAAATTGTGTCAACACCTGAGTTTCAGGTACATTTTACCATTTCTCTTGATCTGTTTGCCACACATGGAGCTGCAAATGGAAAACTGTCTCAGAGCAAATGGTCTAGTTCTCTGGGGAGAGCGGACCGTAGAAGCAGCATCTAGATGCCTTCCTTGATTGAGGACAACAGGAAACCAAAGGGAAAGGTAAAT
>NW_006443138.1:8978862-8990519 GCF_000325575.1 Pteropus alecto
GTCAGAGATTCTGGAAGGGTTCCCAGACAAGATATGGGGCCAGGGAGCTTTCCTATGTGCAGACTGTGTATATGGAATGCCAGAATTTCTCAGGGCACCCTCAGCCTCTTTTACTTAGGTCATAACCATGTATTCATTGATGTAGCATAAGGAAAATCAAAGATGCTCTTAATAGGCTTACACAAAGGCTCCTGTAACTGGCTCCATATGTGTGTTTTAGAGGCTTTAGAACATGACAGCACTTTTTTTAATGCAATGTTAAGGCTCCAAGGATTTTATATCACATGCCATAAATATAATATAAATTAGAGAAATCAGCTAAAGATACATTAAGAAGAGGCTATGAGATTCTAGTTTTCCTGTTTTAGACCTTTATTTCTCCATTTTTTGCTTGTAAGGGAAAATCATGCATCTATTCATCTTTTCCTTAGAAACTTTAAAGTGTGATAGATATCGAGCTCTTTAAAATACTGAGCTCTAGATCTCTTAAATGTCACCATCTAGACTGGTCCTGGGTAAATCACTTCATCTCTTTAAACTTGAGTTTTCCTTTCGGTAAAATAGGAGGCTGAACTTCCAGTCTTCTTGTTCTATGACTGTGTGATCACTTCTCTTCGTTGTGCTCAGCATAGTGCAAAAGTTTTTGGAGGACAGACTTGAGGGCTATATTTTAACTTTTCAAAACATATTCGTGTCTCCTGTTTTGGTTCTTTCCATGAGGCCTTTGTGATATTGACTTCTCCCAATCTCCTGCTACCCCTGCTTCAAAGTCATATTCAAAGAGCCACTCAACTCTCTTGTCTCTTGGCTACCACTTCCTTCTAACTGGTCTCTCTGCTTTTACTCTTGCCCTGCTGAGATCTATTCTTTAACCAGCACGAGCATGATCTTTTGAAAACTTAATTATAACATGTTTGTCTTTGCCTAAAACCTTTTGATGACTTCCCACGGCCCTTAGAAATACAAATACATTCCTGCCTCAGTGCCTTTGAACTTCCTCTGCTGGGAACACTTTTTCCCTTAGATCTTTGCACAAAAGGCTGCTTTTCAAGCAGGTTGCAGCTTAAATATTACACTCTCAAAGAGGCCTTCTCTGACCTCTAAAACAGCCATGTCTTCTGCTTGATATCTGATGCATTAACCTGTTTTTAAAAATTTATTTAGCATATTCTACCTGAGATTATCCCATATATTGATTTTTGTAGTTATGATTGCTTGTCTCATCTCAGTATAGCACATGTGCTTCCTGAGATTGGAGACTTTATTGCTGTGTTCACTGCATATCCTTAGCAGCTAAAGCAGAGTTTGGCAGATAATAGCTGCTCAAGAAGTGTTTGTAGAATAAAGGAATGAATGAATGGATGTCATGGGCATGAAACCTACATGCTAGAGAGGTTGTGGTCACATAGCTAATTAAAAGCAGGCCAAGACTCAGGTCTCATCATGTGTTTCTATCCTCCAGGTCATGCTGTCACACAATAAGCCTACCTGACACATAATTCTTTTATTCACTATTTGTTTATTTATTCACTAAATATTTATGGAGCTCTTATTATGTTTCAGACACTATTCTATATCAATGGTTTTCAACCAGGAATGATGTTGCTCCCCTGGGAACATTTTTCAATATCTGGTGACATTTTTGGTTGTTACAACTGGGGTGGGGCATTCTACTGGCTTCTAGTGGGTAGAGGCCAGGGATGCTGCTAAACATTCCACAACATGCAGGACAGTTTCCCCCTCTCCCTTGTGGATAATTACTCAGCCTGTAATGTCAATAGTGCTGAGCTTGGGAAACCCTGTTCTAGATGAACAGACAGATACCTGCTCTCATGAAGTTTACAGTGGAGAGTGAGGAGACATGACAAATAGTACATATTATACATAAAGAAATTGAAGGCCATGTCAAAGAAGTGGTGTGATGGAAAAGAAAGAAAAGTCAGAACAGAGTAAGGAGTGCTGGTGGGCACTGTGGGTGATGGGGGTAGGAAGGGCTATAATTTTAGTTTCCTCGGGAGGTGAACTAGGAAAGGAAGCTTTGCCTCTGGAGGTTCAGCTCCATGACCTGAATTGACCAGTCCTTCGGGTCCAGCCCAGCGCTGCCTGTCATTGACCCAATCGACTTCAGATTATTCTCACACTGAAAAAATATAAAACCCTCCTGAACCAAGGGCATCTTAGTCTCTAAATAAAAATAGAGAGAAAACTGCCGTAGCCTAGAGATAATAATTATTTTTCTGCCCCTTTTCGGAGTGTTCAAACTGTCCCCTTTCTCGACACCTTCAGTGCTCTTGCATCACTAATATAGGACAGTGTTAATTTGATGCAAGTTTTATTGCTCATTGTCAGCTTCTCACTTTTCTCTCAGAGTAAAAATAGTGTGATTTCAGCCCCTCTCAAGAGCATTGTGAGCTTTTGGTTGTACAGAGGTTTCTGTCTGTCTAGTTTGATTTCCTGAACTCTATAGAAACAATTGCAGGTTTTAAATATCTTGGGAAAGCTATAGTAGTTGATGCTGGTAAAACTCAGGTCAATGAAATGGTTATTGTATATATTTATATATTTATCTATGCACACACACATACTTATATATGTATGTGTGCATAGATAAATATATAAATACATATATACTTATATATGTATGTGTGTGTGTCACACATACATTGTATATGTATGTGTGTGCGTGCATACATAAATGTACATTTAAAGTCTCGCTAAAAAAATCATGTGAAAATTGTGGTTTTGGTAGTATGGTAGGCATGTACTTGCTTTCTTGGTCTCTCTCCTGTTTCTTTACCACAATTCTTTACCAAGCATTGGCACCTAGTAGGTACTCAACAAATATTTATTAAATGAATAAACAAACTACAAAAATTAGTTTGGGATTGTTGGATTCCAAGTTATTTTTTCACATTTGCATCAAGTTATATCACTGAAATACAACTTGTTAAATATTGCAGCATATTCTTATGGCATTATCACTGTGACATATTCATTCATTTCTAAATGTTTTTCTATTTTTAAAATTATTGCAGAGGTTATGATGTGACTCATAGGGTTTCTGAATCTAGTAAGCATAAGACTTTTAGTAGTTAATACCTTTTCTGTATATATTTAGCCTAGGGAGGGATTATTAAGCAAGAGAATAGATTTCAATGTATGTTTTTTATTCAAATATATTTAAATCGACATTGTTGAAGAAATTATGTACAGTTCACCATTTTATTTTGGGTGCCATTTTATTCTATACAAGAACTTGTTGACCAGTTCTCTGGATATGTGTTGATTTTTTTTTAAGTGCTATTTCTTCACAATCGAGTTTGGCCTTTGCAAGCAAGAAGGGCAACTGCGGGCATATGGAGCTGGACTACTTTCCTCCATTGGAGAATTAAAGGTATGAAGCTGTGAATGAAAGTATCCTTCCTAAGCAAACTGGTTCAAGGTCATGGAAAATATTGATTTGTTTGTCTACACATTTCTTCTTGCAGATATTCCATAAATATTTAACACAGAGAATTTGGCACCTCATATATGGGTGCCGACCTAACTTTTTGCACTTCTGAAAATGGGTCATGCCTTTCTGGGTTTGTGGTGTGACTCAAAGGAATGAGCAACCATGTGCACAATCAACACGAATGACAAATGTATGCTCAAATGTTGGCTAACAAATGACTTGCCTAAATTTAGTACTGAAAAGTGGGCAGTGAACTAGCAGTGATTCTACTGATTAGAATTTCCTTGTTAGGGTGGCTTGGGTGCTCTCATTTCCGTCACCCCTGTGGCTTCCATGGACTCCCTAATATTTATTTCCCAAAGGAGAATTTGAGATTATTTTAGCTTTTTTAAAATTAATGTGTATTAAAACATTTGTAGACATACATAATTTAGAAAAAGCACCTAAATAAACATGGTCTGAGAAGTATCTATTATGTGTAATGATGCCTAAGAAATGCTATATATTTTTTTGCCTTAAAATACAGTAAAATGATTGTTTATCTATAAGTGTTGGTGCCTAGGGCATCTGATAATTTAAATATTCTGGTTATTTAAGAATTACTATATATATCATGTTTTGTATGGTAAGTTTTAATGACTTTAGACTGCGATGTGGTATATGATCTGGAAATGGTACTGAAAATTTAATCTTGCTTTGATTATTCAGACCAAGATCAGGATTATGGACTATCCTAAGGCTTTATTTTGAGTATTGATTATCTTTACATAATATAATTGGGAAATATATGATAATTGGAATTTTTTGGTTGTTTCTATTCTTGAAAGATGCAATTTAACTGTAGTTTTATCAAATCCTCTCACTTTATGACTCCATCCATTCATTCTCCAAACATCTGGTTGAGCACCTACTACATGATATACTGTTCCAGGCACGAGGGGATACAAATAAAAATAATAATGATGAAGAATAAGAACAAGAAGAAAATAACAACTACTTCAATGGACACTTAAATAAACCTTAATATTTTAGGCTCTTTAGATACATAAACCCACTTAATTCTCATAACAACCCAATGAGATAAGTAATATTATTATCACAGATGAGAAAACTGAGGCATAAGGACATTAAAGAGCTTGCCCAATGTCACACAGCTAAGAAGTGCTGGAGCTGGACTCAAGTCCAGGCAGTCTAGGCTCCAGATTCCGAGCCTTTAACCACTAGGCTACACTGCCTAGGATCCCTGTTATTAAGGGGTTTACATTCTAGTGCAAGAGATAAACAGTGTGGCAATGTACCTGGCACATATTAGGCCATGCCTGGGACAGCATCCTGATGAGAGCTTGCTGCCTAAGCTGATTCTAGTGGAATAGAAAGGATGAATAAGGAGAGGATGAAATGCACAGATTAGTCATTGGGTAGCAGTGTATATGCTCTTGTCAAAGCCTGGCCCATTTAGCGAGCTACCTAAGGTTAGGCATGGCTGGAATAGATGAATATTTAACATAATCAAAGCCTGATGTAATGTGATGATTTTTTTTTTTTTTTTTTACTAAATTCTCACCCAAAATATCCATTTGGGGTTAATCTCAGTGTAGTATCCAGAGTCCACATCAATAGCATGATGTCATATCCCTGAAAACCCCATGCCTTCTATAGAGTGCCTCTCGATTTCCTTGAAAAAGGAATTAGCCAGAAAACAATGTAGCTCTTGAGCTACATCTATTTACATTCTCCTCAGAGGGTTTATAAATTACACCAGAAACAAAAGAAACAAATCTCTCTCATTGCCCCAACTTTCGACAGGGTCCTCTGGTCTGGTTAATGAGGCATGTGTAGGCAGCATTGGGGTGAATCTGTTGTTTTTGTTCCTATCAGTGCGGACAGAATCATCTGGAAATGGAAATCAGCCCGAAATATGTACACCGAAGGGCATTGTCTGCCGTGGATCTTCTTGTTCTGGTCCATCACCTCTGGTCATTAGCATTCTTCCATTCTCAAATTTCAACACTCCAACATCCCTATGATTGCAACTTCGGACCGTTTTTACAATTCAGAAATTCTTTCTATAAGAAATAACTTCTGATTGTTCACAGAGAATACATAACATGATGCAGATGCTTTTCCATAGCACCCATTCCCTCACCGCCATCCCCCCGCCCCTGGCCAGCTCTGTGTAGGCATCAGAGCCCTCTCACAACACTTCTGAACACTTCTAATTTTTATTCGAATGAACGAATGATAGTCCTGGACCCAGGTAAGGATAACTTTATTAATAGCATTATAATAATTCTAGTATAAAAACACATTTACAATTTTGAATGTAGTCAGCTAAGTTATTGGAGCTTTTGGTGTAGACTTGATAACCTTTACATAAATATCCACAATTCCCTTTCTCTCCTTGAACAGAACATATTTTAAAATTTGTTAAATTTTTAACAAAAATTTTGTCGAGGCTAGGTTTTCCTGGGCATAAATGTTGCATTTCAGAGCTGGCCAAGTACTTCCAAGTAGTATATCTAGAGTTTGTGGGATAACTTTCATTTTTCCTTTTTTTTTTTTTTGCGATAACAATGCTTCCTCTAAAACAATTTTTTGACAGAATTTTGACAATTTTTACAACCCAATTTGGCAATAGAAATGTCAAAATATTTTTATCTTTGGATATAGAAACAAAAAATACGGAAAAGCTTGTAAAAGCTAACAATCTGATAACCATGAAGACGATTAAAAAAAAAAATCAGCAATGGTTGCCCTCTCTTTTGTCCCAATTATCTGTTCTGTCATGAACTTTCAGGAATTCTGAAAGTATGTTTGGGTAGGGCTTTTCCATACCTTCATCACTGTGGAGAGCAGCTAATAATGAGCTAAGTCATCTGGAAAACCGACTTAAAAAAAGGTTGAAAATATAACTGACTGCAATTCACCCACAGTCTAGCATATGTCTTTCCTTTCACATTCTTTTTCTCTCTGACCCAGAGTTGACCTAATTATAGATCTCTCATTTAAAATTTGTATTATTTACTCCTTCATTCAATTATTCATTTTATTAAAAAAAAAATTGAAGGTCTCAGATTTCAAGGAAGTTGGAGTCTCTAGTAGTGAGGGTCTAAGAAAGTGACTTATATGGGTCTGTTGAATCCAGTTCTCTTGGAGAAGTAAGTGATGTTCGTTTCATATTAGGTAGCAAAGGAAGTGGTTGCTAATCAATGAACTGGCTGAGTCATCTCAAAAAGTTAATCTATCTCAAAAGCAAAAGGCAATTTCTCCTTTTTTCTCCCCATGGGTAATTGTAAAGTCTGGTTCTTTATTTCCTTAAGGGCAAAGATTAGATTTTTTTTTTTTGGTAAATAGCCTTAGCATTAACCCCACAGTAGTCACGGGACTATTACATAGAAATAGATCTGTTCTGTTTTTCAGGTTTTGATGAAGCTAATGGTTTTAAAAAAATTTAATTATTATTATCTTTTGGCTTCAGTTTGAAGATATCCTTGCACAGTGAATTTATTGTACTGCTGTTTTATAGCTATTAATCAGCGTTCACAGAACAGGTTTATATTTATTACAGTCATCTGTATTTACTACCATTTGCAGCAACTCTGTGAGGTGTTCAGAATTACTGCCAGGCTGTAGCAAAGACACTTGAGACACCTTGGGTTCTCTAAGGACATCTGGTATTGTCAGCGGCGTGCCTAGAGTTAGGACTCAGTGCTTCCGAGCTCCTGCACACTTACCCTGCTCAGCTGGCTCATGCCTCCCATCCTTGTCCTGTTTTCCCTCTCCTGACAGCACTGTTAGTAGTGACTGAGCAAGTGCTGGAACATTGGGACCTGGAAATGGGACTTTAGCCTTCACGAAAGGATTGCTTGTAGTGGGAGTTGGTTCCCTTGCCCCTGCAGCTTCTTTAAACCAATGAAAATTTCAGGATCCTGATTAAAAAAAAGCACAATGCCATTGTCACCTAATCTGGCAATACGGATGCCAGTGCCATGTTGTGCTTGATTAGCAGCAGGGACATTTGAGGGAGGTTCAAAAAATTTTACCTACTACATACATACATACATACATACATACATACATACATACATACGTGCATATACAAAAGTATATATTTGTTGTCCTCATGTAGGAAAAGATGATTTTAGTGTGAGTGTAAGGGTGTTTGCAAACTTTTATTCAGAATCTAGGGTCCAAACTACCTATAAACCTGACTTCACACTTGAGTTTTTCTCCAACTTTAACCAGTCCTAATATAGAGGGTGAGGTTCACAGGGTTTATATCTAGACTGTTTGAGGTGATAACTTTGTCATTGCAAGGCAAGGAGAAGGAAGATTTTAAATTGGTGAATCAAGGGCAGGCACTGTTGCAGTGTAGGACCTGGAGGTCTCATAGCTATGGCCATGTTTATTTACCTGTGGGCTCTAGACTCTTGAGGAAGAGGAGCCGCACCAGGAGTGACAGCTGTGGCTGAATACATATGTACACCAAGCACCATCCTGAGACTAAATTAGCAATGATAAATATATCGAGCGCTTCCTATGGGCCAGGTACTTTGCATGCATTACCTTGTTTAATTCTTACCACAACCCTGGGTTACAGATACTATTAATATTCCCATTTTCCAGATGAATACTGGAATAGGTTTATAGAGGTAGGATAATTTGCCCAAAGTCATGTAGGAGCTTTCCCCTAACACAATTGGATTCAGGGAAATATTTGATGTTGAAAAGAGATTTTTTAATTTAAAAAGCTAGAATGGCAAATAAGTATTAATTTGTGCTCTGAAACCAATTAGTTAGTAATGACCATCTTTGTTGAGGAGGGTGGGAAGGCCGTACCCAGAATCAGTAGCAAAGACTGCTGTGGTCAATTAATGCTGACTGGGGTGGAGGGACAGGATGCGGGTATGAGTGCCATGTCTGTGAAGGCCCTGCTAAAACAGTATTGCAAGAAGAGCTTTACAATTCATAGAGGTCAATCTTTTCCATTTATCAAAGGGGAAATGGTCCTAACCAGAGGAATTTTTACTCATGTAATATGATGCCTCTGGGACAGCTAGTTTTAGAACCCAGGTCTCCCAGCTGCCAGTCCCTTGCCCTTTAGCATTATGGGTAAATCCAAAACAACCCCTTTAAAAGAGAGGTAAAAAAAAACTTTTAAAATGACTTGAGAGTAACAGACTGTCAGCCAAATTCTCTCAGCATTATAAAGCCTCTCTCTGCAGAAAGTTGGATTAATTCTTACAGACTTCAGCGTACCTGAAGAACACTTCAGGAAGGATTCACCACAGAGTTCCCTGGGGACATCCGCAGTTTGGCTTGATGTTTACAGAGAATCCACTCTGGACATAGAAGAGAGAGCATGATAGTTGCTCTCCAAAACCCTGAGGCTTAGAGAGAGACATGGATAGTAGTTGAGGCACAAACTCTGTAGGACTTCACTCCAGAGTGCAGAGGATTTTGGAATTAACAAAGGCATGGATGCTTTTTATAGTCCTTATGTTACACTCTAGTATTCAGAAACAGGGGGCCTCCTGGGCTGCATGGATGTTCCTGGCAGTCATCACACAGGAGACCATTTATAGGTGTGATCGCTACTTCATTTATTAGTCTCGCTCACTGGCTGCTCCTTTAGCTCCAGGCTCTTGTCATTCTCCAGGCCAATCTTTGGGTACCATTATCGCCCTTATATTTGTAACAGCCACAGAGCAGCCGTGGTCCCATATTCCATGAATAGAGAGGTCCTCAATAGATAACCAAGATATTGGACATGTCAGGTTCCTGAGGATAGACTGCATTTTTGAGAGCTTAGAACAATCAACTTCCAGTTTTTCCTCTGAATATTACATGAAGCAAGTATGATTTGTATTGTCTAATGGTTTTTGCCTCAAATTATAAGTTGTGAATTCAGTGAATTTTCTTCAAGTCTTGGACAGAGCATCCTGTCCTCTGGAAGTTTTCTTGGTCTGCTCTCATCCTCTTTACCATTTAAAATGACTAAACGAGATCATCTGAATTTCCAGTGGAGTTGTTACATGATATATGTTTTTAAATCTATGCTTATTCCAGTCTCTGTTATTGCATGCACACATTCTGGAGGCATCCTCTACACATAGTGTCTGCTAAGGTGGCTAATTTCCTATCAATGCATTGCAGGCCCTAGTGGATGAATTTTACTTCTTTCTCGTGCTTGTCCTCGACCCAGTCAAAAGTCTTGGGCTCAGCAGGGATGCCCTAGGGTAGCTGTGGCTTAAATGTTCTTACAGCCTGTTCTGCTTTGACTCTGCCCACGCTCTTGAATGTGGGGCTGAGAGAATAGAAAGATCAAGGACACTGAGTCAGTCATATTCCTTCCTTTAATAGGTACTGATGGATGGATGAACAATAAGAGCAACATACTGAAGTATAATGCTACCAGAAAATATGGCTGCAAACACACGGCAAGCTTATAGGAGGCCTTTTCTTTGTAGAGGAGCAACAGCTCTCATGAAAGGACAGTTTGTTTCTTGAAACCAAAGTTATTTTAAAAATGTGGACAGAATTATTAGTCATGTGAAACCCAAATCCCCTGATGTTCAGTGCACTGCACTGAATCTAGCACAAATGCATTTGGAGGTGTAGTGACCTTCTGCTTATAATGAAGTTGTTTGTGGGCCAGAAAAATGAGTTTATCTCATACAGCGTAGGGCCATGTGCCTTTTCTTTTGCATGTCAGTCCTTTGGTTCACAATTATATTTTCAAACTTTGGGAACCACAGCCTTCTTCATGGACGGCTGCAAATCATTCCATGTGTTTTAAAATTGTTGGGGGAATGCACCAAGAATACTGAACAGCAGAGGTTTTTCAACATTTCTCTGGGAAACCTTAGCAGTTAGAGATTGAGAAAGTAGAAAAGTGCTTTGGGTGGAATCCAGAGGCTGGAATAGAATGTGTCTTCAGAAATCACCTAGCCCAAACTTCTCTGAGGAAGTGGAGGCACAGAGAGGTGAAGTAATTTGCCAAGGTTGCCTGGTTAGATGGCAGCAACATCTGGAATAGAGCCCAAGGTTTTGAACTCCCAGTTCAAAAGTTGCTGCTATCCCCTTTCCCTCTCCCAACGAATTTACCCTTTCAATTAAGAAAGAGATAGACTCTAGTGGAATATTTATCAAAATATGGTTCACAACCACTTAAGTCTGAGTCATCTTAGATGCCTTTAAAATGCAGATTTCTAGGGTTCATGCAGACCTACCGAATAAAATCGAGGCCTGGGTATCTGTATTCTTCACAAGCTCCTTAGTGATTCTTCTGGACATTCCATTTGAGAATCATGGATTCACAGTCTATAAATAGGCAGGTGGCACATGGCAGAAAATGACCACTAAATTTTCACATCACTGAGTTTATATTGAGAATCCAGTCCTTCGTTGTTCCTTGCTATTCTTTGGGCCAGTCATGTAATGAGCTGAATGGAGCTAATGATGGTTTGAAGAGTAATTACACTGGCTTTCCTGTTTTCCTAATGCCTGCTCTGGGCATAACTATAACTATTAATACTAGCTCTTTTTTTCCCACCTGGAAATATTTATCTGCTATATTTTGCTCTGCTGTACTTGGTACAAGGTAAATGAATACTTCGCAAATATCCTCAAATATACAGACCCGCTCCAGACTCTGTTGCTACATAGTACCTGGCCTCAAAATGTCTCTCAATGAGTCTGCAAATAGTTTAGTCAGAGTCCCAATTACCTCTCCAGGCAGGTAATTATTACTTCTGCCATTTAAGTGAAATTTTAGTACATTGCTTATAGCAATAAATTTAGGACCATATTTATGCTCTCCCTGCTTCTTCCATTCATAGCATAGGTTGAAAATTCCACTTCTGTTGAGATACAGCTTTGAATTGTTCTTCAGTGTGAATTTGGCTGATAATAAGTAAAAAAATACCATAATCTCAGTACTGAACAGACTTAAAACAACAACAACAAAACAACAGCAACAACCCCCCTAACACTCAGTTTAGCCCACATATGAGAGAGTTTCATATTTCATGGCTGACTAGTAACTGAGCAGTTCTATGAAATCACTGAGCTATGTTGTGGAAGTGTGACGTCATAGCACTTCAGAAGTCTCATTACGGAGTTTAATGGGTTTTGTGGTATGTTTTGCAGCATGCTCTTTCTGACAAGGCATGTGTGAAAGCCTTTGACCCAAAGACAATTT
>NW_006443138.1:8990530-8991109 GCF_000325575.1 Pteropus alecto
AGGAATGCCTTATCACCACCTTCCAGGAAGCCTATTTTGTTTCAGAAAGTTTTGAAGAAGCCAAGGAAAAGATGAGGTAAATTTGTTTTTCTCGCACCTAGAGAAAATAACTTCTTATTTTCTTGGCTCTGTTCCTTCCTTCTGTCTATCTCTTGTACCAGTGAAGGTCGATCGCATATCCTTCTATTTCTGTTTATTTTGCAGGGACTTTGCAAAGTCAATTACCCGTCCCTTCTCAGTGTACTTCAATCCCTACACACAGAGCATTGAAATTCTGAAAGACACCAGAAGTATTGAAAACGTGGTGCAGGATCTCCGCAGCGATTTGAACACAGTGTGTGACGCCTTGAACAAAATGAACCAATATCTAGGGATTTGATGCCTGAGACCAGTGTTGTTGCCAGAATAATCTTTTTGGGGTTTAGGCAGTCAATGTCATCATATAACACTAATGACCATCTGTTTCATGGCTTGGCTAGTTAGCATGCAATTCTGTATATCTCTATCTACATGTAACTTACCGTGTTAATATGTGAAATACCAGAAAGAACCCAATAACAGGTAACCAATCATTGTATG
>NW_006443138.1:8991153-8997810 GCF_000325575.1 Pteropus alecto
GCTTAGTGTCTCTAACCAAGCTGCATCTATGTAAAATTTGTGACAAATAGCCCTCTTATGATTCTTGCCTATGACCTTTTTCTTCTCAGATCTGAGCCTTTCCTCTGTATTCATTAGATAAAATGAAAATAGCAGTGAACCTGTTTCTATTTTCTATAGTATCAGTGCTTTCATAGCATTATTTGAGATAAGCCCAGAATTGTGTGAAACTTCCCATCACATTAACAAAGATTCAATATTCTGTTTCAAAAATTGTTGAGGTGACACACTAGTTGGAATGATTTTTAGGTTGAAGATTTATACAATGTAAGACAAGAGAGCTTCTTATAAATGGAATATATAGGGTGCGCTGACCTTGTAGAAACTGAGTTGTGACGTGCTTCCCAAGGTATTTTGGAAGAAAATACTTCCAGAAAGGACATTAGGAAAGACTAGACAGTGGGGAATAAATTTCGAGACTATTAATTTTATGCTGGAATAAAGCGAATTATCATGTTCAGATGTTTAACCCATTTCTCTTAGAGGACACTAAAAATCATAGAGCTTTGCTTTCAAAGATGTGAAAATTGAGTCTCAGAGATGTTAAGTGATTTTTCCAAAGTAGCACAGTTAGATGTGCAATGACATTTATAGCCCATTGTATATTGCTTTTGGATTGCTAAGAACTTAGTAAATGCATGTTTTTATGTATAGTCAGAGAACGGAAACTAATGCTTATCAAAACTAATGTTTATCAGTAAACATGACTTGTTTTGTGATTAAGGCTTGCCAAGAGTACGGACTTTTTCTCTTATAGGCCCAAACCAAGCCAGATCTCTGGGAGTCTGTCTATTTGCCCAAAATTTGGGCAAATTTGGGCAAACAATAGTAATACACCACAAATCTCTGGTTATGCTTGCCATAAGAGGTATAATAGGGCGATTAAGTGAAAAAAAAAACAAAAAACCCCCAAAAAAACTGCTGAACAAGAGAGTGAATTTCATCTTCGGATTTTCTTAACAAACATAACACTGTTTCCCTAATTCTGCTTTGAAGGCACGGAATCCTGGGGGGCATGAAAGAGGAGATGAGAAAAAGTAGAGGAGGGAAAGATGTTGAAATGACTTTTAAGTTAGCTATTCTAAAATATTTACTAAAGAAATTTTCTAGGATGTTCTTTTAATAAGAAATTACATATAATTTCAAACTAATTCATACTCTTATAAGGGCACACGATTAGTCAGAAATATTTGGACTAAATATATTCAGGAAGAACATGAGAAAGAGTTAAAACATACATCAGAGAAAAGGAAAATTAAAATGAAAAATCAGAGTTTGGAATATTGTTTATCTTAACTATTTGTTTACCTTAACTGTAGATCTTTCATTCCTGCAGGATTCTCAGAACAACTGAATTTTTGAAAAAGGATTTGGTGGATAGAATATGAAAGTCATGCAATTTAAATGCTATTCTAGGTGAAAGAGATGGTAGCTTGAAAAATTATTGGCAGAAGAGAAATTATGAGCAAGCTGAAACAAATTAAAGGATAGTTTCGGTAGTTTATAGATCCATAAATACATAGTTTCTTATATTTTGCTTTGCTAAATCTAGATATCTTGAATAATTATTTACTTATAAATACTAATCCAGAAATTTCTAGAACTACTTGCTGAATTTTCTCAGAGGAAAAAATTGGCTAAGAAACTCTTAATGTCTGGTCGTCCGTGTTGTTTCCATCACTTGGTGTTGCTTTAGAGACCATTAAAAAGAGACCCATAAGTAATCATTAAGCTTTTCCCTTCTAGCCCATGAAAGGGAGCCTCTTAAATGTATTGAAGAAACAATTATGTTTAATTGTAAATAAATTCCCTCAATAAAAATAACATTCGAGCTGTCTTCTGATTGGCTTATAGTGGAATCTTCAGTTTTCTTACATGTACAAAATCTGTGTTGTTTCAAAAATAGAAGAGTCGGAAAGTAAATAGACTTTCCCACAGAGCTTATATCGGTATCATAGAAGGAGGAGGAATTACTGTACTTGATTCTTTTTAGATTTGTTCTCCATTTGGAATAGCAGTTACCATGGTTTTCACTGTGTAAAGCAATGAGATCATGGTTTTCATTTGTTGTGAGCATTTAACATGCAAATGCCATTACAACTAATGGTGGGAAAAACCCTATAAAATTTAATAGCCATCATAGGAAAAGCATTGGCAGAAAAAGTCCCCAAATGAAAACAGTACAACAAAATAATCGTAGCCAGTTTCTTGTTATCTCTGATACCTGCTCGGTGTAACCATTTATCTTAATTATGACTCATGATTTAAAACTAAATTAAATAGATCCAAGGGCAATTATAAATTTGAAGACACTTGCTCACTGTCATCTCACTGTAAATCGCTACCTGATTTTTGCTTTGCTGCTGACTTCAGTAATCAGCTAATCAGAAGTCAACCCAAGGTTCCCAACAAGACCAAGTTTCTTATGCATCATGCTTTGCAAAAGACAGCCAGAATCTGATTAGTTGTTTTCCTTCTCGAAGCATTTTTGTCTGTTATGAGTTAGGATCATACATCCAGTGTCTTCTTGGATGATCAGTTTATTTGGCATAATAAGAGCATAATAGATTGTTTATAAGTTTATCTTTTCGGAGTGGTAAACTTTGACTCAAGTTGGTTTAATTTGTTTTTTGTTTTGGTTTAGTGGTAAGGGTTGTGAACTTGGGTTTCTGGCTTAGTATTTATTTACTGTGAATTTAGAAATGATTCTTTATGGGGATGATATATCTGTGCTTGTCTCACTTGCACATAGTAAATAGGCCTGAACCTAATGAATGTAAACCATTACAACATTTACTAACATGAAAGTGTAAAATGAAAAACAGTGTGCTTTAAAGTGGAAGCAAATAGAAATACAAAGTTTCATTTTCAAATGGAGTCATGGCTCACATCATCTCATTTTCTTCCTTCGAGGAGGAAAACATTAACACAAGATGCAGTTGGCCTCCAATTCGTTTGATCTAATTTTCAACTTCTATAGAATCAAGCGCTGATGCTTACTGTCGTGAACCTTGTCTTACTTATAATGAAAAAGAAGGCGGTCCAGAGTTTTTGCATGTCTGAGTTTTTTTCCCCTTCTTCAGTTTCCAAAGACATTCTCTTATTTTGAGAAATGATTCTTATGCAGATTGCCATATTCTGGGAAGGGTCAAGAGAATTGATAGTGGTTACTGCTTCTTCTATTAGTAGATTTGCATGTGTTCAAAATAAACTTGTTCTGGAACATGAAATGGTGATTTTTTTTTTATATAATGTGATTTGGGGTCACAAACATTCATTCAATAGTTTAGACAATATTAGGGACTGTATCAGGCACTGTTCTAGACACTGAGGATATAGTGGTGAATTAGACAGAAGAAGTTTATGACTACTTCAAAGTTACATTCGGGCAACAAACTAGATTATTTGATTGAGATCATGGCACATTTTATGAAGAAAATAACCAAGGTAATATGTTAAAGAAAATGGAGGAGGCAGTAAGGCGGCCAGGGAAGGCATTTTGAACAGATGACATTTGATGAAGAACCGTGGGATGAGAAGAAGGCAGGTATGAAGGGAGGTGTGGAGAGTGTGTTCCTGGAAGAGGGGATGACAAGATCAAAGGCTCTAAGGCAGAAATGAAGTTGACATGTTTGAGGAAGAGCTAAATTGCCAGGGCTGGAGAAGAGCAGTAAAAGAATAGCATGAGGTGTGATGGGTGTGGGGGAAGGGGGCAATGATGAATAATATGGGGATCTAGAAGGCGTCAGGTATATTCTAAAAGCAGAAAGTCCTGGAGGGCTGGAAGCAAGACAGTGACAAGATCTGATTTACATTAAGAGGTTAGTCAGAACCTGACTAGGAAATGAATTATAGGGGGGTTGGAGGGTGGGTTGAAGATGAGAGTAGAAATGGTTAAACCGATTAGGAGGCCATTATAATGTCGAGGGAATTTGCAAAGTCAATATCTTGCTGGATTATGGTGGACATTATTAGGAATTGTTGTAATGAAATAGGTCACAAAGTTAAATGAGTGGGTCAGAACTCTCAGATGAAATGGGGGAAACCGAAATAACTGGTACCTAGGTTGGTTATTTTGATAGAGAAGCAGATATCCAATGATATCCGGTGTCTTTTTCAAATACTTAAAGCTTCCTTTGACAAAACAATATCACATTAAAACTGTTCTGGCAAGCTTTTAAGGACAAAAAGCCAGACTGGAAAGCAAATGCAATTTTTTTTCGTGACTCACAGATGATGACACCGTAAACAAAAATGAAGTAGAGAATAGGTGTTCTTTGTGACTATTGGTGGTGCTGACATATAGGATAATTCAGGACAAAAAAACTCCTTTACCTTTAGGCAAACTAAATAGTTGTATTCACTGTCCACTCTGGCTATTTCTGTAGGAATAGCCCATGGAAATGTAAGTGAATTAGTTAAGTCTATTTCTACTCTTCTCCCTGCCTCTCATCTACCCAAATAGAAATTTCAGATACCCAGAAAGGTTCACTTGCTGTGATTTCTTCTTCTCTCCAATAAAGGTAGGTCTGGTGCAGCAGCTGGAAGTATATTTCCTTCTTTGGGAAGATCAGCGTGAGCCTGATGTTCAACCCAAGGGCATCTGTGGTTATGGTGCCTGTGAACAGCATTCTCATAATCCATTCTGGATACAGTTTTTATAATTGAACAACAAAAACATCTGACAGATGCGGGAGGGTAATTTGAAAGCTAGATGGCACAAAGAAATCAAGTTCATTTTCTGTCAAAATCAGATCTTTAAAAAAAGACTCAAAGCTAGCTCTCATTTTTATAGGTAGAGAAAGATAATATTAATCACGAGAAGATGGTAGGACTTTGCTGATTCTTCCTTCACTCCTTCCAGATCCCTTGCTTGTTTATTTCCATGGAGCTAGCAAGATGCTGATTCAGTAGGTCTATTATTCCCAAAGGTTTGCAAACCACTGAACACATCTAATGTACAGCTTGTCCAATTTTAGTGAACAGCTAACTTCACAGACGTTAATGAGGCCAATTATTGGCAAGTGAATTTGAAGTCAAGAACACATTAGGTTTGCCACTACAGCAGTTATTTGTTTATCAGGATTGACTGAGGCAAACTTCCTTTTGATCATTACATCTGATTGATCACTGCACATGGCATTATGAAAGAATGAGGTTCCCAAATCAGACTGTTACTTGGATGAAAAATCTTCACCTTGCAAGGGCGGAACATGTTCCCTTATCCATTTCAGTGTGAAAGCCTAGCCATTAAGTTGGAATGGATCCTAATTAGCCTCTTCACAAATCTCTAAAACTTTTTGGTCTTTCCTGTTAAGCAGAACTTAAAAGAAACCTATTTTAAAAAAAAAAAAAAGCCTAAATTTCTCCCTAGCCTACATGTAGTCAATATCAAAGAAAATAACTTGCAGGGTAATACTGCTGAACATGAGTGCAGACATAGCAATCCTGATTTGAAGTGGCATTGGAAAGTATAATTTGATTCACCCAGCCAAATGATTACTGCGAGTACAGATCATCAGCACGGCCCACTCCAGCACATTTGAATTGGTGATCAGCTGACAGCTAATTGCCAGACCAAGTCTGGCTCTTGAGCTTCTGCTTGGGAAGAGGGGAAAAATCCCCATGACTCCTACCTAACCTGGACAGAGGTGTTTTTTTTTTTTTTTTTTCCCCCTTTGAGGTTGGTTGTCGCTCCGCTTAAATTCGTAGCTGTTGTTTACCCAGCAACCATATCCACTTTGTCCAGTAACTGCACCCTACTTTTCTCTTTGTGGATCAGCCCCCTGTTCTATGTTCATACTTTGGCTGAGGCTGACTCCACTTGCCAGTCGCAGGGGTGGGCTTGTGACCGAGGCTTGGTCAATGAGATATTATATGCCCCTGTCCACAACGACTGGTACAGGGGTGGGCCATGCCCCACGGAGGGCCAATTAAGAGCAAACCCTGGACTTTTCTGGAACCACTGGGAGAGAGGTGTGCTGCTTCTTTTGTTACTAGTCGGTGTTGGCATGTGAGTCTGGAGTTTCTGGGGGCCACAACGTAGGGAATGCAGGGCCTAGAGTAAGAGGCAGGGGCAATGTCTTAGTGACATTGTCAAGCCCATGGATTTAGCTTTGCCTGAAGCTAGATATAGTTTTGGACTTGTGAGCTAATAAATGGCCCCTCTTCCCCACTCTCATTTTCCTGCTGCTGTCAGTGACACCAAAAGCGTGCTAATATCCAGAACGAAAGCAGAAGTGGAAAGGCAGGGGATTTTTCCATTTGCTTTCTTCACATTTTTCTTTTTTGGTTTAGGAAATCACGACTTCCTGAAGAAGTACTATTTGTGTTTTTTTTTGGCATAGTCTGTACCATATATGAAATATGGGATGCCTAATCTGTTTATCTTCCTCTAATGCTGGGAACTGATGACTTCTGGTGAGACGTGGCTTGCAAAATTGTTCAATAGAGGTGTTTAATTGGATTCAAGGTGACTATTTGAGATTCAATCTGTAGGCCACCAATTTGATTCATGGAAAAAATATTAAGGGAAATTAAACTTTAGATAACTGAATAAGAATTTTTTCTCTTTCAATCTTTCTTCTCCTCCTTGTCCTCCTCTTTGTCCTCCTCCTC
>NW_006443138.1:8997959-9015960 GCF_000325575.1 Pteropus alecto
TGCTTCTGCTTCTGCTTCTGCTTCTGCTTCTGCTTCTGCTTCTGCTTCTGCTTCTGCTTCTGCTTCTGCTTCTTCTTCTTCTTTTACTGTAATTCTTAGGAGGATCTGGTTTTCATTAGGATTGGGCACCTTTAAGGAAAAATTCTCCCCCAAAGTATAATAAAGACCATGGACTTTGGAATCAGTTAACAGAGGTACAAATTCTTGTTTTTTACTTACAAGATCTTATTGGTACAAAGAGCTCTACAGTCTTATTGATACTTTCTGAGCTTCAGTTTTGTTTTCTATAAATGGGTAAGAATACCTCATCTACAGAATTATCATGAAAATTTTATATATATGTCTAACTTTAAAAATTAGTTAACAAATATTAATTTCCTTCTCTTGTTTTTATTTTTTTATTTTTACTTTTCCCTTCTCTTGTTTTTAAATCTATCAGCTCTTACATATCTCCAGCTTTCCCCACACTCTTAGATGATGAAATCATTGTAATTTAATGGCCCAAAGAAGTACTAAAGCAGTGTCATGGGTCATTGTTTTTATTTCTGTGACCTTTCATACTTTTATTTGACAATTTTGATAGAACTGACTGAATCTCATTCAGATGTAAATCTGTAGGCTTGTGGTCATTTGCATGATGGCCTTAAATCACTACCTAGAAATTCAAAAGCAGTGGATACTCACCGATTCAGTGACCTCAGAGATGTTTTGCATTTCTCTCTGGACATCAAAATTTATATCTATGAAATGGGAATAAAAACCTATTCTAATTAATGAAACAATATAAAGGTTGGAACTTTCTGGAAGAAAGAACAATAAGCAAATCAAACTATTATTCATAGTTCATTGAATTGTGGCAAGATGGCGCTGAGCCATTCCGTAACTGTCTATCTCAGAAAAACTGAAATAGAGAGCAGAGTGGTTGGCGGGTGTATGTTCCAGTCAACAGTCCCTCTACCAAAACATAGACCCAACCAGCCTCTAAGTCGGAGGTACTGTGTTCCCAAGGCTCCAATTCAGAAGGCAATTGCTTAGGGTTGTCTCTGGGAAAATAAAGTCCTGGTCAAAAGGAACAAATTAAGGCCAGAATATAAATGCATTTTATTTGCAGAGCAGAAAAGGGAAGTGCTAAGTGAAAATAGGAAATTGGAATATTATGTGTTGGGAGAGCAATTCCTTTCATCCTTGCAGCTAATGGACCAAACAGAAAGTGAACAATTTGTTTCATGTGATGATTCACTAACGCTAACTAACAAGGTTTCCATTTCTGAATCCTGTTCCACATTCGGCTGCTTGTTTTGTAGTGAAATAGTACAATTATCTGTCTATCTATTGCATTGCATAAACAGGATGGCTGAAATGTATGTGAGGAATAACCAGAGATGCTTAAATCCTTCCTGTTAAAAGCAATATAGAGTGTCTCCTACTTGCTCCTACTAAAATAACCATCTGTTTCCATTGTGATGTCCTCTTTGAAGAGCTCACTTTTAGAAAAATGTTCTAATATGAGAAGAGAAATAGGAGCTGGATTCAATTTTACTTTGAGCTTTATTCTTACCTCCTTTTTATCTTGGTTGTAAATGAAACAATTTTGAATGGGGTGCTCGTTCTAACCCCCAGGCCAGACACAGAGCAATTATCCTCGTGGCTTGCATTTACATGAGGACCTAGGTTAGGTATGAAGAGAACTGACATTTGACACGTGAACTGAATTGGATCCTCATTTCAGTAAGAATTATAATCAGATAGATCAACTGTTAGCTTTATTTTCCATTCCTAAGCATTTACTTTGTCGACTTTTATTTTTGTATTATTTGTACAATTTGGGTTAGCTTGGCAAGCAGTGGGAGGTTTATTACATAAAACTCATGGAATCCAAGAGCAGGGATGTAGTGGGCCTCTAAAAGGGACTAGAGCTGGCAAATGGAAAGCCCTCAAAATTTTCCCCTGCCTTTACCTTTGCCTTCTCGGCACATCTGTTTCATTCCACTTTCTAGAACTCTTTTCTTTTTTTTTTTTCTCTGTAGATGGAATTTTTCTGCTTACCCATCTGCATGCTGGAATATGATGACTCTAAAACTTCTGAGTTTTACATGTTATAGTTTTAGCCAAAGACAGTTTTGTCACCTCTGATTTCAAATTTCAAATTCTTGGGAAAGAGAATCTGATTGATCCAGTACGGGTCAGCTGTCCATTCCTGGTCCAGTTGGCTGTGGTCAGAGTGGAAGAGTGAGGGGGGTTAAATATGACTGCAGAGACCCTTTTCTGCAGGTCGAGAGGCAGTTCTGGGAGAAGACGGTGGGGCAAAAACCTGAATAGGTTTTTACAGTCCAGACTACAACTATTGTCCCATTTTAAAAATCATCATGCTTAATGGAGATTGACCTTATGTCCCAAATGATCAGATTTAGGGTGGGACTTTACCTCCCATTTTTTTTTCATATTTATCACTCCATTCTGGACTTGCCGGCTTCTCATTCAAATGTCCCAGTTTTTGAAGTGGGTGAAGTGAGCTCATATCAGTGTAAACACCAACTTTGGCCAGTCCATTCTCACCTCTCTCCACTCCCTACTAGCTTTGTATCTGATGTCTTCTCACATACAGGCAGGAAAGCTGGCTTGGGGGGCTTTCACAGTGATGGACAGAGAGGAGAGAAAGTGCAAAAAGAGGAAGAGCATCAAGAAAGGTAAGAGAGTCAGGAATGTGTGGTCCTGGAAGCTGAAGGAGAAGAGCTTTAAGGGTTAAGAAGCTATAGACTCCACAGAACTGAGCCTCTAGCCCCCAAGGGTATCAATAGGGCACCTGTGAGCTGGACATAATTGCGAACTCGGCCAGGCACATATCATGCATATGGACTATATGGTCCTATTGGGATTCTTGCCTCATTTTGAGAGTGGTATTTCCCTTTCTTTAGAAAGTGAGGTTAATTTTATTGTGGCCTAGTTTCAATCCAGGCAGTACCTGAAAGGCAGGATGACACAGCGGATTGACTCCCACTTGACTACCGAAATGCGGTGTATGTAAGAGCTTTGTGGTACCTACTGTGGGAAAATTTGGTTCTGCTTCCTTTTTTTCTGTCTCAAATTTTTCCAGGATTTTTTCCCATTGGTATACTGTGACCTTGGGGCTGTGATGATTTGGGCTGTATAACCTAGAAAAATAAAGGCAGAAGCTCAAGCCTAAGAGGTCTGTGTAGTGTCAAATGCTTCCTTTAATCTTAGAAAGAAGTTGTTTATTAGCTTCACTAATGCTTCAGAGTGGAAGTCTCTACACATGCTAAAAACATCATCTTTGAATGAACACACTTGATTTTTAAAGATATTTATAGCTTTCCTTTTTCTTTTTGAGATGTGTACTATTTCTTAAAAATGAAGCGTTTCACTAGCTAATCATAGTTTCTCATTTAGAATTACCTATCTCAGTTCAGGGAAAATTAGATAGCTGTGTGCTAATATTAATTAGCTTGTTTTGTCAGGATTAGTTTAATATCCATTATTTTTAGTATGGTTGTTATACATAAAATGAAGTCAAAGAGAACATAATGGTGGATTTGTCCGCACACGACATCACATTGCCCTATTTTTTAGAGGTATACACCATTAAAAATGTCTCTTTTATCTTGTAGAGTAATTTTTCTGGTTCTTCTTTCTGAGTCAGGTTCAAAGATTATAAGCAGTCAGTGTTCTTCAAGTGTGGATGAAAAAATGGGTTTTCTTAGGCCTAGCAGATGTTTAGTTTTTCTTTCCTCTACGTTGCAGTGGCTACGAAGTCAGATGCTGGGATTAGATAACCTAGTTGAGTACCCGTTTCTGCTACTAACTAGGATAATTGGCTTAATCACTCTATTTTACCCGTGAAATGGGAACTAATAATAGTGATCTCACAGCATGGCTGTGAACATTAAATGAGATGATATATTTAAAACACCCAGAATAGCATATATCACCTAGCTCACAAAATTTCTTATGAATAGAAAAATATGTGAAAAGCGTTTGGCCCAATGCCTGCCCACACGACACTTGCAAACATGCAGTAAATATAGGCTATTTTTATTCTACCCATTGTTCTTTGTTAATCATACGGTTCTATCTTCCTAACTTTTATTATGCAATTAATACATTTGTACATTTCTTTTTTTCAATTGAGCAAGAGTCAAGGATTCAAAAGAGAGGAGAACAAAACATGAACGTTCTCCTTTATTCTCCACCCCCACCACTGCCCTCCACAAATTCAATTGTAAACTTTTGGTTTAGGGAGATTTTGGTCCTCTCATAATCTCTATCAGTTGTCCCACACCATATTTTGACAGTGACACTTTCTAACTATGCAAAGTTCCAAGCAAACACAACTTGGAGGGCCGTAATATTTTCTGACAGAAGGCTAGGATAAAGCAGTTTCTGGAAACTAGTGTCATCTGAGAAGTACCTGCAGGCACTGGGAGATTTATGGGAAAGAATATCTACTGGTGGGTAGGAGAACTGCTTTCAGCCACCTGAGTGATTCCTCTGGATTGCTGACCTTACTATACTCCTACGTGCATTCAAGAAACCTGTATTTTGTGAGTTCTTTTCTACTGCCACTGCCAGCTTTGCCAAATTATAGCCTGGCTCCCTGCTAAGCTTTAAGGGAGTCAGACTTCTTAAAATGGTGTTTTTTTTTTTTTTTTTTGACTTAATGGTAACAACAAGGTTCTTCTTCTTCTTTTTTTTTTTTTTTTTCCCATTCTTCTTTAAATGAACTTTTCACCATACTTGGGAGAAGATTTGGAAGACATTCAGTTTTTTGGAACATTTAAAGATAATTCGAAAGGCAAAGAAAGATAAAAATGACTCCCAGTTGTGTAGAGTTTTGTTTATTATTTATCAAAGACAGGTGCTGTGCGAAGCCCTTTAAATGTGTTATCTCATTAATCTTCACAACAACCTTATGAGGTAGATATCTTTATTATACTTTTTTTTTTCTTTCAGACAAATAATCTGAAATTCAGAGAAAGTAAATAACTTACCTAAGTTCATGCTGAGGCCTGGCATCATTTTTAAAAAACCCATAATGTTTGACCCTATCGCCCAGTCTCTGAACTTCAGTGCTATACAGCCTTATTTGTGCTGAAACTATGCCAGGCACAGGAAATGCATAGATTCAGGCCTGATTCTTGCCCCTGAGGTTTATTGTCTAAACAGAGCTAAGGCAAAATCTGGCCGCAGCCTAGCTCTGGAATCAGACCTTCTTGGTTCAGATTCTAGCTCTACAACTTAGTACCTGAGTGACTTTTGACAAGTTGCTTAACCTTCCTTTGCCTCAGTATTCTTGTGTGTAAAATGGGGATAACACTAGGTATCTGAGCTTGCTACTACTTCTCTCCCAAATCAAAAACAGTTTCTATCTTGGTAAGAACTCAGTATCCAACTCTCCAAATGACAAATATTCTATCCTGTACACATACACATTGTCCATTAGTGACTTCTTTGGTCCCAGTAGTGACATATAAATGTACCATAATTTAACCATTTCTCTAAATCTTTGTGTATAAATGTCTGCTCACTCTATTCTATAGACTAAATTCCTAGCTGTAGTATCACTTGGTGAATAGGTGTGAAGAATTTATAGTACCCGAAACATATCATGAAATTTTTCTGAAAGAGATGATATCAGCACCAGAATTTTGCCTGCAGTAGTTAATAGAGTTACAGCTCAGTCTTGAATCACAGCTTCTACAATACCAGGAACCGGGTCTTTAACTTTGAACTTTCATCTCACACTGTGAGATGAAAATATATAGAGTTTAGTATTTGGTTAACCTAAGTCTAATCATATATGAAAAACTTTAAGCGAGGATCATGAGACCAGAATTTCAATTCAGCCTCACTAAAGAATGAATATAAACCTTAGCTAAATGTGGCTGAGCAAACTGGTTCCAATTTTCTCTCTTGTACCGTCCAAGTTTTTTGATCCTTTTCTGTGTATCTATGGTGTTCTTGTTCCACTTTAGAAAGTTACTTCCTTTGAACAGGACATTTCTTACTATTTGCAGCAATTAGCTTACTATTATTTTCCTTTTGCTTCTTAAAATACAGAGTTCATCACAGTGTTCAAAAAAGACTGCTTTCCCCTTCTATGATGCTAAATTGCTTCTCATCTGTTCTTTACTACACTAGTAGCAATGTTCGCCCTGTTTTTAGAGTCCTGCAGGTTCTCTCTTTGTTTGATGCACCGCCTGGTAGTGGTGGTTTCAAACTAATATTCTGGATTTGGGTCACATTGTACCATAGCATAATTGCTGTTATATTTCCTGTGTCACACTGTTACATATCCTTTTGGATTAGAGCAGGTGAGTTTAATTATTTAACCTACTTCACAACCACATTCATGCAGCCTACACTAGTGAATGATGAATGAAAAGTTACAACAATTTTACATCAAAACTCTTATTCTGATATAAAAGGAATCAAAGAGAAACTTCAATGCAGAAATTCTCATTTATTTAGGAATTCGGGAACAGCCTTTCTTCAAGGCAGCTGCTGCCTTGATGTACTTACAGCATAGTCTCCATCCCAGTAATGGCAAGACTTTACACAAATAACAGTGAAAATCAAAGTCACTGCCCAGTTCAACCAGCTAATGTTTTTCCACATTTATAAAGGACTAACTTCAGGATTGAATCATTTGATCTTTGTGATTTGCTTGTCTAAATTCCGGTCTAGTTTAAAGTAACATCAGAAGCCCTTTAATCTAATGCAATCAGGGCAATAGTTAAAAGGGTTAACTGAAGAAGTTGGTTAAAGCAGAAAGTTATTTTTAAAAGACATCTTAAAGATTTTACTTACCTTAACATATAAATTTATATTCATTCACCAATATATTGTTGTAGACCCACTTTCTTCATTTTGAGGACGTGTCCCCTGATCGGAGTTCAGTGTCATCTTTCTTGCATCAACCGCACCCAGAATTCATTGTCTGTGAGTTCTGGTTTGGCTTCTTCAAGTGGAGCAATAACCTAAGGACACGAGCATGGCAACCTGAGTGCTGATGCCTTCTATATTTTTATGATTCTTTAAAAAACACGATCATCTCACTCACATCTAATCTGACAACATAATTTTCAGTGAGTCGTCTTTAAAAAATCTTTCTGAAACATTCAATATGGTTTTCAAAGAAGAAAATCTTTTGCATTCACGTTTCATTGATACATGTTATTTCATTAAATTATGCAATTATGCAATTACAAAAACAAGTTTAAGAGGCATAAACAGGGTTGGGAACAAACATAGCTGACTTTTGGCAAGCACCCAACTCAACTGATGGGAGCAGAACTAGAGAGTGGTCTCTGCTAGTGGTTTTCTCATTGCTCTGGGTTTCAACAGAAAAGCTTTACAGGGAGATAGGAGCTATGGGAAGTCTGGCAAGTTGGTTAAGTAGGGTTGGTCAAGAACATTCTACTGTACTTCTGAGATTCCTACTAAATGTTTTATAGGGAAATTTGAATGCTACTTACTTTGATTTCAGTTAAGGTGTGAAGTAAGTCTTGTGCAAAAATCAAAATTTGAAATTCTGAAAGATTTTATCTTTTAGTTCACTCTAATGCTCGAACACTCGTCTTGATATAATTCTTGGCAGTTTCAATATCTGAGCCTCGATGAATCTTCCGATACTTTGACTTTTCATTTCCTTCACCTCCTCTCTTCCAAACATCTTGTCCTTCACCCTCCTGCAGCTCTTCATTCTCAGGCATGTCCTAACTTTGTTGTAGTCAATAATGCAACCTCTCCATAAGTTCTGTTCAAAAGACTACTTCCTGCCACTTCCACTCCAATTTTGCAGCTCCTTTCAGTAACCTCACTCTCAAAGTCCTTGGACCCAATTTTTTCACTTTCTTTCACCCCTGCTCAAACTCATTTCTCTTTTTACCCTGCTTAAATTCCATGGTCAAACATTATCATTTCCCCGCATATATCCTCAATTCCCTTGATGCACTCTTTTGCTTTCTAAATTTTGTTTGAGAAAATCCCAATCTTGGAAACATCTAATTATCTTCCTACTCTATGAGTGTAACAGAAAGTGGTTGTTTGTAAACAAACACACGACCTTGTGATTGGTCTCACTTTAAATTCATGATCACTCACCTCATGTGGACCTAACTCAGCCTGGCCTTACGTAGTCCATTGAGTTTCCCATTCTTCTAGACAATTATTTCATACTTTCTCCTCTCTCTTTGAACTCTCCTATCTCCTGTCCCATCCCTTCTCTCAGCTAACCTCGCTTTCTATTCTGTTGAGAAAATATAAGCAATCAAAAGACTTTACGAAAGTTCCCATCCAAAACTATTGACCTTTTAGCATTGGTTCCCATGTATTCTATCTTTTCTCCTACATATCAATTGTCCACCTCTCTCATCAAGTTTTCCTCTTCTGCTGGATCATTCCCATCGGTATCTGAAAATAAAAATGCCATTCTCTTTCCCATTGAAAAAACAAACTCCTTTTAAAATTCTCATTTATCCCTCTAGCTACTTCCCCCTTTCTCTGCTCCTCTCTACAGAGCAAAACCTTTTAAAGAGCAGTCTGGGACGTGATTCTATAGTGTAGTGGTTAGCACGTCTGCTTTACACACTGAAGGTCCTGGGTTCGTGCACCAGTGGAGCCATGGTCCACGGTCCACCACCATGCCACCCTGAACAAGCCCGATGTCTGATCTTGGAAGCTAAGCAGGGTCAGGCTTGGTTAGTACTTGGGTGGGAGACCACCTAGGTGTTGTAGGCATAAATAATAATAATTAATAATAATAATAATAAAGCAGCAATCTGTACATACTGATCCTGTTCTTCTCTTCCTACTCTCTCAAACTTATTTCAATCAAGCTTCTACTTCTACCACTCTACTAAAACTTAGTAAAACCACTGGACCTTCACATTGCAGGACCCAATGTTTCAGTCTTCATCCTTACTTCATGTATCAGTACAACATGTGGGCCAACAGACCATGTACTCTGCATGGCACTTCATTCACTAGGCTTCCAGGCACCATCCCCTTTTGGGCCTTCGCCTATACCTCTGTCTGCTTCTACTTAGTATCCTTTGCTGGTTCTTCCTCATTTCCTCAACTTCTTCACATTGAAATGTCCCAAAGCTCATATTTGTTCCATTCTTTACCTACACTCACTTCTTGGAGATCCTAACTAATCTTATGGGTTTAAATGCCATCCAAACTCCTATGACTCTTACATTTACATTTTAGCTTAGACCTCATCCTTGGTATGTACAATTCCTATTCAATCTCCACTTTGAAGTCTAATGGGAAATTCAAACTTAAGATGTCCAAGATTCTGATTTTCTTTCTCAAACTCACTTCTCCTGCAGGTTTCCTTAGTGACTACAACTCTATCCATTAAGTTGTTCAGTGTATCAGTTAGCTATTGCTTCAAACAAACCACCCACTCTCAAAGGCTTAAAACAACACTCATTTATTATTAGTCGCATGTCTAAAGATTGATTTGGAGTTGGCTAATATAGACTGGCCTTGGCTAGGCACTTTCGCTCAGGCTTCAAAGCTTAAGGTTCTGCTTCCCACTGCAGGTCTGTTGGTCACCTGAGCTGCTCTACTCTCCTTGTTTTTTATCTTCCTGGAAAAAGCAGGCTGGTTAGGACATAGTCTTCTCAGGCTGATGGCAGAGGTCTAAGAGAGAAAGAAGCAATGTACAAGATCTCGTAAGGCTTAGTTAGGCTCAGAATCTTCAGCAGTCACTTTCACACACATGTCATTGGCCAAAGTTAAGTGTGGGTTGAATCCCACAGTTGAGAGGGAAGACAGACAATGCTCACATTGAGCACATGAGAAGGACACCCATGCTCTGAAACATGAAGACTCTGGGTCAATGATTCAATTGACCATACTCAGCCCAAATCCTCAGTGTCATACTTGACTCCTCTTTCTCCTACTAGCCCTCAACATCTAATTAATAAATCCTATTGACTCTACCTTCAAAGTACATGCCAAATATGATCACGTCGTACCACCTTTACTCAGGCCCCACCTACCACCACGTCTTATTTGGATAACCATAAAGGCTTCCGTCCAGTTTCCTGGATGTTGCCCCTTTCTCTTGATGGTCTTCCTTAACACGGCAACCAGAGTGATCCTGTGAAAATACAGGTCAGATCATGTCATATTTTTCAAATTCTTCTAAAAGCTTCTGAACTTAGAGAAGAAGCCAAATTCTTCACAATGGCCTAAAAGAATGCACATAATCTTAATCCATCCCCTTACCTCTGTGATATCATTTTTACTTTCTTCTGCCTCACAGAAATACTGCACTCCTTGATGTTTCTTGAAAATGTCAACCATACCTCTGTCTCAGGGCCTTTGCACTCACTATTCCCTTTTCCCAAAATGTTTTTGCCCTAGATATCAACATGTCTTGCTCTCTTTACTTCCTTCAGGTCTTTGCACAAATTCTACCTTCTCAGAAAGGCCTTCATTATTCAGTTTTCTCCCCCAAATCTTGCCACTCCCAGCATTCCCCATCATCATTTCCTGCTTTGTTTTCCCATAGTACTTATAACTATCAGACATATATTTTATTTATTTTTCATCTTTCTTAACTAAAATGAAAGCTCTCTTCTCAATCCTTCTCCCTGAGATTTTCCCCTCTCTTGTTCACTGCTATACCTCCAGTGTCTAGAAAAATAGTCTAGACCTTCAATAAACATTTAACAAATAGAGAACCTTCAATAACTATTTTTTTGAATGAAAGAATAATTGAGTGAATTTTACTATTTTGCCAGTATTTATTTCATAGTAGTTAAAAATAATTACCTTAGAAATGTTTAACTTTCTAAATATTGTTTATTAATCTAGTTCTCTGAAGCTGGCTATGGATTTAGGATTGTTTCATTGGAAAATTTTTATAATTTCGATGTTGATTACTTATTAAAGTATATAGTAGAGAATATAGTCATTGAAATTACCTCTTCTCAACTGAGCTTCATTTTCATCTTTCTTCCTTTTTTAATCCATAGTACTTACTCTGGACAGCAAACAAATCTTTGTTATTTGTTCCTTTTATTTTGCAGAATGACTGGCTTTGCAATCTCAGCAAAATGGCCTCAGTTGGGGAAATAAATAAGTTTAATTCTCCTTTAGGTTTTGAGATGATTAAAATTGAGAATAGGTGAGATGTTTCTTTCACATGTTATTTCTTCAGCTTTAAATTTTATGTTCAAGCTAGTTTATTTTTCTAAGCCCTCCCTTTTCCCCCCTCCTCTGAGGGCAAAGTAAATAGCTTTACCTTGCAGAAACGTGCCAGCAGCATCCTGCAAAATCTTTGATGAAGCTTATCCATTGTCATTAATTTTGGAAAATTCATGGATGCCTGTAAAAGACATAAAAAGTCAGTGCTTGGAAGCAGATGATGATGATTTTTTACTTTTCTTCCCTTTCATATGCAAGGGGGAGGGTGGGGATATTTCCTTAGTTTTAATGATAGTGATACATGATCAGAGACAGTCTTTCTTCCCCTGCTCTAATGGTGGGGGAGTGACTGCTCATCCAAAAAAGCTTGATCTTCAGTAAGAATTATGTGTATCTGGATAAAGGAAATTGGTTTGGGTCTCCTAGCATATATCAATAAGTTTAGTTTCCTTTGTATATCTTAAAAAGTTTCTTTCATTTCTTTTACTTTATGAAAGGTGATTGAAGTAGAGGTTTAAAGGAACTAAATATATTGCTGCAATTCCCTGCAACTATTATGTTTCCTTCCATATGTCAGGCTGAAGACAATTATCAATAAAATGTATAGAATTATTATTTGGCACTGACACTCACCACTTATCACACACACTTACAAAGGCACAGGCGATATGTTGGGTTAGGTTTTCTAAGTTTTTACAAATAAATCTTTTGATCTTTAATTGCTTAATTCGTATTTAATTTTTTATACTTATATTTTAATTTTGTATAGGGAAAATAAAATTCTCACTATCCAGCTTCTTTGAGTTTCATATTTCAAAGGAAGTTTTTTTTTGGTAGGAATGTATAATAATCTTATCCACCCCCCCCCCTCCCCTGCCAAATGATCAAAAGCTAGAGCTTTTCTTTGGGAAAAAATTGAATTTAAATGGCATCATTTTTAATGCCTGGCATATATTAAGAAAAATACTTTATGGTCATTATTTGATCTCTTTCCTAAAACCAACAACAACAGATAAATGGGTCTGTGAGAAAGGGTAGTCTCTTTAGCATTCTCTTACAGAAACCTTTTCCATTTGTCATTAGTATCTTGTAATATTTTCATTGTGGCCCAGTGATCCTGAGCCCCCATGTCTCTTCCAGAAAAAAAAAAATATGTGAGACTTTGCTTTAAAGAAACAAATAAGAAGAAAAATGAATGGACATATCACCCTGGACATACTTTGCAGATATTTCCAAAGTTAATTCCTCCCCAAGGTAGGGCGATAAACATGTATTCACTTTAGAAGGTCAAAGTCTTATTTTTAGCCATTTAAAATGGGAATGTTAATAAGAACACAATTAGAGTAAACAATCTACAGCCCATGTGAGAATCATCAAAGTTATGAACAAGAGGAGGCATTTAAGTGGTAAACATAATTGCTGAAATCGTGTTGGAAAAAAAAAGGAGATTAGACTGAGAACACGCTGTTGGATTTTAATCAGATCTTCACTCCTTTATATTCACTCTCTTCCACCGTCCTCCCCCAAATATCAGTCAAGCTCTGGTCTTCCTGTTGGGTCTGGAGTGGCGAGAGGGCGAACCTTCAGAGAGGTAGTGATTACCTGCTTCCCCTTCCTATTTCCCACCTTGTCACAGTCTCCTGGCCCAGCTACTCCCCATAAGCTTTACTTCTTGCTGGATCCAGGCCCACAGGCGCTGGAAGGAAATGGCATTTTCCTTGTGTGAAGGCTTTAATGAGAGAGGCATTGATAAGGCTTTCTCTATTTTTACGGAAAACTCAAAAAAGGTACTGGTTGGACTTCAGGACACTGTTTTTGAAACTTAAAAGCACTAGAATAGGCACTATTGTGGAAGAAGACTAAGTTTCTGCTTTTGGAGATTGTCAAAGAAAACACTCAGTTCATCAACAGCTATTCACTGAGGCTTATTTTGTTTTAGTGTTCAGAGTTTCACATCTGCTATCATATGTCTATGCCAGGACATTGAGGGCACATGGTATTTCTTGTTCCACATGATTTAGACTGCTCTTGTCTATAGGCATGAGGCCCCCCACAGCCTGAAGGGTCAGGATAGCAGCTGGCTGATGGAGACCCTGGTCTCTATAGCCAGATTGCCTGCCTTGGAGTCCCAGTTCTTATACTCACAAGGTGTGAGACCTTAGTAATTTATCTAATCTCTCTGTGATCAGTTTTCTCATCTATAATATGGGGCAGTAAATTACTGAGAACAGTGTCTGACACAATGTATCATGAGCTGGGAATGGAGGAGGCTGAGAATAAGAATGATTCTACTTTGCATTGAATGTGAAATGTGACTGAATTCTACAAAATTAAAATGACTCATTAAAAAGTGTGACAACAGCAATACATTTTATTCCGCCCAACATTTAGGTGTGAGACACTTCTTTTACTTCTCTAAATCAAATTTAATCTGATCTAAGCCTTCACCTCATTATGTTGCCTGGAAATTCAATCTCAGGAATTATTGGAGTTTCCTGTGTCTCCAAATTGGGCAAAGGCGAGAATGAATTGGGGGTGGGAGGGAAGAATGTGAATCCTGTAGTGAGCATATTTGGGGATGATTCTCATGCCTTTGGTTCACATGGATCTCTGCCCACGCTCACATCTATCTTGGATGGAGAGAGGCTCTGATGCTCCCCTCCCCCTCTCTCCCCACCCCTGAGCTTTATTGAGGTATAACTGGCAAATAAAATTGTATGTATTTAAAGTGTACAACATGATGATTTAATATACATATATGTCATGAAATGATTACCACTATCAAGTAAATTAACACATTCATCACCTCACATAGTTACTTTTTTTTCCCCTGTGGTAAGAAACTTAGGATCTACTCTCTTAACAAATTTCAAGTACATAATACAGTATTCCTAACAACAGTCACCATGCTGTACATTAGATCTTCAGAACTCATTCGTCTTATAACTAGAAGTTTGTACCCTTTGACTAACATCTTTCCATTTTTCCTACCCCCAGCCTTTGGCAACCACCATTCTACTCTCTGTTTCTACAACTTAACTTTTTTTTTTTTTTCAGAGTTCACAAAAAGTGATACCATAGAGTTATTGATCTTCTCTGTCTGCTGACTTTGTTACGAGCTGAGCCTGGGTCTTTGTGAGGCTGGTGGCCTAGGCATCTACTGTCCAGGCACCCTACATGCACCCAGCAGTCATTCCTTTCAGGGGGCCTGCCATTTCTTCACTTTGTGGCACCTCCTCATTGTAGAACTGGCAGATCTCAATCCCTTCTCTAGTCTTGGGAGAAACTCTCCCTCCTAAAGAAGTTTAGACTTTTAGAGACAAAAAATAAAATAAAATAAATAAATAAATAAATCCAGAAGAATGCATGATCTTTAGGCAACTTGTACTTAGGGTTGGCAATGTGAACTCCCCTAAGAAAAAAACACAAAGACTTGGTGGCCATTTGGAACAAGGAGGTAATCTTATAGGAAAAAGAAGACACATATTAATCTCACCATTTTGGTTTTAACATTGTTTTCAGAGTGTGGGACATGGGAGTTAATTTTCTCTAGAGTTCTTTATATACTTGTAAGAGTCATTTTCTCAGTCACTCACTGAAATCAATAGTCAAGTTAAATGGCAGTCAATGCAATTTTAGTAATTCCTGGTCTATCTATCATATGGCCCATATATTTTCTTTCCTTGGAAAATGCAGCATGATTCATCTCACAACAGAGATCTCAAATGGTGGAAGGGCAATGCATACCAGAGCAGATCTGAGGGACTTGAACACACCAAAGTAACACTGAATCAGTTATACTTAGTCTGAATTTTAAAATAGATGTTTTGTTTTATATAGTTGGAGGAAGTCCTTGAGAGGACATGACTGGTGACTGCTGGTTGACCCACAAGTTGGACCTGGACAATTGGCTGCTATTCGCCCAGTCCCCTGTCCTTGGGATGTATGTCTCAATCCACCGTTCCCATAGCAGGAGCCAGTTTAACAACATAGCCTTTAGAGAGTAAGGTGTTGTTAATACTATCTGGACCGAATACACGACTGAACCCAGTTACGGTCTCTCTATAAATTTCTAAGATTCTGACAGGCAAATGCAGAAGATCTACTTGCCTTGCGGCCACCCAATATAATCCTTGTAAGTAAATTTCTTTGCTTATTAAAACTGGCACTTACCAATCTGGAGTGGTCTGCCTCTTTCCTTTGGTCTCTTCTTGCTCTCTGCGTCTGGGGGCCTGTTTGCGAGCCAACACGGAGAATTGAATTAAGCCAATTATTATACTATGTACTAAACTTAAAAAAAATACAGTGAACTAGTCTTTGGTCATCCATGACCCTGAAATATTTATGTGACCTTGAAGGAATCCTTGACAACCTGCCATTCCCTACCACAGGCTCATTGATCTCTTCCCTTCCCTTCCCTTCCCTTCCCTTCCCCCCCCTTTTCCTTCCCTTCTTCCCTTCCCTTCCCTTCCCTTTTTTCTTACTATTTCTTTCTCTCCTATTCTATTCTCTTCCTCACTATTTACTCTATCTCTCCATTTTCTCTGTTCTCTTTCTCTAATTTTCTATTACGGAATAGTTATTCTCCAGCCCCACTGAGGGCAGTCAGCACTAAAGAGACTATTAATTTCTACATGGAGGTGTTTTCTTTCTTTTAATCTGAAGAGATGCTTTATTTTCTCACACTATGAGACTATCACATATATATAATACGGTGTCCATTTGTGATCCTTTTTTTCTATCCTAGAAATCTAAACTATAATTTAGGGAAGCAATATAACCTCAGTAAATATCATTCCCAGAGTTCTCATCGGAGAAAATAAGATCAGCTTTCTCTACACCAGAACAAGTATTTAGGGTTTTAAACTGATACCCTCTTGGATCTCTCTAAGACCAAGCAGTAGTATTGAGGTCAGGACTTTAATTGATGAAGTCCAGAGATTTTTGTTTACATTGAGAAGCCGTAAAAAAAAAAAAAAAAAAAAAATCCATTTGTGTAGCAGTATTTTTCTGGAGGTGGTTAGTGTAAGTTACCATTGCTTCAAGTGAATATATATATATTTATCAGCAAAGATCAGAGTCCAAAATCAAAAGAGTAAAGTCATCCAAATAGTTCAGTTTAATCCAACAGACTACAAAGATGATAAAAATAGTTCCTATCCTCTAAATCAAGATTCAGCAAACTCTGTCCCGTGGGCTCAATATGGCTCACTGCCTGTAAATAAAGTTCTCTTAGGACACAGCCCTGCTCGTTGGTGTCCACATTGCCTATGGCTGCTTTCGTGCTACAATGGCAGGGTTTGATAGCTGTTACAGAGACAGCGTGGTTTGAAAAGCCTAAAATATTTACTATCTGGCCCTTTGTTGAAAATGTTTACTGACTCCTACTATCAAAGCTAACATTTAATATGGGAAACGGTGTGGAGAGCAGACAAGGAGGCATCTGCCCCTTTTGGCTCACCTTTGTTATGTGTTATGCTGGATGAAGAGGCAAAGCCTATTGTGTTTCCACTGTATCCTGTATATACCATTTTTATAGCACTTGTCACTGTGTAATTGCAGCTATTTTTTTTAAATAGCTGTCTCCCTGACTGTTACTGTTTGTTCAACAAACACATATTGAGGATCTACATTGTGCCAGGCTTTGTTCTAGGCATGGAAGATAGGACACTAAACAACAACAATAACAAAATGTTTCTCTCTCTGTCTCTCTGTCTCTCTGTCTCTCTCTCTCTCTCCCCATGGAGTTTACAATCTAGATCTGGGATTGCAAACCCAAATGACTTCAGGGACCAGGCTGATAACATAAATGAGTAAAGTAACTCAGGTGTCTTAGTCCGTTTAGGATGCTATAACAAAATATCATAATCAGGGTGGCTTATAAACCAAAAACATTTATTTCTCACAGTTCTGGAGGCTAGAAAGTCCAAGATCATGGTGCTGGCAGATTCGGTGTCTGGTGAGCGCCAGCTTCCTCATTTACAACCATCTTTTCACTGTAACCTCACATGGTAGAAGGGGCAAGTAGGCTCTCTGGGGCCACTTCTAAAGGCATTAATTCCCCTTCGTGAAGCCTCCGCCTTCATGACCTAGTCACCTCCCAAAGGCCCTACTTCCTAGTATCCTCACCTTTGGGGTTAGGATTTCAACATATGAATTTTGGGGGTACACAAACATTCAGATCATCACACCAGGTTAAGACACAGACTCACTTTCTTTGACTATTTGTTGTGTAAAAATAGTTTTCACTTCTACAGAGTTGTGCTGTTTCCTGGTTTTCTTGAAACATAAGTTCCTCTTGGATTATCCTTCACTTTTCCAATTTTGATAGAGACACATTTGAGATATATTTCTCTGCTATGAGAGAAGCCACAGTGTATGGTGATAAACAAGGACTAACATTTGGCTTCAGTGTCAGAGAGGCAGTAGGGACTGATGAAGACTGTGACACACTGGAGATGAATACCTCCTTTGAAGAAAATACCTGCCACTTAACTCCAGGGCATTATTGTCATACAGGAATGCTAACCTTCCCTCTTCCTCCTCCTTTGAAGGAGAGAAGCTGGATAGCTGATGTGGATTTTCTGGGAACTCCTAATCTTTAAATGATGGCTCTACTAAAAAAATTTCTTACAGACTAAACTCAATATATATGCCGGTCAAATTTTGTTTATAGTCTATCAGTTTGTGTTCTCTGTGTGAGAACTGTGTAAGGTACTTGAGAATAAGTACTTTATTGTAATAATAATAATAATGTCTTTAATTATGTTTTTATTATTCTTATTTTACAGATAAGAATGAGGTTCAGACAGAAGTA
>NW_006443138.1:9016036-9035439 GCF_000325575.1 Pteropus alecto
TCCCTAAGAATCCTGAAAATTTAAAAAGAATATTTGCAAAAGGTTTTTTGTCTTTTGTAAACTATAATGCATGATATAGATATTTGTAAAGCGATAAAAAAAAAGCTTCAATATTCTCGGTAAGTGTTGAGAAAAGAGAGAGTCTTGTTCTCTTGGCAAAGATAGACTTTGGTGTGGACCTTCACAGAAGGCTGGGGCTTTGGAGATGTGGATGACGGCCTCTTGGGCAGAAGAAACTGCCTGGGCAAAGGCCAAAGTATCATTTCTTAAATGTTTCTGGGAGCACTGGCATTGAGAAATGTTGGCCTAGAAATATGTAGCTCTAGTGTTCATTTAGAGAACTGAGTATAACTGTGTGACTGAAACATAATTGGGTTGACTGGACACACGTTTGAAGAGGAAGGATATTGCCAAATTGGAGAGGGCCTGATGAGCCATGCTGGAGAATTTGAACTTGATTCTGTAGGAAATAAGCGTCATCAGAGGCAAGAGATATGCTTATATTTGAGTTTAAGGAGAGAAAAAAACTCCCGTAACAGTGGTAGGCATGAAGGATAGCTCTGAGGACGTGAACTGAGGCTGGGAAGCTGGTTTGCTTGTCTAAGAAGATACCCGACAAATGCAAATGAAGGGTAAGGTTGAGAAAAGGTTTCCATAATCTTTCTCCTGTTTTTAATAAAGGTGCATTTTATGTTGCTTGTATATTAAAGAAAAATAATGAGATATTTGGATCTAAATGTAGATTTCTGTCAAAGAAGCTGAAGGACTTTTGCATTACTGAATTTGATTCTTCTGTCACCAGCCATTTAGAGGAGAAAAGTGAAAGCTCTGGACGGAATGATAAACATTAGTTTTTATTTAGAAAAATTTAACTACGTGAAGAAAAATCCATTTCGCTGGTACCACTTGATGTTCTGATGTTCTTGAAAATGGGCGTGTTGGATTTATGTGCTGGCTCTGCAATGACATGCTATTCTAAGTTGTCTGTCTATCTATCTGTCTGTCTGTCTATCTATCTATCTATCTATCTATCTATCTATCTATCTATCTATCTAATCTATCATCTATTAATTATTCTAGGCTATTGATGGAAACTCTTAAACTCCCTTCCCTCCTTTTTAGTGGCAATAATTAGTCTTTGCTTTATTCACTTGCTTCACAATATTATTCAGTTTAGCAACTTATATCTACTTATTTTGTCATCATTTCTGAGTTGCCTAGGCAGGTCGTTTTAGCTATGTATGTTTAAATTTTTTTCTTTCCCCTGTAGAATCTTTTATCTAACAGATCATAACTCATCTGCTTCTGTTGAAAGCTGTTTTTCCAGGCCTGCTAGCGATAGGCTCTTGTATAAGAAATAGTAAAGAGATCGTTCTATGAACTGTTTTTCCCATGTTTGGGCCAGCAGTCTATATCCGGAGTTGTTTAAAGAATGTTGGTGTCTGATATCTTTTTTGCAAGTCTCTAATTCCTATTTCAGTTTGTAAATAACCATCTCAAGAGAAAACTAGAAAAAAAGTCTTGACTAGGAGTTTATGCAGATAGATTTAGATTAGCATTATTCATTAACCTCAGCAGTTTGTGCTGGTTAATAATGTCCAACACACTGCACTTTGGAATATTACTTATCAGGTGATATAAATGTCCCTTCAAAGACATTCTTGCTATTTCATTTAAAAGGCGATGAATTAGCCCCGGACATCTGCCATCTATAATTTCTATCTAGTGCCACTGCCCTTCTATATAGCATATTAGATTTTATTGCTGGGAAAATTTCTTCATCAAGTAACATCTTATTTCTCCAGCACGGGAAAGAATTGAATATAAGAACAACATCAGGAGTAATAATAAAATTTACACATTATTTTTTGATACAAATGGTTTTAAATTCATTTTTAAAGTATCAAGCAAATATATATTTAGATCAGGAAATATATTCAAGGTGTCACATTATTTTAAAACAACTCAAATTTTATGGCATGGAGATAGTTTAAATTCTAGAGACAGATGGAACTGGGTTCACCTATTAGTTGTGACTTGGGTAAATTATTTAACCTCCATGACCCTCAATTTCCTCAGTGCAAAATGAGGATAATAACAGCACCTTTATAGAGTGTTTTTGGTGATTGAACATATAGTGCTTGGAAAGTATTTAGTGGAGTGCATGGCACAAGATCAGCCCTTAACAAATGGTAGGTATAATTATCATTGAATCAAGTTCTTCTAGGAATTAATCTATTTCTTGTTTTTAAGTTTGATGTATAATTTTGGAATAAATTCTTTGAGATATTATTTGAAAGCGTTTAAAATGAGAATGAATAGTTTAGACTCTATTCTAAGTTTTGCCATTTACTTAGCTGTATGATCTTGGACAAGTTGTTTATTCATTCATACATTCATCTACTCATGCATTTATTCAATGTAGTTGGTGTCACTATGTGCCAGGTTCTAGGCAGTGGGGATAAAGAGATGAAGAAAGACAAGGTCTTTATCCATATATTGCTTACATCCTAATAAGACATGTTAGACAACCAAAAATATAGCAAAATAAATAAGAAAATAAAATAAGAAAATAACTTGAAATGGTTTTTATAAAGAAAATAAAAACAGGTCATTGTGTTGGTGGGTAATTGGGAGGGGCAGCACTGGAGGGCACGGCCAAATCTGAAAGGATGTATTTCATTTAAGACTTAAATCACGAAGCAGCCAAACATGCAGGAATCTGTGAGAAGATCGGCCTAGGTAGTGAGACCTGTAGGTGTAAAATCCTTGAGGAGGGACTCTTCGTGGGGTTGAGGGACAGAAAGAGGCCTAGTATGGATGAGGTACAGTGAGCAAAGGGAGAGCGGCAGGAGCCTGTTGAGAAAGGTCTTGTACATGATGGTAAAGGGTTTGGATACAATTTTAAGAATAATGGGGAGCCATTGGAAAATTCTAATCGGTAGAAAGACATGTTCTGATTTTTATCATTTACCGTTTTGGAGGATCTGTTTCTTACATGTAAAAAGTGAACAATAATGGTGGTTACTTGTTGGGTGCCAGAGGACTAACTGAAATATTGCAAATAAAGCACTTGGCACTGGCATATATAATCACAAAATAAACAATAGCTTTTATTATTTTTGTGTAACTGATGTTTTTATTACAGCTGCTTTGGACTGAGTCATGCCCACCCTCCACTCCATTTATAGATCGAAGCCCCGACTCTCATTGTGACTGTATTGTAGAAAAGGGCTTTAAGAGATAATTAAGTTTAAAGGAGGTTATAGGTGGAGCTTTGATCTGATAGAGCTGATGCCTCTGTAAGAATAGGAAGAGACACAGACCTGTAGTGGTGATGAGTTTGGATGGAGTAATCTCTACTCTCATATGGTTTCTTTGTGAGGAGCAGCAAGCATTTGAGGAGACATGCTGGCCAGCGATAAACATATTGCCCATCGACATGAAACAGGAACAAAGTTTATTTTAGTTAATACTCAGAGCACATGAACTAAGCAGTCATGACTTCTAGGTTCATTAATTCTAGAGTAATGATTTACAAGTCTGGCTGCATATAATAACAACTGGGAGAATTTTAAAATTTATAGATTCCTGGATTTAACCTTCAGATATTTTGATTTAGTAGTTCAGTGATGGAGCCCTGCAATCTAGTTTTGGCAAAATACTTCAAATTCTCTGCCAAGTTTGGAATGTACTGGTTTTAGAATATTTCCTAGTGACCTGAAATGATGTCATAATGATGTTCAAATACATTAGACTTTTATCTGGAGAATACCAGGCCCTAGGAGATTCTGATTATTTAAAGTTTATAAGTTTTCAATGAAATTCCTCTATATACAACATCCTTTTAAGAAGCTATGCAGTATGATGGTTTTGCATATGTGCTCTGAACTTAAAATTTGTAGACTGAAATCCCAGGGACACTACTTACAAGCCGTGCAGTTTTGGGCAAAGTATTTACCTCATTTTACTGATCTATAAATGAGATGATGATAATGCCCCACATCCTAGAACAGATCTTACTAAAACCAACATAAAATGGAATACAAAATCTGACTAGTCTCATAACTATTAAATAAATTGAATCCATAATTAAAAACTGCACCACAAATAAAATTCTAGCTCAGATGACTTCACTAGTTTATTCCAGAAAATAAGAAATACGGTCAATCTTACACAAACTCAAATAAAAGAAATGGAGAGAATACTTTCTATTGTTTTATGAAGCTAGCATAACAATAATAGATCCTGATTAGGATATAACAAACAAAGAGATATTATTGTTCAGTCTTAGCCATTATGCAAAAGAGTTAACATGGCAGGCCTGAGACTGCTATCCTTAAAAAGAAAGGCTTGCTTGCAAGGTTGGTCCTTGTCAGCATCTGGAAACTTAAATTCCAGGAATATTTCCACCATTCTTTAACTGATAAGAGTGGCTCACTGAACCCAAGTTGTTTGTATAAACAACATGGTTTATGCTGATCACCTCCTTTCCTTCTAGAAATATGGAACTTTAGTATGTGCCAGGCAGAGTGCCTATGTGTCCAGCCCCCAACAAAAACTTGACACTGAGTATCTAGTGAGCTTCCTTGGTAGACAGTACTTCACATGTATCGTCACAATTCAATGCTAAATGAATCAGCATGTCTTGTCTGACTCTCCTGGGAGAGGACTCTTGGAAACTTGCTCCTGGTTTCCTCCATACTTCCCTTTTTGTGCCTTTTCCCTTTGCAGAATTTGCTTTGTATCCTTTTGCTGTAATAATTCAGTACGACTAAATGCTGAATCCTGTGTCCTTCTAATGAGTCATAAAACCTAGAGGTGGTCTTGGGGACCACAACAGACTCATGACTGTAGGTATTAACTAATTCAATATGTCATGAAAAAGTAATAAAAGGCATAAGGATTATTTGCATATGACATGATCATGTATGTAGAATTTAAAAATAAGTTTAGTAATGTTGCTAGGTATGGCATCACATTTTTTCAAATTGACTATGTTTCATTATAATAGCAACAGAGTATTGAAAAATACAGTAGCATCAAATAGTATTAAGGACCCTAGGGTAAATCTAACAAACGTGTGAAAACTCTTCACAAAAGAATTTTTGCTAACTATAAAATTATTGAGAGAAATTAAGGAAGATCTAAATATTTTGATGGATGTGCCATAGTCATGGATTAGAATAGTCAATATAATAAATATGAAAACTCTTTCTAAATTGATTTATAGATTCAATAGAATATCAATTAAAATTTAATTTTATTATTTAGTGGAAAGTGTAAAGCCGAGTCAATTGTTTGTCTATATGGAAAACCATATCTTGTATCTCACAGAAATCCATTCCAGATGAGTTATAGGCCTATATATGAAAAAACAAAATAATAAATAATAAAGTTTCTAAAAGAGGGCTATTCATTAGAGCTTTTTCTGGTGACAGAAATATAACTGTTTTATTAATTATGGTAGCCACTAGACTTGAAATGTTTTTTAACATGAAAGAGAAACTAAATTTTTATTTCTTAAAAATTTTAGTTGCTATAAATTTAAATTTAAATAGCTATATGTAGCTAGTGGCTCTAGTAATGCATGGTGCAGTTCTTAAGTGTATTATAAGAGACTGCCTTTATAACTTTGAGGTAAGAAAAAATTTTTTAAACAGGACAGCAAAATTAGCAACTAAAAAGGAAAAGATAATAAACTGGATTACGTTAAAATTAATAATTTCTGTTTACCAAAAGTTAAGACACAAAGTGGGAGAAGGTATTTTTTTTTTTTAAAAATTGACAGTCTTTTCAAAATATATAAAGAACTCCTATAAAGAAGAGGAAGGTAAGAAAAAAGGAGAAAATATTAGAAATATTTGCAAGAGACTCGCATTGGCATTTTAAAAGGAGAGCATATAAATAACCAATGAACATGTGGAAAGGTGCTCAACATGATTAACAATCAGATAAATGCAAATTAAAACTCCTTTATCAGAGTATTAAAATTCAAAACACTCAAAGAATACCAAGGGTTGATAATGATGTGGAGCAACAGGAATTTTCACACATTGATAGTAAGCATATAAGTTAGCTCAACCACTTTGAAAAAACGGTTTGGTACTGTCTCCTAAAGTTGAGACCTTTATACTCTATAACTCAATAAGTATTTTCCAGACAGAAACACAAGGACATGTGCTCTAGATAATATGCCTAAGAGTACTCATAGCAGTTATTATTAGTTATAGCCCAAACCAAGAAAAAACTCAAATAACCATCATGACTAGAATAAATGTATGAATTATAGTAGGTTAATATAATGGAATTTTTTTTAGAATGAAATTTTTTTTTTTATAATAATGAAAATAAGTGAATTATAGCCACACAAATAAACATGGACTAATTTTAAAAAGTTGCGCAAAAGAAGGCAGACTGAAAATAATAGATAATGTCTTATTTCATTTATAAAATATTTAAAAAAACAGGCAAAACTGAACTGTGGGTTTAGAACTTGGCATAGTAGTTGTCTTGGTTGACGGATGAAGAGTAGTGATTGAAAGGAGGCATGAGGGAGCCTTCAAGGGTGTTGGCGTTTTGTTTCTTGACCTAGTCGTTGGTTACAGGAGTATGTTTGCTTTTTCTAATACTTTGAGCTATGCATTTATATTTTGTGCATTTTTCTGAATATGTATTTTACTTCCATAAAAATGCAAATTAACAAAAAGAACAAGTTAGATGATAAAAAGTAGCCTGCAAAATAAACGAAATATAGAGATTAAGATAGTTCATCTTAAATGTGCAAGGAACGTGCATTCTTTTCAGAAATAAGAAGCAATATTATATTCTTACATTAATGTCAGTGTCCATGTCCATGTTAGATCCAGGTTTTGGCTGATAGTGCAGGACCCACAAATGGGTTAACTCAGCTGGGTAAGAGAGGCCAGAGCTGGCTTCCACACAACAAACACTGTAAGGCAGGCTGAAAAGTGAAGAGCTGATGTCTGGGAGGCCTGGCAGTGGTCTGCAGGCAGATGTCCTGGCTGATGGGGTTAGGGCTTAGGGCTTTCAAACTGGCAGCCAGTGTCCAGGCAGGCAGGCGGTGGGTGCAGGGGGAACTTACAGAAGGTAGTATCAACCATGCATGCAATAGGGCTCAGGAACTGGCCTCAATGTCTTAAAAGAAATGGGAGGAAAAAGATGGGATTCGAATCCCAGATGAACATGATATAAGGCAGAAAATTAGGCAGAAACTTAGTTCATGAAAATAGGATACAATGATGAGGTTTGGTCATAAAATGTCAGAGCCTGGAGCTCTTTTGAGGCTACAGGTGGGAGTTCAATATTTGCAGCTATAAAGGTTGAAGGCTAGGAGAAGGAACCAGACTGGTAAACAATTTCTAGTAATGCAGGGAAGGGGCAAGAGAACTAAATGTTAAATCAAGCTATATTCTGAGACTGCAATGTGCTAATCAGCCCTACACAGAACAAAGGAAGGTTTCTGCTAGGATTACAAACAAACCTTTTACAGAGAAAACAGGAAAAGAGAGTCTTTAAACTGGGGAGGTGGGTGTGGGAGGGGCTACACAAAATAAACAATCTTTTATTCCCTGTGGCTAAAACCATGGGGGTCTTACGGATCAAAGGCTAGGAATTGCTGGCAGGCCTTCTTGCTACTTACTCTTATCTTTCACACTGTATATCAATACTATCAAAGGATTATAGGTAAACAAATTCTTTAAACTGTAACTCACAAAAACTAAGAAATATATAAACCAAATTCCCTAGGGTTCCACTCATTGTCTTTGTTTCTGTCCCTCTCATTGTCCTTTCTGTCTCTCTGTTCCTTTTGGCTCTCTCATTCTTTATCTCTGAGAGGAGACCACGCTCTGTCTATGGAGCATTACTCCTTCTCTAATAAACTTTCCTTTTGACTCTAACTTTGGCATGTGCTTAAATTTTTTCCTAGGTGCAGTCAAGAATCCTCTTTCAATTTCTCTCTCTCTCTCTCTCGCTCTCTCTCTCTCTCTCTCTCTCTCGGTACAGGGCTTGAGCTCCCCGTAACTTGGGGAAATTTGCCTTGTCCTGCATCACTGGTACCTATAGGAAAAAATAATTGAAACAGAAAATGTTAGCACCAGAAGGGATCTCAATGCCTTCATTTTTTAGGGAAGTTGACCAATAATATTAAATACCACCTGTTAATTGCTCTTTATAAAAAAACCCCCATCTGATCCTTGTAACCACCCTGTGACTTAAATGATATGATCTTTATTTTACAGATGGGTCAGAGAAATTAAGTAACATCCTCTGTTTCAGACAATACTGACAATGCTATTTCCACTTCATCAAATAGCAATTTATGGCAGAACTGAGTCTAAAATTCAGCCCTTTTGACTTCTAGGTTTATTCTATTTTCAATATGACAGAAAAAACTGTAATTTTATTTACATGGATTGACTGAAAAGGAGATGACATAAAATTTAGTACTTCTCCTCTCTCACTTGAGCTGAAAACATGGATTGACTGATAATTTTCACTGGAAGCATTGGCTTCCTGTATTTGAGGGTTGTTGAAAATCTGATTTGTGCTTGAAATGGCCTCAAATACAAAGGGATACTTAAATGGATCAAATTGTATCTTTGGGTTCCAGTCGAATTTTCCTATGTACAGCCTTAGTTCAGAAAAACCAGAGCATGCAAAGTAAAACCAACCAAAAAAAAAAAAATAAGGAAAAAAATTAAATAGGAAACTTCTAGCCAACTGTTCTGAAGCTCTTTTTGGATGAGAGGTGAGCTGATGGACTGGGGAGAGGCTAATGACATCCTTACAGCCTACTATCACAGACCTATTAGCCCTGTGGCAGGAGTGGGGAAGACAATGGAAGCACTCTGCTGGGATAGAGGAGAAAAAATTTCCAAAGCCACCTGAAAAGCGAAATAATTATAGAGAGTCATCTGAAATTTAGCCAGAAACATAGCATGGACAAGTCACCTAATACCTTAATTCATCCTGTCTGAATTGCTGATAAAAGCTTGCTTTTAATCTACCTACCGTATAGTGACATAAGAATATGTGTAATTTTTGTTGTAAGGTTCTTTACAAAGAATCCTATCTAAAGACAATGTATTGTTATTATCATTTCTTTCTGCTTTGTGTCTAGGGAGCTTTTGAAAGATGCTACAATGGATTGGGTGGGTCCAGGATAATACATTCCTCACCCTCCAGGAGGTTGAAATCTGTAGAGGGAAGACCATTTTCTCCTCAGCACCTACGGATAGAAATGCAAATGAATACATATCAATATGTATATGCTATCTGGAGATGTCATCGTATTGTTATATTGTGTTAAGCACTCTTGCATTAGTCATATGAGTTTTCTTGTTATCTCTGTCATGCTATATATATACTTCGACCCCTTTCCCCTTTCTGTTTATGCTCCTGCCTCCCTCCCTTTTTTCCTTCCCTCCTCCTTCCTTCCTTCCTTCCTTCCTTCCTTCCTTCCTTCCTTCCTTCCTTCCTTCCTTCTTCCTTTTCCTTTCCTTTTTTCCTTCTTTTTTCTTTCCTCTTTCTCCCTCCTTTCCTTCCTTCCTCCCTCCCTCCCTCCCTCCCTTCTTTCTTCTTCCTTTTAGGCATTTATTGACTGAGAAGAGGAATGAAAACTTTTACCATGGATATTTCCTTTTTCTATGTGAGGTCAAATATCCAAATATTTTTAAGCATCTAAGATTTGGAAGAGTCTGTTTGGTGTGTTACTGAAAAACAGGCAGACTTTCTATCTTAATCCAGTTTTGCAACACGTATCGTAAACAAACAAAATGCCCTACGTGTGAGAAATGTGTTGTTCTTTTGGTTCAGATTTCATTTTCTCATGTAGTAAAAGATTCTTACTTGTAGAAAAATGTCCATACTATGACATGAAAAAGAGACTGCATGCTTGATGAGAAATAACTATTGATACACAGACTAAAGTCTGGAGAAAAGACGGGTAACTAGAAAAAGTAGTTATTATTCACCATGTGGAAACATGGGTCTGGTTTAGACATATTTTTCAAATTTTCAAGAAAAATAAAAAATTTTCATTTTTAATTGTTAATATCCTCTTTTTCAAAGATTGGCAATGAAATAAAAATCTTTCAAAATGCTCTTTAGGGCAAACAAAACATATTTGTGGATCAAATTCTGTTCACAGGTCCCAGTCTATGGTCTTTCTGATAAGATGTTGGTGAGAAATTTGGATTTTAATATGCATGCCATAAAACATCATTGAATAGTTTTAGTAGCAGTGAAATAATCTAATTTACATTTCCAAAAAATCCTCATGGCTGTGGAGATTGGCTTCAGGGTGGGCAAGAGTGGAAGAGAGTCGTGGCTGTGGTCCAAATGAGAGAGGTGGGCCTTAGTATGTGGAGGTGGCAATGAAGAAAAATCTGAGTCACAATCAACAAGGAAAGGGCAGAATCTAGGATGTCACATAGATTTGAGGCTGAAGCAGTTGGGTGTCATCTACTGAAATGGTGACAAGTGATGAAAGGAAAGAATTGTGTCAGAAAGAATCAGAACTCAATTTCAAAAAAGTTCTTTTTTTAAATTTTTTTACGTGAACGCTTAATTCATTTATTATTTTAAAAAAATTATAGTATTTCTGTTTGACCTTATCAATATTGTCATTTTTATTTTTTGGTGGTTTCCCTTCAATAGTCTATTGTATTTTTTATTTCCCTTTGGTCTAAAGTATCTAAGTAATTCTGACTTTGTTATTGGTTTCTTTTATTGCATTGTGGTTAGAAAATGAAGTTTGTCCAAATTCTGCTTTCCTAAATTAATTGAGATTTTCTTTGTCTCTAGTATAAAATTTGTTCTTTTGGAAAAATTCCTATTTTATTTCAATTTCATTTTACCAAGGCTTTAACATCTCAGAATGCCAATCACAGGTTCTTATCCAGATCAATTTCAAGAAAGAATTATTGTTCTATTTAAACTAATGGTTGATTTGCTCTGTCAGTGAAAATACCTCATGCAAAATTAATCTCATGAGAAGGTAATATCATACCATTTTTCGCACATGAGTTTTTAAGTGAATACAGTGAACATTTCCTATAGAGTCATTTACTTTGGATCTAACTTTGATAAAAGGCGATTTTATTTTGGACCTTGTCCAAAGAAGTTTGACCTCTTTCAAGGGATTTAAGTGACTGAGGGCTAGAGCGTTCTGGAGGGTTTCTGGGACACTTTTTCATAACACACTCTGTTCTCAGCCCTTGCACAGCCTGCCGGTCTCAGGGACGTGCTGCTCTTTCCATCACAGATGCTTCTTAAGTGTGTACTTACTTTGATTCCCTCAGATGCTCTCATCTCTTTCTTTCACAAACCCTCATTTCTGTGAGTTCTTTGATAGCGTCTATGAAGTACTGAATTTCATGCACATACATTTCTTAGGACTTCCCTTTCTATTGAAATATTTTGCAGCTGCTATGTAATAGAGTGACAGTCTTGTTACTGCCCCCTTTTTTTTATGGGCTCTCTTAGTCTCGTTTCTTTTTCTTTCTTTTTTTTTTTAGTAAGCGGTGAAGCAGAGAAAACTCTTGTCAAACTCCCTTTTCTCATTGTAGTCATCCATTTATTTACTTATTTTTCAGTTTTCCTTTTTCTTCAGGTCCCTACCTGAAACTACTTGGGAAAGTGTAAAGTGTTTATTTCACAAGCACAAATAATATTTTTTATACTTGTTATTATAATAAGGTATTTAATAGTAAACCTGCTTATTTATTTTATACTGTTTTAGATTTGTAGTTACACATTTGTATATTCTCTTTGTGAATAGTTGAGCTCTATTTTCAGTGGAAAGAAAATATCAAAATGAGTCTAATGAATGCATTATAGCTAAAAGCTCATGTAGGAAGAGAATTTCTCTTATGAAGTTTCTGAAATATTATCAAAGTGAGAGTTGAGCTAAAGGTGAGGCAAGGTAAAGAATTAAATTCTTTCCCAGATGGTGGCCAATATTTCTAGTGTACATTGAAAATAAAATAGTCTGCCAGTTACTAAGTAGGCTTAAATATATTATTATAGGAAGAAAATTATATAGGATTTAAGTGCCAGATCAGGAAGAGAGAGGGCCTAGGCTAGCTTTCTTGCCTCCTCTGGACTCCATTTAGCTGCAGCTTGCTTCTGAAAGAAGCAATCAGCAGTGGTTTATGATGCTCAGACATTTCTCTGATGCGTGCTCACTGAAAATCATTGATGTTTCTGCTTTAACTAGATTTAGCTACTTTGGGTTGAAAGCACAGCGCTGCCTGAAATCCCATTTTACTAAACCCGCCAGTGAGTAAAACCACTGAGTCCTTCAGGAAAATTCCATTGCACAGTTAGAAGAAGCTGTTAATTACAGCTACAATCAGCTCTACCTTAAAGGTACAGGAATTCTGCCTGCTCCAGCTGGTCTTTACATCCAGCCCATGTGGTGCCATTCAAGTGGTATCATGTGGCTTAGCCTCTTTTGATGTATTTTCTGGGCTCCTATGATTTTTGTGTCTCTGCAAAATGCTTTGTGAGCAAGGCCATGAATCTTTCAGACATCTCCTTTCTTTTTCATTCCTGGGATTCCAGGCTTTTCCCACCTGCCCTCCTTCCCCCACCTTTTTAGCAAAACAGTTACTTCTTAAAAACTAAATCTAAACCAGTCCCACACTCAATTATTTGTAGAACTGGCCCCTTTACACAGAACATGTTACCTTGGGAACTGAGACAAATTGTAGGCTTATGGATTATAAAGATTTTTTTTCACCTTAATGAAAATTTAATTTGTTATGAATGGTTCATCATAACATATGCCAAGAAGAGCGTGCCAGAAATAACAATCTGAAGGAACACACGGGATCTAATGCTTCCATACTTTTCCAAGAGTGAAAGAGATCATTGAAACAACACATGTCAGATGCTATTACTGTCATATTGTTGAGGCCATCTGTTAAAAACCAAGATCAGGACCTGCTGCGTTCATTGAATTTGCAGTTCTGGAAAGGACAATGTCAAATGAAATTAAGTTGATTCTGTTAAGAGGAGTTTACTTAAGGGATTAATTTTTTTTTTTTTCAGAAAAAGAAGCCCATTTTATCTATGTACATGTTCATACAAACGTAGTAGCCTTTAAAAAAAAGCATGTGCACACACATACACACACAAAATCCCGGAAAAAACCAAAACAAGACAGAAACAGACTCAGATACAGAGAACAAACTGATGCTTGCCAGATGGGACAGGGGTTAGGAGGATGGGTGAAAAAGGTGAAGGGATTAAGAAGTACTAATTTGTTATTATGAAATAGTCAAGGGAATGTAAAGTACAGCATAGGGAATATAGTCAATAATACTGTAATAACTGTGTTTTGTGCCAGGTGGTATTATGCTAACCAGCGGGACCACTTCGTAAATTATATAAATGTCTAACCACTGTGCTATATGCTTTAAACTAATATAAAACAATAATTAATGTCACCTGTAATTGAAAATAAATAAATTTTAAAAACAAAATTAAAAAAAAAACACTAACATTTACATTATTACACTATTCAGTTTTTAAAACACAAAATTGCAATAATTGTTCACATACTTAGATAGGTATTTGAATGTATGCATGTAAAGATGCAGAATATGGACACATACCTGATAAAATTGGCACTTAGAATACTTAGGGGCTTTCAGAACAAATCAAGGATGCCTGCAAAAGAATACCTGATAGTTTATAAATAAAAAAAAGTGCCGATTCCTTTGATATTTTGAAGAAGCTTGAAAAGTGGAATTTAAGAGTGGTTTTTAATGAGATGCTTGCTCACTGTTTAGCCATTCTTGCTTTTATATTGAAACATCAAGCTGGTTTTATTAAACAATAACTACATTGGCCTCCCAGTCTTATAGAATGTTACTTCGGGCAATATTTCAAGCGTCCCTGCCAACATTTCATTTGCATGTGTCCTATACTTTTCCTTTTCATTCTCCCCCAATACACCCTCCGCTCACACACATAACAAAAGAGTGAAAATTTTCTTTCTCATTCGATTTCTTAACTCTAATCAGCTTTTGTGGCTGGTGCTCTTTAGTGAAAACGTATTTACTTAATGCATGAGCACTGAATCAGTGGCTAAATTCATTAGGCAAATCATGGACAATCCTTAGATCTTAGTTTCCTCATGTATTAAATGCTTGGAGTAGATTTAATAATCACTGATGTCCTTTCCACCTCTAGAACTCCAGGATCCTAGGGAAAATGAAGTCCTGTATATGCCTCCAAAGTGATATACTATATTCTATTTAAATTTTATCGCAGCAGATGAGGTAGAGTTAATGATATATAGCAAAATTGCCAAGAAAATCTAAGACTTAGAACAATAATGTTTGACATAAATCTGCACTCACTGAAGATGAGGACATACTTCCTGAGTAGTTCTTTAATTTTTCTTTTTCTTTTTTATCTTAGTCCATGTTTCATTATAAATTCATGTCTATCCCTATCTATCATCTATCTGTCTGTCTATCTATCATCATATAGCTATCATCAAGTTTCTTTTGAATTTTAATGGTCTAGATGATTGAGGCTTGTTTCTCCCATACTTTCTATGTGTGAAGCTCGTGTTATAACAAGCCTAGGGAATTGTTCCTAGTCTTCCCTTGCATGGCAATGGGTATGAGGGAAAAGGAAGTGGGCTGGGGATTAAGATTAAATGCATGTGGACCCAGATGGTGAGAACTACATATTAATGTCAAAGCAGTAGTGGTGGCTGTGGGGGTGGTGAGAGGAGGTTCACTTTAAGGGTTTTGGGTGGGGTTTTGTTGCTGGAATCCTATCATTTATCATTCTCTTTCCTAGGATTTCCAAAAGAAGGAAGCAGAGACACTAAGAACTATATTTAAATAGAAAATAATAACTGAATAGTTGCCTGATGGTCCTGCCTAACAAATGCTGAGGCATAAGATTTAGACCTGGAAACCTAAGAGCAGATTCCCAATTCCCTCTCACCTGATAGTTGACCTGCAGGGCAAACTCGATCTGACTCACCCAGCTAGATACTAAGAATTAAGGTCTCTAATTTCACTATAGTGATCCTGTCCACTTGAGAAATAGATCCAGGGTCTGTCTCAGGCTCTCACTTGTCTCTGGTAGTATTTTATGCCTTTGTTGGGTCCTGGGGAATGGTGTGGGGATGTGAAGTTTGGCTAGAAAAGGAGAAGACAGTGCTGGAAACATAGGCAGAAGTTATCCCTGTGGACAGAACAGAAATATGAGAGGCAGAAATGCCCTCAATCCCAGCAGTTCCCATATAAATTGCAAACATGACGAATTGGATAGATATAACTCTCGGGGAAGCTGTTGCCAACTGTTCCCGATTATTATTAGGATTTATCTTAATGAGATTACCCTTGTTTACAAATGGCTATTGGGGATCAAGATGCTTTATGCTTTGGGTTTTATACCTCTGATAAGGAGGAATCGGCTTATGTGTTTGATTGAAATTTCCTCTGAATTTATTTTATTCTAGTGACATTATGAGATACTAATTCATTATGACTCTTCATAGATTGAGAAAGAGTCCCTAACACACTAGGAAAGTTTTAACCTTTTTTTTACATATTTGATTAAATGCAGTGAAAGATCATTTTCTATTATATACAAGGCTCTGTAGGATACACAAATAAATTTCCTTGCTCTTCAGGAATTTACAGCTTATTTAAAAAATGTTAATACTGTACTTACTGATTCTAAGATAAACATTTTAACATTTCTAAAATTGGAATTCTTATAGTTGTTGGCATGACATAGTTTAATTGGCAGCATTTAAACTTTCTTAATGGTAAACAAAATTACATGTCTCACAGTCAATATTTTCAGATTCAGTGAGAATTTTGGGCAAGTCTACCTGCCATTACACTTGATAAGCACATGCTGTGAATGATTGTGGGTTAGGAAATAGGAATCTTTAGTTCTGTCGGTTGATTTCAGTTTCCACATTCTGTTGGTCTTGCATTGTACCAGCTGAAAGTGATTCTAGGATTTAAAGATAACATCGTCTTACAAGATGCAAGCCAGTTATCTCATTTGGCACTCAGTAGAGTAGACGGATACCTCTTGCAACCCTGGAAAGAACACCAGGTTTTCTAGTCTCGCTGAAAGATAGCATGGACTTCAACAATGTGGTGATTTTCTATGAGATTTTCAAAGGTAAATCTGACTATATGTGATCTTTTTTCCCATCATAACTAAAAGATCATGTAAGGTGTGTCTTCACTTTACACAAGACAGGATACAGCATTTTTAGCATTGAAATGAAGGTTGGATGATATCCATATTATTTCCATGCCTTTGTGCACTCAAACATATTGAGTGCATATTATGTGCAAGGTGCCCACCCAGTCTGGTAGAGGATAATAGTGAGAGGCCTAGAGATACCATTACGAATTCTGCCTTCAAGGACTTTGTAATATAATACAGCAGAGTGTATACAGATATTTAAACTAGCAAATACTTGTAATTTTGATATTAAATGAGTTAATATTTTAAAATGTGTTTAGAACAGTGTCTAGAACACTGTAAGTGCTATATGAAAAATTTAAAAGAAATATACAAACAAAGGAAAGAGAATTTACAGTATAGTTCAGTAAGGGATAAGTGGTCTAAGAATGGTACCAAAAAATGCAATGAATATTCAAATAGAAATATAGGTTTCAGCTGGGGGTGATCATAGAGCCAAGGGAATATTTGAGCCAAGCTTGTAAAGAACAACAGGATTCCAGTGGAGAGAAAGAAGAGAAAGAACCCTGGATCCAAAGAGTGAAGAAAAGTCTATGTACACTAGCTTGTCCTAATACACCAGAGTACGTTTATTTGCCATAGGTAGGAGCGAGGAGAGAGGCTGAAGACACAGAGCCAGAAGGCATCAATAATGGAGCATGACTTGGGAAGAGGTAAGGGGTGATGGGATTTAGACAGGCAGAGGGATTGATCTTAGATAAGAAAAGCAACATCCATTCTCCTGAGGCATGAAGAAAGGAAGACGGAGTAGGTTCGAATACAGTTAAATTAATTTGAGGTTGATTTCTTCAGCACTCCTTAGTAGCTGATGAAGTGTAGGGGTAGAAGAAAGTTAGAAATGCAGAGTTGCTACAAGGTTGAGTTGTCTTGGAAGCTGCAGCTCAATAGGAAGAAAATAAAGTCAAGAGGGTGTCCAAAGAGAAGGGAAAATGAGGGGTCAGGAATTGGCAGGCTTGAAGAAGTCGATCATTAAATTTGATGGGACTGAGGAAGTGGGCTATGTGGAAGTACAGGAGGCTGTTTTGCACAAAAAAGCATCAGAATCTTGGATACTTTGGCTGAGTCAGGTTTCCGCAGTGGAAGAGAAGCTGTTGGAGGGTCATCACATTGATACCGAATTAACTCAACCTCCAAAGTCGTCAGTGGATCTTGAGAGGTGATCTGAAGTCAATAGATGATAAGAACAAGGGAGGCTGCAAGGAGTTATGGGGAAATCAAATGTACCTTGAAGATGTGAAGGCACATTTTTAAAAGGTAAGGGTGGAAAGAACAAAGAAGATCTATAAGAAACAGTGGGAATATGGAGAGTCATGTCTAAATATTTTGGCCTTAAAGTACATGTACTACAGAAGAATGAGCATTTGAGAAGTATACAAAGAAAGCAGTAATTTTAGGGGAAAAGCTAAAGATTAGGTAGGTAGCAGTTTAGCATTCTGAGAGTGTGGACTATAGAATTATAAAAACCTGAATTGAATCCAGGCTCTAGAGCCGTGTGACCCTGGGCAGCATAACTTTGTTATGCCTTGGTTTTCTCACCTGTAAAATGGAAATACTACTACCTGGTAACTCTATGGATTAAATGTTATGGTGTTTTTTTCCTACTTCACAGCTCTCTCATCCTCAGTTTCTTTACTGTTTTTTATTGTCTCCCTGGGCTTTTAGTGTTGGAGTGCCTTAGGGCTCGGATCTTGTTTTACTTTATTTTCCCTTCTCTCCTCTCCTTTCCTCCTCACTTCTCTCCTCCTCTTTCTTCCCCTCTCCTCCTCAGCAGCCAGCCTCATGTTTTTAAATACCATTCATATGCTGCTGACTCCTAAACTTTTATCTCTAATACAGACCTTTCTCTCGAACTTCAGATGCATGTATCCTCGTGCTTATTAGACATCTTTGTTTGGATGGCTAATATACGTCTCTAGTTCAGCATGTCCAATACTGAACTACCCGTCAGACCTGCTTTACTCACAGCCTTCTCCATCTCACTGAGGGCAACTCTATCTAGTAGCCAAGGCCCAAGCCTTTGAAGTCATTCTTTTTGGGATCTCTTAGATCCCACATCCACTTGGCTTTCCCTATGATGAATGTCCTGAATTCAGCTGCTTCTCACCACTTCCACTGCTACCATCCTGATCTGAGTTCACCTCCTACACTGTTTCTAGCATTGCTCTCTACAGCTTTTCTCAACATAGCTTGAGCTTGCTGGAGAGATCTTTAAAAAGCTATATCAGGTCATATCATTCTTCCAGCACTGGCCAGTGGATTCCATTTCTCTCAGAAAATGAAAGTCCTTACAGAGGCCTCCAAGGCTGGCACTATCTGCATTTTCCTTACCTCTCTGTCCTCATCACTCATTGCTCTCTTCCTTCTCACCCTGTCAAGGTCTGTGCAGCCTACTTGTTCTTCGAACAGGTTATTTATGCTCTCACTCTACAGTGTTTGTGCTGACGTTTTTCTCTGCCTAGAATGCTCTTCCTTCAGGTGTTTTTGTGGCTAATTTCCTTGCCTTCAAATCTTTGTTCAAATCTTCCTTCTCAACAAAATCTGTGTTGACCACCCCGTTGAGTGTATACGATTTATCAGCTGCCATGGCACTCCCAGTCTCCTAACCCTGCTTTGTTTTTTATAATCACCTCCTTACATACTATATAATTTACTTATTATGTTTATTCTCTATCACCCATCTCCCTGTGCAATAAAAACTTCATACAAGCAGAGCCTTTATCTGCTTTTATCATTAACATATACTAAGAACCTAGTATAGTGCTTGGCAAGTGGTGGGTACTCAGAAATATTTATTGAATGAATTAAACAATGAATAAATGAATGGGTGACTATAAAGCACATTCTATATGCTGGTCATTATACTAAGTACTCTATTAATGCTACTTGTTTTTGCTGTTGCTATGTTTTAGTTGTGGGAGAGGAATGAAGAATACTTTCTAGAAATGTTTGGAAAAGAGGAAGAAGGATGGAGAGGAAGATTGTTAGGTTGACGTAGGCTGGCAAGTGGATTATGACCTTAAAAAAATCCCTAACAGGCAATTAGTTTCTCTTTAAGAGCTCTCTGGAAAAAGGCACATTTGGGAGAGCATAGTTGGGGAATAATTTACCCAAGAATA
>NW_006443138.1:9035489-9054290 GCF_000325575.1 Pteropus alecto
ACTTTTAAGTAATTACCTTGGTTAAGTTATATTAATCTTTTGGCACTGAGTGCAGTGATGTGCTTTATTGGAGGACACTGTTCACCACTGAGGTTTTAAAGCTCTTGGAGGAGCATTTGAATGAGAATAGAATTTGATAGCAGGATTGATTTAGGAGTGGTTGTTTACATTTTCCTTACTACTCCTCCTCTTCTTCTTCTTCTTCTTCTTCTTCTTCTTCTTCTTCTTCTTCTTCTTCTTCTTCTTCTTCTTCTTCTTCTTCTTCTTCTTCTTCTTATATACATATCTTGAATGTTTGGGCAATTAGTGAGTTTAAGAGAGAATTGTGAAATTTTAGTTCAGAGAATATGGGATTTTCTGTTACTTTCAGTGAATTTTTATGCTTTTTGAATTTTTATGTTTCCTTTTCGTACTTCTTATTGATTTAAATATTGAAATGGCTTAGTTGCCATGTTGGACCTGGGAGTTTTATGGTTGACTCAGGGATATAGGTAGATATATTTTTTAAAATTAACCTTTCATACCACTGACATAATTCATATTCTTCATAGGTAATGCAGACAAGGTACGAAGAAGAAAAATTGCCCCTGTTCCACCACTAGAGATAACAACTGTTAACATATTGGTATATTGTACTTGTTCTACCTTGAGTCATTTCAAAAGTTGGATATATTTCTCTTGGAACTTATTCATTAGGCATCAGAACCACCTTACAGTCTATAAAGTGATGATTTCTCATCCTTTCTTGCATTACAGACTCTTCTGAGAATCTAGTAAAAGCTATTGATTTCCTTCCCCCAAATCTCCATATTGTCATGCACACAAATTTTGTGTTTATTACAGGCATTTCAGGCATAATCTGAATTCTATAGTAGTCTATGGGTTCTAGGTTAACATCCTTGATATAAGGCATATGACTCTTAAAAAATTTTAAAATCTGATAAGTAATGAAGAATTAAAATGCTTTCCTATAATACTCGCACTTGTTCAAAGGTAATTGTAATAAATATCTGTTACTGCTATCTGCCTGGCACCCATTTTATTTCTCTTTTCTGATAATACTGCCCATTCACTTTGTTACAAGGATGGACATATAACTCAGATTGCAGCAAGAATAATACTTGACCTTAGAATAGCTAAAGCTGAATTAAATTTAAACAAAGACTGACATTTTACCAAGTATGTAGGAATCTATGTATCTGAACGTGTTTTTCTACTGTAATCACTCTAAGAGGTTTCATTTCAATTATACTGTCATAGTTCAAAATATTTTGAGGATCTCTTCTGGAATTGCCTTTGAAACAGACTTATGAGCTATGTAAGCAAGTCATATGATCAAACGTTTGGTTGAAAGGGTCCAGGAAATCCCACTTAAATGATTTAAACAAAAAGGGATTTTATTGGTCCATGTAACTATAAAGTTTTCAAACACAGATGAACAGAAGAACTCAAATAGTGTTATCAGGATCTCATTTGATTCCTTGTCGCCGGGCCCTGCTTGCTTCGTGTTGGCTCCATTCTCAGACAGGCTTTTCTTGCATGGTGGCAAAAAAGACCATAGTATCCTTTCAGGTTCAAACTCATCAGAAGCAGAGGGCATCATTTCTGGTAGCTCCCAGAGAAGTCTCAAGACTTAGTTAGACTGCATGTCACAGTGAAACCACCTCCAAGGCCAGAGAACGCAATATGGTTTTTGGTTTAGTTCTGGGGCATGTGCTTCCCCATGGAGTCTTCGTTCTACCCAATATGTATGTACTATTTAAGAGTGGGAGAGGAGGTTAAGAGTAAAAATAGAGGGCATTGTTGGAAGAATGTCAAAAGGATCCTGAGAATACTCATTCTACAGTCATCATGTGTTTTTTTTTTTACTAACATATCGTTGATATATAATATTATATTAATTTCAGGTATACAACATAGCGATTCGGCATTTATAAACTTTACAAAGTGATCACCATGATAAGCCTAGTAACTATCTCTCATTGTACAAAGTTATTGCTGTCTGATTGACTATATTCCTTATGCTATATATTATATCCCTGTGACTTATATATTTTTTAACTGGGGGTTTGTACCTTTTAATCCTAACCTTTGTAGCCCATCTTCCAACTCCCTTCCCCTATGGCAACCATCAATTTGTTCTCTGTATCTATGAGTCTGTTTCTCTTTTGTTTTTGTTTATTCATTGTTTTTGTTGGTATTAATTTTTATATTTATAATTAATATACATATTAGGATTATGGAATATTATAGCCAAATAAGGTATTACCATTTAAGAAAACATGTTTATGTATTATTTATAGACCAGGAAATATTTAGTACTGATCATGTAATAGTTTTGAAGTTGTTGGTTATATCGTTTCTGTTCTTTTTCTACCATTTATTCCTTTATTTATACATTTTAAAAAATAATTAAAAAAATTTTTAATTACAATTAGCATACCATATTATACTAGTTTCAGGTATACAACATAGTGATTAAACACTTATGTAACTTACAAAATGATCACTCCAATAAATCAAGTATCCATCTGATACCATACATAATTATTATAATATCATTGACTATATTCCTTATGCTATACTTTACATCTCCATGACTAGTTTTGAATCCTGCAATTTTATTGAATTTATTTATTAGTTCTAATAGTATTTTGATGAAGTCTTCAAGTTTTTCATATACAGTATTACGTTATCTGCCAATAGTGACAATTTTACTTCTTTACCAATCTGGATGGCTTTTATTTGTTTTTCTTGTGTAATTGCTGTGGCATCTATGTAATTCTTTTAAAGTCATAGCTTATTTGTGATTCAAAACATCCACCTTCTTCACCAGACATGACCCTAAATAACTTTTAATAACAATACAGGTAATAATTTACTATCCTCAGAAGTATTCAAAAGAATGTGTTTCAGATTGTAATATTCACTCCAAAGAAGGCAGTCGTCATACCTGGGAATATACAATTTATTCACAGGAGTTATCTCCTAATTTAAGTAAAACAGAAGGAATAAGAAGACAAATAAAGCATAAAATAGCGTGTAAATGAATGTTGACTTTTAGTCTGCATTCTTTAAGGCCATCTTATAAAATGAGATTATGAAATTCTCGAGGGGTGACTACAATATTGAATTATAGACAAAATGCCAGCCTAGTAAATATATTAAGTTTTGAAAAATGTTCTAAAGTGTGAATTGTTGTGAGTGTTCTTGTGGGCTCAAAGATTATATGCAATCTGTGTTACTGATTATAATGTTCTATGTGACCAAGCTTATTTATTGTGGAATTTATACATTTTCTATTTGGCTTATATTATACATTTTCTATTTGGCTTATTATTGATGTAGAACTTTCTGAGAAGAGTGTGTTAAAATCCTCACTTATAATTGTTGATTCAGCTGTTTCTCTCTCCTAATTTTTTAGTGATTTAAAACTATTTGCCTTTTAAGGCTACATACATACGTACAGACAGACAAACAGACACACATATACACAGACATATATCCTTACTTCCCATACTTCATTTCCTCCAAAACGTGTCAAAAACCTATAATGTGTGAGGCGATGTCCTGAATGAAGTGACAAATACTAAAGACATGATCCTTGCCCTTGGAGAACTTGCAGTCAAGTAAGATCACTAGCATAGCCATAAAATAATTTTAATTCAGAGCAGCCTGTGATAATTCATACTTCCTCCTTTGTACTCTACCATCACATCTTTTTTATAATACCTGCTTGCCACTTTTACATGTTGTTTTTCCCCCTTAGAATGTACTCTCCTTAGAATGTATGTCTTTCGTAATGCTCTTATTCTTTAAAAAATTTTCTTTATTTGTGGCAAGAACACTTACCATGAGATCTACCCTCTGAACAACTTTTAAGTTCACAATACAGTACTGTTAACAATAGGCTCACTATTATACAGCAGGTCTCTAGAACTCATTAATCTTGCATAATTGAAATATTGTGCCATTGATTAGCAATTTCTCATTTCCCCCTCCTTCCAGACCCTGGTAACTACCATTCTACTCTCTCTGATTATTTCGGATATAACACATAAGTGGAATAATGAGGTATTTGTCCTTCTGTGAGTAGCTCATTTTGCTTAGCATAGTGTTTTCAAGTTTTATACACGTTGTTGCATATGGCAAGATTTCCTTCTTTTTTAAGGCTGAATACTATTCCATTGTATGTATATACCACATTTTCATTACCCACTTATCCATTGATTGACATTTAGATTGTTTTCACATTTTGGCTATGGTGAATAGTGCTGCAATGAACATTGGGGTGTTGATATCTGTTCAAGATCCAGATTTCAGTTCTTTTGGATAAATACCCAGAAGTGAGGTAACTGGATCAAATAGTAGTTCTTTTTTAATATCTCGAGGAACCTCCATACTGTTTTGTATAGTAGCTGCATCATTTTGCATTACCATCAACAGTGTAACTCTCCTATTTGATATTTTTTCAATCACATCTTAGATGCTAACATAAATGTGCTGTTACAGGAATTACGGAGGATAAAAGAACATTTCTGGGTTGCCAAGAATGGTGAAAATGCTATTTGAAGTACATTACTCTTTGGCTTTAACTCAAATCCTCTTTCCTCAGGTGTGCTTTCAAATCTTTTTTGATCATCTTGAAATATCTTTTCCCCTTGAGCAGAAATTTTTCAAGAACACATCAGCTCCAAGGGAAGGGGTAGATGTTTTTGTCATCATCTCTGTCTTTTGGATCCAACGTGTTTTCCATTGAAAAAGAAAAATTTTCACCTGATACAGCTGAGAAAATCTAGTATGAGCTGCCTCTAGCAGTTCAGTGTCACCTTGGCTAGGCTGCTGCCAACACCCCCGGACCTGTGTCATTGTTATTCTCAGCAGGACATGTTCCACTTTTATTTGTATAGCAAAAAGGTTGGAGCTGAGAAAGAGAACAATATTGAGTTTGGCATTTAAAATAAGTATTATAAACATAGACTGCAGAGATTCTAGGAAGGAGTGAGGTTGGTGGTCCTTGATGAGAGAGGTTATTAGAACCATGATATGATTGAATGTTAGAAGGTCACTAGTTCTACTCCCCTCACCTTAGAGATAAGGAAATTGAAATTCAGGTTGGTAAAATGACTTGGTTAAATTAGCATCATGTCTGTAACTACAACTTGTGCCTTCTCACTCCTAGGGCAATGTTCTTCCTATCATATTCAACTATGTTTCCTGTGTATTACAGTCTTGGAAGTCTATTATGCAGTATTTGTCCTTCTGATAGTGTGCTGGTGGGATATTTTTCTACAGATCTGGATTTCATAGGCCAGAAGAAATTTCGTTGATAACATAGAAGAATTTGCTAAGACTTATTCCTATACTTAGTGTGATAGTTAATTTTATGTGTTAACTTGTCTGGGCATGGTACCAGGTATGTGGTCAAACATTATCCTGGATGTTTCTGTGAGGGTGTTTTGGATGAGATTAACATTTAAATTAGTGGACTTCGAGTAAAGCCTATTGCCATTCATAACGTGAGTGGGTCTCATCCAGTAAACTACTATTCCATTGTATGTATATACCACATTTTCATTACCCACTTATCCATTGATTGACATTTAGATTGTTTTCACATTTTGGCTATGGTGAATAGTGCTGCAATGAACATTGGGGTGTTGATATCTGTTCAAGATCCAGATTTCAGTTCTTTTGGATAAATACCCAGAAGTGAGGTAACTGGATCAAATAGTAGTTCTTTTTTAATATCTCGAGGAACCTCCATACTGTTTTGTATAGTAGCTGCATCATTTTGCATTACCATCAACAGTGTAACTCTCCTATTTGATATTTTTTCAATCACATCTTAGATGCTAACATAAATGTGCTGTTACAGGAATTACGGAGGATAAAAGAACATTTCTGGGTTGCCAAGAATGGTGAAAATGCTATTTGAAGTACATTACTCTTTGGCTTTAACTCAAATCCTCTTTCCTCAGGTGTGCTTTCAAATCTTTTTTGATCATCTTGAAATATCTTTTCCCCTTGAGCAGAAATTTTTCAAGAACACATCAGCTCCAAGGGAAGGGGTAGATGTTTTTGTCATCATCTCTGTCTTTTGGATCCAACGTGTTTTCCATTGAAAAAGAAAAATTTTCACCTGATACAGCTGAGAAAATCTAGTATGAGCTGCCTCTAGCAGTTCAGTGTCACCTTGGCTAGGCTGCTGCCAACACCCCCGGACCTGTGTCATTGTTATTCTCAGCAGGACATGTTCCACTTTTATTTGTATAGCAAAAAGGTTGGAGCTGAGAAAGAGAACAATATTGAGTTTGGCATTTAAAATAAGTATTATAAACATAGACTGCAGAGATTCTAGGAAGGAGTGAGGTTGGTGGTCCTTGATGAGAGAGGTTATTAGAACCATGATATGATTGAATGTTAGAAGGTCACTAGTTCTACTCCCCTCACCTTAGAGATAAGGAAATTGAAATTCAGGTTGGTAAAATGACTTGGTTAAATTAGCATCATGTCTGTAACTACAACTTGTGCCTTCTCACTCCTAGGGCAATGTTCTTCCTATCATATTCAACTATGTTTCCTGTGTATTACAGTCTTGGAAGTCAATTATGCAGTATTTGTCCTTCTGATAGTGTGCTGGTGGGATATTTTTCTACAGATCTGGATTTCATAGGCCAGAAGAAATTTCGTTGATAACATAGAAGAATTTGCTAAGACTTATTCCTATACTTAGTGTGATAGTTAATTTTATGTGTTAACTTGTCTGGGCATGGTACCAGGTATGTGGTCAAACATTATCCTGGATGTTTCTGTGAGGGTGTTTTGGATGAGATTAACATTTAAATTAGTGGACTTCGAGTAAAGCCTATTGCCATTCATAACGTGAGTGGGTCTCATCCAGTAAACGGAACAAAAGACTGACCTTCTTTTGAGCAGAAGGGAATTGTATCAGTAGATGGCCTTTGGAACTGTAATACTGGCTTCTCATGGGTCTCTGGTGTGATGACTCACCCTGTAGATTTTGAACTTGTCGATCTGTATAACTGAGTGAGGCAAATCCTTAAAATAAATTCCTTAATATATATACACACATTCTATCCGTTCTGTTACTCTGAAGAACTCTGATGTACAATTAGTGAAACATTTGCTTCTCTAATTCAGCAATTAGACCTTAGATATTTGTACCCAGAGAATATTGTCTGATGTCTTGTGTCATCATGTGCTCTTATCTATCTCTCTAATGCTCTTTAAACACAAAGATACTTCTCTTTTATTTTGATACTAAAAGAAAACCTTTAAAAATTATGCCCTAGTTTCTTCTTCAGTAATGGACATCATCTTATAATAGAGCCCTATTGTGCTTTCGTCAAATTCTGAAACCAGTATTGCTGGCTTTACCTGTTGAAGGGTGAGACAGGTGCCAGAAAAGGCAAGAAAGCAAGCAAACAACTCAATTTTTATTCTTTCTCTGAACAATTAGTAGTTATTCTCCTGTCTAGTCCTCCATCCTGCTTTTCCAGGACACTCCCAGGTCTTCTGAATCTTCCAATCTTGTATGGGTTAGGATACTTTCAGTAATGAGTGACAGTAACCAAACTTAGGCTAGTTTAAGCCAAAAGTGAATTTTACTTGCTTATATAACAAAATCTGAGAGGAGTTTTGGGGTAGGTGAATTCGAATATTGTCATCTAGAACCAGTCTCTCTCCACCTCTCTGCTTGGCCTTTTTGTGTGTTGGTGTCATTTTCAGGCTAGCTAGTCCTTAGTGTTGGCAAGATGCAGTCAGTAGCTCTTGGCTCACATCCTATTCACTTAACACTGCAAGAGAAAAGAAAGCATCTCCTAAGAATTCTAGCAAAAGTCCTGGTCCTGACTCTCATTGGCCAATTAGGTCATATGCCGACCACTGATTATGCTTATTAGCTTACTTTCGGATCATATGCCAATCTTTATACTTAAGTTAGGGTTGGCCTCAGTCAACCCACATACACAAAGACCAGGAAGATGCAGTCTTCTCAAATGGAAAGAGAAAACGAATGCCAGGTAAACAAAGTAATAAAATATACTCCATCATCTCTGTCAAGTTTAGGTAGTCAGGTTGTGTCTGGCAGGTGGGTGAGGAGCAATAGAAAGGAGAACTTAAAAGCTCAGTCTTGCATAGTTCAATATTTTTTAATCTTTAAAAAAATTTTAAGGTCTGAAAACAATGAAAAAGACTAAGCTAGAGAGCATCCTTAGTATTTTAGAAACAAATTTCATTTCCTGGAAGGTTTCGAAGTTCCAAAATGGAAGTTTTGAATATATTTAGTCTCTCTTTACCTTATAGTGCCATTTTCTTGTTGACTACTTTCTTGTCAGCTCATGGGCTTTCCTTTTCATTTTTTTTCTGTGGTTTGCCACAGTATTCAGAATAAAATACTAGGAATTGTGCTCTGTGAAGAAAGGGGTTTGGTCCTTTTGCTCATTGTTGCAAATCCAGTGCCTAGAAGAGTACATGATCCCTGATAGGTGCTCAAAAGTTTTTGCCGAGAAAATGGTTTGATAAATTACATGTTATTTTATATTTGGCCTCACCATGGATTGGTAAAATGAATTTTGCTTTGTTTACTCTGCTCTTTATAATGACTTTTTGACTTGACTTTTTTTTACATTAAATTTTAAATTTTTAGATAATACAGAGATTTCATATATTTTTTACTCTGTTTTCCCCAAAACAATACTATAATTTTACAACCAAGATATTGAAATATTGACATTGTCCTATGTGTGCGTTTGTGTGTCTATGGTAAATTGTCTCATGGCACAATTTCCTCCCATCTAAAATACATGCTCTTTTGCAATATGACTTTGCTATTCCTACAATCTAGAGGTAAAGTCTCTCGTTTCATGGCCTTGAATTTGGGCCAGATTTACTTTGCTTTCATTGATAGAATATGACAGAAAGTCTATCATGTGAGTCCTAAGGTGTTGGCTTCAAAAGGCTTCACATCTTTTACTTTCTCTCTCTTAGTACATTTTCCTGAGACCCCCATTTGAAGAAGATAGTCAAGTCTATTAGAGGATGAGAAACCATGAGGAAGCAAATCGAAGTATCTCAGTCAACAGCTAGAACTAACTGCCAGACATGTGAGTGAGCCCAGCTAACTGTCTTGCTAAATGCATGAGTAAGCCCAGGTGAAATCAGCACAGGACCTGCTCAGTCAAAACTCAGAGAATTGTGAGAAATAATGAATTACTGGTGCTTTAATTTTTGGAATATGTTACGTATTAGAGAGCAACAGAGATGGCAGCATCTCACATTGAGAATCTTTAGGTATAAGCACTCAGATTTTATTCTTAGGTTATGACATGGTAACTAGCAGGTGAGGATCAACTACATGTAGTTTGAGTTTTTTCCCCTAATTACCTGTCAGTTGCTTTTATCTTGTCATATTTTAACTCAATTACATATCGAGAAAATCAGATTAATACCAGCCTCACTTTATTCTCTCTTTTGTTAACATGTAGAATTTTTAGTAGTACCTAACAAAGCAACTTAATGGTTTCATGTAGATATAGAACCAAATCTTGTTTCCTAGGTTAATATTTATGTAGACTCAAATCTAGCCAATTAAATGTTTCAGTAGAAAAATCCACATTATCATATTGTAAGATAAGTATTGAAATCCAGAGTTCAGATTTAAGAAGACAATTCAAAGACTTAATTTTTCTGAAAAACATTCAGTTCCTATCACTTTTACATTTGTGTTGATCCTCATGTTAATACCAATGATAAATCTTTAGCTAGATATGGTCTGAGAGTATACATTATTTCAGAAATCCCAAGAAAGTATCTAGATAGAGATTTCCATAGATAGTGAAAATATGAATGTATTTATATTTACTTTATAGAATTTCTCTCTTAGATATGTTAAAGATTAATCAAATAATCCAGTGAGTAGATCTCTCTTTGCACAGTGGTGAAGAAATCAGTCTTTGGAAGTAGACTCCCGGGTTTAAAATCTAATTATACCATGTACAGACCATAGGACATTAGTTTGCTCAATCTCCTTGTGCCTCAGTCCTACATCTGTAAAATAGGGACGGTAATAATACCTATTTGAGGTTTGTTATGAGGATTAAATTGAAAAATGCACAATCCCTACCACATAATAATCACTCAAATATCTCTTAATACCTCCTTTTTATTTCTTCTCTGACTGCTTCCACAATAATTCTACATTTTCTCCTTGGTTGACCACTAATATGGACTGTCTTATTTCTAGCTTCTCATAATGCCAGGATTCTGAACATTTAACACAAAGCTAACAACTTGTTGCTTGGTTCAAGCTTTTGATTGTTACACTTAATAGTTGGGGTCAGCGATGTGCAGCATGGGAGAAACTTCATGGGTTCAACAGAATCACCATGGTGTGTTTGTTGTTGTCATAGTTATTTATCTATTCTGGATATCCCTCTACTTCCCCTGAGGAAACAGATAAATAAATAAAGATTTCTGAAAATTTCTGCTTCCTAGTTCCTTTGGTATCAGGTAATGATCAATCCCCTTGAAACAGAAATTACCTCTCCTCCTGACTGTACTTACCTCTCCAAGACATATTATTATCATGACCTGGTAATTCCACCAAAGTGCAAGGCTTGTTTCCATTTATTGAATCATTGGCTGGGTCACTGATCCCCTCACATATATGGTAGGATTGTATCAGTCTGGAAATTGATGACAGCTCAGACTACCAAGATTCCTCTTTCTTTATTCTGAATAGCCATGATTCATTCCGGCTGCTAAATTCATCACAAGGTACATATATTCTGGGTCTTCTGGATGTAAATAAAGCTGCATGGGATGTATCTAAATTCAGAAGTAAATGAAGGATAAAATGGTATGCTAGTGTTACTGCAGTTTGACTAATTTGAATCTATTTGCCCTCCATCATTTCTATGTCAGCGTAGCCATACCAAAGTGGATTCTGTGAGGCTGATTGAATCACAGCATCTAGAAGCTTAATAAGCTGCTGAAATGTAAATACTGACCTGGGGAATTTTGCATGGCTAATGAAAGCAGAGTTTAGTGTCCATGATTATATTGCACAGCTTTACTGAAACAGCCAATAAATGTTTACAAATCCATTTGATCTACTCAGTTTGCCTGCTCACAATATAGGTGGGATGATTATATTTCAATAACAACCTAGCTCTTTCAGAGAGAATGACATGAAGGGAATGAAGCAGTAGACACAGAATGACTATCTGTGTTGAGTCCACGTTTTAAGGATGGTTGATGAACAGTTCTTAAAGTACTCCATTTGGTGATTACAGTATCATCTTTATGAAGACAGAGCTTTCTGCCAATAAGTCTTGCAAATAATTTTGGTTCTGGAAGGAAATTGAGAGGAGAGTAGAGAAAAGAGAATACAAATGCTTTGTGCTATGAATGCTGGATCTTTCCATCTGAAATCTGTAAATACAATATAGATTTTCCTGGCATTGAGTTAGATTTAGCAGATCCTTCATTCCATTGATCTTGAGGGTAATAATATTTATCATACTGTAATCCTTTAGTAGAAGCAAAAATAATTCTGACTGAAGAGACATTCCAATTATTCATGTCCCTTTGTTATTGTGCTATTATCTTTATGTTTGTTTTGTCTGACTGTTTTGATGAAGAGAGAACAGACTGAGAAAAATGTGGAATTTGAAATGGTACAGGGTGAGTACCCTAGAAAATGAGAAATGCACATGTAATTTTTTTTACTTTGAATTAGAGGCAAAGTTCATTTCCAAACTAAAAACATAATTAGCTATAACAACAGCCTATTTTGTTTAGATCATTTAAAATTTCAGTGTGCTGCTAAATGCACAGATTCTTTCTTTTCATTTTTTCTCCTCTGTGACTCTTTGCTTAAAGCAAGGACCTCCATGATGGAACAGAGGGAATCTTTATAAAGCAGTAATCAAGCATAATGAACACAATTGGGAGCACAGAGACTTGGTACAAATTATGCTTTTCATAGCCCTCAGGTGTATTTAGGTAGTTGGACATGCTTAACCCACATCCTAGTGCTATGTAGTTTGGGTACCCCACCTCCCTTTAGATAATAGCAGGACTTTCAGTAAGGCATTAGGAGAGGGACAGAGTGACATGGCTGAGCTCACATTCGCCTTAAAGAAGCTTTCTTTAGAGCAGACTGGTTCAGTCATCCAAGGACCTCTTCAAATGTGGTAGAAAGGTTTGGCTCCAGGGTCACAGAGAAACGCTAGTATTTGATGAATCCATTGGATGCTCAAATAACTTGACTGTCTTAGATGAACTGAACTTGATTGTTGGACATGAGTCTGCTGGGCCATCTGATTCTATGTGGACCAACTCATGTGTCTCAGCATTATTCTCTTCAAGTGTCAAAGGATGGGGTGTTTATGTACCCTTCACCTGTCACCTGTCACTGGCTGAGGGTTATGGGGGCTAAGGTTTGGGAAGTTGAAGAGGTGTAGAGAGGGTTAATTTCCTGGTTCTTCTGGCCTGCTGTGCTCTGAAGAGTAGCTTTCTAGAAAAATCCCAAAATCAAAGATGTAGATACTAGCAGTTGGAAGTTGGAGCACATCACATTGAGGAAGTCCAAAATATATGGGTGTGGGAGAGAAGCTGACAATGGCTGTTCAGGTATGAATGATTTTGTCTATTCTTGTATTTCCCTTGCCCTGCCTTGTGCCTGGTACATAGTATGTGCTCAGTCATTGGTTTTTGAATTTTTAAAAGATGAAATCAAGCTCAGCTATGTGGTCCTTGCATGCCAGGGTCTGAGACTCCCAGCAGGCTGGAAAAGATGAATGCACTGTGGCTTAGGTCATCTCTTGTTTCTGGAAGAGAATGGAGAGGGCCAAGCACATTTAGACTCAGTTCTTAAAGATTAATGTAATACTTGGATTCCCTGATAAGCTTTCAATTAAAGTTGGAAATTGCCTAGTGCAATTCAGAAAGGTGCATATACATGAAGGGAGAAAAAAGAATTCTGATTACGGTTTTATTTGCTGACACTCCTTAAAAATTTATGTTCAAGTGCTATTTTGCTAATTAATGGCTGCTTAAGCAATGCTATGTGTCAGCAATGAATCACTTACTTTTGTTGCTCTTTAATGGTATATGGATAATGAACAAGGACAAGTCATAATTAAAGCCGAAAATAGCCTGGCTGTGGGACGGAGGTCCGTCAATAGAAAAAAGATACTGTTTGCCAGTATCCAGGCTGTTAAACTAGTTAAAAGCATAAGAGGGAACTTTATTGACATATATAGTCCAATAACCAAGGTACGGAGGACAGGTAGACTTAGTTTCAGGGATATTCGAGACCAGAGAGTAGAACACTATCCAGATTCCCACATTCTATCTCTCATCTATGTCTCTCTCTGTGCTGCCTTCATTTTCTCACTCTAGCTTTTACATAGTTTGGGGCCATGGTTCTTGGCAGCTTTGGGCTCACAACTAACACCTCTGTGCCAGAAGGGAGAAGACTCTACTCAAGCTTGAAGTACTTCAAGGAAAGATCAACTTGCCATGACAGTCATGTGGCCAAGGAAATGGACTCCAATATTTAGAGCCTTCTTTTCAGAAGAAGAGAGAAGTGCTTTGTGGGTCAACAAGACAATAGATCATTAAGTATAAGTAGTGGTTCAAGGAAGTACATGATTGAAATTCCAAGTCAGCTGTCTGGATTAAAACTGCTATTGTAATTCAGAGAAGGGGAAGAGGATGAATCAAGTGGTTGGGAGGTGGGTCTTGAAATGTAATTTGATTAATAAGTAGATAGGAGAGAAAAGGATATTTTGAATAAATGATGCTAAATGAATAAAGCATGGTTCTGGACTGAATACATGGCATAGGGGAGGCTAGTCTAACTGGAGCAGAGTTGGTTTGTGCTTGGGAGTAGAAGGGAAAATTTAGAAAGGAGATTATGGACAGCTATGAATGCCAGGCAGGGAAATCATAATAGAATATTGAGCTAAAGAGTAATACGATAATAACAATGATAACAATAGCGAATACTTCTATAGCACTTTCTCTGGGTCAGAGACTATTTTAAGTGCTTTATATAATATTAAGGTATCTAGTCCTCACAACAGCCCTGTAAGTGCAATCATTCTTCTCTTTTTGCAGAGGAGGAAACTGAGGCAAAAGTCTTACATAGTCGAGGTCATACAGCTAAAGAATGGCAGTCTGGATCCAAAGCCTGTGCTTTCACCGTTATGCTATATCATTAACAGGTAATACATCTTAACCTTAAAGCTTAATAACATCTGATATTTGTGTTGTGTTTCACATGCTACAAAACCCTTTTATTTACATTAATCCTTTTGAGTTTCATAACAATCCTGTGAATTCAATGAAACAGGTATTTATTTCTATTTCCATTATATTTTTGAGACCTCTGAAATACACTTCTCTCATCCCATGCAATTTCTCTAAATTCCATTGCTGGAAAGTGGTCTAACTCAGGCTAGAGTTCAGTGTTCCTGAGTCTAGCTGATGTTTTTGCCTCATTGCTTGAATATTAATGTATCGTGGGTAGGGGACATTATAATGCAGGCATAAGAGGAACCAAGGGTGTATAGATGATTCAGGAGACTGTTGGGAACATCCAAGGCAAAGGTGGTGAGAGTCTGAGTTATAGTAATTCTGTTTATTTTTTAAATTAGAAGGAGAAAATTTTGTAATTAAAGAAAATTAAACTCAGTGTTTATGTTTCAATAAAAGACATGAAAAAATTAAACTCAATGTCTTCTGACTTCCTGAAAAAGGAAAATTAATTATATGCAGATTTTTTACTGGGGAAAAATAATTTAAAATATTGAAATTGCCTACTTTAAAAACATTAAACATTGAAACCTAAGATAAATGTGGAAAACACTAAAAAATGTTCTGTGGTTTTTAGTTAATTTTAGTTAAAGAAAAAGGCAAATAAGAGAAGAAATGAAAAGTAAAGAGATGAGTTAAGAAGAAACACATGTTGAGAGAATAATAGAGAAAGACATGAGAGAGGAAGACAGGATGAATGAGATTATACATGTGAAAGAAATTAGCACAGACCCTGGCATATTTCCTTCCTTCCTTCCTTCCTTCCTTCCTTCCTTCCTCCCTCCTTCCCTCCCTTCCTTTCTCTCTCTCTCTCTTTCTTGATACTCAATATGTTTTAAGATGTATTTTGGCCTGCACAGTTAAAAAAAAAAAACTCCTGTAATGTTGACTCCTCAGAAATGTTTACTTATAGAAATCCTACTCTTAATATGATAGGCAGAAGGAGCTAATATAGTAGACATTTCCACATTGTAAAAACATTGATAATTTATTTATTCACTTCATTAATTAATTCAATAAACCTCTCCCATTTGCTGTATACTATCCTAGGTTATCTTGGTCCTCATTGAACTCCCAGTCTAGAAGAGAGACAACTTCAGATGTGTAGCCCTATATAAAATACTTCCTGATCTGTTATGTCATCAACCCATAGGGTATCATCTTCTTCAAATAACAAATGAGGAATCTGAGATTCAGTCCTACAAACTGGAACTTGAACTTGTAAAGATCTAATCAGAGAAATAGCACTCTGATACTATAAAGAATCAAGCTAGGTGCTGGAACCCATCTTCTATTTGCATATTCCCTACTCACATTCTAAGTTTTGGCTAAATGAATAGTAATGTCATATTCTGTCATAGTCCAAGGCATTCATGAACTGAGTTTTTTAGTCAGAAAAAATTATGAAACTTAAACAAAAGACAACAGTAAATTTTGGTATCATCTTTCAAAAAATCTGATGGTCTAACCATATACTATCCCTGCAAATTTCCCTGAAACCTTTTTTTATTTTTCTTGTCTGCAAATAATTTCCAATTATCCTGAGACTGCGTCTTGTTGATAAAAATCTGTCTGGTATTATGAAGTCTTCGGTACCAGTGGCATTTATTTCCTACCCAACTTTGAGGAGCAAAATGCAACAATAACCTAAATATAGGCAAAAATACTTGGGAGCACAGGAAGTGACAGAATCCTCTAGAGTAGAGCTGAAACCTCGTGACTCCATCCTCAGGATTCTTTTGTAGATGGGATGTAGGTAATTAGGTGAACTTGCTCTTTCTGAACCCTTCAGAGTTTCCAATGGAACTATCCTCTGTTTCCTGTCTTAGAGAGTTCTACATTGGTGCAGCCTGGAGCTAAATCCTTTATAAAGGTGCCCGTGGCATTTGGAGATGCAGTTTTTAACCTTCAAAGCTCGTGTGGCTCTTGAATGCTTGACTGAACTGTCGGATACCACAGAGAGACTGCGGGACTGAGAATTATCAATGTCTTTGATCATTTGCTGAGAACTTAAAATGAATTTATTACAGTTCTTGCTTAGACTTTTTTTTGAAATATATTATTTAATGAATTGATTTAGGTAAACTTATTGAAGAATGATTTGTTTCGCTTATTGACTTAAAGGACTTATACTTGCTTCCTTAGAACTAGATACTCTAATAGACTAACTTATTACGTGACCTTTTGCTGTACCTGCTTTCCTCTGACAGTTTCTTGGAGTTCAAGTATAAAGAATTGCCTATATTTCAAATTACAAAATTATAGCTTCCTGATAAAATGCTAGGGACAGTCCAGTGATGGCGTAGCACCTACATTCAATCTGGTGAGCTCTGGGAAGTGGTCTAACTCTAACTCAGTAAGTGAGAAAAACAAGCATGACTTATTCAGAAAAACAATGGTCATTAACAGTGGAACTGATGATTGTAGGGTGGTAAAATTGCTTTTTATCCAAATAGATGGATTTTTAACAGCAAAGTTACTTAAGGAGCTGACAGGCTGAATTTTTTCATTGTGGTAAATGCTGAAACAATCAGAAGAGCAGATCTTACCCTTCATCCAGAATAGAAGAGAGAGGAAGGAAGATATGGATGGGTTTCAGTTTTTACAAACATTGACAGAATATTCAAAATATAATATGACAGATCTTACGAACTCAGAGCACTAACACACATATTTTTTTTCAGGCTAACATCATCCTATTTGCAAAATGGACAGACGCTGTTTATTTTTGCAAGTAGTCAACTAAGCTAATGTGTCGGCTTCTTCTTTGATGTTTCAGCTTTAAGAAAGTTGCATTAATGGAGAGCAATTATGGTAATTTGAATTAGGAATGGAATTATGGTAATTGAAAACTTCTGCGGTGACAGGTATTTGTGAGACCCTGGTGTTTTGGTGCAGTTCAGCGCTGCTATTAAGCCCATGGTAATTAGCATTTTCCCCCCTGAAAAAGCTGAAAGAATAAGGGAACATAAAACAAAATTTGACAGTGTGAGAAGGAAACTGGCAGCAACATCAAAACCTACAGTCAACACAAAGAAACACAAACACACTGATGGTCTTGGGCTTTTTAAAAATAGAGAATCATGAGAAAATACAGCTTTGTACAGGGCACTGGGGAGGCTAGGCATTTATGTTGTAGGGCTGCAGTATAGAGCCATTTGCAACAGAAAGACGGAGCACAGAAAGCCTTTCTTGTTTTCTGGCTTTACTTCCGAATCACATTGTTGCGGAGAGATCCTAGGCCCTCACGATCCGGTGCACTACAAAGCCACAACCAATTTGATGAATCACTCCACAGTGTTCATGCAGTCATTCAACAAATGTTTATTGATCACCTACTATGTGCCAGGCAATGTGACAGGTGCTAAAGATATAAATAAGACAAAGTTCCTTCCCTCAGGGAGATTTTCCAGTTGAGTATAAAATTAAGACCTATTTGGCTCTACCTTAAAGGCAAAGAAGCATTTTGTTGGATCCAGAGCTATTCTTAGCTTCCTTCACCATGGAAGGGTTAAAAATGCTATATCAGCTCTTATTTTAGCTCTTTATCCTTTAGACTTTGTTTCTGTTTTGATAATTTCTCTTGAGGTCTCTAAGGATAGTATAATAATAGAGTGCTTATAAATTAGGGTATGCTTGACTGCGAATAACAGAATTCGTGACTGAAAGTATATAAGTATGGTTTACTAATTTCACATAATAAGTAGGAAATTCCAGAGTTAGTGTAGCAGATCAATGTAGCACACCAACAATCCAGGCTTCTATTCTTTCCGCTCCACCATTGTCTCTATGTTGGCCATGTCTCCCTAATGGTAATAAAATGGTTACCAAATCTGTTAAGCTAATGTATTTACACAATAATATTCTAAGCAAGAAGAAAGGGGGCAGGAACTAAGGCACTTTTCCCTTTAAGGGGAGAAATCATTCCTTGGGGAGAATCTGCTGCCCACCCCCACCCCAGAAACCACTAGGAGACTGCCCCTATGTCTTATTGACCAAAATTGGGTCACATGCCTACTCTTAGAACTTTAATTGGCAAATGGGAATAGTATTGGCATGACTGACTTAAAGAAATCGTTGCTCATTGCCTGTGAATGGGTATACTGCATTCCATCAAAATCAGACTGCGGTTAGTTAGCAAGGGAGAAAGAAAATGGCTTTGGTTGCACAGGTATCTGTGTGGAGTCATAGATAATGGAAAAGCCCGCAGATACTTTCCCTGTACTTTTACATTTCTAATTTTTTCCTCTGGTTAAATAATCTTTCAAATATCTTTCTATAAAAATGCAAATACTTCTGGGAATGGCACCACATCAAGTGCCTAATACCTGTCTGTTGGATAAACATTAATAGAAGAGAATGGGACACCATGCAATCACATAAATTTAAGATGAGGTTTGTACTGAAAGATGGGAAAATCATGTAGAATTTTGAGATTGAGAGTGCTGAGGA
>NW_006443138.1:9054362-9070855 GCF_000325575.1 Pteropus alecto
ACCTTCTATGTAGAATTTGATTACCTTGTCCAAAAGAGGTCATATTTATTGAACATCTGTTATCTGTAGAGCTCTATATCCTGTGGGCAATTAATTCCTAAAACATTCAGAGGAGGTAAGACCATTATCTTTACAAATGAGGAAGATAAAGTACAGAGAGGTTAAATAACATGCAGGGATTTGAACGCACCCAGGCCTGATGCCCAAGTCCTTTTTCTCTCCATTGTACCACAATTCTTTTCAAAGTCTAGCATAGAAGTAAAGTCATTTGAATCCGATGATGTGATTTACTAGGTTTTCTGTCTGTTGTGAATTTCCTTGTTATTTACTGTTAATTTCTGTATAACACATAAGATTACAAAAATATTGGGAGAAAAATTTAAAATATCACCTATCAAACATCTGAGATTATGTTGATAAAACGGAGATAATTAATATTCTAACTCTAAATGATGCTGTTATCGCTGTCCTTCAATGATTAATTTCATACGAACCTTGGGTAGAAAATTTTACATTGAACAGAGTTGTTCCTATGTGGAAAGAGGGAAGAAATAGCAATCTACAGCTCCAGTGGAAATTGTTTTCTAAATGCGTCTAAATGGCTAGTGTTATTGTTTTAATAAGAGGAAATGATAGAAAATAGGGTGAAATCTCAATTTATTCAAATGAGAACTATGTTCTGTTAAATTGACAAGTACAAGCATGTCTCTTTTCCTGACATTCCCAAGCAATCTCTGTGTGTGATATGTATCATACAGACTTCACTTCAGCAGAGGGTAATTGACCAAGTCAACTTTGCCACAGTCAGTGCTTGTCATTACCAGTTATTCCATGTCCTCTGTAAAAAATCTGAGACACAAATCAGTCATTGGACTTCCTCTTCAAGAGAACAAATGTTTTCTTGCTGCTGAACATTAACTTGTGTTACAGATGTAATTGAAACGATGAAGTAGTCTATCTCAGAGAGTGGGGAGACTGGTTCTATTGATGATCTGATTTCTGCGTCCTGACGACTTACTCCAGATATACAAGTTCCTGTGTGTTTGACAGCCCCTGGCAATAAAAAGACTGCTCATAAAAGGAGAATTTATCTGTGCATTAACTGTTTTTGCTCAGTTTTCATTCTATTTAACAAGCAAACACACAAAAAGGTAAACTTTCCGTCAGTCATTTAGAAAGGCTACTTATTTTCCTTGAGTCCTTTTAAGTAGAAAGCGAGATGAAACAATTCACTGTACTGGGAAGAAAATCTCATTTGGGAGTGTGAAAGAACAATTTGACAATTATCTTTATAATTCTAAGATCCGAGGAAGAGAAATGGCAATATTTTATTAGAAAGCACTTTTAATTGATGTAATTAGGAGCTAGAATGCTGGTATAGGCTGAAAGAAAGACTGCCAGAAGGGAAATGGTTTTCTGGTCAAGTTTGCTGAGATTGGAGGCTCCTGATGAACTTTTGTGATAATAATAATGTAATACTTCTGAGGCATTTTTAGCCTTACCAGAAATTATTTTTCTCTGCCTTGTTCTTATTTCAGATGAAATAATATTTAGCACTTAGCTAGCATTTTTCATTCCAATGGGTCCCCTGGTTCTTAAACAATTTTTCTATCTCCACACGTGTGAATATGTGTCTACACAGAGACATTTCAGCAATTGCCAAAAATTTCAGCAATCCCACTGGGTAGCATGTTGCAGCTGTTCAGTATTATCCAGCAAAGCTACGTAGCGTTTGAGGGGTATAAAGTAAAAAAAAAAAAGGAAGAAAAATCTCCAAACGTTAAAACCCAATGTTAATACTTTAGGAATAATCTGGAAGGCAGAAATGTGTATATACACAAAAAGGATTTTCTCAGCATATACCTATTGCTGCTTCTAATATATGAGCCATGAAATATCTGGGTACCAGGAGGGGATTGTGAAGTTGGTTTTAAAGTATCTTTGAAATATGGTGTTGTCAGTAGCAGGGTTTCCTCATGCTGGACTGGAGTGTCTGCTCAGCACTGATGCAAAAGCAATGTATACCACTCCATTGAATTAGCAATATACTTCCTGTGGCATGCTGTGTTTTCCTTAGAGATCTCACTCAAGGACTGGCCGTGCCTGCTATTAGGTTTTCAAAGCTGATAAGTAACTCTGATTAGCCATTCAGATTTAATCGGAAAAGAAATAAAATCATTTAATTGCTTTAAAAAGACATGTACATTCATAACATTGGTGTAATTGGAATTGGAAAAGTGATGACTGATTTTCCTTAGCAAATGAAGCAGTGCCTGGCACGTAGTAGGCACCATCTATTAAGTGGATGAATGAATGCTTTGAATTCCTGATGATAACATTTGTATGGTGACAAGTGCTTTTTAATGCACTTTCAAAAATACTTTTTTTTTTTAAATCTCATTGATATTATACTGGACTTAATTTGATATTGTTAATGTCAGAAGAATTTAATGTAGGAAATTCATCATAATGAGATCATTTCCGTTTCTCTTTGGCAAGCTATTACTAACACTCTTAGATGGATTAAATTTCCAAGGCTTCCCTTACTCATACCCCATTCTATGGGAAACTGCCCGGTTGGGAGACCTTATCATCTATTAAGCCTTGATTTTAAACTATTTGATCCTTTTCCATTTTGTTGCTTCTCAAGTCAGCTTTCTGGGCTTATGTGTCCTCAGAAGCAGGCATATTACTCAAGGGCAGCCGTTGCATAAGCTGGCCAGTGATATTTGACCTGCATCTCTGCTTCTAAAGAGGAGTTTAATTAGGTGGGTTTTCTCTTAAGAATTTGAAATTAGAAACATAGTAAAAAGTTTCCAACTATGAGGGCAGCTGAAAATGAAACGAGGGCATGAGTTAAGAATTGGCTGCAGCATGCTAAAGCCATGTGATGACTGACAGAGTCCACTGAGAAAGCTGCTTGGTGGTAAAGAGAAGGGAACAAATATACAGAGAATCAAGCTGATAAGTAACTCTGATTAGCCATTCAGATTTAATCGGAAAAGAAATAAAATCATTTAATTGCTTTAAAAAGACATGTACATTCATAACATTGGTGTAATTGGAATTGGAAAAGTGATGACTGATTTTCCTTAGCAAATGAAGCAGTGCCTGGCACGTAGTAGGCACCATCTATTAAGTGGATGAATGAATGCTTTGAATTCCTGATGATAACATTTGTATGGTGACAAGTGCTTTTTAATGCACTTTCAAAAATACTTTTTTAAAAAATCTCATTGATATTATACTGGACTTAATTTGATATTGTTAATGTCAGAAGAATTTAATGTAGGAAATTCATCATAATGAGATCATTTCCGTTTCTCTTTGGCAAGCTATTACTAACACTCTTAGATGGATTAAATTTCCAAGGCTTCCCTTACTCATACCCCATTCTATGGGAAACTGCCCGGTTGGGAGACCTTATCATCTATTAAGCCTTGATTTTAAACTATTTGATCCTTTTCCATTTTGTTGCTTCTCAAGTCAGCTTTCTGGACTTATGTGTCCTCAGAAGCAGGCATATTACTCAAGGGCAGCCGTTGCATAAGCTGGCCAGTGATATTTGACCTGCATCTCTGCTTCCAAAGAGGAGTTTAATTAGATGGGTTTTCTCTTAAGAATTTGAAATTAGAAACATAGTAAAAAGTTTCCAACTATGAGGGCAGCTGAAAATGAAACGAGGGCATGAGTTAAGAATTGGCTGCAGCATGCTAAAGCCATGTGATGACTGACAGAGTCCACTGAGAAAGCTGCTTGGTGGTAAAGAGAAGGGAACAAATATACAGAGAATCTGAGACAATACTCATTACTGATGAGATCATAAGGTCCTCTCCCATCTGTGTGAATTTTTATAATCCACCCTTTTATTTCCTAATGTGACTCAAGTGGGCTCTTGTTCCTTATAATCAAAAGAGTCAAATGAGATGTGGGCATGATACATATTTGCTGATGAAAATAGAATGACCCATAGGAAAGATGATAATGAGCTTGAACTTCTTTTCCTGAATGGAATGTTATAGTAATTGATGGTATGGCTTTGGGAGGAATAAACAAGAAATTGCCTTGAAACATGGCAACAACTTTTCACATGCTGTGGGTCTTCTTTTCTTATCCTTCATAGTGATCAGGTGCTGCTGAGCACATGGTTTACAGCAGGTTCCTCGCCCTCTAGGAGCTTATATTCCAAATCAGATACTTATTTGTTAAGGTCTTACTTTAAAATTATTTGACCAGGATCTTCATTGGCTCTTCCAGTTTCTGTGCGGTTAGTTTACCAGACTAGTGTGGCTGCAGGTCTTGCATTTGAGGGAAATTAGGGGCCACGAGTGACACCCTCTGACTTCTGAAAAGCTTGGTTTTATGCTAAGGGCTCCTGGAACTATCATTTTGGGAGATAAAGAAAAAAATACAAAGAAGACTTTGTTGGGGAGCTAGCTCAGTTAGCCTGTTTTATTCTTCCTCTCCCAGTGTGTCTTTTTCTAACTCTCCATAGTCTTAAAGTTACGGGAGAAAGAACCAAAGGATGTTGTTAGGAGCCACATGCTACTTAACTTCGCTGAGTCATGTCTGCAAAATGTGAGGGACAGTTTTTGTTCACAGAGGTATTATGAGGTCCAACTATTAGCACACATTCACTAAAATTTCTGAGCTTCCCAATATGGACCAGATTACTCTCCATGACAGAAATATTTTTCCTTTCCTGTCCCTCTGTACACCATGTATTAGTATTCTTGAAGACTTCATTATTGTTCTTTCCTTGAGCATATTCTCTTCCTGGGTGGGCTCATTATCTATGCCCATGGAAGATGATGTCAGCTCTGAAATTAACTCCAATATCTTTACCTCCAATGTATTTTTCATCAGTTCTAGATTCCGATATCAAACTCTCTGTCAAACATTTCTCTCTAAATGGACACCTCAAGAGCATCCCAAAATATGTGCAGTGGCTTTGATGGCTTGTAGATCCAATTTTGGGACCCATAAGCAGTGCACGATGGGGAGAGAGCGAGGGAGGAGAAAATGGGCTAAGGAGCTTGTTTCTGTGGTGGCTTGCTCTCGGTCAACCTAATTAAGCTGAGACTACGTCCCCCAGAATTCTTTTCCCAGCATGATTCTGGCAGGGTTAGAGCTAACCACAAGAGAAATTTGAGATTTGGAAGTTGGCAGTGTAGTAGTAGGCAGATGTCAGTGTAGGGCCAAATGCCGTTGCATGATCTGCCAGCTTACCTGGTCAGTATGAGGCAGTAGCAAGGTTATCTCTGCTCCCCTTCCCTTCTTTTCCCCTTCCACTCCCCTTCTTCAGATTCTCTGCGTCCTATTCTGGGCTCTGTGGTGAAGGACACCTAACATACTGCATGTTGATCTATCAAGAAGGTAGATGATGAGAAAAATAAGGATTGTAGTTTGTCTGTGTTAGTTTCATTTTGTTTTTACAGCTTCCAGCTTGTTTTTGGTCTTCCCCCACTTCACATCCATACTTTCTTCCATATTACTGGACCTGCTGATTTCAGGCCCAACATTGGAGGCAGAAGCAGCAGCTCACACAATTGGTTAGGTTTTTTGATCGCTACCATCAATTCCTTATCCTGTATCATTCATTGTGGTTCTGTTCCTCTAATCGAACCCAGCTGGTATAGCTTTTTGCTAAATCAGTGCTCATCTGCTGGTCTAATTGATTTATTGATTAGCGTGACATTAAAATTTTGCTCCACACAGGAATTTTATACAGGATAAACAGACTGCCCAGTTTTAACAAATTTGTAGCAGCAGTTTCTTTGCTAAAAATTTCTGTATTTTAAGAAATGTTTTCCCGTAGTAGGATATCATGTCTAAGAAACTGACATTTGTAAAAAAAGAATTTTCAGGGAGTTCTTTTTCTATATGATAATGTTTACATTTTAATTGATTTATTAAAGAAGGTGATTTTTTCATGGTTAGCCAAACTCAAAACACCTAGAGCATCATATAGTGACATTTGAAAGTAAGTCAGTTCTTTGGATATTTGAGAACTCTAACATATACATTACTCTAGAGGTCATGGTATTCTCTATCTAATCCAAAATCAGGTTTTTAAAACATAAGTGGAAGTTTCTGATTCAAAACATACCTTTTTCTTTTTGTTCACAAGGAATTTCAAACCTAAATATTGTTTAAAAATATATTTAAATATATAATGTACAATCTTTTAAAATATAACTGCCAGATATTTCTTACCTTAAATATTACTAAGAGGGGGCAAAAATGAAAGTTAGCAAAGAGACAATAGCATCTTGAATTATACATTTAAAAAAGAAAAATATTCAGTTCTAATACATGGTTGGAACTGTTATGCTGATAGACAACATTTATGTATATGAGATTTAAAAAATATTTTTACATTAGTTTATAATATACAAATACCATATGGTTATGTTTACATCAACACTTAAGACTTAGCTAACCTAATGGAAACAAGTTACGATAGGGCTGTGTACACCGGAATGAACTTGATTTAATATGTTAGGCTGTGGGAAGCCACTGTGAATTCTCGTTCTACCCAGATTTATTGAGATTTAGTAGACATATACATTGTGTAAGTTTAAGGTGTGCGACTTGGTGATGTGATACACGTATATGGTGCAGAATGATTACCACAATAAGGTTAGTTAACACATCCATCACCTTATGTAATTACCTGTGTGTGTTTATGTGTGTATGTGGTGAGAACGTTTGAGATCTCTATACTTATCAACACTGTTTATTCTAGAGCTGGAAAGAGGGAAATATTTCAGGCTGATTAATCCAGTGGAGACATAAAAGATGGGTCAGAAATGATGCATGAGTACAACAGTAAATAAATATATTTAAGCAATTTTTTCTGCTGCAAAAGTAATATATTCTCATTAGAAGAAATTTGAAAAACTTAGATAATTAAAAAGAAGGAAATAAAGCACCATAAGTTGTCATCACTGAATCCCTACCTAATAATGTTCGCATTTTGGCTCATTTTCATCTAATTTTTTTCCTCTTTATGGTTACATAGTAGTAATCATGATATATATATAATTTTTATCCTGATTTTTAAAATTTACTACCATTTGAATACCCTTGAAATTTAGTAGAGAGTCATGTTGAAACATTTGATCATGTATAAATTCATTAGAACATTCATATATATTTTACCTTTCAGTTTTATAAGTTTATTAAGGTATAATTTTGTACAATAAATTTCTCATACGTAAAGTAGACAATTTAAGGAGCTATGGCAGATATAGACACACATATGAAACAAATATATATATCATCACAATCAAGATATTGTACATTTCCATCACCCCCAAAGGTTTTATCATGCTCTGTAACAATCATCCCTCCCCAGGCAATCACTGATCTATTTTCTACCATTGTGTGCATTTTCTAGAATTTGATATGAAAAGAATCCTACAGTATGTACTCTTTTTCTGTCTGGCTTCTTTCATTCAGTCTAACGCATTTGAGACTCATCCGTGTTGTTACATGTACTAGTAGTTTGTTTCTTTTTATCACTGAGTGGTATGCTGTTGTATAGCATGCAATTTTCTCTAAAAAATGTGCAGTGAACAACAAAACCACATGGAGATTCAGATGCCAGACACTTCTTATACCTTTTATTTATAGTGCCTGTGAATTAAATTCATGTCTCAACATAATTACATATTTTCATAAGTCATAGGATTTGAGGTTACTTACAAATAAGCAAAATTTCTATTGTCGACTTCATTCATTCATTCATTCATTCATTTGTTTGAGATATGTAAATTTGCTAGGCACTTGGGTACTTGAGACACACCAGCAAACCAAACAAAGAACTTTTTTTTGTTTAGATGATATTATAATAGAAGATAGGAGATTAAATTAAAGTAAATAGTAAATATAAACACATAAACTATCTAGTTTGTTAGAAGTTGCTGTTTTACAAAAAAAGAGAGAGAAAGAAAGGAAGAAATAATAGAGCTGGGTGAGAGGCAGAATGAGACTGTCAGGATTATGCGTTTGGGAAGACAGAAGTAGGCTGTAAGATTAAATAGAGTGATCAGAATAAACTTTAGTGAGATTTGAGTTTTAAAATCTGACACTGTCAAGGATCTATTTATCATAGCATTTTCCATGTAATTCTTTGTAAACATTTTATGGCTATATAACATTCAGTTGAGTAGTTATATCATAATTTGCTTAATTAGAGGTATGGTTGAAAATTTAGATTAGTTCTAATTTTCACTGCTATATAATATCACTATAAATGTTGTTTGAATAAAGCTTTTGAATTTAATTACTTTGGATAGATTTCGAAGTGCAAGTATTATCACAAAAGATATGAGCTTTTTTTTTCTTATGCTTTTTATATTTTTTTTGATGTCGAATCATTATTATATCCCTAAGATTAAATCTGCCTCAGATTTCCTATATCAGTATTTCCTAAAACAACATTGTTACATTCAATTTGTTATATTTTATTTAAGGTTTTACATCTATTGAAAAAATAAAATTATCCTATAATTTTTTTTTCATCATTGGTATTAAGGTAACATGTGTCATCATAAAACAAAACAGCTTCCCCTCTGTCTTTCTATTCTTGGGAATAGTTTTGGGGAGAGAGCTTTGTTCCTTTGAAAGTATGATAGGACTTACCTATAAATCTTCTGTTTTGGATCCTTATGGTGGGAAAGATTCCTTTCAGATTATTTATATCATTTTAATTTTTCTTTCACTTATATTTGATGACAGTTGTTTCTGTGGTTTTTCTAGTTACTTGAGCTGAATGCATAACTCACTAAAAAAATTGGATCTCAAGTGCTCATCATAGAGAGTTGATCATATTCCTGGGATCAGGGCAAGGGCAAGAGATTGTCACCAGGCAAAGAACTTCACTCATTTACTTGTTTTGCTATTTCTATTATATATACCATCTCTAAGTCTCCCTTGTCCTAACATCTTCTCCTATGTATTTAATATATGCCCTTCCATTCATTGTTCACAGATTTTTTAATTTTTATCCTTGAAAAGTATATAGTATTTTTTATGCTTTTAAATTTTACATAAATAATTTCTGGCCAAGAGGGAGTAAAAGGAGTAACACTCTTAAGCAAATGAAACAAAACAAAATAAAAAGCAAAACATTTTAGCTGCTAGTTTCCAAGACAATGGACATCAGACAAGGAAAAAGAGTGACCCCGAGCGATGGGAAACAAATGATGTGATCCCTACGATTACTTACCTTGATAGAGTTTCTAGGTCATGATGCAGGAGTGGGAGAACCTATGTGGATCCTGGAAGACTCTGAGTTGAAGAGATGGAACTGAGAATCTGGGGAGACCAAGGTACTTGAGTTCACAGGACAGAGTCCTGGAAAGGAGCAAATTGCACAGATACAGAACGCTGGTTATCTACAGAGGTTATCCCTTGAGTACTCAGCAGTGTGATCAGTGCATGTATATGAGGCTGGGGAAAGAACCATCAGAAAGAATTAGAGGAAATTGTGCCTTGCATTCATACAGGGCCAGGAACAGTGTCTATTCCCACCATCCAGTCTAGAAAATCTCATAATTCACAGGACACCGGATTGAATACTCAGAAAAGTTTGCCTTAGTAGTGGGCAATAATTAGCCCTAAAACAATCACTGTCCCAGTCCTGACCAACAAATCTTAAAAGTAAGAACTGAAATAATCAAAGTGTTTACAAATAACCTAACTCCATTCCATAACAAAGCTCAACAACAATTACAGGAGCACAAACACATGCAGTACACAATAAGATAAAATGGATGCCTAGTGTCCAATCAAAATGATCAGGCATGCAAAGAAACAAGACAATATGATCCATAATCAATCAACTGAAACTGAACAAGACTTGACACAGATGTTAAAATTTCCAGACAAGAACATCAAAGCCATTATTAAAACTATATCATAAGTTCAAAAAGTTGAGGCAGATGACATAAAAAAAGACTAAATTGAACTTTTAAGGATTAAAACTAAAATGTGTGAGATGAAAAATTCACTGAATGGGATTAACAGAAGATGAGACATTGCAGAGGAAAAGATTAATAAATTTGAAGGCATTGCTATAGAAATTCTCGAAAAGGAAACACACAGGGAAAAGGAGATTTAAAAAAATAATATCAGCTGTGAAACAACTTCAAGAAGCCTAATATACATGGATTTAGTCTCTGTTAGGGGAAAGGGGAACAGAGAAAATATCTGAAAAAAATATGGCTGAAAAATTTCCAAATTCAATGCGGACTATAAAAGCACAGATCTAAGAAGCTCAAAGAATCCCACCATAAGAAAAAGGAAGCGTATCACAATCAAATTGCTCAAAACCAGTGTTAAATAGGAAGTATTAAGAGCAGTCAGAGAAAATGTCACATATATACAGAGGAACAAAGATAAGGATGACAGCAGATTTCTCTTTGGAAACAGTGTGAGTAACATCTTTAAAGTACTGAAAGAAAAAAAAAAGTCTACTTAGAACTCTATCTATATCCAGCAAGAATATATTTTAAGAACAAAGAAGAAGACAACAACTGAAAAATTTATTATCAGCAAATCCGCACTAAGTGAAATGTTAAAACAAGTTATTCAGACAGAAGAAAATGATTGCAGATGGGAATATGAATATATACAAAGAAAGAAAAAGCACTGGAAATGGTAACATGGGTAAATATGAGTTTTTATTTAAATGTCTTTAAGCCATCTCCGTTTATTTATTCCTACAGTATAAATACCTAGATCATCTCCAATACTTTCCTAACACTCAGATAATTGTGATATACCTCCTCATATTCTCTTGCAGAAATCCCTAGAATATATACTTTTTGGAAAACTAGAAAATGTGTCTATGCAGGAATCCCTAGAATATATACTTTTTGGAAAACTAGAATTAGAAGGAAACTTCTAGATGATAAATTCTCTTACCAAGAACTTACATATTTAACAGAGAAAGTTTGGATACATTTCTCTTAATGTTAGTGCAAAGACAGGGATGACCACTTTGACTGCTATTATCTCACATAGCGCTGCAGGTCGTGGATACTGTAATAAGCAAAGAAAAAGTAAATAAGGCTTTTATTTAAAAAGGCAGATAAAATAATTACTTCATAGAGAACCCAATAGGGATCAGTAAGATTGTTGGATATAAAATTTATTAGTATTTATCTATACCAGTAAAGACCAATTAAAAATGTAATAGATACCAATTTCCATAGAACAAAAACTATAAAGTACTTAGTAAATCTAATAAAGTGTGTAAAAGATCAGAGTAGAGGAATATAAAAAGTTTCTATTAAGGGACATAAAATAATAAATGAAACAATATATTAAACTCATAGTTGGAACAAGTCATCATTTTAAAGATTTAAGTTTTACTTCAGATTGTTCTATAAATTCAGTGCTAAAATAATATTGAAAAAAACCAGATATGCAGGATTGCCTTACGAGATATCATGACATAATACAAAAGCACAGTTAAAGCAACAGTACGGTACTTGTATTGAACCTGATCAATAGACCAACAGCAATGTAGTATATGTTACTGTATAATAGGGGAAAGGGTAGATTATTTAGAATAAAATCTCCAAACAGATAAAAAACCACACAGAAGAAAATGATGAAGAATATCTTTGCGGCCTCGGGATGTGAAAGGATTTATGAAATAAGACTAAACAAACAAACAAAACCCACTAGGGGTAAAATTAATGGATTTTTTTCTACACCAAAAATAAAAGGTTTCTAACAAACTTACAGATACTACAAGGTTAATACTTGGGTGCACAGACTGGGAGAAAATATTTGTAAACTAACAAGAAAAGCTCAAGAAATGCAATAGAAAAATGGGCAAAGGATATGACTAATAAGTATATGAAAGATTCTCAACCTCATTATTAATCAGAAAAATGCAAATTAAAATGTGACTACAAACAATACCACTGAGCAAAAATGAAAAAGCTAGGTAATATCAATTACTTGCAAAGAAAAAGGAAAACTGGAACATTTTTATACTCCTAGTGCTTACAAAATGGGGATGCCATTTTGTAAAGCAATGTGGCAAAAATAAGAATTTAGAACTTTTTGTACATATTTGCAAAATTATTTCTCTAAAAGTGCAGTGCTTTATGATGTCTCTTACTGTATCCTTTGTATTATTTTGATGTATATTTTAAGTTTACAAAAATTATATTGTTACTTTCATTTTAATTTTTAAGTTAATAACAAAGCTGATATTTTACAATTTGTTAATTGATTTCCTCTTTTTCAAGTTATTTATCTCCTTTACCCGTTTATATTTGGGGACCTGATGTTTTTTTCTTTTTGATTTATATGAGCTTTCATATATAAAAGCATTTTTATTTTGATATATTTGCATAAAAATGTTTTCATCTGTTTTATCTATCAACCAAGCTACAGTTATAGAGGACCCTAAAATATCAGTTATACATTGGCCGCTGATCCGTGACGGCTCTTCTGAGATTTACCAGGCTGTTTCATGTGTACTCATCATTCGAGGATCCCAGCTCGGGCAGCAGCTGGAATATGCCTTTTTTTTTTTTTTTTGTGGTGGAGAACAAAAATCAAGAGAACTGGTAAAGATATACACTGGTTCTTAATGTTTCTGCTCTGAATTGGCATTTGGCACATGTGCCCATATTGTCAGTAGCCAAAACAAGGTGGGGAAATATACTCCACCTACAGGGATGCATAGAAGTCGTCGTGGCATTGGGTCAGAATGAATAATTCCCTCACCAGAAATGGAGTAATGAATGATAGGAAGCAAGACCTACTAAAGAGCTTATTTGCAGATGACTAATTGTTTAAAAAGAATCCAAATCTTTCTATTTCTACCCTGAATTGATGTAACAATGGTATAAGAGTGTCTTGAGAAGGATATTTTAACATTAAGAATTATTCTTGGCAAAGTATCCAGTTATAACGTTTGGAGGTTGTAGCCTGCAGCTAAATTGGGTTGTTTAATTGAAGCAGGAATCGTGGTAAGCCCATTGCTTTGCCTGCTGGAGACTGGTGAGGCTAGCTGGTTGACTGTAGCAGTCTTGGCAATTAACAGCACCTGAAGAAAGGAGGTGGGATTTCATAGTTAAGAAGGCTTTTGAGGGCTTTAAAGGGCAAATTAGTTTTGAGACACACTGGAATTCTCAATCTTTCAGGAGGAAAGTTGAGTCCAGAGGAACCAGACCAAAAAGTTAAGTCAGACACTTTTGGGTACAGAATAAAATAAATTAAATAAATAAATACATAAGAAAGCACAGGCTCAAGACACGAGCGGTTCTTGTTTCCAGTCCCCGGCCTTTTTCTGATTAATAAAGTTCTTCTGAGGTAAGTGACTCTGACTTCCTCCCAACATCCTTGCACTCACACTCCGAAAGCAGTGTTGTAAAAAATAAGCACAATCCTCAGCTCTAAATCTGTTCTGTACATCAATTCTTGGTGTTTGGGGAGACTTTTTAATTTTAATTTCAATATTTATGGAGTGCTTTTACATGCCAGCTCTGTGTGGGGTACTGGGGACACAGAGAAAAATAGAACCTGTCCCCAGTGAGTGGACATGAACATAGATAATTTTCTTGTAAAGTAGACTGATAGATGCTACAAGAGAAGCCAGAGAGAGGACATATTATTTGGCTAGGAGGACAGTGGGTCAGATGAAGTTTCATAGAAAAGCAGTGTTAACTCAGATCTTGATGAGGAGGAGAGATTTTTCTAAGCAGAGACAGCAAAGTCATGGAGCAGAAAAGAAAAGAGAAAACAGAAAGTGTCTCATGTAGCCAAAGCAGGGTGCATGAGAGACAGTGGTGTAAGGTGAGTCTGTAGAGGTAGATTGTAGTCATAACAGTGAATTTTTATTTTTAGGCAATGGGGAGCCACTGAACATTTTTGTAAATGTACATATAGAGCAAAGTCCATAGATCTGTGCTTCAGAAAATTGTTATTGATGACCTGAAGACAAATTAGAGAAATATGAGTTTGAAAATTGGGAAACCAGTAGGAAGTTCATGAAATGAGCCCTAATGAAAGCAGTAGCAATGAAAATAGAAAGGAAGGAAACAGATTCAAGGGATATTTCAGAGGTGGAATTGACAGGGTTTGATAACAATCTGGATGTGGGGCATAAGAGAGGGAGGAACCGAGAGGGGCTGAGGTCGCCGCCTTAAGTAGAACAGTGAACGATCACAGGAGCAGGCTCGGAAGACAGGGAGGGGTGCTGGGGAAGATGATCTATCTCATCATCTCAGAAGAAGTCCTATTACAAGAGGTCTGGCCTAGAACATTAAGCACTCCAACAGTTTTCCAATCTCTTAGAGGATTTTTCTATCTGTTGGCTGAATTTCAAGGTGAACTAGAATGATACTGACATCATAGCATTGGTGCTGAACTTGTGGTGTAGGTGCTGATTCAGAGGTCCATAGCTGGGCCACTGGGTGGCCCTGTGTGCCTCCAAAAGGCTGCCCATCTTCTGACCTTTCCTTTAATAAGCGTACTGGGTTCTCTATGGAGTATTTAAGTGACTGGTTGGTCCTGGGCTAGGTACACTGCTGGGATTGGGAAAGCTTCAGCATTCCTTTCTTGACAACAGCTGCATCTCCTTTCACCTCCTCCTCAGCGTTTCCCTGGGTGGCTGTTCTATATGCAGAGAGATAGCAAGCACCGGGGATAGGTGATGTTGCTGACTGCAAGCGGAACAAACTGGCTTCTCCAGGCTTTTGTTTGTACTGGCAGCTAAAGTTGTTAATTCATTCCTTGTTCTAATTAAAATTAGACTTTGCCAGGTCTTTGGTCCTTTTTTTTTTTTTTTTTTTAAGAAATAAACATGAATAGTTTGTGATGGAACTGACAGGTTTCTTTAATTGTCACTGGCACAGGCTGATCTCAGATTTTCTTCCCTTTAGGATTTGGATCATAAAAGTAAGCATAGTTTAAAAATTCAAATCAAGAAAATAATTTCTTTTCCTTCCATCTTTTTTTTTACGTTAAGATCATTTCTTGGAAGTTTCTGAAAAGAGGGCTTCTTTCCATTAGATTTCATCTACAAACAGGGTGTGTTCTCACATATCTCAGAATCTATCTATTGCACAGGCTTCGGAAGATGTGTAGTGGAAGAAAAGAAGTGGGAGACGATCATGAGAAGTAAGTTAAAGGACTGTGTGAGGAGGAGGGAGAGATGTGGAAAAATCTATGCCAGCCCTGTTACATAGGGCTAGAGACAAATTTATTGTAAGCTTCAGGACTCCTCGCTTATATGGGCCCCTTCCAAGTTCCTTGGAGGGGCCCCGGCAATGTGTTGACATAGATGTATATTTTTGAAAAACTTTGTGTATTCTCATTCTCAGAGAGGGCCCCCAAACTCTATGATCTATAGGCTTCACAAAACCTGGATCTACTCTTAATTTATGGTCCTAAAAAAGAAGACAAAGAAAAAAATCCTAATGGTAGTTCTTTGTGCTTCTTCCATGCGATATATTAGCTTTATCTGGCTCACTATTATCCTATAATTCAAAATACAGCTATTTTCAAAGCTGAAAAGTTTGAGGAGTTGGATGTAGGGGAGGGAGTGGGAGACAAATTTCAGCTGGCTGGTTTGGTTCTGTCATTTGCATAATTCCGGATAAACAAATGATGAAAGCAATGACTAATAGTTATTGTGATACTGCCTTAATTATTCCAAGCCAACAAAATGGTAATAAGTCATTGATGCTAGGCTCTTTTTTTATGCTTGCTCTGTTTTGGATATATGTGTGAGCTTTAAAATTAGTCACCAGGACATGTAAAGCACTGCAAAAAAAAGAAAAAAAAAAAAGGAAAAAAGAAAGACAAGGATGTGAATGTGAATGTACAAATTCATCAAGCTCCAACATAAAAGCAGATGAAAACTGGCAATAAGCCTAGTGCTTGTGGGGTTTTGGACTCTAGCTCAGTCACTTAAAATTGGCGCTGAAGTGTCATTTTCCAGAGGCATAATTGGAATAACCACGTCTCCATAGCCTCTTCAGCATTGTCATTTCTCTTCTGTTTATTATTAATTCGTCATGTTGTTTCCAAGCATTTCAGCACAATCATCTCGTTTGATGCACATTTCCGTTCATTATGAGTTCCAGTGAACCCTCATTAGGTACGCTGGCAGCTTTATCAGCCTGGTCTTTCCACTGGTGATATGGAGACAGGGCCAGATGAAGCTCGCCTTAGGTCCTACATTCAATCGATACCCGGGACAAAGCTCAGCAGTGGTGGTGGACTTGCTAGCCCTAATACCTGGCTACTGGGACATCTTGCTTTTATGTTTTTTTTCCTATAGTGTGTGTGTTTTTTTAACCTGTAAGTTATTTTTTAAATAAAAGGACTAGGGAAAAATGTGTTCTTATCTTAGCTGCCTCGAGTCCCTGAAAAGACTCACAAGGGCTATTTACTGGTGATAAAATACAAGTGCCTTGTTGTAGGATGAGATCAATAAGTAGTGTTCTCTAGAG
>NW_006443138.1:9070866-9127525 GCF_000325575.1 Pteropus alecto
AAGTTTGTTCTGCCTTCACCGAGGATTCTTCTCCTTTTAGAAGCAAGCTGTCACGCTCCCATCCAGGTCTTAGGCTGAGTTATGCTGCTGGGACAGATGTGCTGCCCCCGTGGCTTTGACTCTTTACAACTCCCTTTTTGTGATCAGTACTGACATTCACGGCACCGGGCAGTTCAGTAATGGGAATCTTGGGGCTCATTCTTTCTGGAGACATCTGCTCTTCTGCATTTGCTGCTTGGTTTGATGTTGTTATAAGCACGCTGTTCATTTGCATCGACAGGGCTACCAATTACTTGTCCTTCATTTGGACTGTGACTATGTGGTGAAAGACTCAGGACTCAATTAATTGAGATATTTTTGAAATTTCTGAATTTCAGCTGGCTAAGGGAGGGAGGATGTCTGAGCTTATTTTCAGTGCAGAATATAAGGAAGTCTGTGCTGTGAGGCTATATGAACATCTGCAAAATGGGCTCTTGACGTTTTTTAAAAAACGTGCACTGTAGTGGAACAGAAGCATAATATAAGCCATTAGCATTTGTGTCAGTGTAACAGCCTCTGAATTGCGTATTGGTGGAAAAATATTGATAGCAAAGTGTAAACAACTGCAAATGGGAAATGCAATAAAGCTCTCTTCATAGGACCCGTAATTTACAATTAAATAGGCTGCATTGAAATAATATGAAGTAGAGGCATGTATGCCCAAAGTAACGGTTGATTTAAATTAAGACATTTTCCCACTGACCTATAGGAAGGTAAAAACAAAAAAAGGAGTAAAATAAAATGAACTTTGTGGATTATCTGGCCAGTATATGGCTGTTATTGGTACAAATAATATTTATTAATCATACTTTGGATTTGTGCAAAATTTTCAGTGCCGAATATTCTATGTACCCTAGTGCTGTTTGCTTATAGCAGTAGGCATTTCATAGGTACAAATGTATTCCACAGTAAGAAAATATGTAAATGCAGGGGCGTTTTCCCATAGATAGGCAGCGATATTTTTAGATGAGAAATGACTGGTTTAGTCCAATGAATTTGCACTCGCTCTTACAGAATCACAAGGCTTCATTCTCCTCTATACTTTAGTGGCGTTGACCTAAGTCACTATTTTCCAACTGCTTTCTATTCTGTTACTCCTGTGTCACATACTAAGATGACAATGGATAAGACTTACTAATCTGAGCTGGGAAAATAGTCAACTTCAGACCATTGTGTCTGTTGTGTGCTTGGGAACAAAGTGGTGATATTCGAATTTTTGCCATTTTGTGGTGAAATTGGTGCTGAGAAGAGGGAAGAGGGAGGTTCCTCCTAAGTCTGGTTCCTGGGGTTGGAGATATTGGTCAGGTACAGGTTTGGGGTGAGATTTGGGTGGGGCTTTGGGGAAGCAAAGTCTCTGAAGGCAGATTTGGAGTAAATACTATTACTGAATCTCTAAGGTTCTTATTTTTTCCTCCCATGGACACCATTTGTAGAAGAAGCAACTTTTGTGCTTGAATCTCGAAATCCAAGCAGCATCACTTGGATCCAGCCCTACAAGACAGTTTAGAGAGAAACCACAACAGGCCCTTTAGCCCCAAGGATAACATTGTTTCCTCTCTGAGGTTATGGGGAGGATAAGGACATGGATGTAACTAAAGCACAAAACACCTTCCTACCTGGTATCTTGGTCTGTGTGTATGTTCTGAGGAAAATGGCTTCCTGTGTATCTCAGTTAAGAGTCAATATCAGTCTGTAATGTTGACAAGACCCTCATAGTTTCTTTTTTCTTTTCTTTTTTTTTAAAAAAATTATTATTATTATTATTATTATTTTGGTGACATTGGGTAATGGAATCCAGTTTCAGGTGTACAATTTAACAGTAAGGTACATATATGGCATTGTGTGTTCCCCTACCATAGTTAGATTTCTTTCTGTCACCACAATTGGATCCCTTTTATCTTATCTACCTTCCTTCTCCTCTCTCCCCTACTTCCCTCTGGTAACCACTAGTCTATTGTCCTTGTCCATGAGTCTCTGTTTGTTTGTCCTATTCGTTTGTTGTTTTTAGATTTCTATCCCACATATAAGTGATATCATGTGATTTTCAACTTTTTCTGTATGGCTTATTTCGCTTAGCATGATTATCTCGAGGTCCATTCATGATGTCTCAAATAACAGTATTTCATCTTTTCTTATGGCTGAGTAATATTCCATTGTATATATGTACCACAGCTTCTTTAGCCAATCATCTATCGTGAGACACTTCGGTTGCTTCCATGTCCTGGCCATCATGAATAGTGCTGCTATGAACATTGGTGTGCAAATATTTTTTTGGATATGAGTTTTTAAGTCTTTGGTGTAAATACCCAGTAGAGGGATTGCTGGATCATATTGGTACAACCACTATGAAAAACAGTATGGAGTTTTCTCAAGAAACTAAGAATTGATCTACCCTCATGGTTTCTTGATAGCTAGTGGGGTGGTAGTGGTATAGACGAGAAAGCTCCTAGCATCTGTTTTTATGGCATATAATGGTGGCCAAATTCATACCTGTTGCATGATGTTCGAAGGCATGGTGACTAGTTGATTGTAACATTTGCGGGGAGAAACTTCCTCTTCCTGTACACTGAGGAAACACTGCCATGCCTGTGACAGAAGTATGTGCCTTGGTCCCCACAACAGGTTTCTGGACCACCTGTTCCCCACTGTGACATCATAGGGAAACAACAACAGCAACGGGGAGTAAAACAGAGAACAAATTTTCCATTTCCTCTCATGGAGTGCGGCCCTTGGAAAGGCTAAATCCACAGGGTGTTTAGGCTTATCATAGGAAGACATTCCCAAGGTAACAAGTTGAGGACACAGAGTCATTCAAGTTGCATATTCTAGGAGAAGTGGCCTGATTTTGAAACCCAAGTTTGTGAGGCAGGACATTTTGGATAGAACCATGTGTGGGACAGTCTTCCTTTAGCAATTGTACTCGCCATGGGTCACTGAGGCTGAGGCTGAGAACATCAAGGTTCCTAAATAATCCGGTGGCTCTGGTCATTTTACTTATCCTTTGAAGAGAACCATTAGCGCCCTCTTAACCTCATAAATATTTTGGGAGGAATATCAATAAGAGAATCTCCCCTAAATAGAAAGGTGCTTAAAGAAAAGGGAAATTAAATAAGGAAGTGAACATGAAGTGATCTTATCTGGAAATATTCATCTTTGTGCTTTTCTTTTCAGCTTCTCATACTATATGACCATTTCCTTCAGGAGAATTAGGATTGTGATAGCAGAAAGGCAAAGACAAAGAAACAGCCACTATTCTGTTTCTGACTTCCAAAACAGGTTCTTGAAGTCCACATGAGGGACGGTAGTTTTGAAAATCAGAGGTTTCTGTTTTGAAGAGCCAGATTCTGCAAAAACTAAGAAAAACATCTTGAAATTCCAAAGGAAGACCCTGAGGAAGTTTGGCATGTTGTTTATACCAGAATAATAGATGAGAAAGCAGTGTTCTGAACCCTGGCTGAACATCAGAAACATCTGGGGGAGCTATTAAAATGCCTGTTCCTAGGCCTTATCCCAGGCAATTGAGTCAGAATCTCTCAGGGTAGTCGCTGGGCATTGGTAGTTAAAACAAAACAAAACAAAAAACAAAACAATAAACAAAACTCCCTAGATTTTTCTAATGTTCAGCTAAGGTTGAGAACAAGTAAAACTGGGAAAACCCCACACCATTCTGATTTGGGAGGGGATAATGTGTGCACCTGGAGGAGGTGTTTGGGGCCTGAGATCAGGAGACAAGGTCTGGGCAGACCCCATAGAGAGGATCAGTTTCAGCTCAAAGAGCTGTCCGTCTCCATTTACTGCTAACATCAGGTACTTGGGTGGGATTTGAGGCAACATCCACAGGCCAAAGATATTGCCATTTGAGTACGTGACTCTCTGAGGAGTCGCAGTACCTCTATTTGTTGCTCTCTGGGGAGGACATTCCACAGTCCAGTGCTTGTCAGGTCATCCTGAATTGAACTGCAGAAGTGGCACTCCCCTGTGCCCAGGCATAGCTGAGTCCTATCTAGACTTCCTTGGTTAATGTTTCCATTTTCAATGGCCCTGAAACAGAAAAAAAGTAACCTGAAGGGAAACCTGGAGGTATGGTGAGATTATACAAACGGCAGCACCTAAATTTAGAGGCAGGGCTAGACAATGTGGAAATTCACTCTTGTTTTATGAAGAAGGGATATCTCAACGAAATTAAAAGAGCACTAGTTGTACTTTAGAAAGAAGATGAATTGTGTGAGCATAGCCTTTGACTTGCACTTCTTTGCCCTAATTAGACGTTACCGTGGTGATTTTGAAACAATGCCTGATGCACCTGGACGTATATTAGAACCTGGCCCCCCAGTTGCGTGGAGTTGAATTGTTCTTTTTCAAAGAACATTTAAAATTAAAGCTAGCAGAATTGAGTGCGAAAGGGAGGAATATAAATAAAGATGTTGGCAATGTTTTCATTTTCACCATTAAATTTTAAATGGCAGAACTGATTTTTTTTTATTTCTAATGTGGTAAAGTGGCTTTTAAGGGTAATTCAAAAGACTTTTGCAGATAACATTTAGGTTTCTGAAAAATTTATAGTGATAAAAAGTTCATAAAGATGATAATTGTCACACTTGCATAACTTTAATCTTGATAGGGTGATAAAATATCAAGACGTATATTTTATATACAATACATCTAAAGGAAGACATAGAAAACCTCACTAGGGGAAAGCGAATCCTCCTCAGTGTCCATGTGTGTCCATTATGAATAGAAATGTTTTCAGCCAGAGCAGGAGATTCAATTTTTATGAAGAAGGAAACTTAAGAGGAAAGTCACAGGTGGTGGTGACGCTGAACAGGAAAGCATAATTCCCTGTTCCTTGTGCCGAGCAGGCTGCCACTGAGATCGACAGCACTGTGCTTTCCAAAGCACTGCTGGATCAGGTCTTTATTGGAGATCAAATTAGGCTATTAGGGAAATAGTCTTATTTAATGAGAATATAATTATTTTAATTGTGACTAGTAACAACCATAATACAAGTGACAGAGTGTGTTAAGGAGCTGGCTGCCTTGGTAATCAGAATTCTGGGAATTCTCTGCTGCCCACTTTCCATGAGCCTCAGTTTTCTCAACTACACCCTGACAGTCATTTCAATGAGTATCATCGTGTTTTGGTGGAAACAGTCAGTGAACTTGCTGTAGAATATAAAATATTCTTAAACTTTTAATTAAACTGGGGAGATGATGAGGAAAGAGTAGTAACTGATGTGAGCGGCTACACTTAAATTAATCAGAAAACTCCCAAAACGTAATAGTCTGCTTTTTCAAGAGTTTTTTTCACTGAATGAAAATATAGGATGCCCACTGAAGTGTGAATTTCAAATAAACAACAATTGTTTTTTTTAGTGTAAGTATATTTCATGCAATATTTGGGGCATACTTATACTAAAATATAGGGCACTTTTTATTTTTAGGGCACTCTTTATTTATATGACCCTAATTGAGTGATCATCTATGAGATAATGAGCTTGGCCTCCAGTTTCTACGTATAAAATATTATATTCTCCCACTGGCTGCTCTTGTGCCTGATATTCCACAGCTAAACCATTTCTATGAGTTAAGGCATGATATCCAAGATGTCTTTGTTTAAATGCACATGTGTCACACATTATATTATTTTACCTTAGTTTAGCAGAGACTCATGTTGTGAGTCCCTCTATTCTATGGCTTCCTGTAGCTACAAAGAAGGTCTCTTAGAAACTGTAGGCTTAGCTCTGTCTACTCATTAACTAGTCCTAACGATGAAAGACAAATTGTTTGAAGGTTTAGAATAATCAGCAGTGAGTTCTGGAATTATTATTGTGGTCATGGTCTCAAATTTGGCTTTGAGACCAAAAAGGAGCTTTGGCTTCTTTTTAGTAGTCTTATGCCCCTGAAGCTGCAATCACTCACTGACCCCACATCTGGCACTGTGCCAAGTATTACAGATAGGAGCACTAGTAAGTTCTAGTCTTTAATGAGTTTATAGTCAGGAACATAAATATAGTAGATAAATCTGTTATAATATAATAGGCTCTGGATGCCATGAGAATATGTGAGATGAACCCCCAAACCAGACTGATGAGATTAGAGAAGACTTTTGGAGAAAGTGATGTTTTAATAGAGTTCAAATGATAATTAGGAATTGGCCAGGAGTGGGAAGTAAGGAAAAATGGAAGGGCCTTCTAAGCAAGGATTAGCAAAAGCAGGAAAATGGAAGAAAAAGAATACAATGTGTTCAGAGAATTACAAGCAGTGGGTTATGCTGAGATCTAGGGTGTGTCTATTAAGTTTGGGGAGCAAAGTGTTAAGAGGTAACTCTGGACTAGCAGACAGTCATGAATATATCTTTGTTGTGCTGAGAATTCCTTCACCTACTGTTTGGCAGGAGTCACATCATCTGCTTGGCTCTTTCTAGTCCCTTGTTTGTTGAGGTGGTAGTCGTGGTAATCTTATATATATATATGCACATGGGAAGAGGATTAGAAATGAGCTAGATTCCTAGTTCTTAAATTACTGGGAACTAGTAATGCCAATATAGTATCCAGAAACTGAACAACACCCCAAATATCTTTCAGGTGTTTTTGCTGGTCCTGCTGCCACCATGTTCAATTACCAGATTGAACTGTTGATGAATTTACTGATACGTAAATTGATCACTCACTTTTGGAAATAGAGATTGGAGGAGAGATTGACACTGTTTTTAAGGAGCCAACATGTAGTCAGTTTCCTAGACCCAGTTCTGTGCAGTTCAAGTTTCCTATTTTGCCATAAATTCTTGACATCTCATCTATCTATAAAGTCTAGAGCATCTTTTCACACCTCAAAGCCAAGTTTCTGGAATAGTCAGGTGAGAAACAGTGGGAGAGGAGGCATTCATTGCTTCTAGGGAGGACATATAAAGTGGAGGAGACAATTTCTCCGGGGTCATGGCCGGACTCAGTAGAGTGGCAGTGGTTTTTTCAGGCTGTCTTTGATTCTCTGTGACTGTGTCTCTCTGATTTCTCGTTTAGGTTCTGGCTGGCCTGCCTCTATTGGCATCACATCCAGCTATTAATTAATTGCTCACAGATAGCTCTATTGTTTTCGACGATGCCCCGGGGCACAACTTGCTCCAATGTCTAAACCAATTAAAGTCAGGACTTTTTGCCCAGGTAGTCTTTTTATTTATTTATCTATCTATCTATCTATCTATCTATCTATCTATCTATCTATCTATCTATTTATTTATTTATTTATTTTTAAATTTTGTTAAATTTATTGGGGTGACAATGATTAATAAAATTATATACGTTTCAAGTGTACCATTCAATAATACGTCATATATATTGCTTTCTGTGCTGAGGCCTTCTCTGACTAAAGGAGGATTCTACTTAGCTTTCTCTTTCCTTGGTTCTCTGTGTCAAACTTCTAGTATGTCTAATGTTATACTTGTGGCTGTCAAGGAGCTCCCAGTCTCCTGTTAATTGTTTACCACCAAGAGTTCGTTTTTTGTTATTGAAATATATTTATTCTTTTTCTTTTAAATTTTTATTTTTCAAATAGAGTTGACATTCAATATTATTTATATTAGTTTCAGGTGTACAGCATGGTGGTTAGACATTTATATAGTTTACGAAGTGATCCCCCGATTAGTCTAATATCCACCTGACATCATACCTAGTTATCACAATATTACTGACTATATTTCCTATGCTGTACTTCACATCCCCATGACTATTTTGTAAATGCCAATTTGTAATCCTTAATCCATTGTTATTTTGATAGTGCTCCTAAATTTGAACACACTTCTCTCCCTAAAGACAGTTCTCTTAGAGACAGCTGCAGAACTCTGTTCTAATGGCCTGCATCTCTCACTGGGAAGACTATCTGTGCCGCTGTTCTGCAGCTGGCATCAGGGAAGTGGCCCACGTCTCTCAGAGTGACAATCCCATTCTATGACTGGGCACTGGGGATGTGTGATAGTGTCTTCTGTTCTCAGCTTGCCCCTCCTGTTGCGGAATGTCCCCCTTATGAAAGAGGGAAGGTGAGGATGATCAGGGCCCAGTATTCTTGACCTGCCATCCCTGAGGTAGAGCTACTGCCAAACTAGTGAAGTCTGGTGAAGGGAAGAAGCCTCAGACCTCTCTTCCATTCTTGCTTGGAGTAAAGTTTCTAAAATACAGATCGGGGAACATAAGGATGGGCATGATAAACACTGACAGGTTCCCTCCTTCTAGGGAGAAACCAGCATCCTAGCCTGGGAGCTGGGGGAAGAAGGAGCCTTGTGTTCTTGGCTGCACCTGTCTGAAATAGAAATTCCATCATACTGAGTTGTTCTTACTGAGATTTATTAGATTTTCTTGAATAAATGTTTCTCCATTTGTTATATGGCCGTAGGACAATTTCCATGGACTTTAAATTGCTGTCGTTTTTTAAATTTAATTTTCTCTAGTTAGGTTGTTTTGCTGCAGCAAAGGTCTGCAAGATCCTAATGCCACCATTTAGAAGTGTTTCTCTTTTAATCGTTTTTAAAAATGTCACGGATTTTGTCTTGAGGAAGGACCATAATTTATTCAACTTCTCTTTCTGTTTTGGGCATTTTAATGACAATACTATAAAAACACTGCAGTACTCATCAGTATGGCTTGATCTTTGCATAAATCTAGAATTATTTTCTTAGAGTTAGTCCTTTGAAGTTTTATAGATGGTTCTAAGCTAGCACTGGTTGGATTCTCATCAGTGGCTCACAGGACTTGATGGTAAATCATTTTTTCCCCTTAAATTCTGTATGCACAGCATTAATTTGGTGTAACAGCCAAAAACAGACTCCTTGGCTCCTCACATTTCAGACTCCAGTGCCTACTGTGTGACCCATTTCATTCTGTTTCCTTTATGAAAGCCTCTTTCAGTCCTCAGCTCCTTTGGGCTGAATTTTCAAGTCGGTAAATGATTAAACTTTTCTAGTTCTGATAACTAATTCTTCCCAATTCTAGAATTTCTCTTGATATCTCTTTTCTCAGCTGTTCCCCCAGTCAAGCAGAACCCAAATATCTTAAACAAAAACTTAAAATGTAAGATTTCCAACAAAAGTAAGAATTGTTTCTTTATAGGTTTTCGGAGTTGAAATAGGGACACCTAAAACTAAACTGCATACTTAAAAATGTCTTCTTAAGAACATTTCTGATGTTAATCATATTTAAAAATTCTTATCTCTTATTACTAGGTACTTTTCACTACTGGAAGTTTACTACAATGATAAGGAAACAATTTATAATAAAGACTGTGTGCTATTAAAAGTATTTAGGAGTGAGGTATATTTATGTCTTAGTTATAGAATTATTATATAGACTAAACTGTTATATAGACTCAATTGAAAATAAAATTTCTATCTTGTTTAAACATTCAAGAAAACATATGTGTTGAGCTGTTACCTTGCCCTTAGTTTCTTATCCTTAGACTATTTTAACAAGCTGCATTCTTTATTTTTTTATTTCTAAATTATTGATGAAATAATATAGCAATTATCTTCTCAAAGATCCTTTTGGTCATGTTAATTTCCTATTAAAAAAACTTCAATGTCTTTAGCAATGTGGTTTATTCATTTTTCCCTGAGTGTGTAATGTCCAGTCTCACCCTTGTTACTACTTTTCCGCCTGTCTCACCTGTCTCACCTCCTTAATCTATTTCCATCTGTTATCTATCAACTGGAGTAGGAAAAGAAATATGGAGTAGGAAAACTTGGAGTAGGAAAAGAAATATGACTACTTATCAGTCTAAAACTTGGAGTAGGAAAAGAAATATGACTACTTATCAGTCTAAAATCTAAGTATTCAAACCCTCAAATCTATACAAAAAAAGGAAATAAAACTTCTGTCCACCAAGGTTCGACATTTGTTTCACCATGGAAGGTCATGGTGAAGTTTTTCACTTCCATCTTCCAACACTATCAATTGAGATCCATCACTTGGCAGGTATTTATTGCCTCGTGTTTTTATAGTTTTAGTTGGGTTATGCAGTTTTCTCTGGAGTGTGAACTTGTTGAAGGAAGACAGTGTTTCAGTCATCTTTGAACACCTGAAGTGCTTTCCAAATAGTAGCTGTTCAACAGATGTTGAGTGATATCAGTTGTGCTGAATGGTTCTCTTAGGATTACTTCAGATTAGCTCCTAGACAGTGACTTCTCTTAAATAATAATGTTATTGAATTTGTTTAATACATTTTCAAACTACATTCCAATTGAATGATATGGCTTACTTTATTTAATCTTTAAAGCGTCCTTTGAGATGGGCAGAATAAATCTTATTTCCACTTCTTAGACGTGACAAAAAGATTTCAGAGAGGTGAGTTCCTTGCTCAGGGTCATGGTACTTATAAATTACAAAATTCAGTACTTCTAATTCCTAGGAGACAACTCTTTCATTCTGCCACAACTCTCTTGTATGATGGTGAAAACCTCAGGAGACTTTCCAGAAATGTAAAGAATCCCACAGCAATAGAACATGTTTGACATTTCCAAGGTATCAGTTGAAATTTGATGTTAAATTCCATCTGACATGTTTGTAGCAGCTTTAATTATTTAATCAATTTAATAACAGAATATTTAAAGCAGACACAAAAATCACTGGGCATAACCAATTTTATCCATAAATCAAACATTTTGCACCTCAATTTTCACTCTTCAATTTTATTTTGTGAACTAATTGGCAACACTTGATGAAATTTAAAATGTAGACAGGCTATAACAGGTGGAATAATTGCATCTTCACAAGGAAATTAATTTATACACACGCACACGTACACACGCATATTCATGGGCTCTGATCTTGCCAAGTAAAGATCCCCAACAGTGTGGTTAGCTGCAATTATGGCTAAGTGTCCTAAAACAATTTTGGCATATCATGGCACCATAGGAATCACAGTGATCTCTCAGTTCTTGGTCTTCTAAGCACGTTTCACTCTCATGTGAATTCATCCTTGTACATTTTCTTTTTTCTGCTTTGTTTGTCAGAAAAGTAATTTGACTACATCCCGCTACTTGTTTTGTGATTTTGGGATGTCGTGAAAGCAGCTATCTTGCAAGCTGGGCTAGAACAAAGTGTGTCAGTATGATTTATAGGAATTGCTGTGATTTTGCCACGATGAAGAGACGACTCCATATACGACAGCCTTTATGCACGAATGCCCTTTTATAAGAATGGTTCCTCTCAAATTTCCTCGGATTTTTTAAAAAATAACCATAATTACCTGGTTATTACTGAATGTTTGAGTAGAAACAGACTTTAATAATTTTGTGCCTTTTTTTTGGGCAAATTCTGATATGAATTTTTCTGACTTGACAATGACAATATATACATAAATAAAATAAAATAAAATATCCTCCCTGAGTTCGGACTAGACTTTAGACCTGGCTAAAAGGAGTCCTATGACTAAGCATAATTTTCTCTAATATGTAATTTGGAGTGTACTAGGAACACTGTATGAGGTAAGATGTATAATGTGTACTAAGTGGGAAAACTCAAAATTGGTGATAAGTCCTCAGAGTTCATTCTTTCATGGAGCAAATTTGAGAGGAAACAAGACTTTATTATTAGGAAGAGGGCAGTGTCCATGAGCCCTCCAGTGATTAATTTTAAAGCTAATATAGTTTCAAATAGAAAAGTTGTATATGTTTGAGAAATTTCTACTATGGTTTCTCTATTTTAAAAAATTAAAGTCACTAAGCTTGGTGTTATAAAGCAAGAAGATTAGAGTTGTATTGTATATCCACAGAAAAGAACACTCATGCTGTTCCCCCTTCAAAATAAAAGCTGATTATAAATAATACATGTTCATTTTAAAGAAACAAATCCAAACTATGAAAAAAATAGAAAAATTAAATAGTACGTGAAATCATATCACTCAAAGACAATGATTATTAATATTTTGGCAAATATCTTACCAGACATATAACTATACAGTTACAAACACAAGCGTACTTACTAAAATTGGATCAAACAAAATATGTAATCTTTTTCATTCATTAATATATTGTGGTCACTATTACATATCAATAAATATAGATTTGTATTATTATTGTTATTAATGGTTGAAAAATATTCTATTCTATGGATACTTCATCAATGCTTTAATACTCCATCGATGGATTTTAAATTGTTTTCAGTTTTGAGCCATTGTAAATAACTTTGTTTCATATCATTGTATAATTTACTCAGTAGTTTTTTTTGGATCTTTTCTATGTGCCAGACATTATTCTAAGTGCTGGATATAGTAGTGAATAAGACATTTAAGATTTCTGTTTTTATGATGCTAACTTTCTTGAGAAGAAGTAAAACAAATAAGTAACCAAGATAATTATAAATAATAATATGTGTTTGAAGAAAGCAAAAATAGGTAAATATGGTAGTATCTGAATGAGAGAGAGAGGTAATATTTAACTAGCGTAGTCAAGAAAAACTTTTCTAAGGAAATGAAATTTTATCAGGAACCTGAACAGAAGGAACCAAGAAAAGAGAATTTCCCCAGTCCTGATGTGGGATGACCTTGAGTGTTTTAGGAACAGAAATATGGTCAGTATGAATCCAGTATAGCGATCCGCAGAGAGAGACTGTTAGAAGAAACTGAGAATGGAGAAGAAGGCAGAGATTGATCACTTAGGGCCTCACGGGCTATGATAAGGAGTTAGAATTTTTTGTAAGTAAAAGTTTTTGAAAGCTCTAAAATGCTGTTTGAGAAATTTAAGTGTGGCAGAGTGCTGATTTTAGGTGAGAATCACTCATTTATTCAACCTATCTTTCATCAAATATTTACAGGCCAATGGTCTCACACCAACAATGTTCTAGACCCTAGAATATAGGGGATGCTGTGGATTCAGTAATGACCAGAACAGAGGAAATCCCTTCCATTCTCAAGCTAACATTCTAGTTTCATATAGTAGAATGTCAGCTAGAAATGTATGTGAAAATTAAAGCAGGATAATGGGGTGTGTGTGTATGTGTGTGTGTGCGTGTGTGTGTGTGTGTGTGTGTGTGTGTGTGTGTGTGTGTTATTTTAGGTAGGGTGGTCTGGAAGGTCCTCTAGAGCAGATGACATTTAACAAAACTCTGCAAGAAGTGAAAAGCAAGCTAAGCCAAGAGTTGGAGGTTGATTATTTTGGGTAGTGGGAATGGTAGGATTAATAAACCCAATGGTCTTCTAATTGATAAGCCTAAACAATACAGAACACTTGAGTGGTTGGTCTCAGAATACAGAGTGCGGGGAGAGTGCTAGATGAAGTTCGAGAGGTAGCCAGCAGCCTTGAAGGCCATGGTGAAGATTTTAGGTTTTTTCCTAAATAGAATGGGAAAAGATTGGAAGGTTTTGAGCAGGAGAGTGACATGATCTCATGGTTTTTTTTCTTTTCTTTCTTTCTTTCTTTCTTTTTTTTTTTTTAAAGAAGATCAGCTTAACTGTTGTGTGAAGGGGGAAATGGTGGAAGTAAGGAGGAGAGTTAGAAGACTATTATAATGGTCCAGGCAAGGATGATGGTGGGTTGACGTAAATGATAGGGTCAGAGTGGTAAGACATTGTTATGTTCAGAATGTATTGGAAAGAAAGAGCCAATAGGATTTACTAATGGTTCAGATATGGAGTCTTTGAGAAAGAAACAAGTCAAACAAGACTCCAGTAGTTTTGCCTTATATGGTGAATAGTGAAAGGTAGTGCCAGTTTTGGAGACCAAGGAAGGATAAGTTTTTAGGGGGAAATTAAGAGTTGTATTTTATGTATATTAAGTCATAGATGCCTATTAAACTTCTATGTAGAGATGCTGAATTGGCAATTGAATATACAAGCCTGGATTTAGGAGAAAGGCTAGGACTGGAGACATACATTTGGAGATATTAACATTTGGATGATATTTAAAGTTGTAGGAATGGGTGAAACCAGATGGGGAGTGAGTAAGCAGAGAGAAAAGATATCTGTGAAAGGAGCCTGGGGAATTCTACCATTTAGAGATCACATAGACGATCTAGTGAAGGAATGGCCAGAGGTAGGAAGAAGATCAGGCAGCTGTGATATCATCTCAAACAGGAAATGAATAAAAATATTTGAGGAAAGAGACATGATCAACGTGTCAAATGTAGCTGGGGAGTCCAGCAGGAAGAGGACTGAGAATTGACTGTTGGATTTAATTCATCATGCAAAAGAAGTTTTAAAATCAGGCGTGGATGAAAGCCAGATGCAAGTCATAGACAATTGATTCTTTTTTTTTTTTTTTTCTATAAAAGGGAGCAGGGAAAAAACTAGAACAGGATGAGGAGTGGAGGAGGGTTCGTTGTTATTTGTTTGGTAGTTTTTAAAGATGGCAGAAATTACAGAACTTGGAGTGTTTACTTTAAAGCATACAACATTTTCACTTAAAGGCCTTAATTTTGGCTTCAGTGTTGGGGTTAGATCATGAAGTAGAAGCAAGATTAGTCAGGAAGCTATTGCAAAGATACAGGGAAAATGAGATGGTGGTTTGAATTGCATGTAAGCACTAGAGAGGAGAGAGGAGGATGAATTTGAGATAGATTTTGGAGATAGAGTTGGAAAGACTTGTTGAGTTGGATATAGGATGTAAGAGAAAGGAGGAATAATAAATGACTAAGTTTCTTTTTTTAAATTAAATTTTATTTTTTAAAATTTTATTTTATTATTAGTTTCAAGTATATAATACATTGGTTAGAACAATCCCCCTCATTGCTCTTTTCTTTGGCTCTCCACCTAGCCATTACATTAAATCTAACAGTATTCCCAAGTTTCTTTTTTAAAAATTGAAAAAAAGTTTAAATTACAGTTGACATTCAATATTATATTAATTTCAGGTGTACCGCATAGTGGTTAGACATTGACAAAGTGATCCCCTGATAAATTCAGTACCCACCTGGCACTATACGTAGTTATTACAATATTACTGACAATATTTCCTATGCTGTACTTTATATCTCCGTGACTATTTTGTAACTGCCAATTTGCATTTCTTAATCCCTTTACCTTTTTCACCCAGCGTCCCTCCTATCTGGCAACCATCAGTTTGTTCTCTGTATCTATAAGTTTGTCTTTCTTTTGTTTGTTTATTTTGTTTTTCAGATTCCACATATAAGTGAAATCATATGGTATTTGTATTTCTCTGTCTGACTTATTTCACTTAGCATTATACCCTCTAAGTCTCTCCATGTTGTTTCAAATGGTAAAATTTCATTTTTTTTATGATGGAGTAATATTCCTTTGTATATATATGTACCACTTCTTTATTCAATCATTTATTAATGGGCACTTAGGTTGCTTCCAAATCTTGGGTATTACAAATTATACTTCAGTGAACATAAGGATCTATATATCTTTTCAAATAATTGTTTTAGATTCTTCAAAAAAATACTCAGAAGTCAACTTTCTGGATCATATGGTGGTTCTATTTTTAATTTTTTGAGAAAACGTCATGCTGTTTTTCATAGTGGCTGTACAAATTGCAATCCCACCAACAGTGCATGAAGGTTCCCTTTTCTCTGCAAGGATAACCAAGTTTCTTTCTGGAGCAATTAGGTGTCAGGAGGTGCTAAGATGAGAAAAATTGGGAGATTAACAAGTTTTGTTGGTAGCATAAGAGTTTTCTTTTTGATGTACTAAGACTGAAATTGCAAATGACATATCTCCTTAGGAGAAATGTTTTAAAGTGGAACTGCTAAATCTAAGTGTTCATTTCTTTATATATATTTCTAAACTAAAGCCTCTAACAGTATTTGTCTATTTCCTACATTCTAGCCAACTCTGGATATTGTCGATCTTTTTTAATCATTGCTAATCTAGTGGGTAAAAAATATTTCAATGTACTTTTTGTCTTTGACTATAGTTAACACCAATTTATATTTTGGTTTTTCAGTTTTTTAATTCTTTTGTGGGCGAGTAGGATAATTTGTTGTGTGTGTGTTTGATTTTTCTCTTTGTGTCTTTCCGTGATTTTTATTTTCTTATTGATTTGTGAGAGTTATTTGTATATTAGAAATAATAATCATTTACCAAATAACGTTGCAACTTTCCATTAGAGTTGACATTTATTAGACAGTCTTATTTGTTGTGAGTACTGCTTTTGTAATATGAGAGTTTTAAATTTGTATAGAGTCAAACTATCCATCTTTTTTATTTTAAGTTCTTGCTTTAGTGTTATGTGTATGTAACTCAGATGTCAGCTTTCCTTTCAGAATTAAATAAGATTTGTGCAAACTTCTATTCCATGTCCCATGAGAAGCCTTTTCAAAAACATCTGCAAATTTCTTATGGTTTATATTTCATAGTATTTTCTGAATTCTTGCCACACTAAACTTTTGACTTCATGCACTTGTGATTTTCTGAATCAGTTTTCTTCTTCTGTGTGTTCTATGTCAATTTTTTCATCATTCCTTGACTTCTTCAAAAACCATTCATACAAGGGATTGTGCTTTATTTATTTTTCAAATGACAAAGCCATGCACCAGGTACCGAATACCTCTCTGCCATCTTAAAATACCATTTCAATGTATTGAGAACTCCTATATGTGATTTGGTCTCATTCTAGACTCTTTAGTCTATTTCATTTGATCTTACAGTCTAAAATATGGTTTTAATTAAAGTAATTTTGTAATTATTTACTAATTCTCATAACACATTTATTGACTACCTACTATATGCTATTCACAGTAGTAGATGTGAGGAACACAGTGATGAACAAGACAAACACAATCTCTCTCCTCAGAAAGTTGAAATTCTATTGGAAACAACAGAATAGCATATTTTGAAAATTAAAAAATTCAACTATAATTGTGAAGAAACAAATAATTAGGATAAAGTGATAGTAATTCAAAGGTCAACTTAATAGAGGAAGGTCAGGAAAGGGTTCTGAGAATTTGACATTAAACCTGAAAAGAGGAGGATGAGAATGACCCAGCCCTTTGAACTATATTTTTGAGGCAGAGATGAGGCTAAGGCAGAGACACTGAGGCAAGACGTCAGTCATGTGAGTGGAGGCGATATCATTCTTCTGCTTAGAAGCTTTTTTTCTTTAAACTTGAACTTCCATTTCAAGAGGATATGTAATTATTTTTGGCCATTTTCAGAGTTTTTTAAATCAGACATCTAGCTCCTGTATAACACATTGAAAAAAAGTTTAATTTTCCAATTATTATTTTTTTTTCAGACATGCTAATTGGATTTCTGTTGCTTTTACTTCATGTCCATCATTTTCTCTTTAAATTTTTTTCTCATTGTCCCTTTTTTCTTTATTTCTGTGTGGCTTTTTCAAGTCTGCCTTGTACATTATGGATTTTGTTTTTTCTGCTTTTATATTTTACTGCTTCAGATGCTATGTTAAGTTCCCTAATGGTGTTTCTTTCCCTTATTTTTTTGCACTTTCCTTTGCCATTTCTCTTTTCGTCCTAGCATTATTATTTTTTGGTCGTATCATCTCATTTTTCATCTCTTGTTTTATAGAGGTTTTGATTTTTCTAATTTCCTTTAGATATCCAATTAATTATTTTCTTAAATATCTCTTTTCTTACTTGAATCATCTCTTCCTATTTGTGTTCTTTTTCTATTACTTTTATGCCAGACTTTAATCTTGTTTTCTTTTGGGGCAGGGGCAGAATTTTTGCATAAAGGACATGCTTGCTTATTTTCCCTCTGCTTTTTATTCCTTAGTTCTATGTTCCTTCTATTTATGTGTTCATATTGTTGGCCAAGGCTTATTGGCTGCCCCCAACCCTCTACCCTCTGCTTCTCTGACTCCCATTTGAATATTTCTCCAAGGAATTAAACTGGAAATCTAGATTGGTAGTGGCTCTCGTATTGTGGTCTGCAAAACAGTAGCACCAGCATCATCTGGGAACTTACTAGATATTCTTGGACCCCCACCTCAGATCTCTCGAATCAGAATCTCAGGGGCGAGGCCCAGCAATCTGAATTTAAGAAGCCTCCAGGTGATTCTGAGGCAAAGTCTAAGAACCATTGGTTTACATTTGTTTTTTTCCCCTCCCAGTGGTTTCCATCCTATTTATGCTCATGTCACATTTCTAAATACTAGAATTTGAGGGCAATATATTTTAAATGTATTACATGGTTCCCTTGGTAGTGTTTAGTGTTATGTTGCTGTTGAGTAGAACTGTTTACTGCCTGGCATTCTTTCTCATATACTTAATATCAAAAATATTTTTGGTTTGTTCTAGTAAATACAAAATCTTTCTTTTGTTCCTCCTACTCTCATTTATTGTACCTTTTATTTAGCATTGGTTGTAAATTGTCCCTGTGTGTGACCTGCTCATCTCAGTAACTGACAAACATAGTTGTCAATACTATGTGCCCTCACTTGTAGGAAGTAAAATTTTTTTACACTGATCCCAGTTTGGAGAGATATTTGTGATAATAACTATACATCAGCATTTTGTTATATACACTAAGGCCAATGGTTTATATTATCTATTCAGTTATGTTGATTTTTCTGATGAGTAAGGAGAGAATTAAGGCTATGTCCAAACATATTAAGCTTTTTCCTAAGAATAAATTAGAATTTTTGTACTGAAAGTTTAGCTTTTTGGATTTGAGAACATATCTTGCTCTGTTGGGAGGGGGATTTGGTTTGTTCCCTTATTTAAGAATGAATTGGCTAATTTGTTTCAATGACAAATTAAAAAGAACCCCCATAAAAGATGGATTATAAATGAATTTGGGAAAACTTTTGAGGCTGATGGATATGTTTATTATCTCAATGTATCAATGTTTTCATGAATGTATATATATATATCAAAACTTGTATTGTATACTTTAACTGTATAGTGTACTGCATGTCAATTATACCTCAATAAAGCTGTTAAAAAAGCACCATAGGTTTTCGTACACCTGTCAATATGATTTGCCTTATAGTGTAGTTTGTGGATATAAATTATTTGTTCTAACTATGGCTCTTTGTAAATTTTACATGTTGTATCACCATTTGTAGGGCAGAGAAAAAATAAGGCATGATGTGGTGTCATTTATAGGCCTAATATTGTGATTTTGAAATGTTTCTGATAATCAGTATAAAGGGGAACTGCAAGTGATAATGGCTTACTCACTATCCACCCTAAGTTTTTTCTGGTATGCTGAAACTACATTCCTAGATCTCAGGAAGTCAGAACTCCAGATATGATTTATGTTTCATCAACCAGATGCTGTTGTATGAGACTCTTATTAAAAAATAAACATGGGCAAGAGACGTAGAGAGTGGGGGTGCCAGTTGTGGGAGAAGCAACATGGTTCTGGAGCCATCATGTGAAACTGTGACCCCCTAACATGCAGATGATTTCCTCATCTGCTTCCTGTCATGATGTGGTGCCACTGTGTTCTCAGTGTGTCAGTGTGTTCTGTGGTGGCAGGGGTCCCAGTCATGACAGAGTTAATATGGCTTTGCAGTCAGCAATAGTACAAATGAACTACTGATTTGTTACCTTCCTGCAGCGGTGATGGTCATTTTTTCAATCACAACATGGACATAATGGTTCTGAGGGCTAGGAGTTGGTCTTGAGAGATTAGCCTGGAGCCTGTTCCTCCAGCTCTTCCAAACTTGTGGAAGCAGATAATTCCTTATATAAAACACTTTCTGCTTAAACCAGTTAAAGTGAATTCTGTTGTGTGCATCTGAGATCTGAGTGATACTGTAATTAGTACCAGAAGTGGTTATGGGCAATAAAACATCAAAGAAGTTAGACTCGATTTTGTTTAAAGGCAACTACAGCACAGAGTGAGCAGTTACTTAAATGATCACCTCTGGACATCCACTGTAGTAGACCATGATGGCAAAATGAGGAAGAAAAAAACTTTGGAGTGGATTGTTTTTTCTCTTAGTTGTGCTAGTGAGCTAAAAGAAAGAAAGAAAGAAAGAAAGGAAGAAATATGCTCAATATTTTAAATTCTCAGCTCAAGGAGCCATCTGAGAATCAAGGAATTTTTATAAGCATACTTAAAGACTCTCTCATCTTTTGTAGCCTCAGGACTAATTTAGATGGAAATTAGATGGAAAGTCTGATGCTGCAGGTTGTTGAAATACAAGGTAGGTTGAATTTATAATTTTGCCATTTATTTTTCACATAATTGAAAACATTGCCTTAGAAAAAGTCAGACGCCATCATTGAAATGATGTCATTTAGGAGGACTTAGATAAATCTCCATACTCTGTGCCCCGAACCTTATCAAGTCCCCCTTGCCAGCAGAAGCAACTTCTGTCTCGCTTGATGATGTTGATCTTGACTTGCTTGAAGACCCTAGAATAGACTTTTATAAAGCAGGTCCCTTGCAAAAGATTGACAGTTCTCTTCTTACAGCACCCTTACTATCTTTATTGCTTCCACACATATAGCCAGATCAGATCTGCATGTCATAAGGAATAATTGTGAAAGCAAGCTTTAGAGGAAAAGTCATAAACAAAAGGAGTTAAATAATTTTGCAAATATATTTATAACAGCAAAAAACTGGGGATTATCTGTGAAATGGGTTTTTAAGTTAATAGACTTATGCTTTGATGGGGTAAAGTTATTGATATGGACACAATTACCAGAGATATGGGACTCAGTGTATAATTTGAGCATCTGAGAGGTTTCTGTTTGGTCTGATGGCTGAATGAGTCCTAGACTTAGTGGTGGCCTACGCTAAATGAAATTGAGATGCCAGGAATTCCTAGTACCATGAAAAAGTAGAAATTCAAGTCTTAGGAGATTAAGAATGTTAGAATGTCTTTAACATGTGTAATCAACTCAACTACCCCTTAACGACGTCTCTCAAGAGTACTCAGATCATTGATAAATACATAGATAGGGGACAGCCATGTCCGTCTTCTATCTGTTGGAAGTGAAAACAGAACATGATTCCATTAGTCAGAATCCCAACTTTAGTGGGAATGATAGCATTTTATGTAGCAGAGGGCAAGTGTGTCACTAACCATACCAGGACAGCTGGGCATAGTTATCTCACTAGGCAGAACTGGTTTGATGACAGAATATTGATCTTGTGGCCCTGGGAATGAAATAAATGTGCAGCTCACTGAACACTTGAGGTCTGGGAACAGAGGCCTGACCTGAAACATCATGGTAATCATGGCCTCCTCACCAATTCCCAGACCTAAGTCAATACATAGATACAGAGTCTCTTTAGTAAAAGAAAATCATTGCTTCTTCTCCCTGTGACTTCAGATTCCTCCTTTTTTTATTACGACAAATAATTTCTGGCATCTTTATTCATCCTGGGCCATCATTTAATCTAAATTTTATCAACCAATGATCAGTATCCTTGAAGAAAGACTACCAGAACATCACAAATACATGCTGTAAATCTTCCCATTGCTGATAAAAAGATAATGGTGTATTGGGCAAAGGAAAATCTCAGATCTTTCAGTAATTATTGATACTGGTTCTGAGCTAAAATGAATTCATAGGGACCTAGCTGCCACTATGGTTAACTGGTCAGAGTGGGGGCTTCTGGGTTCTAGTGATAAATGAAGTTTTGGCTTATATCTACCACAGAGTATTTTTGGTAGGTACATATACATATACTGTGGTTATTTTTCCAAATGCTAGTTCTTATATATAGGTATATATCAGGATCCACACATGCCATGCTCTATGGCAAGTAACTATTCTTTTGAGAAACAGGTCTTGGTGTGCTATTAGACTAACAGAGACTGGATATACAACCAAAGGGCATATACATACACACACACACATATACACACACGTGTGTGTGTATACATGCACACATATACATACACACTGAACTACTTCTCATAAACCGAGTGGTGTCTAATTTGCTAAGTCATAAATTAGGGCATGTTCAGCATCACTCTGTCATCAAATGAAATTATCATACATGGTATAAGACTTGTGCAAGTCCTCTGCTGCTCTTCATTTTTCCCTCAACTTACACTCAGGACCTCATGGGAAGCCCCATATGATCTGAGAAAAAAAAGTCAAGTCTGTTTTTAGATTCTTCCTCATTATATGTGGCATGAGATGGAAGTGGACTGACTGCTGAAGCCTTAAAGCTTTGCTCGAGGGTATTACTGGAAGACAGTGGAAGAAGGAAATGCTCCCAGTGGGCTATCTTGTCTGGAATGAACGATAACAATGTATGTACACATTTTGATTCATGGGTAACAGCTAATGGCTAATGGGTTGGGTAACATAAGTTTGGAGGATTTTGGACACCGAAGTTTGAGGAAGAGGTAGGATGGACCTAGAGGCTGAGTCGTATGTCCTTTATGACTGCTTCGTAAAGGATTCCACATTGGAGATGAGGTTCTCAAAATCAAGTGAACATAATAGTCACTTAGTAGATGAGAGAGAAAATCTTTCTCAAGCCACTGCAGTGTTTGTTCACTGGGTTAATGAACAGCTCAATAACATGAATTTTCCTTTACCGTAGTTGATATGGCTACATATCAACTAAGTGTCCAAACTGCCAGAAACAGAATAATGCTCAGGTGGCTTAGTGGTAGATAGATTATATTAAGCTCCTTCTATTATGGGGAGAATAGTGATTTTTCTTACTGTAAAGGAGTTACTCAACTAGATTTGGGTTTTCCTTCTCTGCTTACTGTGTTTCTGCCAGCAAATATCTGAGGAGGCAGTAAATAGTTTATTCACAGTATCACACACAATACTTTTTCTGATCAAAAAAACTGATTTTATAGCAAAAAAATAAGGCATCAGGTTCTTACTTATGAGATTCACTGGTAATATCCATCCAGAATCAGTTTCCTTTATAAAATGGTGAAATGGACCATTGAAGACTCAGTTACGACAGCTAAAAAATAACATCTTGTGAGATTCGAATGCTGTCTTATGGATGTGGTATTTACTCTGAACTACTGACCAACATATTTCTCCCATAGCTGGAATATATAATGTCGAAAAACAAAGTGAAGGATTTGGGAGCGACATCTCTTACTACTATACCAATGTAATACAAATGACCTACTTTTAAAATATTGCTTCTTGTTGCTGAAATTTTTGGCTTTGCTAGTTTAGAGCTCCTAGTATCTAAGAGAGAATTACTACCTCTAGGGGATGCAACTGGTTATTTTAGGAAAAGGAGGCTAATTTTTTTTGGCTTATATGATTGATTCTTATTATCAAGGAGGAAATAGAGAGAGGAGTAAGTCTGGAGCACTAGTAATCCTCTTGAATGTCTCATATGACTTCCAGTCTACAGCTGGAAACCTGCAGCAGACGGGCATGTTGTGGAGACTGTTTGTTGTTTAGAAATACAAGTATGAAAAGTAGGTTGTATATGGATGCTAATTATATAGAAAGTAGCTTTATAAACAAATATTCCAATCTTCTAGAATCAATGGCTGAGAAACTGAAAAAAAAAAAAAAAACAAACCCACATTTTTTGTGTTCCCTTAAAGCTAAGGTTCTGGACATGATTTAAATTACACCAATCAGAAGCATTTTAATGATACATTGATTAGTAATTGAGTCACACTGGTAGAGAGGCAGGATGAGGGGCATCCATTTTGCTTATGAAAATAGAGGATGACAGACATTGCATGGTTCTGGGGTCATCTGCTAAAGCTTCCTAATTTAGAACGTGGAAGCATTCTAATTAAGTTCCTGCAGAAGCAGCTTTCCTGATCATAGTAGAGTCAGTGTGGCTTTGGGAGCTGTCTTTTTTGTCCTGCTCTTCCAACAATTTTGTAATCAGTTAATTTCCTTTATCAAATCTTGTTCCACTTCAGCTAACTAGAGTGGATTTTATTTTCTGCAACTGAACCTTTCCAATTTGGAGACATTATTGGGATTTTTTTTTCAGAAAATTTTTATTTACTTCCAGCCAGCCATGCTGTACTACTCTCTTGAGGAGGTAAATTATGTATATCACTGGAAATTTCTTTTAATTTAGTCCAAATTTAGACAATGTTTTTCAAATGTTGTGCTCCCAGCTTAGGACTCTGTTTTGTTTACAGGATTATTAAGAGGTTTTTTAAAAAATATTTTTTATTGAATTTGTTTCTTTCATTAAAAATTACTTGCAACAGAAAACAAGAGATCTTTAATAAGTTGTTATATTAAAAATCTTGGACTGATTCATTCTAAAGTTATTTTAATTTCAAGCTCAGTTTACATTCTGTTGCTCAAGCTGGCAAGCTATAAACATGTCTTCCTTATCTATTTGGGGATTCCTTGAAATAGGAGAACAAATATGTCTAAATCTAAAGATATCTTCTAAGTGATGTCAATGGGACAGACTTTTTAAAAAATAGGCCTAAGAGCTCAATTTTTTAAAACTGGGAATAGTCCCAATGTTTCTCAACCTTGACTGTACACAGAATTATCTGGGAAGCTTCTAAGAAGTGTTAATGCAAGGACCACACCTCAGACAAATTGAATCATTTCTTTAGGGGTATGTGTTTTTAAAACCACCCCCATATGATTGTATTAGTCTGCTCATGCTGCCATAACAAAATACCACAGACCAGGTGGCTTAAACAACAGAAATTTATTTTCTCGCAGTTCTAGTGGCTAGAAGTCCAAGATCAAGGTGCCATCAAAGATAGTTTCTGGTGAGAACTCTCCTTTCTAGCTTGTAGATGGCTGCCTTCTCTCTGTATCCTCCCTCAGCCACTCCTCTGTGTGCTTATGGAGAGAAAGAGATCCCTGCTGTCTCTTCTACCTATTTTTTTTTTTTTTTAGGTGAGGCAACCCTTGGTTGACCTCACAGATTGCAAGGACCTCATCAGTTTACAATCCCTTATTATTTTTATTTTTTACGCCTACAGCACCTGGTCTGCCTAGGTGGTCTCCCATCCAAGTACTAACCAGGCCCAACCCTACTTAGCTTCTGAGATGAGACGGGATAGGGCTTGTTCAGGATAGCATGGCCATAGACTCTTATACTTTTTATAAGGATAACATCCTATCAGATGAGGGCTCTACCAGTATAACCTCATTTAACCTTAATTATCTCCTTAAAGGCTTGTCTCCAAATACTGTCGTATTGGGAACTAGGGCTTCAACATGAATTTTAGGTAGACGCAGTTCAGTTTATAACAATGATGACTGACAACCACTCATTTAGTGGTATCATTTGGTGTTTGGGGGCTGAATTTTAAGATACAGGAAAAAGCAGACAAGTCACAATGATGTACTGGGTTTAGAATATGTGACAACTTGGCAACGAGATACAGGAAAAAGCAGACAAGTCACAATGTACTGGGTTTAGAATATGTGACAACTTGGCAACTTCTGCTGGATAGAAAAGAGAGGAATAACACTAAATAGAGAAAGACATGGGATGGGGCAGAAGCTAGCCAACCAGAACATTTAGTCTGAGTGGGACAGCAGGTTCAATTCCAGTTCAAGTTAGCCTTGTCTCCCAGTGTGTTGAGACTTGTCGAGTGCTAAAGTTCTTAAAGTTATGAATCCTGAAGTAAATAACGATGTAAGAATCAGTTTCCTACTTCAGTGATGGGAGAAGCAGGAAATGGATGCGTGGTCCTAGAAACTGGCTTTCAGGACAAAGTTCTTGACTTTTTCTGAAAATTGTAAAGTAAATCTTGAATCCTTAAGAGCCAACCAGGGCATGCATCGGGAGGCTAGAGAGAACCTATAGAAGGCTACATCTATCCCCATGGTTAATTGTCATGAGAACAGCTGACTATTGTTAAATGTCACTTGTTGGTGGAATGAAGAATTTTTAAAAATCTCTGATATGGCTCTCATTGGTCTGGTATCAAGAGCAGTTGTTTTCAAACTTTAATGAGCACCAGAATTTCCTGGAGTGGTTATTTGAACATGGATTGCTTGCCCTCACTCCCAAAGTTTCTGATTCAGTAAGTCCAAGAACTTGTAACAAGTTTTCAGATTCTGCTGGTACTGCTGGTTTGGAGACCACTTTGAGAAACACTGATTCTATTTGCACATAGTAGACCTTTTATAATGTGAACTTCTTCTTTTATTGTCCCTGTAATACTCAATTAAATAATTAAATGATATCTTCAGGTATTAATAATTAGAAATAAAATTTTAGGGACCTCAATGCCATTTTTAATCATTATGTTGCCACAATTGGGCAGAATAAGAGGAGGTGGACATGGTATGATGTTCTGGCCAGATAGACCTGAAACTGGAACAAAGCTAGGAGAAGCTGGTGTGACTGATAGGGTATAAAAGGTTATCATTCAGGTGCTCACAGGCTATCTAACAAAAGGTTTAACTGATATTAAAGAGAGATAATTCAACTTCCCCTGATGTAGAATTCATATAAGGAAAAGGATACAAATATGAATTTAACCAAATAGGAAAATACCCCAAATCCAACACACAGGACACCCTTGCAGTAGTCTCCCCGGCACCCTCCTTTAAGGGCCTACTTCTCATCCCACCCACATTGGCTCTCTATGTGCTGTCATTTTGCTACAGTGACCCTATAACTCCGTGGTCAAACTGAGGTGATCCAATACTTCAGTGGGATTAAAAAAACCCTTTTATTGTGAAATAATTGTAAATGTGTAGAATTGCAAGAATAGTACAAAAAACTTCCGTATATCCTTTATCCCCATCATGCAGATTCAGCAGTTGTTACCATTTCGCTGCATTTGCACACGTATTATTTTTTACTCAAGTTGTGTAATAATACCACAGCACACGTATTATTTTTTACTCAATTTGTGAGCAAACAGCAGACATTATTCACCTTTATCCTTAATTCAATGTGTATTTTATAAGAACAAGAATATTATAATTGTAGTATGATGGATTGCAAAATGGCCAATTATTTCTCCTATACTTGTATGCATCTCTTTTTGTAATGTGACTTTGATTTTCTGCATCAAGAAAGGGAATCTATTTCTTCATTTCTTAAATTCAGGCTTACCCATGTGACTCACCTTGGACACAGGATATTAAACATTGATGCAAGCAGAGGTTTGAAAAGTGGGGCTTGCCCTCTCTTGATGCTGGAAACCTTTCTGCTGCAGTGTGAATGAGCTGGGCTAGGCTTCTGGGGGATAAGAGACATGCAGCTGTCATCTTGGTTTACATCACACCGAGTGTTGTTAACGTGAGTGAGGCTATCTAGATCATGAGGCTATCTAGATCATACGGCTACAGCGGAACCAGTTCAGACTACGAGAATTACCCAGGCAACCCATAGAACCATGAGAAGGAACAAGTATTTATTGCTTTAAGTCATTACGTTTTAGGGTAGTTTGCTGCATAGCAACAGTATAAAATGAGCAAACCCATGAAATTCAATAGTAATACAATATTGTTATCCAATCCATATTCAAATTTTTTTAATTGTCCTAAAATTTTTTTGATAGCAGTTTTTTCTCCCCAACTCATGTTCCAATCCAGGATCATGTACTATAATTAGCTGTTATATCTCTTTTTCTTTTTTAACTTTCATAACATTTTATTATTATTTTTTTGACACACTAAAAGCTGTACATAATTAATGTATACAACTTGATAAGTTTGGAGATAAGTATACACCTGTGAAACCATTACAAGAATCTATGCCATAAATTTGTCCATCGACTCCAAAGTTTCCTCCTGCTCTCTTATTTATTTTGATGATGATGATGATGATGATGATGATGATGATGATGATGATGACAAGAACACTTAACATAAGATCTGCCTTCTTAGGATGTTTTTAAGTATACAATATAGTATTGCTAACTATAGCCACTGTTCTGTGCAGTAGATCTCTAGGACTCATTCATTTTGTATAACCAAACGGGTGTACATTATAATTGACATATATATATTCTGTTGTGTGATTACCACCCAGAGTCCAGTTTCCTTCGGCTACCATATATTTGATCCCCTTTACCCACTTCACCCTCCCCCAACTCTCCTATATTTGATCCCCCTTACCCTGTCTACCTCTTCCCTCCTCCCCCAACCTCTACCCTCTGGTAACCACTAGTCCATTGTCCATGTCCACGAGTCTCTGTTTGTCCTGTTCATTTGTTGCTTTTAGGTTTATATCCCACATATAAGTGATATCATGTGATTTTCAACTTTTTCAGTCTGGCTTATTTCGCTTGGCATGATTATCTCGAGGTCCATCCAGGTTGACGCAAATGGCAGTATTTCATTGAGACACTGATTTTAATTTCTTTGGATGAATACTCAAAAGTGGGATTGCAAACATTTATTTCCTTGCAAACATTTGTTACCTTTTTCTTTTCTTGATAATAGCTATCCTAACACATGTGTGGTGATATCTTGTGGTTTTGATTTACATTTCTCTAATGACTAGTGATGTTGAGTACCTTTACAATACATGTTAGCTACATGTATGATTTCTTTAGAGAGATGTCTATTCAGTTCCTTTGGCCATTTTAAGATTGGGTTAGCATACTTCCTGCTTACAAAATATATTACAAACCAACAGTAATCAAAATAGTATGGTACAGGTATAAAAACAGACATATAGACCAGTGGAACAGAATAACAGAACGCCAACATAAATCCACATGTATAAGGTTAAATGATCTTTGACAAGGGTGCCAAGAATATACTATGAGGAAAGATTAATTTCTTAAATAAATGGCATTGAGAAAACTGGATATCCACACACAAAAAAATGAAATTGGACCATTATCTTACATCATCCTTCATAATCAACTCAAAGTGGATTAAAGACTTAAAATTAGACCTGAAACTGAAAAACTTCTACAAAAGCTCATGGACATTCATCTTGGTAATTATTTCTTGGATCTGACACCAAAATCATAGGCAATGAAAGCAAACAGACAACTGGGATCATGTCAAACTAAAAAGCTTCTGTACAACAAAGGAGAGAATCAACAAAATGATAAGATAATCTTTGAAATGAGAGAAAATATTTGCAAGCCATATAAAGATAAAGGATTAATATCTAAATATATAAGAAATATACACAACTCAATGCCATGTCTCTTTAATTTCCTTTAATTTGGAACTCTTCCTTAGCCAATTCCCCCCCTTTCCCCTCCCCAACCCCTGCCACCAATAGACAACATTTTTGGAGTACAGAGAAGTCATTTTGAAGAATGTCTTTCAGTTTGAGTTTATTTCCTTGTTAGATTTAAGTAATACTTTTTTTTTTTTTTTGGCAAGAATGCTACATAAGAGATCCTGTGTCCTTCTTGGTGCTTCATATCAGAAGGCACAGGATGTTAGTTTGTCTCATTATTGGTTAGGTTGACTTTGACATTTCATTAAGGTGGTGTCCACCAGGTTTCTCCCTGTAATATTATCGTGTTTCCCTTTACTAGGTATCACCACGCCAGGGAGGGAATTGAAAGGCCCTAAAACAGTACATTAAGGAAGAATGAGCCAGGACTAGTACTCTTAATTCTTCTGATATTACCAATACTAATCCAGAAACCTGACCTGTGACACATACTAGTCATAACACTCAGCATGGATATTCTTTTTTCTGTCAGTCAATCTACGCCTGCAGCCTATCCAACTACTGACTGGAAGTATTCTAAATATATCACCATTTTTAGGACAATTGGTGGTTATGCTCAGATTTGGGGTGGGTTCATGTGGCTCACCCCGGGTTATGGACAGTTGAGCACCTGGGCACGCCTACGTTGGGAACAGAAAAATCACTACAAACATAACCAATCCAGTCGTGCCAGGAATATGAGATGGAAATCACTGAAACTGTGATATTCATGGGTTGGTCATGACTGGTTGCCCCACTGGGTATTTATTGGGTACCCATGAATGGGACTCACTGGTTGTGTGCCACAATTACTTGGCCGTCACTTCCACCGAGGTGGTTGGGCTGCTGCACGGTGAGATTTCCCTGAGAACAGGGGAGAGTCTGCCTTGCAGTAACAAAGATTGCCAACTTCTCTCTCCTCAAGGCCAGATGGGCATGTTTTGTTTTCCACTAGTATGATTATTTGGTCACAGTTTTTGTTCCTCTGTGGGCCTGGAGGATGTTATAGCACACACAGAAGGGCTTACTATGTGTGCTATAAGTGATAGCTAGCAAAGCCTGTCTTTACCGAACACTGAAATGTCTCTAATGAGAAAAGCTGTCTTCCAAACAGAATGGCCTTGGATGTTATTACTGTCTCCCAAGGAGGCACCTGTGCCGTTATTCAAACGGAATGTTGTGTCTTTATACTGGATATGTCGGCTAATGTATTGTCTTTATTAAATTACTTGAAGGCACAAGTGAATGCCCTGAGTGATCCAACCCCCAGCCTAGGCGACTTAAGAAATCAGTAGTTCTGATCATGGGGCTCTTGGTGGAAAGAATTGTTATTTATGTTGGGAATCATTATCTTAATCTGTGTTTTTGGTTGCATGTGCCTAGATTGTTCCCTCCAATGTGGCCGGGCAGCTGCACAAAATGAGTCACCTCCATGCTAGTAAAACCCCTGGTGACTTGTTCAGGGCACATTGCAAAAGATGGGGGCATATGAGATTGTATGAGGTGTGGAGCATTGGAGGAGGTCATTGAGAAGATGTGAATGCTTGCTAGTTGACCCATAAGCCGGACCCAGGCAATCAGAGTTTCCTCACCCGTTTCCCTGTTCTTGGAATATATGTTCTGCCAAGTGTTCTCACAGTGGGAACCATTTCAAGGACACATCCTTGGAAAATACAAGGTATTGAGACCATCTAGATAGTATATGTGACTGAACCCAGTTAAGGCCCCTATATAAACTGTTAAAATTCTAGCAGGCATGTGCAGAGATCTACTCATCTGGCGACCACCCACAAGTCTTGTACGTAACTTCTCTTGTTTGGTAAAACTACCACCTACTGATCTGGAGTGGCGTGCCGCTTTCTTTGGTTTCCCCCCGCCCTCTGTGCATGGTGCCAGATTTAGATTTCACTTGGGAAGCTACTGAGGTACAAACCATCAGAGTAGTGCCTGTCTGGCAAAAATTGCTGGTCCTTTATACTCTCACCCTGCTTAGTCTTGATATGGCTGGCCTGAGAAGGGTCTGACCTCAGGCTGAGTGGCTCTTTGCATTTGAGGCAGACCCTGAAAGAGCTGACAGTTTGAGGCCATCTACCTCATATATGGGCAGCAAGTTCTTCCGGGAGGTTCAGCTCTGTGTCTACTACATCAAGATACTAAAAAAGTGAGTGACGTGTATTTCTATGAGTTAACATATGCTACTCTCAGTTAGTTAAAACTAATCGTGTGCATTAATGTGGTAGTGTGTTTTTTTTCTAAAAAGCTGTTATTAAATTTATGATGCATACACAGCCCGTGTCATCATAGAATGGGAAAAATACAGCAATTGAGATTGAGTCATTAAATGAAAAGTGGTCATTAACTTCTTTGAAAATGTTCTGTCCTATTCCATTTATTTCTTAGAATATAAAGGAACCTTGAAAACTTTACTTTCAAAAGAGTTACTTCTCATTCAAAGGAAGCGATAGTAGAAAAACCAAAATAATCACTTTGATATTTTGATACCAAGGTTCCTATGGATTTATTTAAAAGAAAAAGTTGAATAATACCTTACAGGGAGGCAGAAAGTATGCAAGAAGAACAAGATAGATAATGGAAAATAAAAGTTTTTTTTTTCCTAGTGGTAAGAAAGCTGGGGCAGTCCAATACATCATGGAGACAAGTGAGCGGTGATAACAATAAAAGATATTCTTGGAATGGATATCCTCACAATTCAAGTGACTGGCCTTAGTCCAGGTCTTTATTTCTAGGTCTTAAAAATGATATGTGTCTGAGCATCACCAAAGGTATTTTTTTTTATTGGAAAATGCTATAACTAAGAACAGATATGATTGGAATTTGGAAGGCAGCATTTATCATTTCTAAATTGGATTGCTTATATTTATAGTTCTTTCAAAAGTACCAAACATGGAAAGTTTCCACTTGCAACAATTCTACAATATTGTACGTTAGTTCAAAAAATATGAGAATGAAGTACTGTTGAGACTTGGTTTTATAAAGACAGTTTGGCAAATACACATTGCGCCTGGAACCTGATACCAAGAGATCTAAACAATTTAAGTCATTTAGTAGCATTTATCTAGAAATGTATACCAAACACAGGCATTTAGAAGATGAAATAAATAGCTACAATAAAAATGCTCCAAACCACAGTCTGGCAAAACTATGACCCAAAAGAACAAAATTATGAGATGTCTATAAATATTATCCAAGGTAAATATGCATTATAAATTCTACATATATGGAATAAAGAATAAAGCAAAAATGTTTTCTACAAAACTGGGTTTATATAATGCCACAATTAGATGTGGGCTTGGACAATAATTTTTTTTAATTTAAAAAATTGAATATTTTATATAGCATAGCTGCCTGAAACTTCAGAGAGTTGTTGAACTGTGCCTAAAATATCTAAAATGATATCTATATATTTGTATTAACCAATAATCATTACTTCTAGGCCTATGAAAGGAAAATAAACAAATACAAATGAATACTTAGAACTATGTTCTAATCTACCTTCATACTGTATTTTGTCAAAGTAAGCTTCAAGACATATATATCAGCCATTGCAAGGGACAAAAGGCCCCATTGCCTTCTTTTGTGAAGGAAAAAACCTAGATGCTTTTGAGAGATAAGTCTGGGGCTATAATTGCCAAATATGTAAATGAAAAGTGTTAAATCATTTTTGAAGACCATTTTTTACAAATATTTCAGAGAATGAGCAATTTCTACAATGTCAAGCACCATTAATTGAAATTACCCTTGCTTTGATAAATTTGCCTCACTGACATGATCCAGAAGCTTTGTTGATTAAATAGTCTATGCTACTAATTGAAAAATACATATGAAGAGTATTTATTTTGATTTAGTTTAGCTTGGTGCTGTAAGTAGAATACTGTACTGTATATTAGGAAGTTTAAACTCAGATGCTGAATTATGGGATAATATACTGCTATCATAAATAATAATATTTAGAATAACAATAATAGCAACAACATTGATAATATCAAACCCAAAATTTAAAATGCCAAAAAAATAAAAATAAAATAAAATAAAAACCACAATGGCAATAAATACACTGGTTCAGAACTATAAAACCTGATTTAAAAAAATCTTTCCCAATAGACCAGATATTTTGTTTCCTAAAACTAATAATATAAAGATGTCTATGTTTATAACTATCCTAAATAGAAACATCTCAGTAATGGAGGGAAACAAAATTACTGTAGCCTGTGGGTTTGACACAAGATTTGATGAGAGATGGAAATTGAGGAATATCAAAATAAAGGTAGTTGTCTTGCTGAATGGAGTTGTTTCAGAAGGGCTAATGGCAAATCTTAACACACCTGGAGAATCTACCACATTTCATCATCAGTTAAAAACTTACTACTTCCTACTATGTGTCGTATATCAGGAGATTTCTAAATTATAATGTATTTGGCCAGTACTGTTAAATTGACTTGAGAACAGATTTCTATGAACTGCAAAAACAAATATAAAACATAAACCCAGGGCAAGAAATATCAAAATATGTCTTTAAAATAAACAAAGAAATATCTTGGAGACTATCATGAAAAATTGACTACAGAGGTAATTTCTACGAACTGAAGACATATAGAAGCCACATTTGGAAGGTTCCCAAATGTTGCTGAAACAATATAGCCTTGATAAGTGATAAATCAGACAGATGGAACCATGCAAATGTCACCTATTGGAAATCTGAACAGGAGGTGACTGATGTAATAAAAGCAGTTTGTAACCAGAAAGCTCAGGTCCTGACTTATTGCAGACTTCTGGTACAAGAAGTTCATGACAACATTTGGAGATGTGGCAGGCTGTATCATGAGTAAATCAACAGAATACTGAATTTAATAAGACTTGAAAACAAGTAACAATTGTAAATAACACTATTTCGAAGTCACTAAAATTTAGATCAGTTACATTTTACCTACTTTCTGTAAACCATTCGCATCAGTTTTGTTATAGATTTGTCTCGTTGAGAGGGAAATATGTCCACTGATGAGCTTTAAAAATGATACTAATTACTGAATAAATAAATAGACTATTATAGACTTTATTTGCATTTAGGTACTTCATTTTCTGGCCAACCCAACTCCCTCCCACACACCTTTACTTTTCCCAGTTCCATGTATTTGCTAATGCGCTCTGCTTTTTATGGAAGCCCTATTGCCCCATTCTACATATCTAATCTTACCTTCACATGCCTCTTTTTCCATGAAGCCATTTCTGACCACCCTTAGCCAGGTATAATCTCTTCCTTATCTGAACTTTATAGTCACAATTCACTTATGGCTCTTTTGCTTTTGACCTCGTATGTATATAGTCCATTGTGTACTTAGAGTTTTTCTTTATTAAGACATAATTTACTTAAGGGAAGAGTTTAAATCTTTTGTATTTTCTCTTCAGCAGTTAACAATATCTTGTACATGTAGTAACCATTTGAATAAATAAATCATAGTGTAATTTCCAAAACGATTAATAAACGAGAAATATGATTGAGTCTGTTCATAATTATTTGAGGTATTTGTAGGATTTATGAGGGTATAGGCAGTCTCTGCCATTTGTTGCTTTACATTGAGTTGTGCTACCCATGCAGCACATGGTAGCCCACTAATACTACTTAATACTCATGCCTCCATTCTGAAGTTTCTTTGTTTAATTATTAGCTTCAACTTATTCATCAGGGTACTAAGTTGTATCTTTTAACAAAAAAAATTTTGTTTTTAGAGCCTAGTTAAATTTTTAAGGCAGCTTGCAATTTATATATATATTTTTTGTGCCAAATAGGACATGTAGAAACATTTGTGTGATCTACATATTATTTCCTAAAACATCAAATAGTGCCAACATTTTGATATTGGAAGAATTTACATTAACCCCTCTGCCCCCACTACATTTATGGCTTTTCCTGAAAATCATATCTGATAATACTCTGTCCCCATTTTTTCAGACAAAAATTGGCTGGATTCAAATAGGAGGTCATGGAATGCTTTCCAGTTTTAGACAGTGTCTGCCAGGCCCCCATCACTCATTTAGATTCTTTATTGGCCATTTTAGGCCTCTGAGTTCATTATTTTTATATTAATGCTTCCTTTGAGAAGATATGGTATAGCAGAGACTTCAAACTTTCATTAAAATCAATTTCTTTGTCCTAGGTTTGGAGCTAGACTATTTTTCTTAGCTAACCTTACAGTTCAGTGTGGTCATGAGACAGTTTAGCCAATGAATGGAGTAGAAGTAATATGTGCCACTTTCCAGCCTAATCCACGCAAACGTCCCATACAGGCTTCTCCATTGTCTTTTTCCTTCTGAGAGCTGGATGCAGATGAACATAAGACCCTATGTATTGGCAGAACCACAAATTGAAGGAGCCTGGATCCTTCAATGACTGTGTTTGTAGGAGAGTTGACCTACTGACTGCTATAGCCTTAACTGTTAGGTGAGCAAAAAGTATACTTTTTAAAATTTCTAAACTTTAATTCAATCAGAAAGATTGGATATCTTTCTTAGAATTCTACTATAAGTTCTAGTCTTTTACCTCACAATTATTGAAGTCATATATAGGTTTATGGTTTGAAGTAGAACCGATGAAGAAATATACTTCTATGGTAAAACTTTATTCATTTAGGTCTCTTTGTTATGGTGGTTAGCCTACCCTAAATAATCCAGCATGCTAGTGACCTGGTAATTGTTCGTGGCATCTGATCCTTGGTAACAAATGTTAAATAGGCAGAAGACAAGTGAGAATAAATAATGCTGATGTCATTGGTTTTGAGTACTCGGTATGCAGAGACTTGTAGATAAAATTTGGTGGTAGAAAAGGGTGAGGGAGAGAAATGTTGTGACATCCCTGACTTTTAGAATGCTTTGTACTCTGAGAAGCCCTATCATTAGTATCAACAACATACCTTTCCTGAGCACCTAGTTTAATGCTTTGAGTTCATCTCCCAGGTCAGTAGAATGATTCTGAATTCTCTGGTAGCTTTATTGAAATTTATAGAAAGACAAGGAAAGACTCAGTTTCAACTCACATGTGCAGCCTCTTTGAGAGCCCTGGACGAGCCAAACCATTTCACTTACATCTTTCTGAATTACTAGGTTGCAAGCAAAATTAATTTAAATTAAGTTTTTAATGTTTATTATAGCTTGCATATTAGTTTTAGGTGAAATTTTGAGGCTATAAAATTAATTATATAAGCATGTCTTAGGATTACATATTTATATGCTAGCAATGTATTGGTCCTAGCATAAGCATTGTGTAGAGAACATCATACCCATTTATAAGATTTGAAGTGTAATACTAATTGACCAAAGACTAGTATCTATAATCATTATCTTTGAAGTGTTCATCAGGGCAGGCCTCTGTGGGGAGAGGCCTGGAAATTTATTTATAGCTGCTCTGCTTGCTACTGTACAGATAACTTCAACTTTGGTGTAAAGACAAGGAAATCAATCTACTTTGACCTTGGATACATTACACGTGAGTGGAATGTACTTGATGGCACAAAACCTCCACTTGTAATATTATTATAGTTTGCTTAATGGTAGTCCATTTTATGATATAATTTTCAGGAATACATTGCAATAAAAGTGTGAAATTTTAACTGTGAAATTTGGATGGTTAGATCTTATATCTGTCAAATTGAGAATCATCCTGACTTACGGAATTCATTATGTGGAATCCACGAAATAATAACTGCTTTATGTGTGAATGCTATTTTGATGTCCTGGAATGTTATAACTCAAAGAGACTTTTGACTCTTGGTGGGTCTATCCAACTTACTACCCTTCTTTGAAGTTTCCCCAGAGTTTCTGCTAAAGAGGTAGACCTAGGCACATTACCTTAACTCTTTGGCTATAAATGGAGTAACTGTCCACAATAGAGATTGAAAGTTGATTTAAGCAGAACCAATCAAAATATTTCACTGTCTTTTGTTTGAACTGGAACTATAGAGACTGAAGTAGATAATTGGAGGTTCCAGAGCTGTTTATATTTAAAGAATGAATCGGTCAAGTAATTATGATAAGAAAGAGACCCAGAGCTTAAATAGGAACCAACATATTAGCTTTGTTCTTAGTAAATCCGATTTGGAAAATATATGGACCCGAAATCATAATAGGTTAGTTTCCTACTCCTTACTCCCTAGTTGAAGTATCCAGAATTCTAAGCTAGAATTCTAAAACACCCTGCCCCTGGGGCAAGGGATGACTGGATGAACATTCTGTACAGACATCACATACCCCTGGAAGAGAGAGACCATCTAAAACTTATGAGCAGACCAGGCCCCAAAAGAAAGATCTAGAATAACCTATGTTCTACATACATAGGAGCCTCTTCTCAGTCTTGCAGTCAGATTACATCACTCCCAGGAAAAGAAGTGAGAGAAGGGGATAAAGTAAGAGTGTGCTTCCATCCCAAAACTCTCTAAACAAACAAACAAAAAATTCAGTTTTATGGATCAAGGCAGGAATCTTGGAAGAAGAAGATACTTATTTCTTCTATACAGGCTTGGGACCATGTTGTAAGCCAATATTATAGAGAAGTAGGAATTAGGACTGTGCAGAGAGAAAAAATAAGTGCAGGAGAGGGAAGAGATCATACAGCTGACAGAAAAAGTAAAGAAAGTAGTTGCCTAATGTCTATGATCCCATGAGGCCAGCCCCTTCTTGCTATGGGTTCTATAAGAGCCCTCTCATTCCTTTCAACAAACCTCTATACTTAATTTGGCTTAAAATCTTTCTTCTCTTTTCAACTAAACCATCCCTAAGACCTAATTAACCTTTACTGGTTTTAGAAGGTGTATTATGTGCTAAGCACTGTGGTGTGCACCTGATGATCTTTAGTTAATTTGGTGAAAGGCTGATTTGTTCTAATGGAAATAAAGATTTAATAATTAAATATTTTATATTCAAAGGATTTAGCACTTTAATAGCCCCATTTTTTTTTTTTTTACATAGACTCCAAACAACTGTGCAAAGTTTGGTAAGTAGCACTTAGAACTGCATCCTGCCCCGCAACCCCCCTCCAAATTAGTTCATGGGTGGAGGATTATTAAACACTTTCTTTAGAAAAGATATAACTCCATAGAATTGCTGTGAATACACTTGTAATAGAGATTTAGCACTTTAATAGCCCCATTTTTTTTTTTTAAACATAGACTCCAAACAACTGTGCAAAGTTTGGTAAGTAGCACTTAGAACTGCATCCTGCCCCGCAACCCCCCTCCAAATTAGTTCATGGGTGGAGGATTATTAAACACTTTCTTTAGAAAAGATATAACTCCATAGAATTGCTGTGAATACACTTGTAATAGTTCTAACATTTATTTGACATTATAAAATGGTCAAGTGCATACAAAAAGATCATGATATTATGTTGAACCTTATGAAATTTTCATTTTTGGGGTAGGTCATAATGGCTGAATGTAGGAAATTTCCTGTGAGTCAGCCTCATTATACACCATAATAGTGTTAATGGTTTTGTGTATCTGAGAGAGGAAGGATTTTTTCATGCAGAAAACTGTCTAGGCTGTGGTCTAGGCTTTAGTCTAGAGAAGTGGTTCACAAACCTCAGTTCATGGCTAAGTTGAAACTTGTCGGTGCAAAATGAAAGAAAGAATAAGTGTGAAGAATATTTTTTTTCAAAAAAGTTAAATTCCTTTCATTTTAAAATCCTGAGATTACGGGACTTTGCAGGGCTAAACTAACTTTTCTTTTGTAAAATAACGTTTTAGTAGATGGTGCTTTTAAAATCTACTTACTTGGAAAAAATAATGGCAAGTGCATATCAGCCTTCAAAATGGTTCTTGATATTTTACTATTCCGTAAAGTCTAAATGTTTAAAATCGTCCAAGAGCACACAAAATAACCAGAAGCAGTGTGTGTGACACAAGAGAAGGCAAGTAGGAAAAATTAAAGGCTGTACAGGACATTCATTCATCATGGAGTCTTTACTCTTTCTTTTATTTATACGATAACTTGTTGAGCACCAAAAAGTATTTCTTGTTACCCTTAAGAGGAGAAGGTCTTTAGTGCCTGGGGTCCTCTCTGCTGCTGTCCCCTGTATCTCTCAGTCGCTTGATAAAGAAGCACAGCTCTACCTTGTTATCTTTTGTTAGGTAGCAATGTCCTTCCTGCTTTTTCTCCTCTGAAGCCAGCACGAAGTGATTACAGAAAAGTTACTCTTCTATCCCTGGTACCTCCCACCTTCCCTTCATCCCCAGCACAAACACATTTCTGATTGTTGTGGAGATTTTTCAACTTCTCTAGTGAAGGGTGTTATAGATCTCTGAATGTAAAGGAAGAAAGGAGATGATTTTATCTTACTTCCTTTATCTCTTGTACTGCAGATAGGAAGAACCTTTCTTTACTTAAGACTTTAAAAGGCCTCTTTCTCTCTTGACTGACTTCTCTTTCCTTAATGTTTTACAGTCAACTTTTTAAAGTTCCCCATATTTTTTTTCTCCATTCCCTCCATCATGGAATGGAGTTTCCATGCTTCCCCCACCTCCATTTCTTCTTGTGTCTTGAGGGCTTCAGCCTTGGGTGTATCCAATCTGAAGATGAAGGAATGGCCTTTTGCCCCATGTCTGGAAGAAAAGTAAGATCTAGTTTTGGTTTAGTCTGCCCTCCAGCAGGTGCTGTGGTTCATTTCTTCAGTAATTTTACCTAACAAGCAAGGCAACAATGATTTTTTTTTCATGGAAAATACAGTATTATCTCGTGAGTAAAGTATATTTCTTCTGTTAGCATATTAGTATGATGTGACCCTGCCCATTGCAAAACGATGGATCTGGCATTAAAAAAAAATACGCAAAATTATTGCAGTTGTAAATGGTTCTCCTTTATTACTCTGTAGGGGTTGCATCAGTTCTAATTAGATTCCATAGATTCTAAATCTCATGGCTGATAAAAATAAGATAAAGTGCTTGTGTTACCATTTTAGCTCACCACTTATGTCATAGGAACTCTATTTGGCATTGGTGATACAGAGAAGAATAAGGTATAGGAGCAACTTTTCAAAAGCTCACAATCTAGACAAACTCTGCAATTACAAATATTTATAGAATCTTGTACGAAGTAGTATGCAAGCCAGGAAAAAGAATTTAGGTGTTCAAGGCAAGATATTGTTGATACAGAGGTAACTTTAAGTCACATAGTTTATAATAGTTTGCAAAGTGTTTTCACTTTTAATCATCTTATTTGACCCTTGTGATTATATTGTGAGATAGATATTGTTATTCCATTTTACAAGTAATTAGAGCTTAGAAAGTCGAAGTAATTTGGTTGGTGTCACCAAGCTTCTGAGAGGCAGAACTGGGATCCACATGGTAATTAAAAGATACATACTGCCTTTGACTGCTGTGGAGTGTATTATCAGATTAAACGTGGCTAAGAATGTATATTAACAGTTTGTTCTCAAGTTTAAGCTAATAATCAATTTAGGGCTGTATTATACACATAAAACCAAGGAAGGTATAGAAAATAATTAGTACAAAAATAAGAGAATAGAAAACTCTGGCCAAAAGAACAGATGTTCTGATGTTTGATGAATGTAATTAACAGTGATGGCCCCTGATATTACACTTCCACAAAGCAAGAATATGCAGAATTTATTCAACAATGACAATTATTGTCAGAATTGCTAAAACAAATGTAGAGATGTAGTAAATTAACACTATTATGATTTTGGGGACAGAGTTTCAATGGTCAATAGTTAAATGTCTTGAGCAAGATAGAATTCATTATAGATCTAAGTAAATTCATTTAATTGCATTGACATTTGAAATCAAACTAGACTAGTTTCGGTTTGTTTAAATGGTTAAATCCATTGTGAAAATGGATCTCTAAAACAATGAGCTTCAAATCAGAAGGTAGTATTTCTGTATCTCAGCTATTAGCATCTATCTTGAACCAAATTATTATGCCCCACCCTTCCCCACTTCCCCAACTCTGAACCTAGTAGAGGTGGGTTAGTGATAGCAAATTTCAGTGCCTCCAAGAGCACTGTAGGCTACTTAAATGAGGGAGATGAGCCAAGTGTAAACAGAGACTGTTGGACACTGCCTATGCCCTTGGTATCCATGTCATCTATCTCTCCCAGACTCACATTTCTTTGACTGGACTACAAGTTGCACATTTCTAGCCCATCCAGATGCTCATCCCATAAAGGTCAGGAGAAAAACCTTTGGAAGCAGACAGACCTGCCATTCAAGGAATTCACTTATATCTCTACTCATTTTTCTTGTACCTAAAATAGGGATTAGAAAACTTATCTTCACTGTAGCTATCTTTATTATTGAGGGTTTGATTATTTCACCACCTCAAAGAAAAACATGCTGACCTACTTCACTGATGATCTTGTGAAGGTAGGGCCTGGTAAACAGGCAAGTAGCAGGTACTCTAGATGTCCTGGTAGAAAATATGTGATTTGAGAGCAGAAGAAAAATCCAAAGAGAATTCAGGGCCAGTCACTTTGGTGAAGTTTCTGGGAGACTAGCAATCTGGGGTGTGAAGGGATATCCTCTCCAAAGTACTTCTAAGAAAGAGGTACAGTGCATTGTGGATCACTTTGAATTTTGGAATCAATTTACTGAGAAACTCCTAGAGTTACTAGGTATGAGTGAGGCCAAGAGTAAGAGAAGCCACTGCAGCTGGTCCAAGCATCAGAGCAAAACTCTGTCCTTTCACCCTTTTGAGCCAGAAGGTATAATTGTGCTTGAAATGTCTGTGGCAGTTTGGGATGCCCTACGGAGCCTCTGGCAAACCCCTATAGGAGCATCATGTACAAAGCAAGCTTGTAGTATTTGGAAATAAATAAATATTCTACTGTTAAGAAACTGCTGTTGGCTTACTAATGTGTTCCACTAGACATTGGAAGTCTAACCACGTGATCTTAGCCTTTAATAATAACCTAGGTTTTTCTACGCCACCAGGCACTAATGTTAAGTGTGTCCAGCATTACTACATCTTCAGGTGAAAGCAGCACATGTGAGATCAGGCCTATTCATGTTCTGTAGGCACTAATGAGTTTCATTTAACACAATGATGGCTCCTGTTAAGAGCAGGTGGCTCACATTCCTAATATACTTACTCTTGTTGCAGTGTCACCTCTCTATCAACCCACCCATGGCCTCATTTAGAGTTTTCTATAACTAGCTAACTGATGAAGAACCATGTTCCATCAAGTTCAGTTCTGGTTTGCAGATGGCTCTGCCTCATAATATTGCATTGCACAAGTGACCGGCTACAGCAGTATAACCCCTCAGAGGGGTGGACCTGTAGGATATAATGAGGAAGAAAAAATCCTTGTCATGGGCAGACGTTTGGGTAATATAACCGATTTTTGTTTGTCTGGAAGGAGAGATAGTAACAGTTATGGATCAATTCATGGATAGAGGCTAATGGTTTGGCTGAATATTCAGGGATTTGGACAGATATGATTGAAGGATCGGTAATAAGTAGGTTTTGGGAAGAGAGATGTGGATGGACCTCTAAGAATGGGCCGAGAATGTAAGATTATTTATATTTCATGTGAGTATCCATCAAAGTACCTCCTCTTTAGAAAACACTTTAATAACCATGTGGACAAGATAATTTTCCCTGTCGATTTCATTGTCTCTGTCACTAGCTACCCTAGCCCTTGATCAATGTGCTATTTGGCAAGTGACCGGTGGCAGGGATGAAAGTAATGCATGGAATGCAAAACACAGAATTTCCTTTTCTAAGTCTGATCTGACTTATGTCCAGGTTCAGGGTCCACTCTGCACTATACTTAATGGAAACCCGGAAGCCACCTAGGAGCAGGTCAATTAGATCAGACCCCTTCTGTTACAGAAGGGTCAGCAACTTAACTCACTGAAATAGTTATTTATTCTGGATTTTATTTTGTCTTCTCTGTGGCCATCTTTCTGTAGGCACTATAACCTACCGACTTACTGAATGCTTTAACATCTGTTTTGGTATCTCACAGAATATTTAATCTGACTGAGCAATTTTACATAAGAAATAAGACAGTGGGTGGACTTTCATGGAATACACTGGTCTTTATATGTGTTCTGTCACTCACAGATAAGTGGATCTTTTCAGCTTTATTGAGGTAAAATTGACAAAATTATAGGATATTTAATGTACAATGTGATGATTTGATATACATGTACATTGTAAAAGGAATCCTCCCATCAAGTTAATTAATTAAATCATTGATCACCTCACATATTCATCATTTTTTTTTGTGGAAATATTTAAGTTCCACTCTCTTAGCAATACAGTGTTATCGATTATAGTCACTATGCTGTACTTTAAACCCTCAATGTTATTCATCTTATAACTGAAAGTTCATACTCTTTTCCCAACCCCCCCCTATTCCCCCCCCCCCCCCGCCCCCACTCAGCCCTCGGCAAACACTTTCCTATTCTCTGTGTCTATAAGTTTGACTTTTTAATTTTACTTTTTAGATTCCATGTATAAATGATACCATGCAGTCTTTGCTTTTCTCTGTCTGATTTATTTCGCTTAGTATAATGCCTCAAGTTTCATCCATGTTGTTATAAATAACAGAATTTCCTTCTTTTTGAAGGCTGAATAATATTACATTGTATATGTACACACCATATTTCTTGATGTATTTGACAATGAGTTTATAGAATGCTTAATGGGCTCCACTCAAGACTGGGTAGTATGGATCATGGAAGATGTGGTGTGATTTGGGAGCTAGTAGCTATTGGCTTCAGTTCTACAGTTCCCTCATTTTGTCAGAGGCAGCAGCTCCCTTAGTGTCCAAGTTCTGCAATGCGACTTTGGGAGTTACTCTGTGAATCCTAGTCTACATTCAGTTTCTCCTAAAGACTGAGTCATTTAATATCTTGTAATAATGTCCCTACTTCTTCAGTTAGCTAGAATGGGTTCTGTTTTCTCCAACTAAACCATAACTAAAACAGGCAGAAAGTCTTTTCCCATTTCCTAAAATTATGTGTACAATTGACTCCATTCACAGGTAAGAGCAAATTTAACCTGTGCCTTTTAATACGTAGCATTTTGAGAAAGTTTCAATAACAGTTGATTATAATGTACACCCCAAATATTTCACTGTTGTCTTGTACTGAGCAAATTAGAGAAAGGGAAAAAAGAGTATTCTTTGGGAGTCTAAGTTGAAAAAAATGTAAAGTTAAACTAGCAATAATGATAATGTTTAACGAGTGTATAACTATATGGAAAAGTCATTGACTGTTTTGTAAGTATAGAACAACAATTTTTTCTCTTAACCATGTCATAAAACTATTGGAGAGGTTAATGTGATATTTTGTGATTCACAAGTGTGCTACAGAATAGAAGTACAAGCAAGCCTTAATATAATGTGAAAATCATATCTACTCATTATTTTTTTGAATCAGTGACTGAAATACTCGCTAAAAACAGAATCCTCCCACTGAGGTTGAGCAGTAGTAAAAGCTATCTGCCTAAAAGTCTTTAAATAGAAGCTTTTCTGGGTTAGGTTTATAGATTGGAAAATTTGGGGGAATTTCAAAACCTAATAAAAGCACTTCCCCAAACTCACCTGGTGCATCTGCTGACCTCCTTTTCTGACCATTATCATCAAGTACTAGAAGTTTATAGTGTCTACTTGCAAATGACACTTTTAAAACTTCACTGTGCTTTTATGTAATTTTAGAGGAGATTAGTGCTGAGTCGGTGTGAACCTGGATGAGTTCTTACTGATAGCAGTGCTTCTTAAACTGGGGTCTGATTTCTGCATTTCTAATGGGGTCCCAGGTAATGTTGATGCATCTTGTCTACAGACCACATTTTTAGTTAGGAGGTTTAATAAACTGAAATTTAACATCTCAATCAACTTGTTCCTTTTAAAGTCTACAGCAAATAATTTGGTTGATTTCTTCTTCTAATTCAGACAGATTATTTGGATACTGTACTTAACTCAGTCCAAATGTCAATTTAGGATAAATGTTTAAAAAAAGAAAAAAGGCAAAAAAGTTAAGATAAGCATTTAAAATACTGGCAGATTTTCAACTCTGGGCTTTTCAACTCTAAGCCTTTTCTTTCTACTCTGTTACAAAACAGTCTGCCCAACAGTGTGGACTCTGGAGTTAAGTGAGACCTGGGTTAGGATCATGGATCTACCTTTAGTGTTATATGAATTTGGGAAAGTTTTAAAAATCCCTAAACTTGGTTTCACCATAACATCATAACATCATAGAGTTGCAATGAGATAAAAAGGGACAATACCAGTAAAGTGTTTAGTAGAATGTCCGCCCACAGAAGTACTCAAAAATTACCTACCTGCTTTATTAATGCAATGGACAAACAGCCTAGATTCAATCTGATTGTGACTCTTATTAGAGTAGGAATTCTTGGCAAAAAATCTATTGAATGTAATAGTTAATGAGGTTGCTTTGTGAAAACTAGTCCATCACTATTGTCATCAAATCATCATTGCATTCTTAAATAAGAAACTGATAATTGCATATAAAGTACTTCACCTGGAAGAAAAATTGTGACTATCAAAATTGGATAATTTCATTTTCAGTTTACTTCTAATTGAGAGTTGTCTCATTTATATCTTTTGGCTTAGACTTTTAAGTATCAGTGTTCTTATTTTTGTCAATGTTATGAATATATAAGGAAAATGAAATAAAGTATGTACATGTTGTCTTTATGACTATTTAGCTGTGTAGTTGCCTTAAAGCCTTGTAAAAGTTCTATAAACATACAGATTAAAATTCAATACATCAAGTGTTCCATTATTTATCCAGCATGTTAGACACTTTCATTTCAACCTCAGAAACTATCTCCCCCCCAACATCAAGGAGGCATTTGTGCAATTGTTCATATCTGTAGAACTTCTAATACCGTATTTATGTAAAATTACACTTCAGTATAATTGCCTATGTGATTAACATTCAGGAAGAAATTATTTATTCAGGAGCACATTTCACAATTCAATTTCAGTCTGTGACAAAGAGGTTTTTAAATGTTAATCTTATGAAAGAAAATGGAGCAAATAGTAAAGGCTATGGATTAATACAAGAGGCAGTTACTTACAGAGTTTTAACATTTTCCTCAACTGGGAATTACCTATTTTCTACCAAAGAGTCTAGGCATGTTTCAAATCTCACTGGGAAGTGTGGTGTTGAATCGTATATTTTGTGCATATTAGATGGTTTCACATTAGATGACTAAATGAAAAAAACAAAATAGTTACAAATATATTTGTTGTTGGAGCTTTAAAAGAGACAGAGAGAATAAATGCACATTATGGTGAAGTTGAAAATGATCAAGAATCTGTAGAAAATAAAAATAAAAAGTATATTTTCGGACTCAATTTTGCAGAAAATTTCTACCCTGGATAATAATCTTTTCAAAGCTTATGAACAGGATCCACACCTCCCCTCTATCAGCTAGCTTTAAATTTCAGTAACATATAGTAACATCTCTTGAAATACACAGGAACAATTTCTGTCACATACCTATTATTGTGAGAATTGGTGAAAGTATAAGAGAGACGAGAATAATCAGAAATATTGCCTTCTATTATTTGCATGTTTTTTTTGGATTATAGAATATCAGGTTGAAATAAAATTAAAGAATATAATTAACATCCAACAGTACATTAAAACTTATAGGAAAGTTATTTTCTAGTCATATTTGTAATACAAATGTAATTTAATTATTCTGAGATATAATTTAGTGATTTGAGTTTATTTACAAAATAAATGTATAAATAAACACTTGTGTAGAAAGATTATTGATGATGATGCACAGAAATGAGATAGCACGTATTCTTGTTTAATAATAATATAATAATTCACTTTCATTGTCACTACCCTAATCCAAGCCACTAAAATCTTTTGTCTATACCAGCCTTCTTTCTAGGCTCCCTGCTTTCACACTTATATTATTGCCCACAGAGCACTCAGAATTAACTTTTTAATTAACTTTGATTATATCCACAGGCTCCCACTACCACATCTATCCAGCTACCTGTTTCTGTGCCACTCTAATCTTTTTCTCCTATTATTTGGGCAAACTCTTCATTCTCCTATCCAAAGCCAATCCTCTACCTGTAGATGAGATTCCATCTCCTTTTACTTACTGAAAAGAACACTTCAGATATTCTTCCTGGTTTCTCTAGCATCATATCTTTTCCCTCTTCATTGGATCATTTTTATGAAACTATCTACCCAAACCTTTTCTATTTGCTATATTGTTTTTTTTACAGAAATATTCCTCTAAATAGTGATTTATACTCATTTCCTCCAATTCCCCCATTATCTCTGAATGCACTCCAAACAGGCCAATATCCACCATCACTTTACTGAAACTATTTTATGAAAGTTTACCAGTGATCTCCACGTTGCAAAATTCAATCTTAGCCTTTATCTTAAGTGAGCTATAGCTAGCATTTGGCACAACTAATCATTTCTCCTGGAAACACTCTCTTTAGTAGTGTTTTGCGCTATCACAATTTCCAGTTTTCCTCCTACCTCATTGGTTGATCCTTCTTAGATCTCGCCCCACCATAAACACTCATGTCTCATATCCTCATTTCTTTTAAGTCTTTGTTCAAATATCACATCACAATGATGTCTTCCTATTCCACCTGTGTTAGGATTCTCCAGAGAAACAGAACCAGTAGGATATAGATATCCACAAGAGACATAAGAAGAGAGATATTTATTATGAGGAATTGGCTCACATGAAAATGGAGGCTGAGAAGTCTCTAGATCTGTAGATGGCAAGCTGGAGACCTAGGAGAATTGGTTGTATAGTTCCAGTCTGAGTCAAAAGACCTGAGAACTAAGAGATAATATATATTCCAATCTAAGGGCAGGAGCACAAGCAAAGCTGGACTTCAGGTGGGTGAATTTTCCTCTTCCTCAGCCTTTTTTCCCCCCTATAAAGGTCTTCAGCTGATTGAATGAGGCCCACCCACATGAGGGAGGACAATCCGCTTTACTCAGTCTACAGATCCAAATGTTAATCTCATCCAGAAACAGACACACCCAGAATAGTATTTGACTAAATGTCTGGGCTTTCTATGTCCCAGTCAAGTCGACACATAAAATTAACCATCATACCACCCTATTTAAAATAGCACACTCTATCTCCTTACTTGACTTTCTTATCTCCATACCATCCATTACCACATGCATATGCTATGCTTCACTTATTTACTGTTTCCTCCATTGGAATGATAGTTTCATGAGTGCAAAGGATTGCATGGCTGTTTATGGCTGTACCTCCTACTTCACAGCAGTGTTTGGCACATAGTAGGTAATAATTCAGTTTATTGTATAATGAACAGGTGTCACTCCCTAGCTTAAAACTTTTAATGGCTTATTATTTCATGTAAGATAAAATCTAAAATATTTACCCTGGTCTACAAACTCTGTGTCATCCGTCCATTCCTTCCTCTCTAACTTCTTATGTCCTTTTCTTTCGATCCTTCTTTGAGTTCCTAGAACACACCAAACTCTTTTCTGCCTTGAGGTTTTGATACTGTTCCTTCTTCCAGAAACACTGTTTTCTCTTTCTTTGTGTATCTGGATCTGCTTATACTTTAGGTGTGAGATTAGTACTACCTCCTCAGAAAGGCCTTGATCATCTAGGTTTCTTTTTATTACTCTCTATTACTGTACCTTCTTTTTTTTTTTTAAATTCATCTCTCTGATTTGTGATTATATTTATTTTATAATTGGATATAATTCACATACGATAAATTTGACCTTTATTGGGTTTTAGTATAGTCACAAAGTTGTGCAACAATTACCACTATCTAATTCCAGAACACTTTCATCAACCTAAAAAGAAACTGTATATCCATTAGCAGTCACTTCTTCATTTCCTTTCCCCCCAGTTCCTGAGAAACACTAATCTACTTTCTGTCTTTATGAATTTGCCTATTCTGGATGTAATATGTAAATGGAATTATACAATATATAATCTTTTTTGTCCGGCTTTTTCATTTGGCATAATGTTTTCAAGGTTCATTCATGTTATAGTACGTGTTAGTACTTTATTCCTTTTTAGGCCTAGATAACATCCTAAATAATATCCCATTGTATGAATATACCACATTTCATTTCTCCATCCATCAGTTCATGGACATTTGGGTTGTTTCTGCATTTTGACTATTATGAATAGTGTTATAAATATTTATGTACCAGTTTTGGTTGAACATATGTTTCCATTTCTCATTTTAAAATTACATATTTATCTACTTATTTTTTTATTTGTCAATATCAGGCAGAAGATACACTCTAAGAGACCATACTGTGTTGTACACTAAATTCCTGACAGTTCTTGGCACCCAGCAAGCACTCAGTATACATTTGTTGGACAATAAAGGCTTGCAGGTAAGGGGTTGCATAACTACAGGTAGCCTGCCTTTTCAAGTCATAATTCAGCATGTGGAAATCACCACATCCATAAGTGGATAACAATGTTAGTATCTGATACTGAATTTTGGTATTATAGGAGTACTGGAATCTGAGCTGGAACACACAGGACACCTGGCTGGAAAGCCCTATCTCTTTGCTTGAATTAGATAGGCAGCTCTGGGCAAGTTCTTAATATCTGTGAGCCTTGCTTCTTTCCTCTCTTATAAAATGAAGCAATTGGTCTAGGTAAGGTGTTTTTCAAATATACTCTGTAGAGATGAGGGTGTGGGTTTGCTTCAGGCCCCGTTCCCCTCCTTTGACCAGAGTGACTCCAGTCCTATGAGCCTATCAGAGGAATAGGTTCTGACATATACTTTCATTTAAAAATGGTTATGGGAGGTATGCTGATGCTTAAAAATATAGTTTAAAAAGTCACTGGACACACCAGAGGAAGGTCAAGCTGCTCTCAGCCCTAACTTTCTACGATATTAAGTGCATCTGGAAATCAAACAAGAGAGGCTAGGAGGGGAGTTCTCAGACAGAAGATACTTGCATGGGGCTTGTTGGGCTGGCAAAACTGTGTGGAAATCTCATGTGCCAAGTTGTCATGACATGTTAGAGGGACAAAGAAAAGACAACAGAATATGATATAGACTGGGGCTACATTATAGACAGCATTGGATGCTAAGTGATGTTTGTGCCTACAAACTCCTGCAAATATTAAGATATTAATATTTAATATAAATATTAAACAGATGACATGATAAAAATGGTCTTTATGAGATAAAGACATAGCACACCAGCAGGCCACTCTAGGAACTGAAGAAGCCTTCAAGAGGCAGGTAATTTGACCAAATCGCTTTGTTCATTATTCATTCAGTGATTTGGGGGCTTGCCATTTAATTCTTGGATTATGTGAAGATTCCTCTGTTCTCTGTATATGAGTGCATTCTGATTAGGGAGCTCACACAATTTTGGTGTTCAGATCCTAGTGTGAATTTGAATTCTAAAGGGCTAGCCTGTTTGAGATTTCTTCTCCTTTGTGTTAAATGTGGTCAATTGTGATGAAATTAAGCTTGAACTCTTATAGTCCCTTCAGTGGTTTCCTGCATATGTCTAGGCTGTGTGTGTGTGTGTGTGTGTGTGTGTGTGTGTGTGTGTGTGTGTGGAGGGCTAGGTGTCTCTTGGCTGAAAATAAGGTACCACTGAGTAGTTTTACTAACTTCTGAGGTATTCTTAGGTGATAACAGAGTGACCTGAGAAGCTCTCTGATTTCTAGCATATTGATGGATGGAGATTTATTTCCTATTGTCTGTGTCCTTGAATGGAAGAGGAAAAGTGTCACCCACAATCCATTAGGCTGACATCTTTTGTAATTGAAAGCCAAACAGATTTGTGTATTAAAGATTTGTTGTGGATTTGTGTATATGTTGAGGAGATGGAAAGTGGGGTAGAAGAGAAAGTGAAGACTTTCACACTGGACTGTGAAAGTCCAGTGTATTTAAGGAGCTTTAACTCTGTAATAGGAGGGCTCCATTTAGTGAGCTGTTGGAGGGATGTGTGTTAGAACAAACACCTGCTGCCTGAGAAAACTGGCATTGTCTCATTTTGAGTTGCATTGCCTTCGGAAGCGTCATTTGCGATAATGGCTGGTATCATTTATTATGAAATCGGAGAATGCATTCCCTGAGTCTAAGTGGAGAGTATTGCCAGTGGGAAAAAAATTAAAAATGGTAATTAGAAAGTTTGCTTTGGGGATGGAATCCAAAGTGCGAAGATTGGAAAGGAGATAAAATGGAGGAATCACTTTTAGGGTCCTGGTTGTGTTGTTAATAACAAATATGATGGTGAAGATGGAGTTGTTCAAATTGGCAGCCTTAGGTTAGCTTTAGGTATTGATTAATTCAAACCTTGTGTGGCTTGTATTGCTTGCAAGGGTCTGGTTGTCAAATGGAGAAGACAGAAAAATAAACAAGTACTTTTAATATTGGGGCTATTTATATAGGTTGTTTATGAGCTCACCTAGGCAGAGCACCTAACCCAGCTTTGGAGTCATGGAGATCAGGAGAGCATCTAGGAGTGGATATAAGCTAAACTGAGCAATGGCAGGGAATCTAGAGTAGGAGAGTGATAAAGGATGATGTCCTAGCCGAGACAGCAGCATGCCCAAACTTCTAGGGCTGTATTAGTTTAGTTCTGGAGATATTCTGTCTCTGTCTCTATCCCTGGTGTATCATGGAGAAGGTCAGTGTGGGAGTGGAACCACGGGAGAGTGAAAAGCGATGTCACTGGAGCAGCAAGCAGGGTTAAGGGAACTTAGTGAAATGGAAATAATTAAAGGAGAAAAAGAAAATACTTCAGCTATAAACAAAAACAAAAAGAATTGTAAAATCCAAATCCAGTAGCTTACAATAGGCATTTTTAGAAAATTATTTTAGGAGAGCAGAGGAAGAGCAAAAGAATAAAGGGAAAAAATGGAATAAGGAGAGATTAATATTTTTGGCTAAGTTTTTGAAGTTAGATTCTCCTCTACTTTAGCCTAACTAACTCTGTTGAGCTTCTAGTTAATTCTGTGTACTAGCTCTAGTAGTAGAGGTTTGGAAACACAAAGGATGGCTCTGGGACCATTCTAGGCTCCAGGTCTTCTGAGATGATTTTCAGATGGATTATAAGAGGGAGTACCTCGGTACTTATACGAGTGAGATAGTCTCATGGAATGAAGTGTGTTTGGATGGGAGCAAATTGGGATCAGCATGTACCATTAAAAGGAGAAGCTCTGCTCAGCTTTAGCTGATTGTTGGCATGCAGCAGTCTTGCCTTGGTGTTACCATAGCTTCCGGTTTTTAAAATATTGACAACTAATTTAAATTCCCTCTGATCTTCACCTTTGTTTTAAATTACAGCTACCTCCCATCATTTGTGTTGTTAGAATCATAAAACTGTACAAACTACTATGAATCTTCACTAAGAGATTACCAACAGTTTATAAAATGTCTATTTTTAATAACTCTGGAATATTCTTATTAATTTTGAGTGAGAATATCAAATGCTAACTGGAGCAGATATTTGAATTGGCTGCCTCTTTCTGCAAGCAACCTATATGGGGAACCAATTCATCATGATGGTTGCTTGGTGAGATGGCTGAAATCAGATCTGGATTTTAATTTGCCTTTATCTCCAAGGTAGGCCTAGGCCTTGGATGTGCCCAGGTTCTTCTTGTTCCTTTGCTGCTAAGACTCTTTTCTTTCTCTCAGTGTGATACCTTGTCCTCTGGTTGACTCTTGGTTCTGGCCAATAGGGAGACTTGACAGGAATGTTGAGGGAAGAAGGAGAGAAAGGTTATGGTATTTATTCCCTCCATTTCCTTGGGGAATATCCATATCATAGAGTTGTTGAGAAGTTTAAATAATGTAAACTTGGTACAGTCCCTGGCACATGTAAACTCTCAACAAAACTTTTAATTTTTTTTTGTAAGAATAATTAATGTAGTTTAAGAAGTCAAATATTTCCCTGTCTCTCCAATGGGAAGTGGATCTTCTCAAGGCAATCTGCTTTCCCCAATTCTCTTTTTGAATTTGGGTACTCTATCCTTCCAAACTTCCTTTGAGTCTAAGGGGAGATTGGTTTTAGTTTTAGTGTTTCTAGTTCCAGATTTCTGCACTATCCATTGTGGTTCCCTATCCCCACTTAGATCATGAAAATAAATTTATTTTAAAATAAACTCTCATAGAATTATCTTAATGTGAGTGTGCCATCCACTTCCTGTTGGAACCCCGACTATTCGATATTTGAAGCCATTATCTCTTGCTTGGACAACTGCCTGTTTTCAGTCCTGTCTCAGGAGAGCCAACAATATGCAGTATACCATTTCCCTTCTAAATATCTCTCACAATCTACTGCCTTCAATTTAGCTTTAATTTAGATTTTCTATTTAACTTTTTTCAATGACAACTTTACCTATATCTTTACCTGTCCTTGTCTTTCTCCAGTCACAGGTGGAGCTAGAGCCATACTCATAAGCAAAGCTAACTTTCTTACCCAAGTGGTTGATTTAGATTCCCCCTCCCCTCAATCTTTTGAAACAATGACTTTGTCTTATGAAATGCGATGGTTAATTCTCTCCATCCATCTCACTTTACTTCTTAGGAGCATATGAGTCAGTTGATTAATTTCTCCTCTTGGAACACTTTTTCCTTGCCTTCCCTTTCAGTATACTTTCCTGATTTTCTTACTCCTTCATTACCGGCTTTTTTTTTTTTTCAGTCTCCTTTGATGGTTTCTCACCTTTTCTTCTAAATATTGGAGTGTTCCAAGTTTCTGTCCTTGCCAATTTTATTTTTGCCTTTTTTTTTTTAAAAATATATATTGACTCTTCCTCTGGGTAATTTCTCCCATTACCTTGACTTTAAATAGTCTCTATATGGAGAAGATTGCCATGTTTATTTCCTGAGACTTGAGCCCTTCCTTGAATTCTAGACTCCTATACTCAAAGTGCCTAATTCATAGTAGGTGCTCAACGTATACTTACTAATTTAATTCCTGTTAACAGATAAGTGATAGTTTATATCTTATTCATTATATCTCTACCAGCATATATAGAAAGAGCCTATATTTTTAAAATAGAGGACATGAACTATGTTTTAATATTATGTCTTTCCCATGGAATTCAACTGACTTGTTGCTGTAGTTTTTGTATTACTGTTTCAAAATTATAAGTTTTAAAAAAGAAATAGACATATTATTTTGTAAGTAGTACCTTCATTTTAAAAGAAAATATTATATACTATATATCAATACCTAATTGCTTACTTTATGTAATGTGTTTATCTATACATAACAATAATATATAGGAGAAAATATTTTGCATATGATCAATTGGACTTGACAACCAATGACAACTCATAGTAAGTGAATGAACTTCTTGAAAGCAACTGGAAATATATGATTTGTAGAACATAATGAGATGAAAATATGACTTTTTACCTTTTCTTGTTTAGTGTTGTACTCTAACGTCCTCAACATTTTCTACTGCAACTTGCTAAAGTGTGTCAGTAAATCTCTACATTTTACTAACAATGTTATTTTATCTTTTTCTTGGACATCTGCTCATACTTCATCCAGCATTTTTAAAATGTTGTTTACCCCTTACAATTGTCTGCTATAGCCAATGACTGAAAAAAAAAATGTACAAACTAGAAAATAGAAGGACCACAGGGCTATTACATATGGTTCAGTCACATTAGCTTAGAACAGAAGAGCTTATTCTGTTTTTTTTTTTTTTTTTTATCCCTTATGTCATCTGTAGAGTAGTACACTCCCCTTTAAAGAACTTCACTTCTCTTTAAAGGATGGAGGGAGGGGTGTGTTCATTAAAGCCCTTTGAAAATGTTCTGGGCCCCTTTAACTTGAGTAGTAACCAAATATGACAAGTCTATAGTCTTCAGTATGACCTTGTATATGTAAAAATGTTAGTGAAAAAAGTCAAACTAAATCAAAACAACAACAACAAAACCGCACCCAACTATTATTTCACAGCAGGTCTAGGCTTAGTTTAACTGGATTCTCTGCTGAGGGCTTCGCATGGCTAAAATCAAGATGTTGGCTAGGGCTCCCCTCTCATTGCAAGCTTGGGGTCCTCTTCCAAGCAGTTTTAAGACTGTGTTTTTTTTTTTTTATCCCTTATGTCATCTGGACCTTGGAATTTGACTTTAGGCAAACTGAGAAAGCACAAGCTTAGTAGGATAGTTAAAAGATCACAGTTAAATTTTTTAGGACTTGCACTGAAAAATATCTAGAGAGACAAGTTTGAGTACAAAATGTCAGTACTAATGGGAGAAATGCACAAAAATTTGCACATAGTGATAAAGAATTTCATAACAAAAGGGAAAAACGCTTTAACATATGGTTAAAATTTAATTTTATAAAAATGATAACAAAAATAAAATAAGAGAATAGGCCTTACAGACTATAAACTATTCTCGCAGAAAGTTGTGTTGCCCTTTATTAAGTAGCATATGTGGGTAACTGTGCCCTACATGATTGAAGAGCTGTTTATATTGCATTGCTCTTGCTTTTTCCTATTCCTGTGTATCCAGCAAGCTAGGATGTACCCAGGCCTTGCCAGCCTATGCAAACAGTGAGGTCATATTATTTTGCTGCTTGGTGATGCTCACCTGCACATCTGTGGGTCTTCAATTTTTCCCTGCTTCCATTCTAAATCTCCCCTGTTCATTTCTAGGCATCTCTGGGAGGGTTCTCATGAGATCTCAAGAACAAGGTTATTAATCAGCTTTTATTCCTTTGATGTCTGCGCCCTATGAGTCACAGAAGGAAGCATCTCACCACTGTCACTTGCTGGTACTGTGCTGAATGTCTCAGTCCCTTCTGTTGCCCTTTCCCCAACTGTTCCACATTTTATCACGTGGGCTCCACTCAGCCTATGTAAATCACAGGTCTCAGGGAGTTCCCTCTAAATATAACCCCATCAGCTTCCACAGTCAACCTTCAGCTGTTTTCCAATCTCTATCTTCTATATCCTACCCTCTGCCCTTTACAAATACACACACACACAGACACACGCACACATGCACACACACACATATCTCACATCCTTCATACAGTTCGGGCCCTCAAATGCCAAACATCTCCAGTCTCCCAAAAAGAGCCCTTTCTCAATTCAAATCAAGTGAATGGCTTTGGAAGAGGAGAAACAGGGTATTTTCTAATATTTGCAGTCATTTGCTCAGGTTCCACCATGAATGTCCACCCTGATATTTATGATATAATGGAGAGATAAAATCAGAGCGAAGGGGTTGAATAAGGAAAAAGGTGTATAAAATAAGAAGAGAAGAGCTCAGCCGTTGCACCTTTTGGGAAGATGAAAGGGGATGAAAATGGCATACAGTAGTGTGAAGAGTACAGACTGCTGGGTTTCAAATCCATCTCTACCACTTATGTGACTAAATAACCTGAGAGTAATTTGCTAAAATCCTCTGCACCTAATATTTCTCATCTCCATTGGGAATAATAATAGTATCTACTTCACAGAATCATGATGAAGATTGAATTAGTTAATATATGCCAATCACTTAACTGCTAATAAATATTGGCTATTGTTAATTATTATCATTTGCTATTGAGCCTATAAATTTATTCTAGATTCTATACCTTTCTTTAATCAGGAGTTGAATTAATCTAAAAGTATCTGTCTGTTTTGGAGCCATGATCAATGTCTCTGGATCCAGAGACTCTTGTGTT
>NW_006443138.1:9127548-9129510 GCF_000325575.1 Pteropus alecto
CATTAAAACAACCCAGTCTGCCTGGGATCTGAGTCCTCAACAGAGCTCACCAGTGCTGCTCTCATGACTTCTCTGAGCTCCTGGGCTTTAGATGATTCCTGCCTTTCTGCTTCTCCAGTTTGGCTACTTCTGCCTCCTTTGCCCTTTCCAAATCAGCCTCTTTGTTTATCTCTCATCATGAGTAACTTGTAGATGTCTTCTGTTTAGCTGGACTTGTAGTTTTGGCCTCTCTGAGTCAGTCCTCTCCTGTTGTCAGTTGTACCCTGCCATGACAGAACTGAATATTCAAAGACTATAAATGGATGGATTGCGATGAATACAATATATTGTGCCCTTGCTCATCTTGGTAACAGGTGGCTGCTCAGCCAGCTGGGGTCTTTTTGAGGACACTCTCTCAGGCTTCTCTCCGACCATATGCACTTCAGTCCAGATGGTGACATGTTTCCCCAGAGCCCTGGATCAACTTAATGGTAGATGACATGGCAATGCTGATTTTGCCTAGGGTCTAATACAAGCATAGAGTTCTTTTTAAATTTTACTTTCTAATTCAGGAATAAGGAACAAACCTTATGTGAAAGTCATGCTCACAATGCGCTTTCAAATTCTTTCACAGGAAGTCTAAATTTACGTGATTAAATTAGCATTCATAAATGCCAAAGCAAGAAAGAAAATTAATTTGTTTTTACTATCAGAAAAGAATAAAGATGACTTTTGATAATCTAATGTATTAGGTTATTTACTTAGTCTATCTGATTTCTCTCGTAAAGATTCATGCTACATTAAAATAGCGGCAAACATGCTTGTTATGTTAAGGTGTATTGGGTACAGATTCACCTTGGTAAGAGATGGAGGCAAGTTGCTGTCATGTAAGGTTAAGGTTACTTCACGCTATATCCTGGAACTAACCTACTTTCAAACAAATGGCTTATAAGAATAGTACATATTTGCTTAAAGTTATCTCTGCTTACATAGTGTTTTCTGATGCATTTATGCAAGTGTTGATTAAATCCTTCATGTTGCTTGAATGCTTATGATCGCTAAATCGTTGGGTAAGAAAATCAAGGAAAAATATTCCAAGACCAAGGCATAGACATTTTCGAGGTTTGAAAAGAATGGAAATAATACTTAAGACTGGTTGAGAAATTTATAAATAACTTCAAATATAGTTTATGAACTTTTTCTAGTTAATTCAAAGATCTTAACTATTAAAATTTTTAATCTTAATATTTAAACATAAACTTTGGAATATCTAGAACCACAAAGATTCTATATCCTAGAAGACAAATTAAAAAAATATATTTTTTAATAGAGTAGTATACCTATTTTATGAATGTATGTACCATTAGTCTATAACATTAAAAGCTTCAGAAACATTCTTCTTAGTAACATGGCTCCTATTGAAACATGACAGAATTCTGATGGTGGTCTCTATTGTTTCCTTCTCCATCATTAGTTTTCAATATGCCTGCTATTTTCTATTTCTAATCCTGGAGATTAAGTTTAGTGAAGAGGAAAGAAAAGTTAGGAAAGGAAGGAATAAAGAACAGAAAAATCAGGGCAGCAACAATAATATTGTCCAAATAATCCTTAATATTTGTGTTAAAGGATTGTATTTTTTAGAAGGTAAAATCATGATTTTCACACCTATATAAAATGAACATGTGTCAACAATTTTATTTAACTCATTAATTAATGAGGGAAATAGTAGGTGTTACAACTGCTTAAAAGGAAAATTTAACTCACAGAGATTTACACTCTACTAGACAAAATCTGTTTGTATTCGTATAAAGAGGAATCATTCACATAAATATGGACAAGAAACTTTGTTACTATCAGTTTTCTATATAGGCTAATCAAAGACAACAAAAGGTAAAGATAACCCTAATGATCTCTTCCCTTCCCTTCCCTTCCCTTCTCTTTTCTTCTCTTCTTTTTTCTTTCCTTTTCCTTTCTTTTCTCTTT
>NW_006443138.1:9129597-9135963 GCF_000325575.1 Pteropus alecto
CTTCTTCTTCTTCTTCTTCTTCTTCTTCTTCTTCTTCTTCCCATTCTGAAGTTATTCACAATTTTTTCTGACATTTGTTTATTAATACCTATTAAGAGCTAGATTATGTACCCAAATTCATATGTGGAAGCCCTAACCCCCAATGTAACTACATTTTGAGATAACACTTTTAAAAAGGTAATTAAGGTTAAATAAGGGCCTTAATCCACTATGACTAGTATTTTTACAAGAAGAGTAACAGACACCAGATTTCTTGCTCACAGAAGAAAGGCTATGTAAAGACATAGGGTGAGAAGGTAGCCATCTGCAAGCTAACGAAAGAGGGCTCAGGACAAACTAAATTTGCTAATATCTTCATCTTGGACTTCTAGCTTCCAGAATTGTGAGAAAATAAATATATTTCTGTTGTTTAAGTCACCCAGTCTGTTGTATTTTGTTGTGGAAGCCCTAGAAAACTAATTCAATACCTAAATCCCACCATAACTTAAATAGGGCAAACAATTCCAAATAATTCCAAATTGCTTTATTCTAAAATTAATGACATTACTGAAATTTCACAGCAGGCTGACAAGTAATTAAAGCCTTCCCTATCCATTGGTACCACTTTCCTACCAGTTCCCACATGACATTTATCCCCTTCTACTTAAAAGAGACTATAACGGCAGATAAATGCTATGGAAACAAGAACCCTCCCCCTCCACGTTACTTATAGAGACAGCTTTGCCTGCCATCCCAGCTCCTTCCTTTCTTGCTCTCCTTCATGTCCCCCTCTCACCTCTCAACTTCTCTTCTCTCTAAAATCTTATTCTTTCTCCAGGCAGAGGATCAGCACCAAGGTCTATGGGTTATGTCACAATACTGAGTAGTCTTGGATTTTATTTTAGTTTGGTTTCTATATTAAAAAAAAAGGAAATCTTTTTGGTTGCTAGTCACTACCCAATGAACTTGAACTTCAGAAACAGATCTGAGAGCAACCCTACTCCTGGTCAACTTCCAATTACAATTGTCCTGAAAACATTACCAGCACAATCTGAAACTCTTACCGTTATTCTTAGAGACTCCGCTTCTCTTTTGGTACCTGCCTCAAGGCATAACCATCCCTAGGCTTTTGCCTCTAGGCTCCTTTTTTTTTTCTCTACAACTCCTTTTTTATAAAACAAGAATTTTGAAATCTTCTAAGGGGATATTTCTGAGCCTATAATGCTTTTTTCCCTGAAAGTTTCTACTGATAGCAATTTCAGTAACAAAAAAAATCATCGTACTGGAGTTGGCAGAGTAAGATCAGTGGACCTTACACAGCAATATAACTAGTGAAAACTATTTTAAAAACCCAATCATTTAAAGTCTCTGGAAATTGTTTTTGAGGAAATACAGCAAATGGAGAAGCATACATTCAAGAAAATCTACTAAATCTTGGTAAGAACAGCTAGATTTTGTGTCATTTCAGCTACAATCTACTCCATTAAAAGAAAACATTACCTACAAAATTATGTGCATTATGTGATCACATTAAAAATTAAATAAAACACACACAGAGACTAGGTTTTGGAAGCATATAAACCAAAATGCTAAAAGTAGTTATTTTGAAATAAATGGATTGTAGGCATTTTTTGTTTTATTTTTTTCTTTTATATATTTTTTAATTTTTCTCTATGAACATGTATTGTATTGGTCATATTAAATTGACAAAACAATGAAGTTGGACCCCTACCTCACACTATAAACAAAAATTAACTCAAAATGAATCATGTAAGAGCTAAAACTAACCAACTTTTAGAAGACTTAGGAGTAGTCTTCATAGGCTTGGGTTAGGCAAAGCCTTTTTTCAGTACAATATCAAAGGCAAAAGCAACAAAAGAAAAAATAGATAAATTGAATTTCATCAAAATTAAAACATTGTGGTGTAAATGGTAACAGTAAGAAAGTAAAAAGACAAACTACACAATGAAAGAAAATAGTAGCAAACTATATATTTGATAAGAGACCTATAACTCAAATATATAAAGATTTCTTACAACTCAATAATAAAACAATAAACGAACCCATTAATTAATGAGCTAAGTGTTAGACATTTCTCCCAGGAAGCTATGCAAATAGTTAATAAACACATGAAATATATTCAATTTATTAGTTATTAGGGAAATGCAAATCAAAACCAGAATGTCATACCACTTCACACACACGAAGGTAGTTATAATAAAAAAGACAGACAAGTGTTGGTAAAAATGTGGAGAAAGTGATATTTTTAAGCATTGCTGGTGAACATAAAATGACACAGCTGTTTTGAAAAACAGTTTAGCAGTTCCTCAAAATGTTAAACATAGATTTATAGAATCTAGGAGTTACACTCCTAGGTATATGCCTATGAGAAATGAAAACATATATTTACACAAAAAATTGTACATGAATATTCATAGAAGCATTATTCATAATAGCCAAAAAATGTAAACAACTCAAATGTCTATTACTCGATAAATGGATAAATAAAATGTAGTATATCTGTACAATAGGAGGTTATTTGTCCATAAAAAGAAATCAAGTACTGGTCCATGCTACAATATGGATAAACCTTGTAAAAACTATTCTAAGTGAAAGAAACTAGCCACTAAAGATTACATGTAATTTGATTCCATTTATATGGAATGTCCAGAATAAGAAAATCTATAGACAGCAAATAGATTTTTGGTTGCCGAGAGATGAGAATAGGAGTTGGGGACATTGAGGGTGACTATTAATGGGCATGAAATTACTTTTAGGGTAGACAAGGACATTCTAAAATTAAATTGTGGTGGTTGTTGTACAGACCTATGAATATACTAAAAACATTGAATTGTATACTCGAAATGGGTGAATTACATGATATACGAATTATATTTCAGTAAAGCTGTTAAAAGGAGCGTAATATCTTTAGAGTACATTGCAATTAGCAAAGACACTTTCCTAGACATTTCTCTTAAATATCACAATAAACTTTGCTGCTGTTTCCTAATAATTGATATTATTGTTAATGAGTTTTTGAAGAGAGGGAACTAGGTTCAAAGAGAGGCAGCTACTCCCCCAAAGCTGTGCTAACAAAGTTAGGACATGGATACTAGATCTTCTGGATCTAAATCTCCTGGTCTTTCCTCTTATCTTGTTGCTGGTTATATCACACCTGCAACTATCAAATTACAACATGCTCCTTATACTTACCTGAATGATGTACCTGGATGGGCACACAATTTTGTAGTCTAAAACAGAATTGTTTGACATAATTTGCATGCAACACCACAAAATTGAATTTTTAAATCTCTGTGAACCAGCTAAAAGGCTTACATATGAGTTGCATAAAACAATTAATTTTATCATGATATGACCCACATTACAAGGGCCACCTAAGTAGGAGCTGGGGAGAAAAAACTTTATGTAACTAATAATTCTTCATACCTCCTTTACTTCTATATGCACATTTACTATGCTAAAATTCCAAAATCCAAGATAAATTGAAAAGTGAATGAAAACCATAGCAGCTCTCTTAATCCTTGGCTACTCATGTATAACCAGACATTTACATTTTTCGATATAAATGTCTAAACCTTTGTACATTTCACTCAATGCAGATCAAGAATGAATGAACAGCTTTGGTAATTTTAATATAGGTTGTAGAAAAGTGCCTGAGAAATGGTGAAGGGTAAATACACTTAATAATCTGACTAATATTCTTTTGGAGAGGGACGAAGCTCTCCTGATGTCCGCTGCAGCTCTTTTTACAGAGCACTGTATTCTGAATACTGAAACACAACATTTATTCGAATGTAAAATAAAACCATTAGTTCTCTATGACCCTATTCCAGGATAATTTGACTAGAAATTAATAACTGTCAACGGGAGATATTTTGCTGGCACTAAGGCAAAATGATGTGCGATTCCTCCTTCAGGTTACTCACATGGCACACCACATCTCCAGCCAGAAGATTAAGTTACTGGCTGGAGTGGGGAAAAAGATCTTAATTTGCAAAACAATTATTGCTTTTCTGAGGTCATGAATTTGATTTTCTGGATGTCTTAGATGTTTTAAAGTGCTGCCTCACTCAATTGCTGAGAAACAAGCAAAGCTAATGATAAGGTTTTAGCGACTTTGTAATAAAGTGTTCAGTGTTTTACATTTGGACTGTTTTTTTCTTTGATAAAATATTTTAAACAAAATCATTCTCTGTCTGTAATATAAAACAATAAAAACAAACTAACAAATCAATGATACAATGTTTACTTAATGCTGAATGTACTGACATTTTCTTGAAGAAAAAATAGAAATTTTAAGACATTTAAATTATGATTGAAATCATATCTAACTATACTTTTTCTCCTGTCATGTAATTTCTCTTCATTCTATCACTGGCCAAAAAAAAAAAAAAAACAACCATTTTTTTTCTTCACACGTATTTCCTGATGCTGCTACTCACAGGAGTAATAGTCTAGAATCTCTGAAAGTTTGTAGACATCATTAGAGAGGAAGAGCTGTGTCTGCACTTTTTAATACCACCAAACTTTCATTTGTTGAATGCCATTTTTGTGTTAGGTGCTTCCTGTATATGACCTCACTTATCTCCCAACACTTGGAAGTGTTTTTCTTTTTTTAAAATTTATATGAGAAGCAAGAGGCTCACAGAGATCTGGGAAATGCCAAAGGTTGCAGAGCTAGCAATGCGAAGCACAAGGGTTGGAACCAGCCCAGGCTCCTAAATTTACTGTATACTGTTCTGCTGCCCTATTCGGCAACTGTATGCCTGTCTTCAACTGCCCTTTCCAAACTGTCATGACAATAGTATAGTCTGAGGTCCCACAGCTAGATTCTCAGTGTCTAAGAAAATTTAGATAAATTTGGGCTCATGAAGCAGCTTGTTTTATATATTCAACAAGAGTTTAAGAAGACAAGTGGAAAGTATGCTTGTGGCCAACAGTGTCCTGGAATTCATTTGGATGGCAGCAGTGACACCTGAAGTCTTTGGGGGCCTCAGAAATGCTTGGAGGAAGACAATCTGGAAGATAAGCAGCTACCTTGGAGTGTGGAAGAGGGTTGTGATTGTGTGCTTATATTTCACTTCTGAATTTCCACTCTAATTGCACTTTAGCCAAAAGGAAAAATTTGGATGGGCTATAGATTAAAGTAGAAAAAAATTTGGGCTTGGAAGCAAGACATATCTGGGTTTATATCTCACCTTTGCTGTTATTACCAAGTGAAATTAGGCAAGTTAATCAATATGAGTCTCTTTCGTCGTTTGTAAAGTGTGTATAGCAAAACATCTCTCTGAATTGTTGTGGAGATTAAATTAGGCTGTATAAAAGACTACATAGTAGGTGCTCAGCAAATATTAAAAGGCTTTCTACTTTCCAGAAATCCGGTGAACAGGAATAGCCAAGTAAAAACTGCATGGGTTGATTCTGCGAGACTTCTAGCTGGCAGCCTGGGACTTACATGTAGCTACTAAGGCATGCCAGCTCTGTAAAGTTTTATAATTTACCAAGCATTTTCAACCTCAACCCTTTATTTCATTTGACTCTTATAAAATCCTAGTGGTAGGAGCATGGCTGGCACTTTATATGTTCACTGTTTAAACTCCATTTAATACAGATGAGAGGCCTGATACTCAGAGAGGTCACATAACAGTTAAAGCTGTAGAATTGTTAGGTAGAGAAGCCAGGATAAAAGCTAGGTCTTCTATCTTCCTTAGAGGTCTCTCCCGAGAGGCGGGAACATGTCATGCTGCAAAATTCATGGTATTCAGATCAACTTGAACTTACAGTTTCTACTTCTCTTATTCTCCTGTGAAAAATGTATCTTAAATGAAAAAGCATGCTTTGTAATAGACAATGCAGAATACATTCTAGTGATATTTTTATAAGCTTGACAATTTATGCTGATTGATTTGTTGTGTTACCAAAACAAATATCATTTCTATATTTTCAATTACCATTTGCATTTTCTCTAAGTTTTATACCAGTCTAGTCATCTAATGAATTAAATTTGCATTTATTTCACTTCAGAAAGGTGAGAGAATTTCCTATTATAAATAATTTAACTGAAAGAATTTATATAAATTGAATTCTTGGCAATTCGTTTTAATGGTATTGGCAATGGAAAGTAAACAGCCACCTAACTTGATTTTTTTTTTCAATTTTGTCATTGAAAAGAAAATATTTTAAGATAATGTCAATTTTTTAAGTGATATTATATTAAGGCAATGGTTAGATGAGCAATTATAGTTTTCTGATTTCATTATATGTACCACAAATGATTTTTTTTGGAATGTCTGTTAGTGTGTATTGTTACCTTAAGAAAAGAAAGTTGAGAGTAATGTTTACTGATAAGAAACATATAAAAATAGT
>NW_006443138.1:9136002-9145330 GCF_000325575.1 Pteropus alecto
AGGAAGTTATATATACCATATTTCTACTATTTCCCATTCAGGAAATCAGCCTGGTAATGAACTTCGATTGTTCTATTCAATTTCAGCTAGTAGCCATAATGAATCAAATTACTCTATAACCTCATTAATACTAAATAGCTCTCTTTCTAGCCTTTGGTTTCCTAAATAACTATCCATTCACATCTTGTTTAAGGACTTTCTCTAGTGCCTATAGTAATTAATGAATGGTAGCATTCCTTAACAGCTTCTTAAAAAGCCAAAGATCATTTACTGTATTTGGAAAAATCCAATGGATGTCTGATAAGACATGAGAGTTTTCTGCATCTGTCAATCTCTTATTTGGTCATCAGTGTACAGCATGTCAGTTAGATGGTCTCTGTAGGAGGAAGTAAGCTTCGCTAATCTCTGTAAAAGCCAGAAATCACTGCTCCATCATTCCAATTTAATGGCTGATTTTTATATTCAAAGAACAGTGCATATACATTTAAAGTAGCAAGATCTCTGCAGATTCAACAGAATGCTAAGTGAAACAGAGATGCTTTCGTTGCATAATATAATGAATCAGAAACATGAGAAACATAAAAATTTTAAAAACATAAGCTTAAATGTCAGATTGCAGAATAACAACTCAACTTTTTTACTATGTTTGATAGGAAAATGTTAGAACAAAATATTGAACTTATATTACAGAAACCTAGAGTGAGGTATACTCATTACTTATTCGTTTCTGCATATTATTAAAATAAACTTTAAAATCAATCCTAAATTTTAATTACCTTTGTCTACAACAAAGAATGTATATATTATTATGAGCCATGCTGTAGCTCAGCTCACGATTTAGCAATGGCAAAAAGTGTAGCCTATTTGCATCAGTATCCCTGAATTTTTCTTTAATTCATAATCAATAATAAAATGATATTACATATCTGTTCAAATAAAGATATCAATGTGAGCTATAGGCAATATAGGTACAGGAAAAAATGTGAAGTTATGTTCTACATGATCATGATTTTATGTCAGTGAGATTTAAAAGCAAATAATGGAAAATTTTATCGTGGTTTCTGGATCAGGTATAAATTTGGTCAAACAAGTTTGATTAAAACATAGCTTTTATGACTATATATAATTATCATCTCTCAATTATAAGAAATACAAAATTGGGAGTGCTATCACTTTGGTACTGTTCTTCTAGCATAAAATATCAAATACGATGACCTTTCTAAGACTATAGATTCCACAATTTTCTTACATTTTCATAATGTCATTTTTGTCAATCTTCAACTTGAATAACTCTCTGTATTAGTTTCCCAGGATGGCCATAACAAGTTACCAGTAACTGGATGGTTCAAGATAACAGATTTATCTCATAGTTCTAGAAGCCAGAAGTCTGAAATAAAGGTATGGGTAGAGTTTGTTCCTTATGTATTCTCTAAGGGAGAATCCATTCCATACCTCTCTCCTAGCTTCTGGTGACTGCTGACAATCCCTGATGTTCCTTAACTTACAGCTACATAACCCCAATCTCTGGCTCTGCCTTCACCTGACCTTCTCACCAGTGTCTCTATGTCTCAAATATCCCTCTGCCCTTTCTTATAAAGATTTTTATTATTGGATTAAGGGTATAGGATGACCTACTTCATCTTGAGATCCTTAACATAATTCATATCTGCAAAGACCTTTTTTTCCAAATAAGTTAATAGTCACAGGTACTGGGGGCTAAGACTTGGACATACCTATTTGAAAGTCATTAGTCAGTTCACTACGCTCCCTAATGCCCTAGTTCCATGAATTGCTTCAAATTTAACCTCAGTTTCACCAAATAACAGAGAAATAAGAAGTTAATGACAATGAAGCAAATTATTCATAAAGTCAAATGAATTAAGTATAGAAAGTAGTTCTTGGTTCTAAGATTATTCTTTCCTAGTTTCTTCTTATTAAAACATGATGGTTAATAATATATAGCAGTGATTTTTAAATCTTTTTTTCTTCCTTGGCACATTTTGATAGACTATACTAATGTAATAAAGCTCCTAAATGGATTTCTCCATTAGGATTCTTATTAATCAGTGACCAAAATTCCAACCGTGTCTGAGAATATCAGTGCAGGAAGCTCTGGACTCATTCATCTGACATGTATTTTATGAGTGCTTATTTTATGTCCATTTCTAGAAATAAGACATTCATTTTTCTCATGAAACTCACATCCTAATAACCTACATCTTAAAAATGTTAACCACCAAGAGGTAAGAATCTTCCCCATCATCTACATGAGAGTCATTTTCATGGAAGGATCCCAGTTGGCTCAGCCTGTCCGCCTTGAATTAATTACTGTGACTGTGAGTGAGGTACTATGATTGGCCCATCTTGGGTAACATGCCTTGCACTGAGGTCCTGTGATTGGCTTATTGTTAGCAGGAGGGAAGATAAACTGTAAACAGAAAAAAAAGATACTAGTGATCCTCTATTACTGAGATGCTGAGTATTGCTAGAGAGCACCACAAAACTGCATTAGTTTTTACACTACGAATTCGTTATTGTGTCTTAGATCTTCACTCATAATCTATGGTCCTTTTGTCTATCTTGTTATTGACTTTGTGCACTCATTCACTGGGGACTGGCTGAGATGCTGTGCTTGATGTTGGTGTTATAAAGATGAATAGCACACAGGCCCTTTGTACAAATTACTTGTGAGTTAGAATGATTTTAAACATTTAATTAAAATACAATATGGTAAATACCCTTGTGAGGGAAAAGTGCCATTTGTAGATGAAGAAATAACTAACCTGGAACAGGTTAAGATTCACAAAGGAAAAAAGTATGGCGTGCACCTTCTGGGCTTAGAAAATAAATGCGATATAAAAATGCATGGGTGTTTGAAAGAGCACCACATGTTTGCAGATTGGTTTAGGGTGGTTAGAGAAAGGATGTGTTGGGGAGAGTGCAAAATGAGGCTTGAGGCTACAGAGTGGGAACCTTATATAACTAGGATTGCATCTTTTAGCAAGCCTCTTAAATGTCTCTGCAGCTGCCAGATTCTCCCCTTTTTAATCTTGAAAGTTGTTATCAAATTATACTTCTTAAAGTTTGCTTTGGTCATTTCATCTTCCCACTAAAAAACTGACATATGTATAGTCTAAGCTTGTAGCTGTGTTTTAGAATAAAGACGAGTGAAGCACTTGAGATAGTGCCAGGCACATGATAAGTACTCATTTCATGCTAATTGCCCTTGTTGTTGTTATTAGCCTGGCATTCCTACACTCACTAGGGTGAATATTTTCTCTCATAACTTTCCCCTCTGTTCAAACTGGGCTACCCTCCACTCTTCAAATATGACTTGTTTCTTTCCACCTTTTTAACCTTCTGTATTATCTTCAGAGGCTGGAATCTTACCCATACTTCAAAATCCCACTCAAAGGTCACTCCCATTTCTCTTAGTCAGAAATTATTTCTCTTTTCTTCTCATAACATTTTGCTTGAACTTCTTTGATGACATTTAACATGAAGTATATAGTTATTTACGCACATAACTTTCTATCTAATTTTCTATATGAGGTTGACTTTAACTGGTGCGTTTTTTTGATCTGGTTTCTCTTGCAACGAAGAGCATTACTGGATATTTTTGATATGGGTCTTCTAGTTGCCTTTCTTTATTGTGAAAGCTGGCTATGGGTAGGATTGTGTCTAAGAGTCACAAAAAATATAACAATTTCTGGTTTTTAAATGTAAAAATATATAGCTATTGATTATTTTTTTTCCTGAAATCTTTAACCAAATGTAACACACAGGAAAATGTAACATGAAGCAAGGAGCATGTGAAAGGAGGCAGCAAAATTATAATTATTTGCAGAAGACATGATTACCTACTTGAAAACAAAGTCAATCTAGTTTATTTGTGAGAATAAGCTGAAAAGTTGTTACGATTATTTAGAGAATTTAGTAAGATAGTCATGAATAGACAGTACACTTACAATATGCCTGTTTGACAATATGTATGTGTATATGTTTGGGGTGAGGACAATGAACTTTAATAGCACTAGTAATACAAACAGAAAATGCTTGAGAATAAATTTACCAAGAAATCTTCAGGACTATGTGAAGAAATAAAGCCAAGAATTATTAAGTAATGTGGAAGAAAACTTAAATAAGTGGAAAGTATATCAAGTTCATTGGGATCTCTTAATATTGTGGAACAAACTGATTTATCAAATTAAGACAAAATTAAATACAATTTCAGTGGTCTTTGTTATTTATCATCAGAACTTGAAAATGATTCTAAAATTCAGTCAGTAGACCAGAGACTTTTGAAAAAGGCAATTCAGGTTGGGAGTAATTCTACTCACTACTAAAATGTATTACAGGGCTATATTTAAAATAATATAGAAAAGGTGCAGAAATAGGGACACAGATCAATAGTTTAGAGGAAAAAGTCCAGAAATAGATCCAAGAATATAAAAGCATTTAATATACTAACTATGGCTTTTACAGTGAACAAAGAAAAAGTGGATTATTTCATAAATGACATTTAGATGATTGGCTAACTTTGGAAAAAATGAGGTTAGATCACCAGAACACCATATGGTTAGCCACTTCTAATTATTAGTGGCTTAAAACAACAACAGCCATCTTATTATCTCTCACAGTTTATGTGGCTCAGGAATTTGGGAGGGACCCAGATGACTGAGTCTGGCTCAGTTTTTCTCATGCAGTTGGAGTCAAAGGGTGGTGGTTGGAGCTGGAACAACAGCAGGTTGTCAGATCACCTTAGCTCTGGCTAAGCATCTTCAGTCTCAGGACCTATCTGTATGAATTATTTTCATGGGCTCATTTTGAACATCCTCATAGCATGAAAGCCTCAGGGACTAATATTGCTTACTTTTTTTTTTTTTTTTGCATAAGGAATTATTTATTGACATAAAATTTTGTACATCAGCATATTATAAGGGCTTTTTCACATCGTGAAGTTAAACTGACATTTCAAGTGAATATAGAATTTTATATTGCTGTAGTAACAGATGATATAGATTTTTGCGTGTTCTGTGGAGCACACTTTAATCTTAAAGGTCTGTATATAATGCTCACCCCTGCCCATCACTGTACAAACCATGCTGATATATGTCAGTGATTAGAGGAGACTTCTTTTTCATGTCTCTGATTTATTAATAATTGGTTACATTAGATTTCTTAAAAATATTTAAGATTGTGCTTTAGGTTAAACAGATGAACATGAATGTTTTCTTGAATACAAAAGTTATAGCTTATCGGTCCGAAATCAAAATATTTCCCAAGTAATTATTTTAAAAGAAATAAACTTTTAATTGTGAAGTAAAGAAAAAATGTTTAGAAGGCTCTAGGTGTAAAAGCATTTCTATTTTCAGTTTTCCAGAGCTGTAAAAGTTACAAGACTGTGTTCAGACTGCTAACATAATGTTTGATGTCTTCAAGAGCAAGTATTCAAGCAAGCAAGACAGAAATTGAATTGCCCTTTGTGACCAAGCTGTGGAAGTCACACGGTATCACTTCTGCCACATTTTATTGGTTAACACTGAAAGACAAGCCTGTCCAGATTCAAGGGTAGGGGGCATAGATCCACTTTCCTGATGGGAAGATTATCAATGTCATTGTAACCATATAGGATGGGAGATATTGTTCCAGTTATCTTTGGAAAATAGTCTGCCATACTATTTTACATGCTGCTGGTTGGAACCTCATGGAATAATCTGAGGAAGTCTCCCAGTCTCTCTACTCTGATAGCCATCATCATAGCCATGATTTTCAAATTTTAGCATGTGTCAGAATCACCTGGAGGGCTTTGTAAAAAACACATTTCTAGACCCACATCAGAGTTTCTGATTCATTACGTCTGAAGGTAGCAGGGTGAGAGTTTGAATTTTCTATAAATTCCAGGGTGATGCTGATGTCACTTGTCTGAAGATCACATTTTGAAAACCACAGTTCTAAGATAGTGATATTTGTTCTTTGCTTACTATGACCTTTCAGTGGATACCATAGGCCATGTAGAAAGCAATTCTTTTCCATGTATTGAATCACTTTTCAGAGTTGTTCCCATCTGCATCCATGGTTGGCCTAGGGAAATTAGAGGGTTGACAAAAATGGGAAGGATTTTTTGGCTTCGTGAACTTTGGTGGGCTAGCCTGGACCCCTCCACTTAGAGTGTCAAGGATACTTGAATTTTTGGTGGGAGGGAACACCATAGAAGATAATTTTATTTTGCTTTTTGACCACTTGAAAAATTCTGCCTAGATGCTAATGGTGAAGCTTCTTTCATCTTCCATCAAAGTGCACCTGATAACCAAAGACAGGTCCTATTCATATAGTGATGGGCAGCTCACTTCTCAGGGCCTTGTATGACAAAGGTTTCTGTATTGCCAAAAACTCCTCACCAAGTGAGTGTAGTGACCTGAAAAGCAAATTAGAAGAGGCAATCTGTTGTCTCATCAAATTGAAATATTCTTTATAATCTCCTTTCATGGCTTAAAAATTTTAAGTATAATTAATCCATGTGGGAATCCAAGTGAAGAAGTGAAATCCAAGTTTAGCTGTAAAATCAAGACATGAGGCCAGATTGTACAATATAATCTCCGGAATTTGGTGATGATGTCATGGAGACTCAGCATCCAGAGGACATCTGGAGGTTTGTTTTTTTCCGGTTTTGCAACCCAAGGTTAACAACTCTGAATTCTGTAGAAACCTGGTTACTCTGGCTGGCAAAGCTTATTCATAGTTGACTTAAATGCTCAAACCAAATAAAGCTGGCAGAGAGGAGCATCTTTTTTCATTATTGTTCAAGGACAACTTTGAATATTGGGCTCTGATCCTTGTCCATATTAATCTAGAGTTATAGTCCTGTCTAGTTGGACTAAATAAAAAGTTATTCCGCTTTTTAAAAAAGATTAATGATTTTCAACCTCAAATTATAGACTTATTAGTTTAATAGAAATTTATCTATCTGTCTATATCTATCTATCAATCATCTATCATCTATCTATCATCTATCTATCATCATCTATTCATCATCTATTTTCTTTCTTTTTTTTTTATCAGTCTACTCAGTAATATGAACTTAGTGGAATATTGATCTAAAATCTTATTTTTTCTCTAATAATAAACTTCAAAGATGTTCAGTGGAATTGCCCTTTTTTATCCTTACCTATAATTGGACAGATCCGATTATATGGTCCCTCCAGGTATACCAAGTTCAGTCTAAGAGTTTTATGTCATATCTAGATCTTTTAACTTGCTCTTGACCAGGAAGTGAGCCTTGCTAGGAAAGAGAGAGGAAGCTGTCTTTTGCCTTCTCCTCTTCTTTGGGCCACTACATACCTTTTGAGGTGTTAAGTTCTGGCAAGAAGGATGGAGGAAGAGAAAATTAAATAGCACTACTTAATAGCACTGATGTGGTCCTCCCTTTACAGTTGATGGTTTCTGTATAACAAGCACCCAGAGCTTGGCTTCCCTGTAGGATGCATATGTTTATTCTTCAGGGGTCCCATGGGAGAGCCTGTATTCACTGCATCATCTCTGATATGGGAGATAGGCTCCTGCAACACCCCTTCTAAGTTTTATCATCCTTGGACACCAGTGGTACACCCTAGAGCCTCCTACTGCTGGAGCTTCTTTATCTATTAGATAGCCTCTTTAGTTATCTTCTGTCCATCCTTGGCAAATCCTTGCCACTTTATTATTATTTTTTTAAAGTATATTGGGGATAATATTAGTTAATACAATTATATAATTTTCAGGTGTACATTATATTCTATTGTGTGATTATCACCCAGAGTCCAGTTTCCTTCAGCTACTATGTATTTGATCTCCTTTATTCACTTCGCCCTCCCCCAACCCCCCCATATTTGATCCCCTTTACTCTGTCTATGTCTTCCCTCCTCCCCCACCCCCTACTCTCTGGTAACCACTAGTCCATTGTCTATGTCCATGAGTCTCTGTTTGTCCTGTTCATTTGTTGCTTTTAGGTTTATATCCCACATATAAGTGATACCATGTGATTTTCAACTTTTTCAGTCTGGCTTATTTCACTTGGCATGATTATCTCGAGGTCCATCTATGTTGTCACAAAGGGCAGTATTTCATCTCTTCTTGTGGCTGAGTAATATTCCATTGTGTATATGTACCACCTCTTCTTTATCCATTCATCTATTAATGGACACCCAGGTTGCCTCCACATCTTGGCTACAATGAACATATGAATGCACATGTCCCTCCAAAGTAGTTTTTTATGTTTCTTTGGATAAATACTCAGAAGTGAGATCACTGGGTTCTTCTTTGTCTCTTGTTATAGCCTTTGTTTTAAAGTCTATTTTGTTAGGTATTAGTATTGCTACCCCAGCTTCTTTTTTTAAAATTTCCATTTCTATCAAATACCTTCTTTCATCTTTTTACTTTCAGTCTGTGTATGTCTTTTGATCTAAAGCGAGTAGGCAGCATATGTAAGGGTCTTGTTTTCATATCGATTCAGCCACCCTATGTCTTTTGATTGAAGCATTTAATCCATTTACATATAAAGTAATTGTTGATCGATAAGTAGTTATTGCCATTTTATTCATATTTTTTTTCTTCTCCTTAAAGTACTTCTTTTAACATTTCTTATAATATTGGTTTGTTGGTGATAAACTCCTTTAGCTTTTTCTTGTCTGGGAAACGCTTTATCTGTCCTCAGTTCTTATCTGAGTAGAATAATCTTGGTTGTAGGTCTTTTCTTTTAATCATTTTGAATATTTCATGCCAATCCCTTCTTGCCTGCAAAGTTTCTACTGAGAAATCAACTGACAGTCTTATGGGAGCTCTCTCGTAGGCAACTAGATGCTTTTCTCTTGCTGCTTTTAATATTCTCTCCTTATCTTGAAACTTTGGCATTTTAATTACGATGTGTCTTGGTGTGGGCCTCTTTGGGTTCATCTTGTTTGGAACTCTCTGCACTTCCTGGTCTTCTATGCCTATTTTCTTCATCAGGTTAGGGGAGTTTTTCATCATTATTTTTTCAAATAGGTTTTAATTCCTTGCTCTCTCTCTTACCCTTCTGGTACCCCTATGATGAGAATGTTAGTATGAATGATGTTGTCCTAGGAGCCCATTAAACTACCCTCAGTTTTTTAGATTATTTTTTTCTCAATGCTGTTCTGATTGAGTGTTTTACTCTACCTTATCTTCTAAATCTCTGATTCCATCATCTACTTCATCTAATCTACTGTTGATTCCAAGATATTCTTCATTTCAGTTATTGTAGTCTTCATTTATGACGGTTTCTTTAATGTTTTCTATCTCTTTGTGAAAGTTCTCACTGAGTTTATCTCCT
>NW_006443138.1:9145603-9180643 GCF_000325575.1 Pteropus alecto
CTTGTGGAGTCTTTAGGGTTTTCTATATAGAGAATCATGTCATCCACAAATAGTGACAGTTTGACTTCTTTGTTTCCTATTTGGATGCCTTTTATATCTTTCTCTTGCCTGATTGCACAATCCTTGCCACTTTAAATAGGGGTGCAGGCTAGCTTGTTGACACCTCTCCTACATTTTGCTATATTTTGCTCTGATTCCTTTTCTCCTATTTACCTAGGTATAGGATACAGATTGACCCATGTGCTACATAAGTGGATATCCAATCAAGAAATGAGATGCTGATCTAATTTTCTAGGAACTACTCATTCCTATGATAGAGGTGGCCTTCACTTCTATCATGTGCAAAGCTGCCTGTTGATAACAAATACTTTTTATTTCCTCCTTTTTTATTATGAATTGAAATTCAGAGATAATAAAATATCATAAAAATATCTTAATTTAAAAAGTAACATTTAAAAAGAATAATATAATGATCTAACTATAAAATAAAGGAAAACAACGTAATTTATAATAAAATTATATAGGCTACGTATTAATATGTAAGTGTTAAGGCACGACAGTACTAGAAAACATAATGAAGCAGTCAGGTGCTTACCGTTACTTCTGATGAGTACTTAGATTTAAGATAAAAAGGCTAGAAGCTATTCTCTATATAGAAAAGAAAATTAAAGGACAGAGGAGTGGTTGGACCCTAATTAAAACTAGTGGAATGATAAGTAATAATAACCTGCCACATGTAAATGATAAGAAAAAAAGGAAAGAACCTTAATCAAGGTAGTGATAATGTCATGGCAAATTACAAACTGTCAAATGGAAAAAATGAAAAATTAGCAAATGAACTAGTCTTATTTATAAATGTAACATAAAAATAATTTGTATCTTATGACATAGTTTGAGTCAGTGATAAAATAATACAAAAATGTAATTCCCATCTTGAAATGCCACCACATGTCCAAGTATGTATTCAGTAGCTGAATGTCTGGCAAGACATGCTAAAAGTGTGGAGGTGGGAAACAAATCTTCATTGGGTGGGATGCTCCCATGCAGTGTGGATGTCTGGCATCCTTAGCTCCTTCCCATTAAATGCCTGAAGTGCCTCACAAATATGGTAAGGACAACCAAAAAAGAGACCTCTCAAATTTTCCAGAATGCTCCCTAAGGAATGGTTCTTCCCTTGAGGGGAACATGTCTTAAAATCTTTTGTTGTTGTTGTTTTTTTAGGCGAGGCAACCCTTGGTTGATCTCACAGATTGCAAGGACCTTGTCAGCTTAAGATCCCTTATTTTTTAAAAAAGTTTTTACACCTATAGCACCTGGTCTTCCTAGATGGTCTCCCATCCAAGTACTAACCAGACCTGACTCTGCTTTGCTTCCAAGATGAGATGGGATCGGGTTTGTTCAGGGTAGCACGGCTGTAGACTGTTGCTATTTTCAATTAAGCCAGACCATCTTACTGGCACATCCCATTAAGAACTGTTTTTGTTTAAATAAGCTTTAGCATGACCTGGCCACTGGTCTACCCTGAAACTCAAACAGTATTATCTATAAATATGACAGTGAAGATGCTGTTCACATCACACAGGGTCTTCTACGCAGACCATGTTTACTTCTAACTCGATATTGGGATACTTCAGCTTCTCCCGAGTACTACTTTGACTCATGTATCTAATCGCGTTTCCTTTTTTTGTGTTGGGTGAAGCTTAGAGTCAATTTCCAGCAAGTTGATGGGATGGCATAGAATGTCTTGTATGTACTACATTCATTCTTGATTTTTATCTTATTTTCTACTCTCTTTCCTCTTTTACTTTGATCATTTCTGTGTTGAGAAGCTGGAGTTGGTGTATTGAATTTAGAATATACAGATTATGATCTGCTCAATGAGGAGGCACAAGCTACCTGTACGGATAGCAGGTAGCTCCCTCAACATCAAGTTTTCACTTTAGGGAAGTGAAATCCATAGGGTCCTTTGATTGAAGGCTCAGTTCAGTACACCTACACAAAGGAAGTAGAGTCACAGGTACTATTTTTTACAAATTCCAGAAGTAAAGGAGTGCCATTGAGCCAGAGGAAGGGCAGTCTTCTATCCCAAATCACCAGGGAGTAAGAAATAGAGAGCAGGGACTCATAGACACAGACAACGGTTTAGAAGGTTACTGGAGGGAACGGGAGGAGAGGGGAAGTAGATAAAGGTAAAGGGGGTCAAATATATGATGATGGAAGGCATTTTAACTTTCGGTGGTGAACACACAATTCAATATACATATTACGTATTATTGAATTGTACATTTGAAACCTATATAATTTTGTTATCCAATGTCAACCCAATAAATTTAATAAAAAAAGAAATTGAGAGCAGGGTAGCAAGCACCTATTACATATATGAGCAGAGGTCACTTATTTTTTCATGGGCTTAACTCTAAGTGGTTATTTTAAAAGGTGTCCTGGGAAAAGTAAAGCTTGAGCTTGTGCCGGCTGTCCTAAACTCAAGTCCTTATCTAATTATCTAGACTTTGGGTGTGGGCAGAATTATCACACTATAAAATGCCTAGGCAGCAACTCAGAAAAAGTTGTTTTCTCAAAAGTTGTTTTTCTTGTTATAGCTTCATACACATATCTGTCTTTAAAATAAATATTTTTTTTCTGTTGGGACAAAATAACTCAGGACTTCCAGTTTTAAGATTGCAGACAGAACACATGCTATAATCCCCGCCTCCTTGCACCAAATCCCTACAACTATATATATTCATAACTATGGTTGCAAATAAGAAAGGCCCCATTGGCGAACTTGAAGCTGTGATGATGGAAAATCACTGAAAATCTTGGCATCTTTGCAGGTGATGTCTACCCAAGAAAGCACCTTAGAGTATAAATGGGGATGATGGGCATGGTGCTATGGGGAGGCCAGCTAGTCAGATTAACCTTTCGATATCATCTTATATTCCATACCAATTTGCTACATATCACCAACTGGACTTTGGGGAATGCCAAAATATTATTTTTGCTTGGAATTTGATATAAGAGTATCGGGGCCAAATGGTTTCCTAATGGAGGATTATGGGAAGAGATTACTTTTCAGATACAATAGTAAGTTCTGAGTCCTTGAGGAAATGTGGGTTTCTCTGTAGATTTTCATTACTTTGATGGTTCTCCTAGATTGCCATCATAAGCTGCTCAGACAAAGACAGCAGTCAATAAGCTATACTTCAGTAACAACAAAACTGACTGATAAGATACAGCTTCACACTAATAAGTATTTAGCAGTGTATGTATTCTATAAGCCACCTTAAAATATTAAAATTGGTTATAAACAATCTTAATGGTGTGATTATTAGTCATATCTCTCCACTAATGTAACTACATAGTCACATTTTAATCATCTTCCGCTCTCCTCTTTTAAAAATCCTTAGCTCGCTCAGTATTTTGTCATTCAATTCTAATGTTCATTCTGTTTATTAATACTAAGTTTAAGTAATTTTAGATTTACTTTGATATCAATGATTTGCACTGAACTTAAGCCAACTTTCTTATATTTGTAACATCAGTAAGTCCTGATTCTGCAAGTTCTTCGGAGAAATATACCTCTTCCTAGTGAATAATAATATAATAGTATGCTGTCTATCATATACTAAAATGATGCAATTGACCGATTGTCAGAAAATGTTCTCTGACGTCTTTTCTAGTGATATGCTGAATTACTCTGCTGACTGTAGTTAGGAATGCAGTCTTGTTGAAAAAAGAATTTTCTCTCTGTGAAGTTAATTGGTTCAGGTAAGGAACAAATGTGCAAACTTAGCCCTATAAGCATCACACCCTCTGACCAAGTGAATTGCTTAAATAATATTTATTGCTATTGCATATAATAATCTATTGTTTATTAAAAGCCAGATGCCAACTGCTTTATGCACCATGTTAATTTGTCTTCGACTGTCTTGGGAGTTAGTGAAAATCCAGCAGAAAGCTGAGAGATAGGAATGGGTAATGTGATGAAGTATAAATCAGCTTTAAACATGGGCACTGAAATTCATTCAAAAGCTTTTCTTTTCAGTTTTGAAAAGTAGTTATGTTTCTTTTCTTGTATAAAGGCAAGTTATTAGGCATTTATGTAGTAATATATGAAAATTCAACTGTGTTGTTTCTTTTCTTCTCTTTATAAGAAGCATGTCATTTCTCCTTGAGAGGTGGGAGATCTGTTAGTGTATTCCTAACAAAACCAGGAATATGAATAGTTTCTTCTGTGGTCTTGAGGTTTGGCACTTGGCTGGCTGATTGCCCAGTACTTCATGATGTGTCATGAAAAAAAGGATTGGAGAAAGCAAGCTTGTTTTTTGTTTTTGTTTTTCAGAGGCTGGAGAAATTAAGGCTTGACCTTGCAGGGAGCAGGAGAGTTCCTCAGAGATGAAGGTATCAGAGGCTGCCTGCTCCTTTGGGTGGTGGAGGCAAGAGTCTTGCCAGAAAGTAGAGTCTTGCTGTCATAACTTCTAAATGATATCTGTATGAGCGTCTGGGAGGGTGCATTAAGGGTCGTCGTATGGGGGACCAAAGCTGAAATGGGCAGTGACAACATGGCTGCTACCTGCAGAGCAGTCCACCTTTGTATGTGGAAGGGCATGGTGATCATTTCACCTGTGACCAAGATCTCTCATTATTTATTTCCTCAGGATTCTGTAAGCTTGGGGTTCTTTTTCCTGAGAGAGGAAAGAGAGCCATTTAAAATGACTGATATTGCTGACTGTGGCAAGTGAGGGTCCAGAGTTAGATTTGGCTTGTTATGATATGGAAAGTAACATTTCCTAGACTCTTTGAGTATCAGAGGAAAATGATTATATTAGCATGCACACCTTACCTTGTTCACGCCTGAGATTTTGTAAAGGAATTAATGTCATTCCTTGATGTTCACATCCGTATTCCCTTTAATCTTCTATACATACTAAGGTGTGGAAACAACCTTTTTATTTCGTGGAAACTCTTTAAAATAGGGCCAACTGATTTTAACTGTAGTATATTTGAATTGATAGTTATATTAATAAATATGTTATATTAATAAAATAGAAATTACTTCTAATTAGTAGAAATTCAAGTTACAATTTATAATTTATCATATAAAATAGACTATAAACCTCATTGCTGATTTGTGAATTTCCAGAGACCAACTGGTAATTGTTTGACGTACTGTTGTAAGGAGTACACCCAAGTGAGAAATAGAATCATCATTTAAATATGCTGAGGTGGGCATAATTGAATATACCATGGAGTTGGTAGAAAATATTCAAAAGTACTCTAAAATGGATGACAGACAAACATAACCTTGGATTGAATTGGCATGTAATTCAGAAACTACAGCTTTTTCTTATGATTCTATCAAGGAATAATTAGCTGAAAAGATGAGAATGGTACCTAAGATTAATGATACGATCAATAAGCTATTTGAACTCAATAGGCTAAAAATGAACACATGGAACATAGCAATTAAGCGCACTTAGTTTAAATAAAGCACCCTTACTTGCCAGAAAATTACCCACTGCGTTTATGTTTCCATTGGGAAACATTTCTTGGGACTGGGGCAACCAAGGCATTTGAAAAACAATGCGAATAATAACCAAGTTAAAAATACTTAAGAAAGAACGAAAGAAAGAACGAAAGAACGAACGAACGAACGAACGAACGAAAGAAAGAGAAAGAACGAGAGAAAGAACGAGAGAAAGAAAGAGAGAAAGAAAAAAGTCCTCTTGGCTGTTATTATCTTAAATTCTTGGTAAAAAAGCAGAATGGATATTAAGAAAAAAAGAATTATATATGCATCAAGAGAATAGTGAAAGCTTGGGTGATAAACAGCATGGGATTATACAGAACAGATCATGCCAGACATATTCAATTACATTCCTTTGGTCAAATTACAAAGTGGATGAAGAGAATTCAATAGATGTAATATATCTGGACTTTACTATATCATTTGCTTTACGCCTTATGGATGCTTACTTAAAATTTTAATTAAAATTAGCTTTGCTATTTACACTGACACATAACCTGAAATAAACACATAAATAAAAAAAAAAATGAGAGATGAGATTTAGCAGCAATTTCCGAGTCAAGGAAGGAGGTGGAAAACTCCTGAATGGGCACTAGAAGAACAATTGGTCCCTAAAGACAATGAGAAGTATTAAAAGAGAAGAGAGGTGAGATGATAATATGGTGTTACAGAAAAGAATGGGCTGCTCAGGTATTATAATACAATAATCCAATTCACTTTGAGAGACCTGTAAAAAAGATATTTTTGCAATATAGGACTCGACACAAATATTGTCAGTTTGTAGATGTGCAAACAAGAAATTTTCTGGTCTGCCACCACCTGATAGTTTTGTTCCTAGAAAACCTTTAGTTATCAAAGATTGTGTTATAAAAATTGTTGTGTCAATGAGAAAAGGGGCCTCAGGTCCTAAGGAGTTCGAAAATGGCAATAATAAAATTCGATTTCCTCTAGAAGGTATAATAAATATTGCCTTATTTCTCATCTAGTTTTTGGTCATTAATAATGGTCTTTGTGTTCTCATTACCGTTAACCCTACTGTTAGCACAGGGCTTCCATATAGTCTTATCATCCTCATTATCCTATTATGGTAAAGAAAGCAGCTGTTGTAACAGTTGCTTTGAATTTATTTTTTCTTACATGAGCGTCTTGGCACCCAGACATGATCCTGATATGACTGATAATCTGTGTTTTACAAAACATGTCTTGCAATTTATCAATCATATCATACCCAATTCAGAATATGAAGATTCGCACTGTCAAATAAAAGCTGTATATAGAAGTAAATTGGTTAACAGCATACCCCAAATGCATCTCATTCAGGATAACTGGCCATAATTTTCAGTAGCTGCCACTAAATGGTGAAATCCTATGAAGCTATAGTATGGTGATATTCTAACAAATTCCAGAGCTCCCCACTCAGAGCCCTAAGCTTTCCCCAGAGTGGCTGATTGTAAAAGCTTTCAGGGCACCCTCACCGAAAAGACTTATTGACCTTGTCAGGGAAGGGAGATGCGTTTTCTCTCTAATCTTCTTGCTGTAAAATTCTCCCCAATCCCCAACATATGCTTATAAAAGTTGGCTCTTCTTTACAAACTGCCAAGGCTTCTAAACCAGAAAATATGGTAATGTATTAAACAGATATGTAGTCTTTCCCCTCCAGTAGCACAGAACTCTAAGGCAAACATACTGTTACTATGAATCACAATTCTGTTTTCATCACTCTATAGACATGTAATTGAAAAATAACACAGTGGGATTACTTTAAGACCGAGAATTAACATAAATTGTGAGAGGAAAATAGGTAACAAAAATGGTATTGTCATTTTTAGAATTTAGACATTTATCAACACTTGGAAGTCAGAACTCTATTGTTCCTCCACGATTAATTCACATTAGGGGCAGAATTTTAGCTGATTAAGAGTTTTAACTGTCTTTTGAGAAAAAAATTAAAACTACATAAAATATAAGTCTGACAACCAGGAACAAACTTGAAAATTAAAAAGGGAAACATTAAGACACAGAACATTTCATGTTTCACTGACTGGTCATTGAGATGCCCAAACTATTTGAGATCAGGTTTTTACCGGCTCTAGCATTTATTTACTTTTTTTTTCTCTACTCAAATCACATAGTTATCAGTTTCTAATGTGCATAGTCAATCTCCAAGTTCATTGAGGTGGGATACAGTATTTATAAAATTTACTTGTCCAAGGAAGCCCCCCTCTTAGAGAAACATCAAGTTCGATGAGAGTTCTGTTGTACAATAATTTGGGAAACCCAACTCGTTAAGTTCCCCACCAGAAGTAAGGGTGCTCAAGAGGCCATTTCTGACTTGGACGCCTTTGCCTTCTCAGAATAGGCAGATGGCTTTCTTAGAGTCTCTGTAATGCAGAACATAGGGTCTCCAGGGAAACCAACTTATTATGGTCTGTAGATGGTTACCTGTGAAAAAAACTACAAGTTTTCTTAGGCCACAAGATCTGGACAAGCTGTGTTTAGCTTGGATTTGGTCACTTCCTTAGTGAACACAGTGTTCACGAATCAGGTGATGAATTACATCTGACTTAGGAAGCATCACTATGTTAAAGAATAAAATGGTGTGGACAGTTGGAATGAGGCTATAGAGTGATGGACAGGATTATGAGCCTATAATCAGACGTAAAGTAGAATTTTTGTGCCATGGGAAGATTTTTATTTTGTGTAGGAAAGCTAATTAACGTGCTATTAGTTATGCCAAAGCAGACCTCGATACCTAGTCTGAATGGGAGCCATTACTAAAAAGAAAACTACCACTATTTCACTACTGAGGAATAAAAAGAATTTGTGAGTTGTGCACGGGCTGCCTGATAGGGTTTTATTTTAAAATGTTTCTGGGAGTTTGTTTTTATTCAGGTATGATAAGGCCAACAGGTGAGAAGATGATTGTCAATGAAAGGATAGTTACAGTTCCCAAGAGGGAGGAAATGCCATGCCATGTAGGGCCACATGAGCAAGCTTCAGAGTCAGTCAGGAGGCAGGAGCAGCAAGGGGAGAAAATGAGCAAAAGCCTTTATTGTGGTTTTCCACGGAATATATGGATGAGGCAGTATAAGCAGCCAAGCAGACTTTTGCATTGGATAGTTTGGATAATTTTGACAGGCTCTGGGCTATAAGGGTTTCTAGTTGTCTAGTACCTGGCCCTGGGGTGATCAGGGCGGAGGAATATTGCCTTCTGGAGTGGAAAAATCGAATAGAGGAGATGGTTCTGAGTTTGAGCTCTGATTGGTTAAATTTATATGTGAAAAATGCACTTCCAAGAGAGTAATGAGGTCCCAGATGCCAGGGCTTCAAGAATACAGAAAATAAAGAAATGTAGTTAATACAGGACTGTGGAGTGGAGAGAAGAGTCCAGGCAGTGAGAAATATAAGAAATTCACCCCAATATCCTCTTTTCTGTAACTCTAACTTTCTAGGGAAGCTCCTACCTCGGAACCTTTGCGTTTGCTATTCTCTCTACCTATCTCTATGGCGTTCTCCCCCTTATTCTTCGCATCTTTACCTAAATATCATTGTTACATTAAATTTTTCCTCCACCGCCCTACTTAAAAGTGTACCCCTCCTAACAGTCCCTCTACTTTGCCTGTTTTATTTTTCTTGGTAATACCACTCTTGAATGTAGATTTTATTTGTTTTGTTAATTATCTCTCCCATAGCTAGAATGCAAGCTCTATAAAAGCAGGATTTTTTTTCTTCTTTCTTTTTAAATAACACTTTGCTAACTGCTGGATGTTCATGGTCTTGAACCTATCTGCACACGGTAGGTACTCAATAAATATTTGTTGAATGAATAAATGAATGAGGAGTGATGTTCAACATTCACCTTATAGCTGTTTTCTGTTCTCCTCAAACATCCAATAGTACTCTGGTGTACGCACAGCTTAGGTCATGGTGCTTTGGACAATGAACTAGGAGTAGTGTGCAATTTGGGACAAAATGGTGCAGAGAGCAGGGTACCTCAAGGAGGAGAAACCATTGGTAGGTGAACAAGAGCTGAAATTCAGAGTAAGACGAAGAATGAGAGGTATCCAGACGAACTGTAGGCATCTCCACCCCGATTCTCAAGGGGGCAAAAAGAAGTTTGGATTTCACCAAGTATGTGGTATGGGCAATTAAATCATTTTGACTGAATATTAAGAAAAAGTGACTCCAGATGGTGAGAGGGCTAGGGTACAAATGGGTTACAATAACACTGCAAGATAGTTTTAGGTAAAAGACAGAAACATTTAAAGACAAAAATATTTAATAATAAGAAGCAATATGACTTTCTAATGTAAATGCGTTTCATAGGAGAAAGGACTCACAGTGAGTTCTGATGAAGAGTTAGGAAATAAGGCCAGCAATAGTGTTATTCTCAGTACTTCCTTGATGTGCACTCCACCGATATATAGAAAACACAAAACCTCACCATAAAATTTTATAAAGTTTGTGAGTTAACAGTGCAAGAACATGTGCAATAATACAGCAGCCTTTAGATAAATTAACATACTGCCATTGTTTTTAACTGCTTGGCAAAGTTATTCTCTTTTTACACATTTCTAATATTCCACTTTGGAGATATTTTTTTCCCCAGTCAATGCAGTACTTGCTTTGTTTTGTCACCTAAGTTTTCAATTACCTTCTTCCAGCTGAAAAGAAAAGAAATGAATAATATCCCAAGCGTATGCATGCTCAGGTCTGTGTTTGTATTACCAACTGTAGAAACTGCAGGTATATAAGAATAGCAGTCCATTTCTCTAAACTGAAGATAATTTATGTTTATTTGTGATGTGACAAATTTACTGTATACCTATGGAATAAGAAAACACTAAATTTTATTGTAAAGCTTTCTGATGAGACACAGGATACTTCAAACACATTTTAGTATAAGTGAATAAAATAATTTTTTTTCTGTAATACAGAGAAAATATTTAAATGTTGAGTAAAGCCTTATAATTTTTATTTTCACTGCTTTGTCAGAAAGATGTTATCTTCCCAGCAGCATCATGTTATCAAAGATGCAAACCTTAAATCAACAGCTGTTACACCTTCAGCAAGTTATGAATTTTTCCTGATTTATAGCAATCATTCTCTTTATTTCTTTTCTCAGTCAAGCAGGGAAATTAAGGTTATTTTTATGTAAAAGATACACACATTGTGGCTTAGTATTGCACATAATCCACATCTCTTACCTTTTAAATTAAATTGCTGTTGAATTGAATGTGATCCAAGGGCTCTTTTTGACTAATACCAGAAATATTGTTAGTAAATAGAAAGTAGAGACAACATTATTTACATAAAAATAAAGACAAGCTAAGAGACATAATAACAGGAATCACTTTTATGATGTTCATGATTTACACTATACCGATATAGCAGAACAAAATGAAAATAAAAGCTAAGGAGATTTGTGGTAGTAGAGGAGAGAAATGCTGCAGTTTTATTTTTGCTGGTTTTAGCTACTCTTTTAAAAAAATCTACTCTGCCTCCTATAGAATTAGAGAAAATTATCTTTCGATAATTTAAGTAAACTATACTTTGAAGTTACAATCCACTTCTTAAGAAGTAAAAGTGACCTTGTAGTTCCTAAAACAGTTCGCCCCAAATTAAGATTATTTATTAAGTGTTTATAAGGCAATATTTATTGTACTAAAATGTTTTTGATTGAGCATTTACTCTAATTCTGATAATTCTGCAGAGCTAAGTACTGTTGTAGTCCCTGTTTTGCTGTTGAGGGAATTGAGACCCGGTGTCTGGCAGAGTACCCAAGGTCTTAGATGGTGGAACAAGAATTCAAATCCAGGTTGTCTGACTCAGTAGAAGGAAGCTCAACAGATGGAACTCTTAACACTGCATACCACGGACTCCTGAGTACAGGGCAGAGATGTCTCTGGAGAATTCAAGTGCCTTCTGGCAGCAGGAAACAACATAGAGATAGTTATGTTCTTTATAAGGGTATTTTGCTGACACATTTCTGGGTTTATGAGGTTTATTTTATTTATCTCATATACGCTATTGCAGTGGCTACTATATGCCAGGTACTTTCCTAAGCACTTTATAAATACTAACTACAAGATAGGTACTATGATCCCATTTTATAAATGAGAAAACGGATACATGGTTTAAATAACTTGCGTAAGGAAACATAGCTAATAAATTATGTCAGATTTGGAAGTCAGATTTGACATAAAGAGTTTGGCCTTATTGTCTGTACTCCTAACCACACTACACTAAGTCTGCCTTGTCTGTGTCATCAGCTAGTGCTTTAACCCTGCCACCCACCACCCGCCCAAACTCAGTGGCTTACAACAAGCATACATCTTTCTTGCCCACATGTCTTCCAGTTAAGCATGGTTCAGCTTACTTAGGAAGTGCTCAGCTGGATGACTCTGCTTCCAACTGTGGATCAGATGGCCTTCGCCCCAGGCTGTGGGTTGGGTTTAGGTTTGCTATGCATATATTTTTTGAGGGGTTCGGGCCAAAGAGGGGCTACTCAGGGCATGCTTTTAGGCAATTCAGCAGCAGAGTGCCATAGCCAAGCCCAAACTACACAGCATATTTAAGGCTTTTACTCACAGCATATCTGCTAACATGCCATTGGTAAAGCACATTGGGCCAATGCACATCAGTAATGCAGGAAGTAGATTCTCCCCACAGTGGAAGAGAGAGAGTAGTGAATGTTTCCTGAACAGCAATCCAAATGATCACTCTTTACTCCGGTTATCACTCAACTAGATTTAGGAGTGGGGGTGTGTATTGGGTAAGGTTATTATAGCTATTAAATAAATTCCTAAATTTCCCAAATCTCTATTATTTAACATAATAATAGGTTATTTTTCATGCACATGACATTTGGGCAGTGTTCCATATGTTCATTTATGGGCTCAACTAGGTCCAAACTCAGTATCCTGCCTCTACTTTCCTCTATGTTCTCAGAAACCTCTCCATTCAGCCCACAGATAAATAAGAAAAATAGTGAATTGGGCATGAAATCTTGTTATAAACCAAATCTGGAAGTCACATTCTTTCTATTGGCTAGACAATGGCCGCTTCTAACTTTAAGAAAGGCTGGGAAATAAAATAGAGTTGTGCACTCAGAAAGAGAGATAAATGAATTTGGTGAGAGTATCTAACCAGTCTTTGTCATGGATGGCAAAGTATTTTTGAAAAAGCAAAGGCATTCAAGTGAGTGTACAACAAAGCATTACCATTTTAGCTTGTGTTTCATGTTACCACAATAGCCCAAACCACGAAGGCTTGGAATATTTAGTCTATTTCTAGAAATGAAGATAATATCTTAGTACATAATCATAGCTTTATGATAATGGAACTGACAAAGTGTTGGCTTTTTGAAGGGCTGGGTGAGCAGTTTGTCATGTGAAGGAACAAAGCCATCTCTGCTGATTCCTACCTATATCTTGTCCTGTAAAAATGAACTTGGAGTGAGGAAGCCCAGAGTTTACACTAGAATGAAGCAGTCAATATGTACAAATGAGAAGTTTTTAAGTCCCAAAGCAGAGTATGAGTCTTTTGAGGAAAATATTTTGCAATGGTATGATTTCCCTGGAGCCGTTTTTTAGAACAGACATTTCTCTTTGGTTTTATGAAAGTGTACTGCCTTTCTGCAGAGTTTCAAAAAGTCCCATCATCCCAATTAATCTTCACTGTTTTTGAGGATCATGACCAGTTAAAACTCTACATCATTACTCAACCTAATATTTTTTCTTTTTGTTTATGTTTAAAAATAAAATTACTCATGAAAGAGATGGGAGATGAAAGATTAAATCTATACTTCTATAGTGCCAAATCAAACTCAATTTTGAGGCAGAGCTGTGAAAATACTATGAAAACAAGTATTTGGTTAAAGATGTTATTCATGATATGACTCACCAATTACTAGTACAATTATAACACTTGTTGCAATGAGTAGAAGTTCAATTACATTACAGCAAAATTGCTGTAAATACAAAATTGATATTTTTTACTTTTTCATTTTTAGGGATTTGAAGCATCTAAACCACATCTCGTAGCTGTCAGTTTTCAATCATTATTTATGCCAGATGTATTATTGACTGATGAAAGCCAGATTCTCCTTGCTCCCCTTAAAACACTTAGAATAGTTGTTTTTGTATCTTCATTTTTGACAAGTACTTTTTGTGTCAAAAACATATTATGTCATAGCATAAATCACCTCTTTCAGCCCCTGCATGCATGATTTTCTTAAAGGAGATCAAATCTGTTAGATTCCTTTAAAGCGAAAAAGCCATAAAACAAAACAGAATGAACAAAAAATAGTCTGCTACATATCATCCACAACATTTTAGTTCAATTTATAGCATTTGCTTTGCACAAATTATACAGCAAATTTAATTTGGAATGTGGATGAGGCATTTTTGTGTCGATAACATGATAATGACAATGGCAGCTCTAATTATAACAATTCATGCTTTAATTGATTTTGTTATTTTCATGGGAATTTCTGTATCATGTACCTGAACAAAAGAAATTTTGCAATATTGTCAAAACTTAACTGGTTTTTTGGAGTTGTTGTTTGTTTATTTAGGTGGTCCTGAGAAATGTTCCTTTATTTTCTGTTTCTCTTTTAGGTAAAATTGTTGGTTCTTGAGAAAAAGTATTCTCTAACGTTAAAGTACGTGGTGCCACAATATTAATCTTTTTAAGCTGAAAGAACACAGTAAGATCACTGCAGATAGAAAAGGAGATAAATCAGCTTATGAGATATTATCATTCACTTTGCATTATGAAAAACAAATACAGCTGTCACATTCTAATATTCATTATGAGTAAATTGAAAATGTATATCACTATTTAACAGCAAAAAAAAGAAAGTATCCATGACTATGGGATATACAGTATTCTGATAATGTGTCTTATTAAAGTAGAGTAAATTGGCTACTGGATGGTAAAATTGCAAAGAGCTTATTACCAAAGTGCTGAATCAACTCAATATATAGGAAAATATCTTACACATTTAGAAATGAACAACATATTGGTGTTTATTAATCTTCGGAAGAGGTTATAGCAATATGCAGCATTTTAAAAATACAAAAAGGTATTGAAGTGGACTTTGATGTGGGAGGAATTGTCATTTTGTGACAAGAACCAGTATGTTCTGGGGTGTGGGGGAGCCGTAATAGTATTTCATGCTCTTTCCATAGTGGATGTGATTCAATCTGGGGTTGATAGGATTTTTTTTTTTTGGCTACAGCTGGGAGCTGTGAGAAAAAGTACGATAAGTTTGCAATAGGAGAGAATAAGGCCAAAATACAGCAAGAGCAGAGAATAGAGAAGATTCTCGTTTGTGTTTGAATTCTTATGTCTAGGATCTAAGAATTTCAGAAGCTGTTAAAATTTGTTCTTTCATTTCTGTGGGATTCCATAGTATCTTTCCTATAACCATACTCCCTCTTTTATCCCATTTACTCCTAGAAGTTCAGATTAAATTTATACCACTTTCAATCAAAGGAATAAAGGAATCCTGGCAATATATATATGATATTCAATATGATATATTGAATATATCAATATATCAATATGATATATTGAATATATTATATATATTCATTATATATATATTCATTATATATATTATATTGAATATATATATATTCAGTATAATTATGTATGTCTATTTGAATAAGAAAAATATTTAAATTAAAACTCAATCTTGTAAGACTAGGGTACTAAATTTTAATTAGATAATGAGGCATATTGGTTTATATGGTTTCAAGGAATATTTTATAGAATATTTGTTTTTCTTCAAGCTTCCCCAAGATAAATTTTTATTTTATTTTGATATTTAGTGAGAAAATAAGTTTCTAGGCACTCATTTGTGCATTCATTTATCAATAGACATTTATTTAGAACTACTTTATACTAGACATTCTAGGTACTGAGGATACAATATTGGAAATAAAACAGGGCAGATATCTGCCTTTATGGAGCTTACGTATGTAGTGGCAGGATACAGACAATAAACATAATAAATAAAAAAGTGATAGAGTATATCAGAAAGTGAAAGAGCCATGGAGAAAAAAACACACAACAAGGAAAGAAGATAAGTGTACTGAGTGGGGCTACAATTTTAAATCAGGTGTCAGAGTCCTTAGTGAGAAGTTGAGATTGAACAGACCCAAAAGATGAGGCAATGAATCACAAGGTGGGGAGATCATATAATTTTATACAAATGGGGATACTTTTAAGATTGTGCCTGCTATCTTGGGATAGCAGGTACAAATGGGGACTCTCTCAGTCAAACCAGGATATATGGTTATCTTAGCTGTGTGGGTATCTGGAAGCAGAAATTCCAGATAGAGGAAAGAGTAAGTAGAAACGACCTGAGGCAGGAGTGTACATGGTTGGTTCAAGGTCCACTGTGGCTAGAGCCAGGCGAGCAAGGGAAAAAGCAGGAAAAAGAGAAGAAATTGAAGCATTTCATTAGGGACCTTGAAGGCCATGGTAAGAAACTTGGCATTTACTCTGACAAAATGAAATCATCCAAGGGCTTTATCAGAGGACTAACATGACCCAACTTATGTTTTAAAAGGTTAGAAGAGTGTAGGTGGCCAAAATACAAGTAGGAATTGTACTTAGAGGCCATTGTAATGACCTAGGTGAGAAAAGATGGCAAGTGGTACTGAGTGCGGGTGGTAGTAGCAGCAGTGGTGAGAAAGTGGTCAGATATTTGATGTATTTTAAAGGTAAAATCAGCAGTATTTTCTGGTGGATTTGAAGGTGGAGTGTGAGGAAGAAGATGGAGTCAGGGATGATGCCAGGATGGTTGGCCTGAGTGAGTAATGGAAGGTTTCAGTTGCTATTTCCTGAGATGGAAAAGGTGCTGGGAAGACAAAGTTTTAGGAGAAAAAAATGAATTAGCTATTGGCTATGGCAAGCTTTAAAAGTCTATTAAATAGCCAAAATAGTTTTCCAAAATGAAAGTCAAGATTCTTTCATTAGGAAGATAGAAAAAAGAGAGGTCAAATCTGAGGACATAGCAGCCATTACTTCTTGTAATAACTATCTAGAAAAGAAAATGATATTTGTCTGTCATGACTCATTTTTAGTGAGCCTAAATGAGGATCATAGTGGTGTTTCTTTCCTAAATTCTCCAGATCTGTTCTTTCAATAATTAGGTGCACAATTTTACTGTTACTTTCAGAAGCTAACACTTTTTTTTTTTGAAGATTAGAACTACTTTTGCATGTCTTCTGTTCTCCAAAAGTTCTTCCAGTGCTCTGGAGTATAGTTAATTATAACTTATAAACTCTATATGTTCTTTTAGAACATCCTCACCTGGATGTTTTCTTGAAGTTTCTTTGACTCTCTTTTTTTTTCAATTTGAAATCATTTATGTGTTCTGTTTTATTTTAAAAGTAATAAGTGTACATTACAGAATATTTGGAAAATGTATATGCACGGCAATAAGAAAATGATGATCGTATACCTAGAAATAACCGTTAACATTTCAATCTATTATATCTATGCACATATGTGTGTCACACACTATGTTTACATAGACACGCATATATTTAACTCAGATGGAGTTACATTGTACTTTCTGTTCTTGTAACTCACTATTTTCACTTATATTAGGCCATCTTCTTGACAGATAAAATGGAAACATAATAACAATTAGGTAGTTAATGTTCTCTCTGTCATCTAATCTTACACCATCTGTCCTTAGCAGAGGGCTTTTTGCTTCCTTATTTTTGCTCCTAATAACTAAAAAAAATAAAATAAAATTTATTTTTGCACTATTTTTGACATAGTCCAGTCTAGAATTATCCATTGCCACAATTTCTAACAGATCTAAGCCACTCTCTTACATTAATTTGTCCTTTATTGTATGCTTATAGTGATCACTGCTGCTTGCATATTGAACATTCTATCCCTTCCTTCTTTCTAAATGAATTCTTATTTGGTTGAATTATCCCCATCCTTATCCTGCACTCCTCCTATATATGCAGCCATGTGCCAAATCCGTTCCACTTAAAAAAAATTAATTCTATTATTTAAGTCAATAGACAATTGATGTTTGTTCCATCACCCCAAAACATTTCATTGTACTGTCCTTTCGTAGTCTCATCCTCATCCTGACCCTCAACTCCTGGCAACTACTGATTTAATCTCTGTTACTATCTTTTTATCTTTTTGACAGTGTAATGTAAATGTAACTGCATATTGTGTAGTCTTTTGAGTTTGGCTTCTTTCTCAGCATAACACTTTTGAAATTCACTCACAATATTGTATGTATTAATACTTTGTTTCTTCTTTTTTGGTGGGTAGTATTTTATTATAAGTATGTACCGCAGTTTATTCATTTAATTGTTGAAGGATATTTTCACTGTTTCCGATATTTGGTGATCATGAATAGAGCTGAACTGCAATAAACATTTGAGTATAAGCTTTTTTTTTTTTTATGAACATAGTTTTCATTTCCTTAGGGTAAATACTCAAGAGTAGGATTGATGGTCATACAATAAATGTACATTACCATTATAAGAAACTGCCAAACCATTTTCTGGAGTGGCTGCAGCATAGTGCATTACCATCAGCAATTTATGACAGCTGCTGTTTCATCTGCTCATGGTATTGTCAATCTTTTTATTATTATTATTATTATTATTATTATTACCTGGTGTATTATTATTTTAGCCATTCTTGCAGGTGTGTGCTGTTACCTCATTGTGGATTTAATTTGCATTTTCCCTGTGGCTCTTGACATTGAACATATTTCATGTGTTTGACTTATACGTGCCCTCTTTGTAAAGTGTCTGGTTAAGTCTTTTTTCCATTTCTTAATTGGGTTATTTTACTATTGAGTTATGATAGTTCTTTATATATTCTGGATTTAAGTCCTTTTTAAGATATATGACTTCAAAGTATTTTCTTCTAGCATGTTGCTTATCTTTTCACTATTTTTATAGTGTCTTTCATAGAGCAATTAAAATAATTTTAATCAAGTTCAATTTATTATTTTTTTTTATAGGTTTGTACCTATGGTGTTATAGCTGAGACCTCTTTGTCTCATCTCAAGTCATGAAAAGTTTCTTTTACTTTTTCTTGTAAAAGTTGTGTAGTTCAACACTATATTTACATCTGTGATCCATTTTGAGTTAACTTCTGTAGTAAGTGTGAGATTTAGGCCAAAGTTCTCTTAAACAGATGTTCAATTGTTCCAACATCATTTTTAAAAAAGTCTATTTTTTCTCTATTGAATTGGCTTTCCACATTTATAAAAAAATTCAAGTGGCCATATTTGTGTGGTTTTATTTCTGTACTCTGTATTCTGTTCCATTGGTCAATTTATCTTTCCTTTTGCCAGTATCACAATCTTGATTATTATAATTTTATAGTAAGCATTAAACTTATATTTTACTCTTCTTTTTCAAAATTCTTTTGGCTATTCTAGTTCCTTTACCTTTCCATATGAATTTTTGAATCTGCTCTTCCATATCCAGAAAACATTCTGCTAGGAGTTTTATTGGCATACTTGCTTTAAATCTATAGATTGATATGGGGAGAATTGACATCTTTTCTATATTGAGTCTTCCAATCCGAAAACATTGACTGTCTCTATTAATTTAACTTTTCTTTAATTTCTTTAATTAGTGTTTTGTAGTTTTCAGAATACAGAACCAATATAAAAGTTAAATATATATATAATTAATCTTTCAGAGATATTTTAAATAACATTGCTTTTAAATTTTGGTCACTCTGTTTATTGCTAGCATATAGAGATACTTTTTTTTTTTTTTTGGTGTTGATTTTGTATCTTGTGACCTTGCTTAATACTCATTAGTTCAAAGAAGTGATGTGAGGCTGGAACCCTTTGCTCCTCTGGGGATGGAGGGACAGCCATAGCTGAGATATTCCTCCAGATATTTAACCACCACATGCAGGTCTGGGACCAGCTCGATCTGCATTTTTGCCCCTCTTACCTAGAGGTGTGGGACTTCCATTCAGCTAGACTTCAGGCGATTGTCAATAATGGTCATTCTGTAGTTTAATTGTAATTTTGATGTGATTGTGAGAGGAGGCAAGCACAGTGTTTACCTACTCTGCCATATTGACTGAAATGTATATTTACTATTTCTGATGCTCTTTATTAATTAATGATGTCTCAAGTTTCCTCTGGTTTTATTTTCCTTTCTATGAATAGCTTTCATTAGCAATTCTTTCATTAACAGTTCTACTGGTAATAAATTATTTTAATTTTTCTTTTCTTAAGAATGTTTATATTTCACCTTTATTTCTGAATAATATTTTCATTGGATATGGAATTCTTGCTTGACAGATTTTTTCTTCTAGCATTTTAAAAATGTTTTTACATTTCCTCCAGCTCCTGTGGTTTTTGATGAGAAATTCACAGTTGTTCTAATTATTGTTCTCCTGCAAGTAATATGTCATTTTTCTCTCAATATTTAAAAATTTTTTTCTTCTGTTTTTAGTAGTGTGAATATGATGTGTATGAGCATGGCTGTGAAGATATCAAAGATTTTTATGCTGGTTGAGATTCATTAAGATTTTTGAATCTGTAAATGTATACCTTTTACCAAATTTAGGAAGTTTTCAGCCATTATTTATTTATTTTTTAAATATTATTTTTCTGCAGTGTACTCTTTCTCTTCTTCTTCAGGGAATCTGATGAAATAAACATTAGACCTTTTGCTATTGTCTCACTTATCTTTAGAGCCTTGTTCAAGCTTTTAATCTTTTTTTCTTTCTTGCTCCGATTAGATAATTTATATTGATTTGTCTTTAAGTTCACTGAATCTTACTTTGTCATCTCCATTCACTCTTAAGAGCATCTAGTAAATTTTAAATTTTGGTTATTGCATTTTTTAGTTCTAAAGTTCCCATTTGGTCTTCTTTACATCTATCTCTTTGCTGAGACTTTCTATCTTTCTATTCATATGAACAGTATTCACCCTTATTTGCTGAACATTTTTGTAATAGTAGCTACCTTAAAATATTTGTTAGATAATTTTTAAATTTGTATCATTTCAACATTGGCATATGTTGATTGTCTTTTGCCATATGGGTCCAGAGTTTTTGGTTCTCCATATGTTGAGTACTTGTGGATTGTAACATAAGCATTTTGAATCTTAAGTTATAAGACATTGGGTCTTGTTTAAATTTTACAAACATTGATATTTTTGTTTATTGGGTTCAAACCACTACTTCTAGTCAACTTCTATGAATTGTGATTTCAGTGCTGGTTTTGTTTCAAAATCTTTGCTGAACCATGCAAATTTGTCCCATATCTAGTGATCAGTCTGGGATCTGGCCAGGATTTGATCTCTCACTTCAGTTATCAAAGTCTTTAATATGCTGTTTAGGATCAGATCCATGTATGTGCAGCTCCAGCAGAAGCCCAGGAATTCATAAATAACCTGTGGTATTGCTTTCTCAAGCTCCTCTTTCTCTATTATCTCCTCAGTGCTTCACAGTTCCCTGTGGCTCCTTTTTATGGTTCTCTGGCTGGAAAGCCAGGACTCTATTTACCTTGCTATGCCACATAGTTCTTGCAAATGTCCTCAACTTCAGGACCAAACTGAAGTGTGTACCAACTTTGCAGAAAGTTCTTTCTGTAGTCATCTGTTTTTATCAGAAGGACAGAGAGAGAGAGAAAAAAAATAGAGGTTTGCATCACCTTTTTGGGACCATAACTCTTCTGGTCAGAGAGGAAATGTCTTCTTTCTTGGAGTTTCAAGTGCCTATGAGCTCCTGCTGCCATGGCTATTGCTGCCAATAGACTTTTCTACTCCTTAATCTTGAACTAGAGACCTTCTTTGTGAGATATTTCTATCCACACTAGTGTCTACATCTGGTTTTTGGCCTGCCTTGAAACCTGGCTATGAGGTACTGAAGGAAGAAAAGATAAATTCACTGTTTTGGGATGATTTGAATCCCTATTTTCCCAAATCTGTCTGCTGATGTTCACTTTTAAAAGTCTTCAAATGTTTCGTTCATATTCTCTTGATTTTATTACTGGATTTAGTGAAAAAGACAGGTTGGAGTGTGCCTAATTCATCTTACCCAGAACTGGAACTACCCATATCCACTTCTTGACAGTGATTGGTTAAGGAACAGCATGTAACTTAATTCCGGCCAGTGAGATATGAAATGAATTCTATTAAGGGAGTCTCTCTTAGCAAAGTCTTCTCAGTAATTAGGAGACACACACAAGAAGAAATGCTTTTTAAAGTTTTCTTCTGAATACTGTTATATCAAAATGTCATATCTGGGACTACTGCTACCATTTTGCTACCAGCTTTGGGACAAAGGCAACACACAGATGACAATATAAATACATGAAAAGAATCTGGGTCTTTGCTGACATGATTGCAACTTCCCTACTTAGGACTATCTCTGACAGCTGATGCATACCTTCGTTTAAGCTTGTTTGAGGTTTGGGGTTTGAGGCTTTTATTTGCTGTCGAACATATCTTAAAATTGCAGTACTCTTTTTTTCTACATTTTGTACAAGGTTTTTTTTTTTTTTTTTGCTTGTTTGTTTTGTTTTGATCTGAACTCTTCAGAGAGTTCTGTGTTTTTAAACCTATACTGTCCAACGAATAGCCACCAGTCACATGTGGCTATTGAACACTTAAACTGTGGCTATTCTCAATTGAGATATGCTAAAAAGTGCAAAATACATACCAGATTTTGAAAATTTAGTTAAAAATAATACGATAAAATATTATGTTAAATATTAAAGTTAAATATAACTATATTTATTACTCGTTAAAAAGATAATGTTTTAAAATACTGTTTTAATAAATATGCCACTAAAATGAATTTCATTCGTTTATTTTAACTTTTTAAATGCGGCTACTGAGAAATTTAAAATTATTTATGTAACTCAGATTATATTTCTATTGAACAACACTGGATTTCAGACTCATATATCTAACTGCTGATTCAACAGTTCCACCTAGAAATTGAATAGGCATCTCAAATTTAGTATGTCCAAAATCAAATTCCTGTATTTCTCTTCAAATATGCTTCAAATATGCTTTTCAGTAGTCTTTTTCATCTTAGTAAACAACAGCTCAGTCCTCCAAGTTGCACAGGTTAAAAACTTTGGATTTACCCTTGGTTCCTTCCTTCTCTCACCTCTCATAACTATTGGTTCTGCATGACACTATCCGTAATCCAAATGCATTGTACTATCTTCTGTACTTTCACTTGAATTTATACTACTATCATCTATTGCCTGTATTATTGCGACTATCTCTATTTTAAACAGAAACCGAAATAACTTTCTTAAGAATTAAGATTATATCACTTCTTTGTTCATGATCCTTCAGTGGTGTACCTTTTCACTTAGTGACAGTTAAAATCTGGACCCTGTACCCTTTTGACCTTATTACCTCCTAACCCTCTCCCTCAGTCACTTCACTTTGATCATGTGGCCTTCATGCTAATCTCAAACTTGTCCAGTGAGCTCCTGCAGGGTCTTTGCACTCGATGATCCATCTACTTGGATGCCTTTCTTCCAGGTATCCATAGGGCTCGCTCTTTTACTTCCTTTGGGTCTGTACCCAAAAGTCTGTAAAATTTTACCATCCACCTCCAGCATACCCTGTCTCCGTTATCTGTTCTATTTTTCTCCATAGTACTTATTACCATCATACATTATTTATTTTGTACCCTCCAGGGATTTTGTCTGTTGTATTCACTGCTGAATCTCCAGCATCTAGAACAGTGGTTGGCATATGGAAGCCACTCCATATCCATGAATCAATCATTTTTTTTTTTTTATAAAAGACCATCCAGATTTCCTTTTCTCAGTTTACCTGTTATCCTCTGAATTTTGATATGCTTTTATCTCATACTCAAATAAATTTTAAATTTAAAAAAGCGAAAGAAGTAATAGCTTCAGAGTAGTTTCTTCTATTTAATTTTCTTTTCTGAGGGTTGAAATTATTAGCAGGTGCAATTAAGAACCTCATCGACAATTTTCTTAAGAGAAAAGAAAGACTTCCAGCAAAAAGTCCAGGTAGTTAATTCATAATTAATATCTTCTCCTGCCTCTTTAGCGGTTTTATAATCTGTATTAATGGAGAGTATTTATTTTCTCCTGGTCTTTCCTTCCCATTTAGGGAGCTAAAACAGTTAAGCTATCAGCCTCTTTCTGCCCCATTTACTCACTTTGTTCCTGGCAGGTTTTGGACTTGGCAAGAGAAATTGGGAATGTTTGTTTCAGTTTTCCTCTTATTTCACTTAGAAGAGAGTCTGCCCACAGAGGATTTAAGTTTTCCTTTGCTTGTCCTTGCTCTAAATAATGTAAGCCTCTTTAAAACTACCATTCCCTGTGAATATCTGGCCTCATCTTCCTAATTTAGGGGTTACTATTAGAAGCAATGGTAGGAAAGAGAAATGTTATTCATTGGGGCTTTTCAAGGTTTATAGTCTGTGCCAAAAAGCATCATCAAATTTTTCTAATTGGCATTGTCATTTGTGGTTATTTTAATAATAGTATTTCAATTCATGATTTCTAGGATATTTTTCTAACTGCTTCTTGGTATACTACCACATTCAGGTGTATAGGGTACGTATGACATACAGTCCTACCCCGTCTTCCTTCAAATATCTGTTCATTTGGAATACAATATAGTTTTCCATCATTTCACATCATCTACCAAACTCTGGTATTCAGTATGTTATTAGATTTGTTTATTATCCATTGTTTGCACATTGGTATATTAATATCTGAGACTGGTGTTACTGATCCCTTTCTTAGTAACTTTCTCATGTGGATTATTAGACCTTCACCATCATTTTATGTCATTCTGATATACTCTATGCCAGTGATTTTCAAACTGGGGCACACATAATCTTGGAAGTAAATGAGCTTTTCCAAAAGATATGGTATTAGAGTTCGGTAATTTAATAGAAATGCATCATGGATTCTATTGTAAATGATGCATTTAACAACACCATTTGTAAGTCCAGCTCCTATTGGTGGTCTAATATATCTCTTCCTTTGACTATTAATTTTCACTGACCTCTCATTATAAATAAAATAATCATCCATAGATACATAAAATAATTAAAAAATAAACAGCACCTTAATTTCAATGAAATTAATTCTCAATAAAATTTTACTTTTATGTTTATTAATTCTAACAATATTTAATATATTTACATTTTCATTGATTATGTACTAAAAGCCATTTTAATGATAATTCAATCCAGAAGAAAGATTGTCATACTTAATAGTCCCATAACATTTTTGAAAATTAAAAATTTAATTTATATACATATTTTTTTAAAGAGAATATGACAGATCAATAAAAGACTTTCAAGCATATCAATATATTGCATTAAGATCAATAATCTTTCAGGGACTGGAGGATGAAAATGTAAGTTCAGAGAGAAAAAGGAATGATATAAGATTTCTGACTGACAAAGAAGAGCTCGCTCATGCATTCTTCAAATTATTATGGTGTTTAGATTCATTTGACTCACATTAAACATGATGGAACAGTTCTATTTCAAAATATCATTCTTTAAAATATACAAGAAGTTATATTATTTGCAACCATTTATACATATAATAAAAATTTTAGATGTTAGCTCCAAAATGTGAAAGGAATATCAATAATTTAAAAAATCTTATATAGAGTGCAGGAAAAACTGATGCTTTAGAGTAAATTGTCAAATTTTAGCTGGACACTTCCCCCCCTAACTCATCCTATTCAATATAAATTCCTCTTGAAGAAGTCAAATAGTTTGTGGGTCAATATCTCACCAATTGTGGACATTCCTAACTCACCATGCCCATAGTTTAGAAATCCAAATCTCATTCTTTGATTTTATATCTGTATCTATATCTATATGTATTTTTATCATCTATGTCTATATTTATATCAATCTATATCATCTATATCTATATCCATATCCATATCATCTATCTCTATCTCTATCTCTGTCTTTATCATCTATATCATCTATATCCATATCCATATCCATATCATCTGTCTCAATCTCTATCGCTATCATCTATCTGTATCTGTCTATATCTATCTATATCTATATCTATATCTATACCTATCTATACAATCATCTATGTCTCTATCTATCATCATCTATCTATATCTAATCTATATCTGTATATATCATCAATATTTATATCTATATCTATATCTATATCTACATCTATCTATACCTATACCATCTATATCTATATATCTCTGGCTAATCACTTCTCACATACTACTTTATCTTCCAAATCCCAACCTTCAGAGAAAAACAAAAACAAAAACAAAAACAATGAAAACACTCCATTATCCCACAGTCCTACAAGGCTTAATTTTTTTATCTTTAATTTTTTTATTCAAGATTTCATAGTCCCTCTAGAATTTTCCCAAATCTCTTCTGTGGGAATCCCTTTTCTGGCTCCTATAAGAAGCAGTAGGATGTTGCTTTCTCTTCAAAATGTCCACCTTTACTCATATGGTTGTATTTATATATCTATAAATACATCTATATATCCATATATCAATTTATCTATATCTATATTTAATAGCTTTTCCCCACATGAAATGCCCCAATGTAGGAAATTATTTAAAAAAAATGTATTGTATTTACATTTATATACACACATGCACATATATTTATTGAGGTACTTTTATACAGCTGGAGGTACCACGTATACTCTGCTGATCCACTTCATTATTCTTAACTACAGCCAAGTACAAGTACCATGCTATATTTAACCATGTCCATTTTGTTGGCAAGTAAAAGGTTTTGAAGGCTTAGTCTCTTAGTCACAAATACTGTTGCAAAGAACATTCTTATGGATATATTTTTGTGCTAATGTTTGATTATTTCTCGAGAATAAATTTCTGTAAGTAGAATTACTTGGTCAAAAGCTGTACATGTTAACTTTTAATGGATATTATCCTCCAAAAACTGTGCCATTTTACATTCAAATGACAGTTGAATATGTTTCCCTATACATCTTCATAAAAATGCATACAATCAAATTTTATAATGTTTTGCCAATTAAATAGGCAAAAAATGATTTCTTGTGCATATTTTAAATTGCATTTCTCTGACTTCTGGTTCACTCTGTGAGAAGTGGCATGCACTTAATTTGAGTTCCAGTACTGGTATGTTACTGTTCTTTCTTCCCTCGGCCATATTTATCTGCTCAGTATTATTTGGATATGGCTTTTGATTCCCCTCTGACTCCTAAAAAACATATTTTCCAGTTTTCTTTTTTGGATCATTTCCTCTCCTCTATTTTTATCTTCATCTTTTTTGATACGTTGTATGGAGAGGTCTTCCTCAAGCCTGCTTGCTTTTACCTCAAGCAGCTAACTTCTTAAACAGCTGATTTGCTTAACGTAAAAAGCTGGATATTACTTCTGCAGGAACACCAATAGAGGGTGCTCCTTGAAGGGCCAAAGGCATAATCACCTCACCTTCCATTTCCATCCCTCCTGCTTTTGGTTAGTTTATAATACTTATTAAGTGTTAGAAAGTTATTTTCTCCTTTATATTAAGGTGGTGCTTTTGAAACTTTTCCACAAAATTGCTCCTATAAGCAGAGAAGAGTGAACTGGGAAATAACGACTTGTCTTCTTATTCCAAACCTTTGAGTAAAATTGAAAGTATAGAAACATTTGCCATTTTATTGCCAGTTCTTTTATTCTCTGCCAAAGACTACCCTGGTTCAGAAGCATTATATTAAGTTGAATGAAAATCAAAATCATGATTAATTCAGTTCAATACACTTTTATGAAAATGTATATATTGCATGCTGAACTTCTATTCAATAGTTATATAGAAATTTGGGGAAAGCTTTGACTTTTGACTTAGTAGACCCCTTGAAAGGGTCTCAGAGACCCCCAGAGGTCCATGGACCACACTTTAAGAACCATTAATCTAGAACAATGGTTCTCCATTTGGCTGAACAAAAAAATCATTTGGATACCCTGAGTCTCAGTCCTGGAGATTTTGGCTGAATAGTTTTGGGTAGATCTGGCCATAGGTATTTTATCAAAACTTATTGTTATTTTAACATGCAGCCAGAGTTCAAGATCACTGCTGTCGAACATAACATGTCACATCGTAGACACTCAGAATCTATTTTAGAATTGTATTAAAAAACCTATAAGCGCAAAAAATATTTAAAAGGTATTTAAATTACATAATATGATATTAGGTTATATGGTGTAGACCAGGGTTATTTTGTATGGAGAATGGGCAAGAGCAATTTCAAGAACATTTTCTCAGAATTACAGACCCCAGAATGGTGTATTGGAACCTCATTTTCATTAGGTACAGACCATTGGTATCTACCATCCATCTGTTTATCATCTATCTATCATCTATCTATTATCTATCTATTATCTATCATCTATCTATCTATCTATCTATCTATCTATCTATCTATCTATTATCTATCTATCTATTATCTATCTATCTATCTATCTATCTATCTATCTATCTATCTATCTATCTATCATCTTTCTATCTACTTATCTACCCATGTTTCTGTGTGTGTATATGAATTGAATATTTAAATCAAAGAGTGAAATGCTTATTTATATGCATTTTCATATCACTTACATAAAAATGTATCAACATTACAAGATGCTTTTCTTAAGTCATTATGAAACTCCCTCTAACATCTTCTGGGGCCAATTCATTTCAGAGGATAAATCATCACTGAAAATACATAAGAATACGAAGGAAGAAGGAGGGCAAAAGCAGATTTAGAATTTACTTGTTGCATAGTAGATTTCCCAATTCTTGAGTGTAAGAGGGGATGGAATTGTTATTGCATTCTCCTTTGGTCGTTTCTCCTTGTAAGATTGATTGAGCTTTGGGAATTTCAAGAATAAAAAGCGAACCAGGGATGAAGTTCTTGATAAGAGCATGATTAAGGTAGAAGTTCTTATGTTAATGCTTTTACCTTGATACATGTGAAATATGAATAATTTGTTAACACACAAAGCAATTTATGTATTTGGAACCCTTGCTAATAGATATTAATGTTTTGCTTTATTACACTGATGGTAATTCTTTGGGGTTAAAATAAAACACTGACTCACTAATAAATTCAATTTAAATAAGTTTAATATTAATGGGGATAGAGGAAGTTGAGTTCTGGCATTTATTGTTGTTTTTAAAATCAAAAGAGGATTAAAATGTACTATAGATCTAAACATAAAATATAAAACCTCTAGACAAAAACATAGCAGAAAATGTTCATGGCCTTGGGGTAGGCAAACATATCACAGATAAGACACTAAAGCACCAATCATTAAATTTTAAAAATGATATATTGGATCTTATTAAAATTAAAACTTCTTATCTTCAAAAGACATTCTTAAGAAAAGTGAAAAAATAAGTCATAGATTGAGAAGTAATATTCACAATATGTACGATGAAGAATTTTATCCGGAATACATAAGCTCAATCAGACAAATAATCCATTTTAAAAAATGGGTAAAAGATTTGAGCAGATACTTCATAAAAGAAGATATGTGAAGGTTAATAAGTGCATAAAAAGATTTTCAACATTATTTGTCATCAGGGAAATATAACTTAGAACCACATGATCTTTCACTACACACCCACTACAATGGCTAAAATTAAAAAGACTAAGCAAATGTTATGAAGAATGTGAAAAAACTAGAATCCTCAAATGTCACGGGTGGTAATGTAAAATAGTCTAGCAATTCCTTATAAAGTTAAATATACACCTACCATTTGATCCTAGGAACCATATCACTCCTGTGTTTACCTAATAATAATAGAAGCACAAGATTATATATAAGACTTGTACATGAACAGCCACAGCAGCTTTATTTATAAAGAGTCCAAAACTAAAAATAATCCAAATGTCCATCAACAAGTGACTGTATAAACTATATATATATATAATATAATAAAAATAAAGAATTACTAATACACACAACTGCATCAATAAATATACATATAAAAAATCATTATACTGAGTTAAAGAAGCCAGACCAAAAAATATCCACACTTTATGTTTTTATTTAAGTAATATTCTAGAAGAGACGAAACCAGTTTATAGTGATGGAAAGCAAAATAATGGGCCTGAGGACTGGAGAAAGAGACCAAGAGAAATTCTCAGGGTGATAAAAATGTTCTAGAATTTGATTATGGTGGTTACACAGAGGTAAATTTATTTTCAACATGTATCAAAATTACACTTAAAATGAGTGTTTTTTAATTGCAAATAAATATGCCTCAGTTTAAAATAAATACATTAGTATAGGTAATAGTTTAGAGAGGAGAGATATCATTAGGGATTGGCAGTTTAGAACGTAGAAATGCCTGTGGAAGGCAGCTGAAGATGGAAGATTACACTGGTCTGCGAGTCAGGTAATCCAGCTTTGAGGATGATTCCTCTCATCTGAATTTTGTTTTTATAGATTGTAAGGGGTTGAAAGATCTTTCTCTTATGCTAAAGGTCAGAGAGCAGTCAGGAACTGGGTTAAATGAAAAATCATTGTGTATGGTCGGATGGAAACTTAAAAAACTTTTCTAATAAGTTGCAAACAGACTCGTAGAGGATACTCAAAGCTGTTTGACGCTAAACTGCTTTGAAAAGGTTATCAGAGGCTTCTCAATCTAATAAAGTCTTCAGAATAGATTTGAGGATTTCTTTCAATTTGGGCAAAGAAAAAGCCAGAGATAGTCTAAATGATTAATACTAAAGTTAAAAATGTATGCTGCTGTTTTTATTTCTTTCACTTTTGGTGAAAATGATGTGTCACTTTTAGTAATAGTTACGTATTTAGAAGTGTTTGATTCTTATTGTGTATATTCCCTTTCTAAACCATAAGATTGCTCAAACTACTTGTTCTTCGCAGAAGAGCCCCGCCCCCCCACACTTCTCTCTCTCTCCATATATATAAATTTATTTATTTAACTTTTTTATTTTGAGATAACTGAGATTGACATGCCGTTATAGTTATAAGGAAACAATGCAGAAAGATTCTCCAATGTTAACATCTTGGATAACTATAGTACAATATCAGACTAAAAAATTGCATTGAATACAATCTATGACCTTATTCAAATTTCTCCAGTTTTACATACACTCATTTGAGAGAGACAGACAGAGAGACAGAGAGACAAAGAGACAGACAGAATTTAAGTCTTTGCAGTTTTGTTGCATGTATAAATATTCATGTCGCCACGACCAGTCAGGGTATAAAACAGTCTCATCATCAAAAGATCCCTTATATAATTGCACGCACTTCCCTCTCACTCGACCTTACAGCTGTATATAACTCTTGGAAACCTCTAATAAGTTCATATACTTTAATCATTTAATAAATATTGCAAAAATGGAATTATACAACTTCTTGGGATTAAGTTTTTCTTTTTCACTCAGCATAATTCTCTGGAGATTCATCCAAAGTTGTCAGGTATCAATAGTTTATTCCTTTTATTTCTGAGTTCTATTCCATGATGTACCAGAGTTTGTTTATCCATTCACCCATTGTAGGACATTTGGATTGCTTCCATTTTTTGGCTACTATGAATAATACAGTTATGACCAATCATAAACGGGTTTTTGTATAAATTTCCATTTCTCTGGGTAAATGCTAGAGAGTAGAATTGCTGTGTTGAATGGTAACTGAATGCTTAGTTTTTTTTAACTGCCAAACTTTTTTTCAGTTTAGCACAATTTTAAATTCCCACCTGTATTGTATGAGTGATCCAATTTCTCTACAACTTGGCCAGCATTTGGTGTTGCCATTATTTTTTCACTTTAGCCATTCTGATAGTTAAGTAGTGAAAGCTAATTGTGGTTTAATTCACATTTTTTAATGAAAATGAATTAAATCTACAGATCAATTTGAAGAGGAGTCTTCCAATCTATAGATGTGATAGTTTTGCTTATTTAGGTTCTTATTGACTTCTCTTATCAGCATTTTCAATTTTCAGCATACAGATAGTATTGTAAAATTTATACCTAAGTATTTTATCTTTTCTAGAGTGATTATAAATGTTTTAATTTTGGTTTTCTTATGTTCATTGTTAGAAATAGCATTGATATTTGTGCATTGATCTTTTACCGTGTGACCTTGCTGAAGCCACTTTTTAGGTGCTAAGAGTTTTATTTTTGTGGCATTCTTGAGATTTTCTAAATAGACAATCATGTCGTCTGCAAATAAGGATAGTTTTATTTATTCCTTTCTAAACTATATGTTTTACTTCCTTGTCTTGCCTTATTGCGGTGGCTGGAACTTCTGGTAGTATGTTGAATAGGAGTGGTGAGAACAAAATCCTTGCTTTGTTCCCTATTTTCTGGGAAAGCATTCTCTTTCTTGCCATTAAGAATGATAGTTATAGGATTTTTTAGATGCTCTTTATCGGGTTGAGTTTGCTTTTGTCTATTTCTAACTGGCTGAAGGTTTTTAAATTATGAATGAGTATTGGATCTAGTCAAATGTTTTTTTCTGCATCAGTTGATACAATTATTATGTTTAGCCTGCCAATTCTTCCTTCTCATCCTGTAAGTCGAGGGCTTATAATGATGAAATTTGCTATGAAAAAGGAGTTTTGGTGGAAAGCAGGTGACAGTCATGACTAGGAAACATTAAAAGGAGTATTGGAAGAAAATAAGTTCAAAGAATGAATTCATAATAGAACAGGAATTCCCTACTGCACATTAAAGTTGAGTGGAGGTCAGTGGAATTAAGTATAAATTCTTAAGAAATGATAGTATAGAAAAGGACATGCATGTTTCAGTTCTGGAGCAAATATTACCTGTTGAGATACAAGAGCCACTATTTTCTGGGATTCACTGTGCCTTAGGTGTGGTACTTTCATTTCAAAACTAACATTAAGCAGTAATATTTCTTCAACTTTACAGGGATCTACAATCTATTCACGCTACCACATTTTCACTGTCTTTAACCCTCTTATCCTAATTTTCCTCCTTACTCAGTTTTTATTCCATGGTTCATATTTGCAATTGCTCCCTTGCCAATACCCTGCATCTCCTTTGCCCGCCTCTCCCTCAGTTGCAGTCACCTCACCTTTCTCCTATTATATCCAACTTTCCAACTACTTTAGGCCTACACCCACATGGCATAGAGCAGCTCCACATAAACCTTAAATTTGTGTTCACTAATATCATGTGCGCACATAAGCCCAATAATACTAAGGCCCAACATTTTCATTTTCTATTTACTCACCTTCTTGGACTACCATAGAATATATTTTACCTTTTTCCTTAAACCTTCAACATCTTCTTACCCACCCAGCTGATGACCTTGCTTCCTATTTTCACTGAAAAAATAGAAACAATTGGAAGACAATGTTTGCAAGCACCACTACTGTGTGTACCCGCTTACCCATTTCCTACTGGTTCCTATAGATGTGTTGTGTATCTTAAAACCAAGGCTCACCTTTACTTCTAGAACTGCACATCCATTTTAGGACATAATTCCAGCAACTCTTCCCATTCTCTTCTGCATTAAGATATTCTCCCTGGATTGGATCATTCCCATCAGTGTATAAGTATGTTATAATTAGCTCCAACCCAGAATAAAACCCCAATAACAGAAAATAACACTGGAAATATTTGCCTGTACTCTCCAATAACCACTGCTCTCTTCCCTCTTGAACCCTCTCCAATTAGGCTTTGCCTTCAGCTGTCTACTGAGCCTGTTCGTGGGAAGGGTCACTAACGGCTTCCACATTGCTGAATAAAATGATCAATTCCTCTATCAGATATTCTTGACTGTCAGCAACACAGACACAAAAGTCTTGATCTTCACCTTACATCTGCCTCTCCTTAAGCCTTTGCCATCTCAATAAATGTGAACTCCATTTTTCTAGTTGCTCAGATCAGAATCCTGGTGTCAACCTTGAGGTTGCTCACACATACTCGCCGTATAATCCTTTAGCAAAACCAAATCACTTTTCACCACCTCTGCTGCTATCAGCCTAGTTCAAGCCATAATCATCTCTTGCGTGAATTATTTCAATAACCTCAACACTGTTCTCTCTCTCTCTCTCTCTCTCTTTTTTATTCTTTCAGTCAATTCTCATCATCAAATTCACTGGAAGGATTTCTCTAGAACTCACAACAGATTGTCATTCCTTAGCTCAAAACTCTCCAGTGATTTTTCATCACTCTCAGAAAAAAGGCAAAGTCTTTATAATGGCCTACAAAATCTTATACAATTTTGGCTCCCCATTATGTTTCTGATCCCACCTCCTCTTCCTCTCCCCCAAATGTACTCCAGTCTAGCCACCCAGACCTCGTTATGTCTGAAACACAGCAGCCACATTCCTCTCTCAGGGACTTTGCTCTTGCTGTTTCCTCTCCTTTACTTATATACATACGTTACTTCATTACAGGTCTTTGTTCAAACGTGAAGCCTTCCTTGTTGTATATAACATTGTAAACCCACTTCCAGGGCCCATCACTCTCTAATCTTTCTTTTATTTCCATTTATTTTACTTACAAAAATTTCATTGTCTGTCTTTTTATTAGAATGCATTCTCCACGAGATCAGGAATTATAATTTCTTTTTTTCCCCCACTATACCAAGAACAGTACCTTGTACAGAGTTATTTCTTAATAAATATTTGTTCAATAAATGGATGAATAAATGTATAAATAAATAACAAGGATAATAATCTTGAGACAAATAAACTTTGTGATCTAATGCTTGCATTAGTGACCACTAATTGACGTAAGTTAGGAAACAACAGTGCAAGCCCCTTCTTATGCTACCAGATTATCTAAAGAGAGCTGTAGTCCTTTGAGAGGTGTGCAGCAGACCCTGGGAGAGGAGACTATAGACTCAGGGTTCTCATCAGCATAGAAATGCAGCTTATTGAGAGGGCTATTGGATGAACTCAAACAGTGGCACTCACACTAGCTTTGTGCAGACACGGCATCAAGTGGAATGACCAATAAATGTGGCATGCAGTTCAAGTTGCAATACTTCTTAACTTTAGAGATCTTGAAGGAAATGAAGATATTGGCAATGGTTTTCATGATGCCACAAACAGTGTTGCCTAGTTGCATTGTTTTTACCATAGTCATTATCATCATCAAATCAGAGTGACTAAAAGGAAGAAAGCACTAGAATATCTAATAGTGTATTTCCCAAGTTTTTGTGAGGCAGATTTTGGCAAGAGAATTAAAACATCTCTCCAAATATAACTTGGAACCATTGTTTCTCGGATGCTTCTGATGTATGAATGTTGTTTGAGGTCTCAAGACAGACTCTTTGATTGTTGTTGTCTTCTTTCCACCTCACCTGTCTTTACTAAGAAATGGTGACTATTTTAATTGTAGTCAAGGTAATTTGAATTTAGCTCTTCTAAGGGTTTTTTTCTTTTAGCAAATTTCCACATCCCTGACAAGTGCTGCTTAGAGTGTCAGACTGTTTTATAGCCCTGACTTAATGCAGGGGAAGATGAATTAAAAAAATTTTTTTTTTAAA
>NW_006443138.1:9180677-9182512 GCF_000325575.1 Pteropus alecto
AAGTTTTGTGTACCTTAGATTATAGGGCTAGAACAAGTGCTGGAGGTCCACCTCTGTTTAATTAATTTCAAGAACAGTTTTATGTCTCTGGTCCAGAAAAGATAGGAAGAAAACAGTGATAAAGAAGAGGGGGCATGAGAGACTGCTGGGCAGATGAAAAGGAGTTTAGAAGGGTAAATGCGTAGTGATTCTTTTCTCCTCTGTCTGATCATATGCTGCTTTGTCATAAGGGTGGGCAGGGTATTTTATATTTAGAATAGGTTCTTCTAGTAGGGTGAATGCTGCTTCCAAAATAAATAAATGAAGGAAGGAAAGGAGGAATAAAAGGAAAGTAAAGTAAAAGATTAATTGCAAAAGTATTCTCAAAACATCTTTTGCTATATTTTAAATGAGCACACGGATTTGTGAAAGGAAAAGTATGAATAAGCAAAGCTGGTGCCTACAGGATGCCAGGAGAATAGATAAAAATCAAAAAGTGTTGTGAAAAAATTGATTGGTTGACATCATGAGATTAATCTCATTTGCCACTTTACTGATGCTATTATTACTGTTTTTCAATGAACATTCTTTTTCTGGCTTGTGTAACGTTAGAACTGCACATTGGAAGCTTTACAAAGTACAAATGAGCATAGAAGTTTTTTTTTTTTTAACTTTTAGTTTTCAAATAATTTTAAACTCTCAGAAAAGTTGCATAAGTAATATGACAAACTAAATACCGTTCTTCAAGACTCCTGATTCAAATTTTGCCAATTCTAATAATGTCCTTATAGCAAAAATGTCTAATTTAGGACCATACATTGTTCTCAATTGTCATATCTTCCCAGGCTCTTTCAATCTGAAAGAATTCCTCCATTTCTACTTGACTTTCATGACCTTGACATTTTTGAAGGTATGTTATAGAAGTTTTCTAAATTTCTTTTCATTTGATATTTTCCCTTGATTATAACCAGGTTGTGAACTTTTTTCCCCCGAAATATTAGAGAAGTGATGTTGTGTTCTTCTCATTGAATCTTATCAGGTGGCATATGCCATTAATTTGTCCCATTACTGATAGTGTTAACTTTGAATACCTGATTCAAATGATGTCTGTTGGGTTTTTCCACTGTAAAGTTAATTTTCCCTTTCCTTTGTAATTAATAAACATTTTGCAGAGAGATACTTTGAGACTGAAATCCTGTTCATCTTACTCATATCCACTAATAATTTTACCATTTATTGAAATGTCTTGACTAAATTACTTCTAGATTTTTAATTGGAATTCTAATCTAAGAGCTTTCTTTTCTTCCTATTTCTTTATTTGGTTATGACATCAGTCAGGATTCACGGATTCTTATTGTATTCAGTGGATTATAATCCATTATTCTTATCACTTATTTTAATGCTCAAATTGTTCCATGTTTGGTCAGTGGGAACTCCTTCAAGGTGGCTCCTGTGTTCTTTGGTTATGTCTCCATTATTCTTTTGAGAAATTCCTTATTTTCTGCCACATAAAGTTCCAAGCTCATCTATTCTTTCCATGATTCACTCTCAGATTCTCCAGTGAACCCTGGAAAGACATATTTGGAAACTAAGACTTGGGCATTAAGTTTGCTCATTACTACTTACATGTCATTGCTCTCAGGTCCTCTTCTTAATGGACATACACACACATTTAAATATCTTTATATCTATCTACATCTCTATCTCTGTCTATCTGTATCTATAAAACCATATGTTTATATCTGCTCTTCTAATTTCAATCAAACAATCCAACACCACAGGGTTCATCTAAACCTTTTTCTTTTCCATATCTGTACCTGCCTCCTCCAGCCACTAAAATACCTGACCTCCCTTTA
>NW_006443138.1:9182531-9227147 GCF_000325575.1 Pteropus alecto
CCTGCTGGGCCTCTAACCTGCTCAGAAGTCCACTTTGTGTGAGCCCTCCCACCTGTTTCAAAAAAAGGAAGGCATCTATTACCATAATTTTAACTGGACTTTCTATTACCGTAATTTTTAACCAGCATTGGCTGGTTATCTTGGCATTATGAAAGGATAGTAGTGAGTTGGTAGCAGTGTTATCGAAACAGTAGAGTCACAACATGTGGGTATTTTATTTACTAAACTTCAACTTAATTAAAAATACTGAAAAATATTATATTACTGTACATACTTACATGTATATGTACATATTGCTATATGAGCATGGATACACAAAGCCATGGTTTATTGCCTTCTGTGAGAAGTTTAGGGAATTTTTCAAAGGCAGATCTGACCACTGATGTTTCTTACTTTAGATGCCAACTTCAGAATCTAAGTCCTGTGTACAGTATGACTCCATTGTATGGTCTAAATTGTCTCAACATCCAGTCAAGTTCTCCCTCCAGGAGATCACATCACTTTGGTTTCCAAAATTGAGAGGATCAGATACTGATTCTAGATCTTACTTACTTACTGCTGGATTATTCTGAGAAAAAGATACCATTTTTGTCTGTCTATTCCCTTTAAAATGTAAATAAAAATGATTTCAGTAAATATTCTGATACCACGTTCCTAGACAACAGCTAGGAAAGAGCAGAGTCTTGGCTATGGGATAACTCCAATAAGGTGGCTCACTGAGACATTCATAGGAGGCCAAGCTAAAGAGCGCCCTCTCCAGGAATGGAGGCCAAAGAGTGCTAGTAGGGGAAGAAGAGAGGAGCCTTAAATGAGAGAAAGAAGCAATTAGGTCCAAGAAGCAGATGATGAAGTCTACTGCATGGAGCATTCATTCATTTAACATATACTTATAAAGGACTAAGTATATCCCAGGTACATAAATAAATATATGTGTTTCCTGCCCTGAAGAAGCTTGGTACCTAAAGAAGTACCAAGGAACTAAATAATGGAGTTTTGAGACAAGAACACAGTGGCTGTGTTTTTCTAAATCTTGACGGTATTGGACTAAATTTTAAAAAGTATGGAAAATTATCTTTCAGTTGAAACACTGGTAACTCATTTTGTTTACTGTTCCTTATAATATCATTTTAAAAAAAGATATTTAATAGGTAAATGAAGACTATTGGATAAATAAAGGCTATTCAGTTTTGTTTAAAGTTGTCTGGACTTTTCAAGATCAGGTGGTAATATCATAAGACAGGAGATTATGTGACTGGCAGAAATTTATTTTGATGATTAGGAAAAAATTACAGATTATTCTTAGGTGGTTATCAGTAAATAAGCAATGATATCTGTGACACTTACTTTCTGTAGAATTTGATTTTTAAAAATGGAACTCGGCTATTTCCACTTTACTTTTAGATACTTTGTTGTTTATTAGTAAGCTTTCTCTTATAGTTACTTTGCTTTCTTGACATACTTTCAGTTCTACAGAGTTTGTGGGCAAAGATATTTAAAAAGCAAGTAAATTATCATGATGTTCTACATATTACCTTTGCAAATAATTCCTTGGGCAAGAACTCTAGACTAATAAATGAGAGCATGTGGATCATTTAGAATGGTTTTCTGTTAAGAACCGATTGCCTGGGAATTGAAAAATTCAAAGTGCTTTTTCATGACGTTATTTAAATTCGTTTAAAAAAAAAATCACTTCATTTAGACTTGTTTCTGTGTCTCCTCAATTTGCCCTCCTGAGAAAGAACTGGAGAACGTTGCACTTTGGGAAAAATTTAATTAAGTTAGTTCACAAAGGCACATTAGAAGATAAAAATCCTCAGGCCTGATCCTTTTTGGCATTATAGAAACAGACAGGAGGTAAAGATCTGCAGGCAGCCCTCTGTCTGCAGAGCAGAAGCTCCTCTCTCAGGCTGGCAGGAGCAGGGCATTATAGAAACAGACAGGAGGTAAAGATCTGCAGGCAGCCCTCTGTCTGCAGAGCAGAAGCTCCTCTCTCAAGCTGGCAGGAGCAGGGATGCTGGTGAAGAGAGGCTGAGGTCGAGACCACCATTCATTCTCTTATTTTAATGCAATTTCAACTTGATAATACGTATGAGGTGTGTCAGGAGCATTAATATTTTGAGCCTTTGGCAATCAGATCTGAGGGTTCATTCTGTTCAATTCATAATGTAGATTATATTTTATAATGTTGCCAGGACTTGATTATTTGCACATCCTAGAAGGTATGGCTTTTGCTCTGAACATTTAAAAGAGAACTGCTATAGAACTCTGAACATTAAACAGAGAATTACTATAGGTAAATCTCATAAAAATAAAGAAATGATCCTATAATCATGATTTTAAAATTATATATTTGGATGACTATCACAGCAGCAGATTAATTTGACTATTGTGGCAAGCACCAAAAATGAAGGAGTGACACAGAGAACTATTTGTGCACTTTATAACATTGCAGGTCAGCGTCGTGATAAAACACTTTTATTCAGACCATATAGAAACATATATATCTCTCTCATCTATTTATATCTCTCTCTATGTATTTATATGTAAATACATACACATCCAAATAAGACATGATCACAGAAAATGTCTGTAAACATTTACATTAACTTGTGGACATACATTGATTTTAAACACATCCTTTACTTTAAATAGCTTTGATTTTCTGTCTCAAAGACAAAAGAGAACATTAATAGCTATCACTTACTAAGTTTACCTAGTTGAATGTTAGCACTTCTAAAAACAAGTCAATATTCATTACTTTTCCACATTGGAAGGTTAAAGAAATAAATGATCCTTTGAAACTGAAAATGAAATTCTCTGAAATGTCAAGAAAATATTTTGCTCAGTCTCACTTTAAGGGGAACTGAATAGTGATCATAAAAGCCTTTGACATTAAAGTGAAAGGCTGTTGGTACATAATGTAACCCAATTAATTAGGATCTGCTTAATTTGGAATCTGTAACAGAGTAGATATGAAATGTATTTTGCTGCTTTAAAACTTGTAAAAACCCCATATGTTTAACACAAATATAATAAAAATGAGGAGAGACTAAAATTCATCCCTATAATTAAGCTGTGTGATGGGTGAAGGTCCCGCTTATTTGCATATAGTGTAGCCAACACTGCCAGCAGTAGCACAATGTATCCCAGGAATCTTCTGGGTGTCACTATACAGAAACTTATTTATTAAGCTTTATTCAGCTTGAACCAAAGGAAGATATACCTTTATCAGTAAAGTGAGGTTGAAACATGAATGGAAAAATGGTCACAACTTTTCATGATCCCCAGATAGAAAGCCCTTTCCTTAGTCATTTTTTGGGGTTAAATTCTAAGAACAAGGACTTGTTCAATGATTGCCAGACAAAGGTTAAGTGGAGAAATATAGATTGAATATTGCCATTCTAAGGCACCTTTTAATTTGCTCCTTTACCAAAGCCATCGGAAACTGGATATATGTCAGAATATCGTAGAGAGATTCAAATATCAAAGGGTGCAAAATTAACAAATTTTCTGAATTGAAAAGCACAATACACTACTTTTAGAGACAACGCATAAGACTTGCTCAAGTTAAAAATAACTGGAGAGTTAAGTTCTAAGGTTTTTACAGCCTTACTAATAGTATTTGGCTGCTTCGGTTCTGTAAGATTTTAGCAAGACTATAAAAATACTTAGAACGCTTTTTTGTTGTTTGTGTGCTTCCAGCATAAGTAACTGATAGCTTATGACATCCAGGTTACAGGTCAAATCTGAAGCTTTATTGCACATCCAGGGAAAATTACTTTTTGAATAACACATGGTATAGCCTTCAACTCCTAACAGGGCAGGAGGAGTTCAGATACGAACATTTATACTTTCAAAGTGACCAGATTACACATGATTTCACTTGCTCTGAAATAACTCCATAAATGCAATTTCAAAATTTATTTCTCCATCATACCACAAAAAAACTTAGCAATAAATTCTAACATATTTAGGTGTTTCTAAGAGGAGAAACTATTCTTTTTTTGTTTTGCTATTCAAAAAATTTATTATAGCATCTCTAATATATGGAGAATGTTAGAGAACATATAACACATTTCCTGTGTGTCTCCAATAAAAGAGACATTTCAACTTATTGTACTTTTTCTTTATTCCCTTATAACTGCAGCACAATTAAAAAATAAACTGAGTAAGGTAACTCAATGCAAATTCAATCTGATGTTAGAAGGAAGCTGCATATGAAACTAAATCAGATATAAGAGCTTTTTCTAAAATAGGATTAAGCAGCATTTTGAACCACCTAGAATCAATTCTCATGGGATGCTGTTGTAGAAATGATAGTGAGTTAAGAAAACATTTTTCTCATGGAAAAATCATAAGTCCGAGCTTGTCACTTATGTTATCCAAGATAAGTTTGGTGATTACCCTGTAAATGAACATTGATTTTTCTGTAGACTCCAGTATTTCCAATCTCTGAGAAACTGTTCTGGTGTCCAGGATCACCTATTGCAGGATTATGGCAAATATCTTCTAGTGAAGTGGTTGCTTCTCTGAGAAAACAAAGGAATTGATTCACACATCTGCGTTTTTACCACACTATTTTCTAAGACTAGGTTTAACACAGCAGAGAAAAAACAACAACGAAACACCCACAAACCTCAAAAACCTACATATTTATTATTACTGGTTAACCCACAAGGTGGCACTAAAGAGAAAAGTGACAAAAGTGAAGATCACAGGCAACTTTTGTACTAAATCAATTCTATTAGGAGGATTAAATCTATTTTATGACACAATCATCCGAATTTTAATATGCTAATCTCAAAACATTCATATTAAGGTTTGTTGTGTTTTCCTATGGACTGTTTTGGAGTTAAAAAGTTTCATTTAATCAAGCAGCTGATTATTTTTAAAAGAGTTAATAGTTTGAATATTTCTGTGCAGTAGTTCTTTTGCAGGAAGTTTGTTTTTCTCCCTCAGATGCAGACTCCACAACCATTGTGTTTTAAGTTATGACCATGTATTTTGTGTTTTGTATGGTGCCTAGCACTTAATGTTCTTAATATAAATTTTAAAAATAATCTATTTAACATTATAATATTTACAGAATGATATATTTAGATTTTTTATATTTGTGATAATAGCATATAAATAATTTTTTTAAACTACTAAGAAAAAAGGAATTTGAGCCAAAGTTTGATTGTTTCAATTCCAAGAATAATTCCTGGATTTCCAAATACATATTTTACCTAACTTTCAAGGTCTCTGGAGAGTATTTCCTGGATATGAATGGGGAAATGTTCACAAGAAACCATGTATAAAGGAAGAAAAAATGGTACGATACTGGCATAGCCTTGGTAGAACCCTGAAAGTAAAGAGGCAAGGAAGATGCTAAGTTATGGTACCATGTAGTAGATGGAACTGAATCTTCTCCAGCTAACATTTCTGATTATGAGCAAGAAGGTACAGACTGAAAAAAAGAGGCTATTCTTCGGTTCAAGATTAAGAGATATGCTATTCACGCATAGGCTTGAAACTTGAAGGGAAATATTCTGATTCATCTTTTTTCTTAATTTCAAAGTAGAATTTCAATTAGTTGAAAACTGATGCAATTTTAATTTTTACTATTATTGTGTAACATATAAATAGCTTGTGAAATATTTTCTCACAGAAGATATGTTTCTCACTCAGAAATAACTGTGTCTTTGACTAAAATAATGACTCAGAAAACTACATATTATGTATTTTATACCATAATATTAAAAATAAAGAACACTTTAGATTGAAATCAGCTTTGAAAAACTGAAATATAAGTGTATGACTTCAAGATTAATGATAACTTATTATCTAAAAGAGAAAAACTTAATCATTTCTCCTAATTTCTTTATCAGCCCATTTACAATGATCATTTGCTGCTCAAAGTTAAAGTATTGTTACCTCATTTAAAGAGCTGTAGTGATAAACATGTCAAACACATATCTATGTGTAGTAAAGTTCAGGCTTTACAAGATAAACAATATGCTTTATTATTAAATGGAAGAAGAGTGAATGATTGGAAAAGAAAAAAAATAGATTAAATGATACATATGGAAGAAATAAAGCAGAATATTTTATGTCTTTTTGTGACTTTAGATTTATATATATATGTATGTGATTTTGTAGTGAACTTTTCATGGTTTGACAGAGGTGAGTCACCTGTTTCATTTCATGTAAATTTGAGTTGTCAAATAAGCCTGAGTTAAAACTACATTTTTTTAATGCATTTAAGAGGTTAGATTTCTAAGGCATGTAAACTCCTCATTCTGCAATATGGATATAAGCTATGGTCAACTCTTTCAACTACTTAGTTCTCAATCTAGGATGAATAATACTCTCTTTTTTTTCTTTCTATCATTACTTTATAAAATAATAACTATTATTCTGCTCAAGGTCATACTACATTTTCTCTATTTATTCATTCCATTTAATAAATACATAGCACTCATCATGTGCCAGGCACTTGATCCTCCACTTAGGATGGAGACCACTGCTTCCTGGGTCAGTGCTATACCTCTAGCACTTTGCCTGACATTGACTTCATAATTTACACAGCAAATATCAATTTTGCAACTGGATAGTTTATATCTGGCTTACCTTTCAGGAAGCAGTATGGCATAATGGTTAAATGTACATGTGATGAAGCAACATTGTATAGTTTGGAATTCCAGTTCTGCTACCTATTAATGAAATGGCTTTGGGATACGTATTTCACCCCTCTGAGCCTCGGTTCCCTCATCTGTCAAATGAGGTAAATAACAGCATTGACTTCTTGGGGTTATCTTCATGATTAAATAAGATAAAGTGCTTAGACAAATACCTCATGCAAGGTAAGCCCTTAGAAAATCTTAACTACTACTACTACTATTATTGTTATTATTATTAATTCTTTCTGCCATGTTTATCTAGAAACATGGATTTGAATGATTTAAATTCACGGTAGAAACTATATTGGTATAGTTACTAATTCTATTTTTTGAGCTACTAGACAAATTGACTTGTTCAACAGAAACATCTCTGTAAAGATACTCAATTTCTTTTCTGCTTGTAGAATTCGATGTCTATTATGTTTGCAGATTTCATGAATAAACTATAAATATTTCCAGTAGAACTTTCTTGAGATCCTAATTCTCTCATCTCCAGATGTAACATTTAATGCTAGAATTGAGAATGACACTATGGATATTTGGTTATCTTTTTCCTTATATTTGCCATCTAGAAAGGCCATTATGCTGTAAGACTTGTTCTGTTTTGGTGTAACCATAATTATGACACTTTCCTAAGATTAATGACATGTAGTTATTAATAGGTTAGGAAATGTTTTCTTTTTAAAACAACTTCATAATTTTACTGATTTTTTTTTGTGAGAAAAAAAGACAATCAAATTTAGATATAATTTCCATTCAGATTAATCTTTTTAAATAAATAGAAGTCAGATAATAGCTAAATCAAGGTGTTACTTGTAGTTGGCAAACTGCAAACATGCAATTGCACTGTCCCAATAATAGCTAATTTTAAACAATTCTCCTCTTTCTGTCTTTAAGATCTTGAAGTATGTTCTATCTATAAGGGTGTTTCTTATATGAGGCCTATCAATAATATTGACAGATACAGTAGTCAAATGATATGAAAATTTGAAATTATGCAATATAAAACATTAATAGTCAAAACTATGTGTTTCCCCAGATTAAGAAATTCATCAAATTATCATGATCATGAATTTCAAACTGTTGTTTTATTGCCACATGGCAGCTCTATTTTAGCTGGTAAATAGACTCATACTGCTATTCATATCAGCATTGGCCTCCAGTTGTGTGAGGTCTTCAGGAACATATCCCTCTCATAAAATATATCAGTCCTATTTCACTGCCAGAATAGCAGAGGTTGTGTTCTTTTCCCCCTATACTTTTGCTAATACAATGCATTTTTTATAAAGTCTCTTTATCCATTATACTTTTAGCTTTTAATTCAATTTTTTTTTTTTTTTTTTTTTTTGCTTCTTGATGAAGCAGATTAATGAAAAATCTCTTGAGAGCATAAAGAGACTAGTATATTAGCTTTGGAATTTTGTAGAATTTGAGGACTGGAAGATACTTCTCAAGATACTTCATCTAACTCCTAAACAATACACCAAGAAAATGAGTCTAAGTAAATAGATTAGGGCAATGTAAGGAGGTGAGGGCAGACTGGGACATTGTTCTTTGTCCTGAGCCAAGCTTCTTCTGGATGTGACGTGCTAATCACACTTGAAAGGGCTGAGCATACAAGGACACTTGAGTTGTGCCTCGAAATACAAACTAGTGTATTTCAAGAAAAAGCAGTTCAAGTATGAACAATTAAAGAGTAAAGACTTTGAAGCTAGCTTATTTACTGAAGGTAGTTCATTTTGATTATTTACAGGACCAAGGTGTAGATTTAATTAATAATAACTTCTGTTTAGCCTCATATACATTAAGCAGTCAGATTCTTTTCACTTTTACGAGCCCCTAAATCAGATATGGCCACAAAATGGCTTTAAAGACATTTATTAGCTAAAGAAAATAATCATAAAAGTCTCCCAACAATAAATGTGTTTCTGAGAGAAGAATTGGGATTTTGGAGAGTTTTATTCCACTGCATGGTTCTAGCATTGGCAAAGTCAAAACTATCTCAAATTTTGTGATCTATAACACCGAAGGAGTATGAGTGAGTCATCTCTTTAATATTTTTGTTAGGTATACAATCTGAAATTTTGTCCTACCCTCCCCCCCGCCCCTTTTTTTGGTTTGAGAGTAGAATGGGCAACAAAAGTCACTGGGACCCTTTTGTAACATAGACATGAGAGAAAGAATTATTTATCCACTCGAACTTGATGTTGAGTTTCCTAGGTAAAGTTGCATTTTAGGAGAATCAATGTTTTAAGTTGTGTCCACTCTGTGTTGATAAGCTGTGTCCACTCCACTTGGGTCTTAAAAATAATCCATCCACTAATTTAATCATAGTTAGTAGAGATTTTATAATTGTTAAATATAGTCTTTAATTTCAAAATATTCGATAGCTGCCTTGTAATTATCAAAAGTATATGAACACATTGATTAAACACAAAGAAGAACAGAAAAAGACATCTTTGAATCTTTTCTTGACTAATATCATTTTAGAGAAAGATCTTAAATATTTCTTAGTGAGTAACCTCTTCATTTAGATTGTGATTCTCAGATTTCAAGGTGGGGGAGGGGTTTCCAGATGCCTGTGATAATCCAAATGAGTTAAATCCATGGATTTTTAGATCAATAATCCTGAATTGCCAGATTCATACCCTGAAGTCAGAGAGGTCCAGTTACCCGCTAAGAGTCACACAGCTCTTTTTATCTGCCTATACTATATTTCCTGATTCTGTGAAAACAAGATATGAACCCCAACTCAACTCTTACAATTTATACAGCCAGATACATATGGACAGCAAGAGCACAGAAATTTAAAAACAGAGGAGAAAAAAGTAACTTGAACAGAATGTGGCATTTCCCTTGGTTTGTTGCTAACGGCCCACATACATCTTACAAAAAAAAAAAAAAAACCACACACACACACTGGCACTTCTTTTCATCATCATTTAAAAATGATTCAAATGGACATTTAGAATGTGTGGCATTGGAAATGGGCCCCATCTGGAGATCAATGAAAAGAGCTTTATCCAGCAGGGCTGTGTTTTCAGTGGTTGTCTAGCTAAAGTTGATATGTATTTGGTCTCTTCTCTTTGGTCATGCTTTTAAAGCCAAACACAGTATTTTAACTGTATATTTTCAGGACTCCAAAGCCAGTAGCATAAAACATTCTTTTTTTGTAAGAAAAATAATTATGAATGTGATGTTTAAAATGCCTCTAGTATCTGAGGATGGGAAAGAAACGTAAAAAGGAATTACTTCATTCTTTTTATTTTGCTTTTATTAAAAACTAGAGACTCCCACCTCTTAGCTCTTACCTTTAGGATGGCTATTTTCTGAACATTGTTACAAAAATTAGCATTCTTCACACAAATTCTAAGGATTGGATAGCCCATATACTCATATACACTCTGAACTGTAATTTAAAACTTCTTTAAACTTAGACAAGAGTCCATAACCAGCCAATGGTCTATGAACTGGTTTTGATGTTCCTGCTGTCAGCATCTATTGATAACTGTTCTAAAAAAGTTTAAACAATTTTCACGATATCACTGAAAACTGCAACAAAATAATTGTGGCTAGGTGAAGTGAAAAACTGACCAGTCATGGAATGTATTTGTTCCTTGTTCTAGTAAGTCTAAAGTAATGAGATTCATCTTCCCAGCTTTCCTCAGTCTCAAGTTTTTGGTCCTGAATGTTACACTGTAGGTATTTTATTTTAATTATTTCCCCAATCTAAAAATGAAATTTATTCGATAGGAAAGCATTTCCTTTCTTTAGCCTTTACTTTAGGAGGATTCCAATGCTTCATTGCTAACACTTATTTTAGTACTGCACACCTGGACACAGTGTAATAATATATGTAGTCAGGCTTTGGAGAATTTATTTTAATTTACATACAATCCTCCAAATCCTCTGGCGAGCTTGATGTGAAATCTGACACTGCCGCGTTTCCCCAGCAGGATCTTCCTTTGCTCTTGGTGTTAATAGCCTAAGGCTTCAACGATCCCTCCAGGGAGGCGCGGTGGGGCTAAGAAGTCGGGAAGAGGGGTGACTGCGGGGCTTGTTGCGCTGAAGATTTACAATGTACTTCTTGCAGGAGGCTCAGCAACCCCCTCTGTGGCTGTGGGTGTCTGGTGTGACAGAACGGAGAAAAGCTCTCTAATCTCCCAGTGCCTGCTTCTGCCTCTCAGCCGCTCCCCTCCCCTCCCTTCTTGCCTGCCTCCTCGCGCTCTCTTGCTCTCTCCTTTGCCTTTCTCGGGGAGTTTCAGTCCCTGGATGCTGCCAGAGTAGCCTTGGCAATCTAGACCCGGAGCCAGTGTACACACACACACACACACACACACACACACGCACACACGCGCGCACACATGCACACGCACTCGTACACACGCACTCCGGCTCTCCCCACGGGGATACGGAGCAAACCCGGAGCTTCATCTACCTGAAAGGGATGGCCCGGCCAGACACTTCTTGCTCACTTGTCATCTCCGGAGGTCAGAGCAACGTCCGAACAAGGGAGGCTTTTTGTCCGGTCTGCAACCTCTCGCCGTTTGCCACCACCGCTGCTTAAAGTGTCCAGGGTGGAGGAGAAGGCTTTTCCAGGGCAGATTCCCGGCGCAGCACTGCGGCCCTGGGACTTCACCCAGCTGGCTTACCCGGGTCGCCTCCTCCCCGGCCATTCTCTCTTCCCCGACTGCGGGGTGCATGGCTCGGGCGCCTCCTCTGCTGCCGCCGCCGCTGCTGCCGCGACCACATCCCACCCAGAGGACTGAACGCCGCCGCTGGAGTAGGGACAGAAAGCGGAAGCCTTAACTTCTCTCTCCAACACTCCCTGTCCTTTCCAGCAGAGGACCGGCTGGAAGGCTCCCGGGGAAAGCCAGGCGAAAGCTCTGCGCAGGGGAGGGCGACCCGGGAGCCGCAGGCGCACAGGGGCGGGGGCAGCATGTGCCCCGGCGCCCGGCGCCCGCAGAAGTAGCGCGCGTTGGGGTGAGCGAGACGCTTTCCAAGTTGGGCGCGTCCCAGAGCTCGCAGCCCGGCGCCTGGGCCGCCGGTGTCAGAAGAGAGGCGGGGCCTGATGGGGGTCGCCGAGGTCGCTATCGCCTGCGGCTACTGCCCGTCTTAAAAGCATCCAGATCAGCGTCCCCAGGGTCCCAGCTGGCGTCGAGCCCTCAGCCCGCGTGCGCTCTCTGATGCCCGTGCCGGCGGAGGCCCGGGTGGCCCGCCCGCGGGGGGTGCCGGAGGGGGCGGGGGAGGAGGAGGAGGCAGTGTGATGGCCCTGGACGGCGAGCGGGGGGAACAGGAGGAGGAGAAGAAAAAGAAGAAGAAGAAAAAGAAGAGGAAGAAGAAGAAGGAGGAGGAGGGGGCTGAGAAGAGCAGCTTACCTTTCGCCGCCACGATGGGGGAGAACGACGCTGCGCTCCGGGCCGGCGGCAGGGGGCTCTCGGACCCGTGGGCGGACTCCGTGGGGGTGCGACCCCGCACCACCGAGCGCCACATCACGGTGCACAAACGGCTCGTACTGGCCTTCGCCGTGTCCATCGTGGCACTGCTCGCTGTCACCATGCTCGCAGTACTGCTCAGCTTGCGCTTCGACGAGTGTGGGGCGAGCTCAGCGCCCGGCGCCGACGGCAGCCCCGCCGGCTTCCCACCGCGCGGTGGCAACGGGAGCCTTCCGGGTTCGGCCTGGCGCAACCACCACGCCGGCGGGGACTCAGCGCAGCCTGAGGCAGGTGCGGAGGCCACCCCTGGGACCCCGTCGGCCCAGCCGTCGGAGGAGCAGCAGGAGCAGTGGCAGCCGTGGACGCAGCTGCGCCTGTCCGGCCACCTCAAGCCGCTACACTACAATCTGATGCTCACCGCCTTCATGGAGAACTTCACCTTCTCCGGGGAGGTCAACGTGGAGATCGCGTGCCTGAACGCCACCCGCTATGTCGTGCTACACGCCTCCCGGGTGGCGGTCGAGAAGGTGCAGGTGGCCGAGGACCGGGTGGCGGGGGCTGTCCCGGTGGCTGGCTTTTTCCTCTACCCGCAAACCCAGGTCTTGGTGGTGGTGCTGAATAGGACCCTGGACGCGCAGAGGAATTACAACGTGAAGATTATCTACAATGCCCTGATCGAGAACGAGCTCTTGGGCTTCTTCCGCAGCTCCTATGTGCTCCACGGGGAGAGAAGGTAGGGAGGGAGGCGGTGCCGAGTACTGTCCCACCCCGCAGAATGCTGTAAACGCTGGGCAGCCGGCAACCCCGGGGACCCCGCCAGTTTCCAAGACCCGGGAAGCGAGGGGCGGGAGAAGGAAACAAAGTAGGTAGGACCACCATCTAGAACCCTCAGGGTCTCCCGGATGCCTGGGCTCTCACTGCTGCCAACTCCGCAAACTCACCAGTGGTGAGAGATGAATGCCACCCCTTCCTCTAGTATGGATCCCTCCCCCCATCCCCATTTCGTCAAAGTTTCTTAGCCAGTGGGGCGCACAGCTCATTTTTAAAGGGTAACTTCGAAAGCCTGCCAAGTTACCGTCGAGGTAAAATACGTGAGCGTCAAAAAGCCAAAAAGCCAGGGCATCCCCGAGAGATGTCAGCGCTGGATATCTCGCAAATGCAGATTTGTCAGCGCAGGCAAATTCCCCTCCCTACCTACACCGTTACATCCCAACGTGCCCACCTCGCCTATTATCTGCCAGGCATATAGCAGAGGATGGGCTTTAGCTACATAAAGTTTTATGAAACTGAAAATTGAGATTTGGGGTAGAAAGAGCTGGTCCCAGTAACAGAATAAGGGGGTGGGAGCTGCGGGTGGCAGCTGCCATGGTCAAAGACAGCGAGAAATGTCCTTGCAGGTGCTGTCAGCTCTCTCTTAACGCGGAATGACTCCAGTTGTTTGTTCGAGAGTTACTGCCTTTGAAAATGACTTCAGTGGTGAAAGGAGGGAAAGCTAGCGATCATTCTCAAATGCCTCAGTAGCGAGTGCCTTGATGCTTTTAAGATTTGGGCTGTATTCTATATTCTTTGTTTTTAAATGTGTGTGTGTGTGTGTGTGTGTGTGTGTGTGTGTGTGTGTGTGTGTGTGTGTGAGGTTGTTGGTCTTTTATCACCTGTTTAGAGCTCAGACTTCAGAGTCCAACAGAACTGTGTTCTAATTCCAGCTGCACCTTTATCTCTGGTGAAGGCTTGAGCAAGTTGATTAATCTGTCAGCAATTCCTGACAATGGCTACCCCTAGTACTTATTAAGCACCAAATATTAACTCAGTCTTACAGGAACCCTATGGGGTAGGTCCTATCAACACTCCCTATTTAACAGATGGGAAAATGGAGGCAGAAGTCAAGTAACTTGTCACATAGTTAGCCCACAAAGTGGGAATTTAGACCCAGGCAGTTTGGCTCCAGAGCCCATATTTTTAGTTCTAATTTGGAGATGATAATAATGATGCTGTCCTCGTAGGATTGTTGCAGGTGTCTGTGAGCCAATGCATTGAAAATCACTTAACCCTCTACCTGGCATTCAGCATGTCCACCAAAAATGTTAGCTATTATGAGTTTCTGTTGGTAGTAAGCACTCAAGCATATTTTGAATGAAGAAACAAGTGATACCTGCTTTTTGCCCTAACTTCATTTAAAATAATTTCGATTAATTAAATGACTATAGGGCTAGTGAACAACCAACAGTGAACTTAAAAAATGAAATTGACAACCTCAGAAGTAGGAGCAACTTAGAAATTAGTAATGATACCACTGAGAACAATTCTGTTCTCAGTTCATTCTCACAACTGCAGAAAACTGGGACTCTGAGCAGCCCAGAGCAGAGATCAGCAGGCTTGTGTTGGAGAGCTGGGACTTAAACTTTGGTTTTCTGATCCCTGGACCAGGGCTCATGTCTGGAAACTCTCAGTAGTTGTTATTGTACGAGAAGCTGGGGAAATTTTGGTGTGTTATAGGAAAACACAAATGTTTTATTATTTATAGAGTGCTATGAAGTAATCTCATATAAATAAATTGCCCAGTGCGTTAGTAGTCCTATTATAGTTAAAATCTCCTATAAGTGAATGCATAAATTATTCATTCTCCAAAGATCAGATGTGGACAATTTAAACACCTTTCCACTACTTCCTCCAACATATTCTAAAGATTAAAAGTATTTTTAAAACCATATCAAATATGGGGGAAAAGGCATAGAAGGCAAATTTGCATGTTATGTTTAGAAACAAGCTTGTTATATCAAAATGTCAATAGTGGGAGCTGCATTTCATTACTGATAAATCTGTGGTGAAATAAATACTTTCAACAAATCCTGTTTTCTGAGCCACGCCAAAATATATTTGGTAGACTTGAGCTTGTTTTGGTTAGTGCTTTCAAATTAACAAGTCTCTTAAAAAGACCAGATGTTTCTGCTTGACCCATAACTGATTTCTTGTACCCCTAGTGTATATTTGTATTCAAACTCTCTCCTTCAGTTTTCTCCAAAGATGTAAATAACTTGGCTGAAAATTTAACCTAATGTATATGTTGCTAAGCTCTGCATCTCAGTAGAAGTGCAAGATTCTGTATTTCTAGAGATCTCAGGTTGGTTTTATTTCTAAGCAGTATCTTAGAGAAAGTCTTGTTCCTCTCTCCCCATCCCCTTGAATACCAGAGTGAATATGATAATTTCTTGGATGTTTCTATACTGAAGTTCTTAAAGCAAAGGAAATCAAATAAACTATTTTACAATTATGTCATTATATATATTAACCTTTTTTTCCCTTTTGTTTGCTGTTATTACTATAGCTACTTGGAGCGTTTTTTAACATGCTAATATCAGGAACTCAATCAGGATTGGACTTTTATTGGTGATGATTTTGTCCCCAAAATGCAATGTAAATCAGCATTTTAAAACACACTTCCAGAAGAACACAGATGCAAACTCTGAATTTTCATTTGATTAATGATTATTTTCGTCTTTAGTCATTCATAAGTTTTGCCAATTTAATTATCAGATAATTTCTGTAATAAAAATAAATATTTAATCTGCCAATGGGGAGTCACATTGAGCAACTTGAAATATTTACAAGAGTAATACCACAATTCGGTCCATTTACTTAGTCTATGTGGAAATAACTCATTAATATCCAATTCTCTGATTTACTCCTTAGAGGTCTGAGAGAAAGTTTGGGTGAGGGCAGGAAAATTTCACCATGTGCTGTGCACCGTTGAGACCTGGAAGAGTTCAGCCTCCACCTGGTGTTGGAGGGAGTCTGGTTTTGTCCTACAGGAAACACTTACCTTTCCTGGTTCCTAGACTATAGCGGAGAAGGGGTAGAAGACAAGCTCCCCACTAAAGCCCACATTTCTTCTACTTAAGGCAAATCCTTTACTTTCAGTTGCTTTTTTGGCTAAAGGGAAAATTCATCACTTGTTGAATATGGCAAATAAATAAATTCTCTTAAATTTGAAATGTTTACCCACAGCAGTAAAATTATCTTCATTAGGCAGAACACATATTCATCTCTTCCTCAAGTAGGTGTGTAGCAGGCAGATAAAAAGGGGGTAGATTTATACCATAGTATTCTATAGTAGAATATACTTGCTTAGAATTAGGTAAAATGCTCATTTACCTGAAGTAATTGCCACTTTAGGGAAGCCAGATGGCGAGCATACCCGTGTTCAAAGTAGGGTACCTTAATTTAGATCCAGATGGTCAGATTGAAAGAGGAAATTTACCCACAGTAAATGAACGTTTTATTCACTTTCAAAAGGGAGACTGTTTTTCTTTGGCAAACTTTGATTGGGTCTATAACATGCCACAGTGCCAGAAGACAGAATAAAAATAGGAGGTCTTTTTCTATCTAGGATTATTTAGAGGGAAACCATGATCTCCAAATAAAATGGGGAAATAAAACTGTGGTTCTCAAAAAGAATTGCAAAACTCTTTTGCAGAAATCTTGTGGAGAATATAGAGGATTTTATGGGTAGGCATTTGATCTTTTGTGATATTAGTGTACATGGTTTAATATCTTGTATTTTTGCTGGAATGAATTAATAATCATGATATTTAATAAAAGCAAGAAAATCACACCATTGGTTTTATGTTAAAAGAAACCTCATTTCTTCCATTTATTCTGGTGGGGTAATATATTTAGCATATATATATATCTTTTAGTGTATATAGCTTTTTGCCCCTCTATAGAAGGTTCTGAACTGAAAAATCTGTGAGGATCATTTATTACTGTGAAAACTTTTTAATGTAATTCCTTAATGGATTTAGAAATTGTTTTCCTGTCAGACACACATAAGCATATGGCCAAACTGACTCCAGTGCTGCTAGATTTTGGTTACAATTCAAAATGCCACCGGTAAACTAAATCTAGAAAATATGTATTTTAAAAAATGCTTTGACCATTTAATGACTCGTTCAGGGAGGAAAGTACATGCAATTGGTGTTTGTCTTGCCATGTTTTTTCCATGATGCCATCTGATTTGATCACCCTGGGTAGTAATAAAGTATACTCTTTCTCTAAAAGAGTTAAATTAGTTTGCCCATGTTTTTATTTATTCAAAACAACTCTAAACAGGGTCTGTCTGCTCTGGATCTCGTTCAAGCAAAGATGTGACTGCTTTCTTGGTATTCATTTAGTTTGCACAGCGAACTAAATTGGTTTCCTCAAACCAATTTTTGTCACCATGTATGTTGGTGGGCTTGAGACAACAGTGTAAGGCAACAGTTTAAATTTGCTAGATGACGGTGACATTTGGTGGATATGTTTACAAGAATAAGACTTCTTTAAGTATGACTTTAAAGAATGAGATAAGAAGAGTGAGGAAGAAATGATCTTTAATGCATAAATGTTTTACAGTCTGTCAGGAAGAGTGTCCCTCCATTACCCTGTGTTCATCCTCCTATCCACCAGCAATGATGATCATCACCATCGTTATCATCATTGTTCCTTTAATTCTTTTCATGTCCTTTACATCCTGCCAGATTTGTAATAGCGGCTGGGTTCCTCCAGAGTTTTCAAAGTCCCTTGCAATTCTGCTTTTTGCCACTAGAGAGTGGATGCTCTCTCCAACAGATAGCATCTTACTACATAGAATTTGGGAGACTATAAAAATGAAAAATACTCTCTGCTTTTCTCAGTTTCCTGGGTAATCTGAAATGATTCACAGACAGAGCTAGGTGGTGGTGGTGGGGCTGTAAGGGGGGAGTGAGATTGGTAAGCTTGTGTGGGGCTGAACTGGGGTGAAGGGCCCCAGGCTCACCTCCTGCTTCTTGACTCCAGGTGTACCTTCTCAGTCTCTGAAAGCCTGAGTAGCCCTAGGATTTAAGGAGCTCTGGTACTAGTTGTGCGGAGATCAGGGTGAACCAATTCTTCTTAGTGCAGACCTATGTTGACTTGCAGGGTGAAGTTTTAGTTTAATTATTCAAATCTTTCATCATGACCGCACAGCTCAAAAAAAAAAAAAAAAGGATGAAGAAAGAATGAAGTTTTAAAATGATCACCATTGATTACTTTTCATCTCCATTATGAATAGATTCAAGCCACTTTTGACTGTATTGCTAGATTGAAAAGTGTTTGTGTGTTTAGTGTGTTCAGGGACTCCGGAACCAGACTGCCTGGGTTCATGTCCTGACCCTGTCACTTGTTGGCTTTATGACCTTGCCTGAGTTTCCTAATTGTTCTGGGTCTGGTGCTTTCATCTGAAAAGTGGGGATAATGACACCCTATTCATAGGGTTATTGAGAAGATGATATTAGTTAAGTAATAAAGCACTTAGAACAGTATTTGACAACTGGTAAGACCCTTTGTGGGGATTAAATATTATTATCCCATGGCTGGAGATTTACTGTTTCGGATGGTATTGGGTCATGTAGGATCAGTATTGTTGTCTTGGGATTTCCCCTAACTAGAAAGCCAGTGGCGGAAGGAAGTGGTCACTGTGGACATTCCTTCTGCTGCTGTTTGTTTTGCCACCTAAGTAGAGTTCAAAAGACAAGAGAGGAAGAAACAGAGCCCCTTCACCATGGGGAAGAGAGTGAAGAGAAAGACTGTAGTATTTCATGGCTAGAGAACCCCGATGCTTAGTTCAGATACTGTGAGATGGAGAAGGTTGAGGCAGCGAGAAGAGTGTGGGGAATAGGAACACACAGCTCTCTGATTATGACACTGCTCTCTGTCAGCAGTGAGAGTAGCAGAAACCAGCGACTGAAGGGTCGGCAAGGTACCTTCCTTGTCACTGGCAGCTAGTACAGACAAGAAAAACCAAGTGCCAGCAGAAAGGCACATCAGTCATTAGATACTGTTCTCAAGACTTTATTTTTGTTTTGACAGTAGCGGTACTTTATAATCCTTACATGAGGCTTTGCCTCTTTCCAGTATTATACAAATGAACCTCAGACATTAGTTTATTTATTCTTACGCCAACCTAATTCCATGGCCCAAACATTAATGTTATACATTCATAATACTCATCAATGGTGATCAAATACTCAGTATTTTTGATAAGAGTATTTAGTACACAAATAGGAAAACAATTATGAATATTATGCTCTGTTTTTATAACACAATTATTCACACATGCACCACTTCCTACATACATATTGCTGGCATTATTGCATTATGCTTTTAGTTTACTAAAATGGTTATTTAAAAAATAGATGACACGCTTGCTTATAGTACTGAATATTCAGCGGAACATCGAGATTATTCTTCTCATGGGAATACTGATTAATCCAACAGCTTATGCCGCAGTGCATTGGGCTTACATCCCGGATCCTCCGGTACTACATCCAACTGTTTGGTCTGGGCCACAGATCCAGGTTTTTTCTAATAACTCTAGACTTTTAGGATTGCCATTAGCCATGGAACAGCAATATGTATATGATAATTTTAATTTTTCCGGATCAGCAATAGGACTACCTAATTGAAGTACATAAAAACACACAGTCTAAACAACATACTTTTTGACTTAAAATGTTTTGTCGTTGAGTAATAATTTGCATTTTGATTAACAACCTTAACTTTAAATGGAACGTGTGTAACTTCCATGACCTTGTAACAGTCTATTTACTGCAAACAGTTGAATAGTAACTAGATGGTCCATTGAAACTTTTCTTTAGATCTTGGGAGTTTTTATCACCACTCTTAAACTATTGTAACACTAGGCAATTTGCAATTGCAATAGAATTAAGTTCAAAGATCATTTTTCACTGTGCTGTATGTGTGGTATGCATAGATGTAGCCCAAATGGAAACCTCTCAAATATGCCATGCCATTTGTGAGGTTCTCTTGGTTTTAGTGGGTTCCACAGTGAAAAGTTGTGAATCAATCTGAAAACTAACAGTGTTATGCAAATGTTTATTTTCTCTGCATATTTTAACTTTATGAAAAGGCAAACTGAAAATAAAGGAATAGAAATTGTTTTGTATCACACACTGTAATTTGTTGGCAATATCAACCAACATTAATGCATTATTTCTGCTGAATCTTTTCATAATGACTTGACACAAGTAGCTTGCCTAGTGAACTTCCGCGGAAAAAGGAAGAAATCAATTTTTTATATCCTTCAGAGGCAACATAGAGCTTTAAGCTCTCCTTGGCTCAACCAAAGTGTCAAATGGACAAGTTGTTAAGAAATTAAGTAATTTATTTTAAATAAAATAGAATTAAAATACAGATATGTTATTTGTATTTTTCTGGTTATGCTAAGGTGACATTCTTGGAATGACACTTCCAGGATGTCACTTTTGGAAGTGGAATTTTTAAATGCTAATAGAGGGATTAATTAAAAGATAAAAATGATTTTGTTTAAGAAAGCAAGAGAAAAACAGACAACAAAATACTTGTCCTCGTAAACTTCTGCCTCCCACTGTTTTATTTTAGTTTTTTGCTGTATTTACATATATACTTTCTAGCCATATGGTATGTTAAAATGTTTTCTATTTTTATTTTTTCGGTATTTCTTCTACCTGGTGTCTTGCTATCACCTCTAATTCATCTCGAATTTACTCAACTCCAAACTCATTATTTTCTACTTCAAATCACTTCTCTAGAGGCCTCTTTGATGTTTTAATGACAATAAGCAGAAAAGAAGTCTTCCATTAATTGAAAGCAACCCTAAAATATATGTAGTGAAGACAAAATTATATTTCTGAAACCCAACAGACACGTGAAAGGCACAGAACCTGAAATTAGAACTCTTTGTTAGAAAGGAGAGTACCAAGGGTGAGAGAGGTTTTAGAGATAGACTGGCCATACTGAGATCTGATAAAACCAGAATCTGTAAGAGAGCAAACAAGGCACTAACTTAATATGCAATTCAAAGCTTTTTTAAAGCCTTATTTCTGTGCTACCGATAGTCAATTTGCTCACTTTTCCATCGTCTCCGACTCTTAAAATACTACCCATTCTTCAAGACCAATTCTTATGTTTCTTCCTCCATAAACCTTCCTTCAGTTCTTCAGGCTGGTGGTTCTCAACAGGGTTAGTTTTGTCCTTCAGAAGACAATTGCAGTGTGTGGAGACATTTTGGTTGTAATAGCTAGTGAAAAACGGAGCTGCTGGCATCCAGCGGTAGAGGCCAGGGATGCTGCTAAACATCCTACAGTGCACATGACGGCCCCTAACAATGAATTATTATCCAACCTAAATGTCAGTGGTGCTGAGACCGAGAAACCCTGCTGTAGGAGAATGTAATTTCTTCATACATTTTCCCTCTTTGTCATGGCTTTTTGTCTGATTCCTGTTTAGGCATATGTAAAATTTCTTTTTTTAGAGTATAAACTCCTTGAGGGAAGGAAGCAAAGATATTTCTTTTTCTCCTCAGTATTAAACACTCAAAAATGAATGATTAAGAGAAGCACATACATTAAAGAATATATAGTAAGAAGTGATTTAGTGGTAGCGTCATTTAACATTTTTAAAAACCTCATTAAATTCAGGAAATATTTTATTACTAATTTTTGTTCACTTATAGCATCTCAAGCTTGGATAAGACCTTAAATGTAATCTAATCCAACTGCTCTTCTTTACCAAGGGACTTTTTTTTTTGATTTCCTAAATATTGAATTGAAATTCAGTTGTGATCGTCCTTAGGTACCAGACTGTGAAATTGGTATTTCCTCATTTAGACATTATCAGAATATATGTTGGCCCTCTGTGCATAGATATATACTGTGTGTATGAATTCATTAAGAATATTAATTGCAGAAAAAGTCACTAAATGATCTCTACAGTTTCCTTCAATTGCTAGCTTTACTAACATATTTACTTACTGTGTAAGGCAAAAAAGAGACATGAACGACATAATTCCGCATAAGTATTTGGTTTATTAATCTTTCATTACCCCAAAGGTATTTAGAATCTCTATATCTAATAAATTCCTACCCATTAGTTACTTAATGCCAAAGACACCTTTGACTTTTACATAATGACATACATTCTAACTGCAACCACTCTCTTGAACTCTTATAGAACTTTTCCCCTAGTATTATTAGAAATATAAAGGTATAGATATTATTTTCAATTAGATTGCAAATAACTTAAGGGCAAAAATAGTTATATTTTTAAAAAAAATCCTACCATGTACCTGATATAATGAACAGCTCACACATAGCAGACAATATCTGTTTGTTCAGTGACTAGAATTGCAGTTCTCAGATACTTGAAAGTTAAAAGAGAACACCATTTTTCATATATGTAATCCCATAGGTATCTTTTAAGGAGCCTCAGTAGAGAAAGATTAAGCTCAGTAGACATTTCAATTAATAAAATCGAAAGATAAGATTCGAGAACATTATATAGGACAAAAGCAAGTGATGAGAAAATTGTAAATGTATGTATTTTAACTAAAAGGTACTAATATTTCATTAAGCAAAAATTATATTACTATCAGTAAAAATAATAGGGAAGACTATTACCACGAATTTGGCAGATTTGGAAATAACTTTTTTTTTAATCAACAAATTAAAACATTGTTTATAAATTTTGGCTAAAGATTAATTTTAGTTTTTGAAATATAATTACCTTTTACTCAGACACAGAAAATGTGAATTCTAGACCCAGCTTTGCACTAATTGCTGGTGTAACTTTGGACAAATCACTTAACCCTACAGGAACTGCTTTTTCAATTTAGAAATTTATGAAAGCTGGACAATTTGTTTTTAAGATTGCTTCCAACTTTAACATTATATTTGTCTGAAGATTTATAGCTAAAACTTTCCCATATATTATCTCATTTTATCATCTCGACAGTTTTGTAAGGAAGGCCTAGAAAACATTATCGTTTCCTTCCACTAATGAAAAAATAGGCTGAAGCAGTTAAGTGATTTACCCAAGCCTTGTGTGTAGCAGCTCCGTACTATTTCCAAGATAACTTTCAAAAACCCTCTCTCTTAGACTTAGTATGCAATTAATCTTAAAAATGTCTTATTTTTCTCTTTTTCAAAACTAAGCTTTAAAAAGGTAAGCCCTTGATGACAAATGTAAGCTTCATAATTTTAAAATGGTATAAACATTTACACCTCATGGTTTGAGATAGGGATAGCCAATAAGATTCAATTCACATGTCAACCCTTATTGATTGGTAGGAGCTGCCTGAAGTGCTGTGCTGAGAATAATTCTGAGGCCAAGTTCAGACTTAGTGGGAAAGTGTGCCATGTTAGATGAACCATGTACACCTTGGATGCTGGAGAAGGAAGAGGTGGCAGAACTATTTATGAGGGAAACAGCCTTTTAAAGAATTACTTTAGAACTCTTAATATTTTACAAAAGGTCTGATGTTGACATGCCTTATATCGAGTTTTACAACTAGTAGTTAAAATGTTTAAGTGTTGTCATGAATGTTTTCGTAAATAACAGCCTTTTTTAATGTAAAAGAGTGTCTTTCTTAAAGTACTTAATATGAGTGTTTCCATTTCTAATCCTAAAATGTGAACGAATATAGAAGTTACTTCTAGTTAGAGTTTTAATAAGCAACTTTGCAGCTTAATATTAAAACTTGAGGGCATTAAATGTATATTTTATAGTTAAATATAAAATTTTATAGTAAAACACACATCGACATTTATTATATTGATATTTGTTATATTAGTATATCATGACATAATACATATATATTATGAGTAGTAAAAACCAATGGTCTCTGGATTATTCAATGAAAACATATGCGATAACACTCCAAGAGAGTTTGAAGATACTGTGAATTAGTGGCTGCCATTTTTTGACTGGCTTCAATTTATTAACTGCCGTTGGGTGCTACTCATCTATTTACAGTGATAGGTGCTTTACATTCTCTTTTTTCTGCCCTAAGATTTATAATTCTTTTTTGAGTTAAGCTTGATTATTTCCTTTTAAGCAATGAACGACTACACCTTAGGGAAATTTAGTAATTGTCCAGGATGATATAGCTAAGAATATTGTAGAGCCAGAATTCAGACCAAGTTCTGTCAGGTTTCAAAGTCTTTTTTTCTTAATAAAATCAGGCGATGTCTTGCAAAAATTTGAGGGCACAGATGTTTCCCAGTGTGATGGTATATGTTCCATATGTTCCTGATGACAACTTCTAGATTTTAGCTTCACTGTCTTTACATGATGTAGCTTCTAGATTTTAGCTTCACTGTCTTTACATGATGTAGCTTCAGCGAGGAAAGTGAAGCATACAAAAAAAGTGAATTATTATTTTTCAGTATTTGCAATGTGATGTCAATGAGCTTTTTTGTTTGTTTGTTTGTTTGTTTTGTAGGTTGTAATGTTTCGTCCAATAGGCGGTGCTCTGGGTTTAGAGAATTTTATGAGACAAAAATTTCCCTGGAAAACTTTTATTATTGGGGAAATGTATATGAGTTGTACTTTCATGCTATTCATGCACCTAATTTTGGTTCAGAAAATAATAGTATCTTACAATTTGACAAAAATATATTATCAGAGAAGTGTGTGAAGTGGTTATAACTCAAGCCGTAAATGTAATTGGGAATGTCATTTTCTTTTCCAGATTCCTTGGTGTTACTCAGTTTTCGCCTACACATGCCAGAAAGGCATTTCCTTGTTTTGACGAGCCCATCTACAAGGCTACTTTTAAAATCAGCATCAAGCATCAAGCAACCTATTTATCTTTATCCAATATGCCAGTGGAAACTTCCGTGTTTGAGGAAGATGGATGGGTTACGGATCACTTTTCACAGACCCCTCTTATGTCCACATATTATTTAGCCTGGGCTATTTGCAACTTCACATACAGAGAGACTACCACCAAGAGTGGGGTTGTAGTAAGTATTTTAAACTTAATGATGTTTTTGAATGATATACACTCTGTAAAGTAACCTTAATTCTGGATTAATAATGAATCATTCCTCTCCTCTTTTCATTTATATAGCTGAATTCTTCCCTTAACCCTTAGGAGGAAAATTATCTTCCTAGTTTCAAAGAGTCAGAGAGGAACATCACTTCTATACCCAGCCCTCTTATTCCTTTAACCACCTTCCCCACCCCTGCTATCCTTGTTCCTCTTTATCTCCTATCTCTGGAGCAGCTATTGTCTGTTTTGGGAAATCGTCTGTTTCTATTTGTATTACTGGGAAAGCTGCTTCTTTTTATTGTGAAGTATTTCAAATATAAGGAAAATATGGAGAATTAACATTGTACCCTCCATATATCTCCTAGGTAGGTCTATAGAATCTAAACATTTTACCATCTTTGTTTCGGTCTAATTCAATTTTTGAGAAAGTAAAACATTAGATAGAGTTGAAGCTCGCTGTGTACTCCTGCCTGATCTCATGCCTTGTCCCCTTCCTTAGAGTTAACTACTCTCCTGAATTTGGTATTTGCCATTTCCATGCATATTATTATATAATTATTAAGTATGTGTATTTTCATTTATAATACATGTCATGCTTTAAATAAGATTTTTATATAAGTGGTTTTATATTATAGATATCATTCTGCAACTTCCATTTCATTTTATTTTTTTACTTAAAATTATATATTTTTTGTGATTTATCTGAATAGAATGGTTGAATATATTGAAATTTGTCATTGTCCTATAGATTAACATTTTAATTTTTCTGATTTTCAATGTTTAACAACAATGCTCTAGTAAACATTTTTGTACAGAAGTAAGTTCTTCTGCCAATTTGCTAGAATTTCTGTAAGGTATAAAGCTTCTTTTAGCCCATAGCACTCAAGTGTATAAAAATATGTGCTTAGGGAAGGGTGATATATAAGAAGGCTGGAAAATTACTGTTTGTATTAAATTTATAATAAGAATCAGTCAGACTCTCCATGACAGCTACCATTTGTGATGCCATGGTGTTCTAGGCACTTTTTGCATGCTATTGCATTACATTAGTCAGGCTATGTCGGCCATGCTGAATTAACAACTTCCTTTCTCATTTCAATGGCTTACATAATAAATATGCATTTATTTAAATTTTTGTGTCAATCCTAAGGAAAGGTATTATGACTCCATTTTTCCAAATGAGTAAAGTAAATTGAGGCTTAAAGAGATTAAGTAACTTTCCCAGTGTCTCAAAGTAAGCAAGTGGTAGAGACACAAGTCAAACCTCTGCTGGTCTCATTCTAAATTTCGGGCTTTTCTGCTCTGTGCATTAGGAGCTCTGTTTCACTGTCTCACCTGTGTGTCTATAAGAGAATTCAGATAGTGATTCTTCCCATCCAGTGGCCATCATATTTAGTATTGCTTGAACTTAACAAAAGAAGTGAATAGAAATCTAAATTCTTATTCTGTAGGAAGTTCATAACCCTATAATAACCTAAACTTTGAAAAATAAGTTTGGCTAAATAAATTTTTCTCACTGTTACTTTCAATTTAAATCACTGGAGCTTATTTAAAATAAATAAAATCTGCCTGCATACAAAATTAATGCCATTATTGAAGAAGTACATGTAGCGAATTCATCTACATAATCATTAAAATAACGTCATAAATGCTGGCTCTAGAAGGGTTAGATGACATTTTACTCTTTTGGACTTATACTCATTTGATAGGTTGAATTCCTCTGATGTTTGTTGATGTCTCCTATTGATATTTCAAGGCTGTACACATTAGACCATACAGAGAAAAGGAACCCGAATCTCCTTTCCTTTTACATCTTCAAAAGTTGATGATTCACTTGTTGTGGGTCAGCTAGCAGCATAGGGTACAATGGAAATGTTTTTTCCCAGTATGTTTTCTTAAATATGTTTTTGGCCCTCCACAATTATGCTTGCTGCTGAAGTGACCCAGGTTTAAAACCAGACACATACTAATTATTTAGATGTGACTTTTTATTAGTTAAGAATCTAAGTAATTAGTAAACATTTTAAAATTCCTCCTTAATTTTTATGTGGGAAAGATGAAATATGCTACTAGAAAACATTGAAAGGTCAACTGAAATAAAATTTTGTATTGTATAATGTAAAAATACTAAGAATAGTAAAAAGAAAAACAAAATTGTCATCGGGAACCTTATACCTGTGGAAATATGGTTCAAAACCTGGTTCTCTTTTTCTGTCAATCTTTTTTTTCATTGCCTTTCTCAACTTTTCACAGCTGGAAGGAGTAGAAGTTTAGCTTCAAAATCTTGGAAATGGGATGGCTATGTGAAGTCCAGGTGGTCATTTTGGATCAGAAGCTGAAACACTTTCCTTCGGGATCTGAGAGAGCAACTTGAGTAGCATCTTAATAAAATACAGCTGAATTGTAACAGTGCCTCGAGTGTGCATATTTGAAGCATCATCATTATTTGCTTATCAAGTTATCTACACTCTGTAAGGCACTATCCTATGTAATTAGAAAGATAAAAACCAGTCTAAGATCCCTCTAGACAGAGATTATGGGTGTAGCTTTCAGATTGAATTCGAGCCTGCATATGTGTTTTCTCTACCCATCCCAAAAATAGATTACCATTTTTCTGATTAATTGTTAGCATTTAGAAATTGGGATATTGCATATAAAATTATTTCTAGCTTCTCTTGAAAAACTGGAAGATCACTGGGCCAACATTACTGCTTGTATTTCTTCATTCATTTATTCCTTCAACAGGTATTTATTGACTGAGCGTCAGATATATATCACTAGGCTCTGGTGATATAGCAGTGAACAAAGCAGACAAGGTTTCTATTCTCAAGAAACTTAAATCTTAATGAGGAGAGAGTTACAATAAACAAATAAATGCATTCTATGTCAGGTGGTGGGTGATATATGCTATGAAGAAAAGCAGTGTGCTGAAGCTGAGTGGTGGCCGACCCATTTACTTGGGGCATTTGCTTCCCAGTGTAACTTAAGGCCACTTTTGTCCTTTCGCATCTAGTCCACTTCACTGTTGCATATTACCTGCTTTCATTCTCTAGACATTTGGATTTTCAACCCTTGTCTAGGGACACAATTCAAGAGGGTAGCCGAGGCATGTGCATTAGAAAAACAATGAATTCACCGTCTGCGAATTAGTGTTGCTAACATTCACTAATTGTCAAATTAAAGTTGTGGAAAATAAGTTAAGACAGTTTTGAAGAGGGAGAAATTGCTAAGGATTGGAGTCAAGGCATATGCTTCATGGAAGAGATAGGAGTTAATATGGCCCTGAATAATGGTTTGGTCTTAGAGAAGCAGATAAATGTGGGCATGTAATCCTTAGCAGGGGAAATGTTAATAAGGAAAGATGGAGAGATAGGGATATCTGTGGGAAATAGTGTAGTTTTATGGTTATAAACATGAATTTTAGAATCATATAGGTCTGTTTTAGAATTTTTGCTTTGCTTCTCTGTGACCCTGGTTAACTAACTTCTCTTTATTCTGGTTTTCTTGTTTGAAAACTGAAAGTGTGAATTCTTACTTTATACTATTGTTCCAGTTACTATCATAACATGAAAAACTACTTCAGAATTTGGTGGCATGAAACAATCATTTTCCTATTCTCAGAGTTTCGATAGGTCCAGAATTTGGAAGGCCACAATGAGGACACTGTCTTTTCTCAGTGACGTCAGGGGCCTCAAAATCTTGATGAGGGGGTGACTTGATAGCTTGGAGGCCAGAATCACCTGGACTATCTTCACTAATGTGTCTAGTGGTTGTTATTCCAGTCTACTGTGATGTCAACTGGGGCTGCTGGCCATAGCATTTATATGTGGCCTTTCCACATGGCCTGGGCTTACTCAAAGCATGATGGTCTCGGGATGATTGGACTTCTTACATGGTAAAGTAGTTTTGAAGGGGAAAGTCACCAAAGAACTAGGTAGAAGCTATATGACCTTTTTCTGACTTATTTTCAGAGGTCACATAGTATAATTTCTACTGATTTACAATGTTTACAAATAAGTCACTAAGGATGGTCTTGATTTGATAGAAGAGAGTATAGACCAACCCTCCCAATGGGGTGGGTCAAAGAATTTTGTTTTGTGGTCTTGTTTTAAAATCAATGCTCTCTGATCGCATATTATTTACATTCATTCCACATACAAAATATGCTCACCAATAGGTCTGATTCCATTATATAGCATCAGGGTCAATTCTGAGGTCTAGGTGCAGATGAGACTATTTGGGTTTGGTTTCTTGGATGTGGTTTTCTCCTCTCTGAAAACTTCTTAACTGAGTAGACAATTATCTGTCCCTACTCTCTACCCCCAAGAGACCATGGTATGATGAGATTATTGCAATAGACCTTTCCATTCAAGAACAGAGAAAATGAGAAGATACAGCAGTTGCTAGCTCATAGCACTTCTGAAATCCAACTGGGCACATGTTGGCAGTTCCTTAAATGAGGCTCAGTGCTACTTCCTATGAGTTGTTCTTCCTGGCTCTTGGCCCCACACTTTGGACTCTTAGTTTTGCCATCTGAAGCATATTTTCTCTTCCAATTAAAAGGTAGTATGTGTTTGCAATTAAAGAGCCTGCTCCCTACCAATAATAAATCGGGAGTTCAAAACTTCTTTTCCTTTTATATTGGCTCTGTTGCTTTAAGGCCAAGCAATTATAATTATATTTTAAAAAAAAACAAACTGTTGGCTTTTTATATATCAAGTTATATCCATTCCATTAGATAAAACTATACACACAGGTCTTTTTAAAATGAGCCTTTGTCTACCTAGGGCTTTTGCCCTTAACATTCTTGGATACTCTATTATTTAACAGAGAGAATGTAAGAGGCACACCCTTAAGATCCTTAGAAAATCTTTTGTCTTTTCGAAAAGGTCTATGGAGCATCACTTTAAGAATGTCTAAAGTCTTTGTTTTTTGAAGACACATCCTTGGCTTCATTTTTAGACTATGTTTTTCTGACAGTGACCTGTATTTTTCCCCTGAGGCTATTTTTTACTTTGAGAATCTTTTGCCATCTGAAGAGTCTGGGAAGAAGAGAGTTTTAATTTTAAGCCTAGCATATTCTGGCTTTTTTCTATTTATTCTAAATTTTGCTTGGAAACTAGACAGTTTTTCTTACGTTCTTCTCCCTTTTATTGCATTTTTCAGGACCAGTGAGAAGAAGCCAGGTGGCACTTACAGCATTATATCTAGAAATCTCCTTAGCTAGAAAATATAGTTCAGTAGTTACATTTCTCATTTTCTATGATACTATGGGCAACAGTGTTGACAAACTTTCTTCCACTACATAACAAAGGTCCCCTTTCCCTTCAGCTTCCAATGTCATTCACTTCAGTATTCTTCAAGTCTTCACCAACAGCTTCCTCAAGGTCCAGAAAGCTTTTGCTAATAGTCCCCTGAAGGATCTTCCAACTTTTGCCAACAATTTAGTTCCAAAGCCAATACCACATGTTTTGAAGCTTTTGTTATGGCAGTGCCCCATTTCCAGGTATTAAAATCGGTTCCAGTTGGTATTGTTGAATAAGAAACCACTCTTAAACATAGCAATGACAAGTAATCATTTTTTATGCTCATGGATTCTGTGGGTCAGTTGTACGAACAGCCTAGAGCCGGGAATGACCCATCTCCGCCCTATGATGCCTCAACTGGAGAGGCTCAATAGATGGGGGTGACTTGACAGCTGAGAGCCAGAATTATCCTGGGGTTTCTTTACTAAATGTCTTTACTTGATGTTAGCTATTGTCTGAGGCTTCGTTTGGAGCTCTCATCTGGGACATCTATTAGTGATCTTTCCATGTGTCCTGAGCTACCTTATAACATAGTAGTCTAATGTCATCAGACTTGTTGCTTGTGATTCAGGCTTCCAAAAGTGAGTGTGCCAAGAGATTTGCACTGCTTGTTCATTCCATTATAAATGATTACATAGATTGTATTAGTCACCATCTTTTTCTTTCTCCTTTTAGCAAGGCGGAAGCTATATTACCCTTTCTGACCTAGCCTAAGAAGTTAAACTGTCATTTTGGGGCCATTCTGTTAGTTGTAAACATAGGTTGGTCCAGACTTTTAGCACAGGGGACCTAGACCCCATCTTTCAATGGGAGTAGTGTCAAAGAATTTGCAGACTTGTTTGAAAACCACCACAGTTGTTGTAAGTATTATAGGAGATTATGTTTATGAAATCATAAACACAGTGCTTGACACATTGTACTGACTCTGACAGTTAAACTGATGAGATTTTCAGAAGTCATAGATGGAAATAGTGATATGTAAGTTTGAGAGATAGATGAGAACTAGATTGTTAAAGAGATTGATGCCTGGCTGAACTTTAAGATTTTGTTCAGTTAACAGGAAGAACCACTAGAAATTTTAAAACTGGAGACATGATATGTATAATTTTATAATCTGCCTGAGAAAAGCATGCACAATGTGTGGACATGAGGACATTGGAAGCAGAGGATCCATTTAGCTAAGAAACTCTGGACTGGAATAGTTATAATTTAAATGAATAGCATAGTATAGATATGAAAGGCATTTTAAAGGAAGAATTGGTAGTCTTTGGTGAGAGATAAAAGATAGGAACAAGTAAACATTGAGGAAGCAAAAGGGCAAAAACTCAAGAGTGACTTTAAGGTTTTAGTTAGTAAAAACTCTGTAGTTCTACCCTCCAGATTCACTATTTATTCTGAATTGGCTATCACAACCAATGAGGGTTTTCATACGCCTTGGCCAATCTCTTGGATGTACAACCTACACTATTATAACTGATTACATATAATTTCATTAGTCAATACTCTTTATATCATCAAGTTACAAAAACTCAATGTGAACTTAAGAAAAAGAGAAATTTGTTAGGAAAATATTAGGATATCAAGGAATCTCAAGTCAGGGATGCACCTGGGCTTGGAACACCGTGAGAAACTTGGAAATCCTATTTCAGGTCCTTGTCACTGCTTCTTTTGCTTTGCTTTCCTCTCTCACTGTGGACAAGTTTTCTCTGTTCTTTGATTCACATGGTGAAATATTGCTGCAAAAAGGGCCCGAGATTTCCATATTGCTGTGTAGGCCTCAAGGGGGAACATGACCTTTATAAGTTCCCAGACACATTGGGAGTGTGTTGGTTTCCCCTGCTTGCGTTACACGATCATCTCTAGTCACTGTGACTAGATAGTACTCATGTGGAGTCACATCATGGGAACATGGCATCTTCTGCTTCACTTTTTGAATGGGAGTGTATGGCAAAAAAGAATTTCTGGAGAAGAGATGCTGGGCAAAAATCTACTACAAGTGCCCCAGATATATTTTTTAGCTTAATTGTGTGGACTGAGTACCATAGGAAAAATACACAATATTTACATTGATGATATATATGAATGTATACCTAAACCCAGGAAAGTACACACAACCGTACATGCAATGGACATTTCTGATTCTCAGGATTCTAGTGATGATATTGTGTATATACACTTAAAACATGTGTATATTAAAACGTGTTTGATGTGTAGTTTCCTACAGAAAACAAAATTTGTCACATTTTAACAAGAGAAATAGAAAACTGTAGGTTAATGTATTCTAAACTTAATATTCCAGTTTAAAAATACCCATGTTAATAATAAGAGTGCTTTCGTCATTAGACATTCTGGTTAGATTGCAGTAAAAATATAATGCTCTTAGAGAGAGAAATAGTAACAAAAGAGTTAGATTACAATCTATTTAGGAATATAAGTAGAGGCTTTTTGATGACCTCAAGAAGAATAGTTCTCCTCCTCCTCTCTATTCCTAGAATACGTGGTACACTCATCCCTCATAGTCCTTATCTTACAGTTCATAGTCCTTTCTTGCTGGCCTCATTGCTCCTCTAGACTGTGAACGCTTTGAAAGCAGGCACCATGTCTGATTCATCTTTACAAGATTAGCATGTAGAAAATGTATGAAGAAAATGTATATAGAAAATGGTAGGTGCTCAGTGAAAGTCCACTGAACATCTAAATTAGTGAATTCCCTTTAGGGACGTCACAATGTTGGTAGTTTCCAAAACCTTCTGGTTAGGTTAACATGTAGGGAATGAAAATTGATGAGAAGTAATTTTGACCAATATTAAACTGCGGATAGTAAATGTTGTAACACTTTAAGGCATTCTGGTAGAAAATGTAGGTGGAAAGAGTTGTTAAAGGGAGTTGAGTACCGGGAGGCAAAGTTCCCAAACAGGGAACTGAATGCAGGGCAGAGTCCAGGCTCTGGAGAATCTGGCTAGGGGAGGAGAAATGGGGTCGTTCTTATAAACTGAAAGACCAAGAATTACTACTGTCCTCTATCAGAAAAGCAGTCTGTGAGCATTGTTGAATTTTAACCACTAGGCCACCGGGGAGCACATTTGAGTGTCGTTGATGAGTTGGTGATAGCTGGCTTGTTGGCTAGGTGGGTCTGGACTGGTTGGATGGTCTGCTGCCATGTGCATGCCTATCTTGGGATTATGGCACCCAACTCATTTCTGCTGCATCAGAGATATTTCCAAGCCAAGCTTGGATCACCCAGTCAGGTCTACATTGTTGTTAGCAGGCAATGTAACCAGGTCAGGAGTTTATTGGAGTCAAGGAATTTGAGAATTTAAAAGAAAAAGGATATAATTGATGAACCTCCTTAAATTTTATGAGTGTGGTAGAAACAGAGCTGATACGTTCTGTGAAAGAGTGAGTGTAGAGTGAGGAAATGGATACAGTGATTGTAGACTATGTTTTTAAGAGTGCTAGTTAAGGAAAGGGATGAGAAAAATACATCTATGCAGAGCCTACTGTAAGTGATTTTTAGATTTTAGGAGAGCTGAATCTATAAGAAGAAAACGAAAAGTTTCCAGACAGTAGCTAGGGCCTACTTGATGTTTAATGGCTTGTCTTTGTAGGGGAAATGTCCAACATTTTTTGGACTTTTCTACAAGTTTTAAGAGCCTTAGTAATAGGAATAGAGAAAGCAGAGATTAAACTTAGGAGACTGAGAAGGCACATATGGCCAGTGGTCAAGAGAGTAAGACATCTAGAGTGACAGTAAGTTTTGTTGAAATTGTAGGCCATGATATTCAGAGAGGCAGAGAGGCAGAGAGGCAAGCAAACCCATAATGGAAGTGATATTCATAAATGATGAATTGGGATGAATAGAAGTCATCATGAGAATAAAGAGTAGGACTGGAGTGACAAAATGAATGAGGTGGAAAGAAGGTCTGTGATAGAGAGGAGAGTTTCAGATTTCAGAGTGAGTTGGAGTTATTGCAAAGTTGTGTGGATAGAGATAGAAGATAGAATCATGGATTGAGAAGAGATAAGGTAACTGTAAGGCTATATTAGAATATACAGCACAAACATTTTAGGGGACTCCTTGCAAATGTTGGCAAGAAAGTCGTAAGCCAGGCTTCAGACTCTAGAAGTGTGAGTATCACCTGGAGGCTTTGATGGGGAAGAAGATTAGCGAAAATCATTAACTCCCAAAGAGGAGAGTTTTTTCATGGAAGTGGGGGAACAGTGCTGTAAAAGCAACGATGCCAGAGCTAGGAAGGGTCTCATCCCTCTCTCTGGCTCTGAGGGTGGAAGAGAACAGATCTAAGTAAAGATTAGAATGTGGGTAGAATTAGCGGGAGTCAGGGGTTTGTGTAGGGTAAGAGCTGCTGACAATGCTTACTTACACAGAGGGTGGAATGGTAGTCTGGAGAGACATGTTAACAGTAGAAGAGGGAGAGGACTGAGTCAGCAGAATTTAGTTAGTGGAGGAGCTTATAGACCTATCCAGCCTCAACATTTCCATTGAGATGTTGTTGTAATGGAGTGTGTCTCAGCAAATCTCCATTCCCTGGTGCCTGGCCTGGGCTCATGGTGGATTCATAATAAATAATAATGGATTTTGTTATATAATCCACAATTTATCAACTGCCCAGAGCTTATAGACCTATCCAGCCCCAAGATTTCCATTGAGATGTTGTTGTAATGGAGAGTGCCTCCGCAAATCTCCATTCCCTGGTGCCTGATGGTGGATTCATAATAAATGATAATAGATTTTGTTATATAATCCACAATTTATCAACTGCCCTGAGGTTTAAGAGTCTACATATTGAAGAGACTAATAGAAATTATGGGAAAAGATGGAACTAAGAAACAAACCTACAAAACATATTGAAGAGACTAAAGAAATTATGGGAAAAGATGGAACTAAGAAACAAACCTACAAAACAGAAGAGTTGTAGTAAGTTTACACTTGATAATGTGTGTGATGGATTGTGTAGTGCCTAACCAGGTATATTTCTCTTTTGGTAGAGAAGGAAGATGATTCTGGCTATGAGCTTCTTTTCCTACATCTTTCTGATAAGATTTCAGGTTGTAACAGTGGAGGTCACCCATCTAGTTGTCTCTTAGGTAGGGTCCCAGCATATCTAGAGTAAAGTAATTGCATGAAATCTGGTAATATAAAGGGATTTACTTTCCTTTCTTTGTTGTTTCCTTTCTTTCTGACTTCAGATTTATTATTATTATTATTTTAAATATTTTCTCTCTTCTTTTTCTTCTAGTTCTTTAGGACTTTTACTTAAAAGAGACTAAAGTTTTAGCCAAGATAATTATAATCTAAGGGAAGTAGAGTATTGTATAGTATTGAGGAGGGAAGTGATAAGGGAAGAGGTTGGAGATTTAGGGCCAGAACATGAGGAACATAAAACTTTTGATTTTATTCTGTAAGTAGAGGAAATATGAAAGGACTTAAACTTGAGAGAACTTCAGATTGTATCTGGAACTTTCTGTAGAAGAATAGGATTAACACACAAAAAAATATCTCATCACATTTGCCAAAAGACTCGATACCATTTCTCTGTTCTTTACTTGACCAGATCTGTTTTTCTGTTTGACTAAGGCTACCATGCCAGTTTATCTCAACTTGTCCAAGGATCAAAGAACAAGCAGTAAGCAGATGTATGGCAAACAAGTGGTGTTCCTTTGATTGTGGCTAACATGAAAAGATAGCCAAACATTTTGCATCTAGTCTCAGACATAAAATATGCAGCGGTCCAGTAAAAAAATCTGTGGGTAACCATTCTATAGAGCAAATAATGAAACAAATCATATTCTAAAAGTTCATGTTACTCAGATTCAAATGATTCTTATAGGATTTGATGTCAAATTTCAAAACGATTAATGAAGATATTTGGTTGAGATATATTAATATTTCCGGAGAATAGAATTTACAGGAAACAAGGAAAATTTCTTTGCTGAAAAATCAAATATTTTTCTTGGAAGGCCTTTGCATTCAGTTTCATATGTAAAACTGAATATTCAGAGTGGAAGAAGACATCAAAAGTACTAACGGTACTGTCTGTCCTTAGCCACTGCCACCTACTAATGTTTCATGACTTCCTTTTCTGACCAGATGGCAGGAAAGAAACTTGTGAGATTTGTGGGATGCTGCTGTTTTCTGATTAGGTTTACTCTGGAGAGGAATGGAGAATGCCGAAAACCAATCAGTATCCATACATACTATTCTCATGGCACTGAAAATTACTTATTTCTACCATATTTCTTAAAACCATAGGAAACATTTCTTTATCTATTAACAAATACACATTGAGCAACTGTGTTTAATAATAAACAGATATTTAGAAAAGACTGGCATAATTCAGAAGATCAAAAAGAGAACAGACAGGACAGAATTCATAAGAGGTTGACATAGATGTAGGACTTTGAGTGACAAAGAGAGGAAAAATTCTAAACTTTTTAAATTAACCTTAATCAAAAACTAATAGATACTGAATGTCTTCTCTGGGCTCAGCACCATGTTGAATACTACACATAAACCATTGTGTGAATTATAGATTTCTAAGGGGTTTAGGAGTCAGTTGTTGAGATATGACAAACACACTATTATACACTGAATGGTACAAGCACTTTTTTTATAAAGAGAAGCTAAACTCGGTATTATGTTAGATGTTCAAAAATAGAGAAAGAGATCAATGAAGGCACAGGTAATTATCAAAAAGTATTGGATCTTGAAAGATGGGTGGATATGGGTACGTGGAAGGCAAATTAGAGAGCCTTCTTTGTGAGATGAAGAGAGTGTGCAAGGAAGGGATGATCCTGAGGTTTTCTTCAGAGTGAGAAGATGAATATCAGTCAGTTGGTTGAAAATATCTGAAAGCAACTCAGGAAAACTTAAACAAGAGAGGAAATCAATAGTGGGATTCTGGACAACTTGTAGAAATGAAGAATTAAACAATTATGTCTTAGGTAGGATAGCCTTGAGGATCTAGACAGCAGATAGCAATTAACGATCTCCTGGGGGCACTGTCATTAGATTATTTTAGCTGCAGTCCTTAAATCCCAGGAGACAGAGAGAGCAATTTGTTTTACTTGAATAGAATGTCCACCTCCAGGGATGATGTAGATGCTGGAGTTCCTTCATCGGTACATTTATCAGGGACAGGGGGAATCTGGGGAGAGGTAGTTTCTCAAAGGAAAAGCAGTATGATGTTATCAGGAAAGGAGAGGGTATACTTTATAAGCAAAAATATCATAAATACAGATATCATTTATCGAGTACTTACTAGCACTGTGCTGAGTATCATTTCATTTAATACTTCATTTAATGCTTTGAGGAAAGAACTCTTATCTCCATTTTTAAGATGAGGAAATTGAGGCACTGAGTGAGTGAACACCTAACTTGTGCATGATTATGTGGCCTGGCAGTGGCTCATCAGCATTCAGACCAGGCAGTTGAGCTGTGGAGCTTGTACTGAGCTAGGCTGGATTCCCAAGGAAGATGCAAGGTAGAGTTACAGGGAGTAAAATTAAATAGGTAGAGTAGAGTCAGAAAGACCAGTTTAGATTGGAAATGGACAGAAATAAAGACCCTTAAAGGATAAGAGAATGACATGATAAAAGTGAAGTTTTAGAAATATTAATCTTGAAGAAGTTTGCCAAATAATTTGGAAGATAAAAAGCCTGGAGTTTTGAAAGCCCACCGGAAGGTCATAATCAAGCCTGAGTAATGCAGGTTTAGACCCGGTAAGGACAAATACACTGACTATCTATATGTCTTTTTCACATGGCAATGAAACAATTTTTAAATGTAACTCCATGAAATGCTGTGGTTCAATTACTGAAGTAAGATTTTAAAGAATATTGGTATAACAATGAAGAATTATCCTAATACAAGATCATAACTGTTCTAGGCAGTTTTAGGTTTCACGTCCTCCATGAAGCTTTGCCTCGGCTAGATTATTTCTTTTTTTTTGAACTTTAATAGCCCTTAAGTTATAATTCTCTTTGGATCATTGTCCTAATAAATTTATATTGCTGTTTTCTGCACATCTTTTCTTATTTATTAGATTGTGAGAGCTGTGAGGAAAAGAACTGTTCTCAATGAAAAACGCGCTCATATAATATATTCTATGTGTTAGACATATAGTTAGACACATATTACTTCTATCTATCTGCCTATGTATCTATCTCCTGGACAACTCACAGAAATTTTATGTGTGTGTGTGTGTGTGTGTGTGTATACACATACACACATACACACATACATGCAAACACACACACACACACATATACACACACATGCATACATATACTATTGTATATCCATTGTATCTAGCACAATTCCTTGCCCATAGCAGTCTCTCAGTAAATATTCAAAGTATAGATGATATAAGATGGATTTGAAGAAAAATCAGTAGGTCTTAATGAGTGCCTTGTTTGGGTGACAAAATAATAGAAGTGAATCAAAGACAACCTCAAAGTTTCAGGTTACTTGACTGAAAGGATGGTGCATTAGAATAGTATCCTTACTTTTGATAGTTTTTCTTTTTGCTTTCTTTTCCCTATTATCTTACTTTCTCTCGCTCTTTGTAGAATTCTTTGTTCAGGTGGAGGATTGGCCAGAGTAAGGCATTTCACTTTCTTTCTTCCCTTCCAACTTAATGGTACACACCCCTGTCATACCAGTGAAAGAACATGAAGAAATACAAAGTTCCTTTTTTTTTTTTAATATGGAGAACTTATTATATATGTCTCTCTGATGAAATGTAAATCTTTTAAATGGCAAGTCAGGCTGAAAGTTAGGTTATCTCCACACATGCCTAGAATTAATGCAGAAGTGTCTCTCAGCATTTCAGATAGGAAAAAAATAATAATTTGAAGCAGGATCACTTTGTCTGAATGGAAGAGTGGTCTTATTTTTTTGTTTTTGTTTTTCAGGAATTCAATGAGAAATTCCATCAGAAGGGCCTCTGTGGAAATGTAAGAGATGCTCATGGTGGAGGTAGTTCTTCTACCTTCTCTTCCCCTAGGGAGAGACAGTGTGAACAGCAAGTGAGTGAAATAGTCCTGTATGAAAGAATCACCTGAGAGTAGAGGGACTCCATTAAATGATGCGTGTTTTCTAGGAGGCCATCCAGGAGTCAAGCACAGGATGAGCAAAGAAGGATAGTCGGGATAGAATTGGTATTTGGCAGAACGGGTTTGGATTTTGAATTCCACCAGTTATGAGAGGAGAGTTTCTTAACTAGAGCCACAGTCTCTTCTATAGACTGGGGATAACAATGTATGCTTTGCAATACTGTTGAGAAACTTGAAAGGGACAGTGGAAGTGATGTGCCCATCACAGTGCTGGGCCCAGGGGGAATAAGGGCACTCAATGCATTGCAGCTATTCAGACAAGAGTAAGTTTATGTCTTGTGAGTGAACAGGCTGGGTGGAGTGGGAGAAGAAAGAACACAAAAGGTCAAAATGGAAGCCTTTGTGGGAGCAGCTTTAAAGGAGTAGTTTGTAAAGGCCAAGGAGAATTGTTGAGAGAAGATAGGAAGCACTGCTATTTCATTTTGTCACCCCAGCAGAATGCCACTATGAAAATTGTTGCAGAAATTTGTCATGTTTATTTTGCCTCTGGTTATTAGCAAAAGTGAGATGGTTGTGTGGGATGTTTCTGTATGGTTCTGTCATATGTGGAAAGATGGGATCTTCATAGGTTTATAGAATAATTGCTCCCAGGAAGGAACAAGGAAGAGAAAGGTATTTGAAGACATGAAGGTCACACCAGTAACACAAAGGTGTCTGTGTCTATTATCTATGTCCACATATAAAAAGTAAAGTTATATCTTATTAGTTACTAGGTTATGATTAAAGGTGAGGTGGAGGAAAAGGACATATAAGTTTAAAGATGAAAAAGGAAATTTTCTGCACTGCTGGAGCATCACAAAAATCATTCATTCTTTCATCAAATTATTCTATTATTTCATTTTAAAATAACATTATCTTATTAATAATTTATTATGTGCCAGGTATTGTCCTAAGAACTTTACATCTCATTTAATTTTTATAATATATTAGGAAATTTTCTATCACAATAATTTTTGTACCACAGTATTAAATTCTGAAGCTGGAGCACAAGCTGAAGTGGTCTGATTGCAGAATACATCCTCCTCTGTACTGTTTCAGAGATGTTAAGATTGAATGTCTACAGGGCAGATGCAGGGGTGGGCACAAGCATGATGTCTCCTCGCAGAGCTTATTTTTTAGATGGATGTGAGGTGCTTCTCAGATAATGTGTGTTTTGGGTATTCTAACCACAGGTCTATAGGGGAAGGGGTCCCTTCAGCACTCTTTAGAACAGTTTTTCAACCCTGACACTGTTGGTTTTGGACTGGGTAACTTTTTGTTACGGGGGTCTGTCCTGTGCATGGTAGAATGTTTCACAGCATCCCTGGACTCTACCTGTTAGATGCACCTCAGTTGAACCAACTAAAAATGTCTTCTGACATTGTCAAATGTGTCCTGACAAAATCACCCCGATCGAGAACCAGTACTCTCTAAGAATGACTTGGTGGTTGATGACTTTATATGAAAGATATGGGGGTGGCTCTCTCTGGAGGTGTGCAGCCAACCTGGAGCACGTATTCAGGAGGTGACAAGGGCTCATCAAGGCTCATTTTACTCACCGATATTTATTTATTTTTGCAGATAAAACTGCATAAAAATGCAATTAGGAGAAATCTAGAATACATCATTAGAGACTTTGAGATTCTGAATGGAAAATAGAAGGATTAAGAGACAAAGGTTTTTGTAGTTACAAGATATAGCTCATCATGTATAGACAACAAATGAGACAGAAATTTTAATACTGTGTTCTATAATCAGGCATTATTTGGCTGGCTTAGGGATAGTCTATTCAGTTTGCAGAGTTTCCAATGTATTGTTTGATTGATGTTCATTTAACCTTCATATTCTACATGTATGAGACTTGGTGGAAACCTTATAGCAATGGTTCTCAAACTACATGTGCATATCATAATTATCTGGGGACTGCTTTTCGCATTCACATTTATGGACCCTACACTAGACTTGCTGAATCTGAACCTTTGGCCATGGGGCCTCTGCTTTGAGAGTACATTAAAATGCTCTGATGTACACTTTTGAATAAGAAGCATGGACTAAACCTTTTCTTTCCATGCTTCTCTATCTGGGATGATCTTTTTTGACTCTGTTCTTTCTTTCTAAAGGTGTATCCTGGAAGTCACACGTAAAGCATTTCTAAAAGAAATTCCCATTGGCTATAAGTCAAAGTACAAAAGATGTTGGAAAATATAGTCTTTATTCCATAAGGCCATGTCTAGTTCAAAATGAAGGATTCTAAAACTAAAGAATAAAGAGATTGGACATTGATAAACAAGTAGCAGTTCCTGCTACAGATTATTATCTTCAAAACGCAATAACAGCATCAGACAACGCTCAATGCTCAGCATAGGCCAGGAGCAGTGAAAAGCAACCATGTAATATTGCTGTTGTCATTATCCTTATTTTATAGAGGAAACAATAGAATCTTAAAGGGTTCAATAACTTGATCATTGTCACATAGTTGATGAATGTTAGAAGTAAAATATTGAACAGGTTCTACCTAGTTCTACAGGCATTTTCCATGAGACAATCTAATTATACTACCTCGATTGCCCCAAATGAACTTACTAGTTACCATTTTTAGATCATTTAGATTTAGATATAAAATATATTTGGCCTTTATTGGTAATGGGAATGTCAATAGTCCTTTATCTTTCAGATTTTATTAGAATTCACAGTATTTTTACTTTAATATCTGCTTTGTTTCCTTAGTTCCAAATGGGGAAAGGAAATATCACCATAATTGTGGTAGTTGCAGAGAGAGCCTAATAATATTTGTAAATTTGGCAATATTTTCAGTTTATAGTGCCCAATAATCCAGGAAATTATACATAAATATTAGGAAATTTTAGAGTCACAGTGATCCTTGCAGAGTATGATTCATAGAAAATCTGGGTTGTATTTATATAAATGTATAGACCACTCTTTATGATAGTTAGTTCATAAATCAAATAGAAAATACCTGGTTTAGCTTATTTATCATTTTAAGATGACACAAACAGCAGCCTGTTAGAGCCACCTGTCTAATCAAGAGGCCAGTAATAATGAGTCCTTATAGCTAGATTCATCCTTGATATGGTTATTATCATCTAGAGATTTTCCTTAGATTTCTTTTGACTCCCAGTATCACTGAGCCATATTTTACACAAAACTAAACCAGGCATGTTTTAGCAAATTTTTAATATAAGAGATATATTTTTCCAAGTCTGTGACTGATCTTTTAAATAGTAATTCATAGCACACTGAATTCTTTGGGGAGGTATTTTCTATGTAAGCAGTTGTATAGGGTTGTAGATAAGCAGAAATCAGTCTTACTTTCCCATGTGCTATCATCTTATCCTGTGGTTAGATAAATATTGTAGGAGAGAAAAAAAGAGAGAGAGAGAGAGATTGAGACTGACTTTTTTATTAACGTATTCCACCCCCCAAAAAGACCTCAATAAAATTTCAACAATAATAAAAGCCCTTAATTCTGGGAGATGGTTTCATGAGTATTATGTCATTCAACACATTTTTTTTTGTATTTTTTATTTAAAAGTATCCAAACCCCAACAATAACAACAAAATGACTCTGACAAAGTTTTAAAGATGACATGTGACATATTCATTAGAAAATAATAAAACTTATTCCACAAATTGGGTTAAAATATTTTCAGCAATTATCCTTTCTATAAAATGGATTACTAAATCCCACTGAAAGCTCCAGATGCAGTCATTACGGACAATTACTGAGAAAGATGTTGGAACATTGTTAGTGTTCATGGTATTACTTTTGCAAATGAAATCATAGAGGTGTAAACTGCCATTGATGACAAGCCAAATAATTACTAAATGGTGACTGAGAATCCAGGAGGATTTTGGCTACAAGAATCACTTGCCTCCTCAGTAATAGGTCCTAATATTTTCAGTACAATATACACTAACAATATGAGAACTGTCGTGTCAGGATGTATCTACAACCAGAGAAAAAGAATTTCTTTGTCTGGTTTAATACACAGGAGCAGGGCATTCCCAAGCCAACACAAACGAACACAAACAAAAAACAAAAAACACAACAAAAACAACCTAGTAGTGATGAGATTGTATTGTTGAAGATACAGTCTATCTAAAAGAGTATGTACAGTCTGACAAGAGTAGATCATTTTCTCCAATAATTTTACTGTTTCCACCTATTCTGTGCCTAAAATTCCTTTTTTTCCTCCTCAAACATGGCTGCTTATCTCTCTTCACACTCACAATCTTGGAAGACATACCCAGATTTATGTCTTGGTGTTCTACTTCTTCCTGCCTTGGCTATTATTACCTTTTAGCGCACTTGGACACACATCTCAGTTGTACAAATAACTTCATCTTGCTGAGTTACTACTCGTGAGAGACTGGTCCTAAGACAGGACCTATGAAGTTTGCGTTGTTTCATCATCCTTCTTTCTCCTCCCCCTGCCTCATGGCTGGAAGTTTGTTCTACTGGTGAGTATGCAATTGAAATTCTCTTTCAGTTTTCTTCTAAAAAAATTATAAGATTAGAAGACAGTCTTAATATTTTAGAAAAACTAGCAGGATTTATACACATCTATTTTTTATGAATTTTTTATTTTCGTAGTATTCACTGAAAACACACTAAAGGACAGTATTCATTAATTTCTCCATTAGGTTTTGATTCCATGTCAGAAAATAATTATGGACTAAGTATAATAGGTCTGTAAATCATATCCTATTACATGCTTCTCGAAAATCTGAGTACTACCAACACTGTTAAAGCAGGGAGAGTAGAAATCATTTTATTATACATACAATTCCAGTACTCAACCATGTAAAACAGACTAATTTCTCATTTATTTTTAATTTATACTAAACAATTTAGCAAAAGTACTAGAGGTAGTAGATGTACATACTTTGGTGGTAGCAAACAAAAAGATAAGCATTCTTCGCTATGTGGCTGTCATTATTTCATTTATTCAGTCATACAATAATATTCGCTCAAGAAATATTTACTTGGTTTTTATGTTTCAATCACTGTTCTAGGCACTGAGGACATGGCAATGAATAAAACAGAAAATAATTTACAGAGCTCACATTCTATTTCAGTGGGAAAAATTGACAAGAAAATAAAATACATACTATGTGAGTTGGTGATATGTGCTAAGGAGAAAAACAAAGCAAGGAAATAGAGTGATGCAATTTAAAATAAGGTGATTAGTTAGGAAACACCTCTCTGAAAATGATTATTTGAGTTAAGACTTAGGTGAACTGAAGTAGTGAGC
>NW_006443138.1:9227200-9240899 GCF_000325575.1 Pteropus alecto
AGGCATTGAGGCAGGGGAATGCCTGGAGTATTACAAGGTGCCTTAAGAAAAACATTGAGCTGGAGGGGAAAAAGATAGATGATGAGGTCAGGTGTGCACGTGTACATATGCATGTAGATAGCGTCTTACAGGTAGGTGATCATAGGGATTTTTTTTTTTTTTCAATCTGAGTGCAATGGGAAGACTTTGGAACATTTCAAATAGAGGGATGACATATCAGACTTGTACAGTTATGCGATGCATAATGACGTTTAGATTAGCGACAGGCCACATATACATCGGTGGTGCCGTAAGATTATAATAGAACTGAAAAACTAATATTGCTTAGTGACATCATAGCTATCATAATATTGTAGCACGATGCATCACTCACTTGTTTGTGGTGATGCCAGTGTAAACAAACTTACTAGGCTGCCAGTCATATAAAAGTATAGCACATACAATTACATACAATACATAATAGTTGAAAATGATAATAAATGACTACATTACTGGTTTATGTTTTTAATATACTATACTTTTTTATTGTTAATTTAGAGTGTGCTCTTTCTATTTATGTCATGCCAGCAGCAGCCTCATGCGTTTCGTGTTTACCACATCTCTTGGTTGCATCATTTTCTTCTGTGCTTGGCTTAATCTCATGCTGCTTTATAAATTTAGTGTAACCTAAATGTACAGTGTTTACAAAGTATACAGTAGCATACAGTTATGTCATCACATTCACTCACCACTCACTCACCCAGAACAACTTCTAGTCCTGCAAGCTACATTGGTGGTAAGTGCCCTATGCATACAGGTGTACTATTTTTTTTTATCTTTTATATCATATTTTTATTGTACCTTTTCTATGTTTAGATATTTTATTGCAGTTTTCTACAGTATTCAGTACAGAAACATGTTGCAAGGGCTTGTAGCCTAGGAGTGATAGGCTATACCATACAGCCTATGTGAGTAGTAGGCTCTACTATCTAGGTTTGTGTAAGTGCACTCTATGAAGTTTGCACAATGAAGAAATCACCTAACAAAGCATTTCTTGGAATGTATTCCCATAGTTAAGTGGTGCATGATCGTGTTTCAAAAGGAGCTCCCTGGCTGCAGTGTGGGGATACAGTATAGTGGGATAAAGATGGAAACAGAGAGACCATCTAAGTAGTGACCTCAGTGTGTGGGTAGTGAAGTGTAGAAAAGTAGTGAAATTTTGGCTGTATTTTAAAGGTAGAACTGCCAGGATTCATGATATATTGGATATGGATTGGGAGAAAATGAGAGAATTCTTCGAATTCTCTTAGTTTATTTTATGCTGAGAAGATACCTACAGTTTCTGTCTCTCACAGAGAACAGCTGAGTTAGTTGCTCATTATCACAGAGAGAACAGTTCTGAATCTGCTCAACTAAAACTAAAATGGAAATCTTTCCATTCTCTAAATGCATAATACTAAATAATTCTACCTAACAAAGTAATTAATTGAAATTTTGAGAATGAATTTTGTAGCTAACACATTTATGTGCTCCTACAAAATGTAGTTTTTATTAAAAATCAAATGCTTTATGGTCAAGGGAGGTACTCTTTTCTGTCATACATATATTTTCCATAGTAAATGGTGTAGAACTCTTGGAATGAAACCACTGACTGTCTGAGGCTTCAGTAGAATCAAGGCTGATTATATATTTTTTGCTTTCTTGAAGATCCTCCTTTGGTCTATGTCATTTAGGAGGACAGAGAGACTCTAACTCCCACATTTCTCGATGGCCAAAGCACATTTATTTCTCTTCTCATCCCCTAGACTGTTGGTGTTTCATGCACACATCAGTGAATGTGAGAGCAAAATGTCTGTGACACAGCATTTGCTAATGACTTCTTCAGACAATTGATATTTGAGGGAGATTGTTTAATGGACATGTTGACAATCTACTCCTTTACATGAGTGGATGGATGTATATGGCATAAAGGAAGGATTTTAAAGCTTGACAGATTCTGGAGCTGATTCTGGTTCTACCGCATATTAGCTGTGTTATTTAACCACTTTAAATGAGTAATTTTATTTCATCTAACACGCTTTTATTATACAATGTAGATGAAATGAGATTACATATATAAAGTACCTGGCATGTGGAAGATTATTTTTTTTCAATGCTTATTTATTCTTGCAGTGTGTATTATATTGTTAGAAAGTAAGAAACCCAGTCCAGGTTTTATTAGTAACTTTAGAAATGCTTCCGTTGAGTAATAATTTAATGTTATACGTTCATTTTTTTAAAATAAAAGGGGATACATAAAATGTTCAATTAAATATTCTTTCTATATTTTTAAAAGCTGTTATGTTACTAAAATCTCATCTATGAAGATTAGTGATTCATTTCTCATTGAATTCTATTACCATGAGGAAATTTCTCTAATCCAATATTATTCCCTTTCTGACTTGGTCAAGAGGAAACTCACGTTTCAATTTAGTGTTTAGTTGCATAATTTATCTTATTTTATCTTTTGATAACTCTAATCTACTTCCTTCTAGTTCATTTCTTTGTTCTTTTTAAACATTAGAACTCTTGTCACACTGAATTTACTTTTTAATCAACTTTATTGAGGTATAATTTATATGTTATCAATGGTACCCTTTTAAAGTGTACAGTTCATTGGGTTTAGCAGGTGTGAAACCGTTGCCACAATAAAGACACAGACTGTTTTCATTAGCCCTCCAAATTTCCCCATGTCCTTTCCTCCATCCCCAGCCCCAGTCAACTACTATACTGAGTTTATTTTATGAGTGTTTTTTCACAAAGTTATTTTTGAAGTAGAAGACATTTGACACTGGTTTGAGAAGCAAAGAGAAGGCGAAGATGAGGAGACAGTAAACATCTACTCTTTCGAAATATTTGATTGTAAAGAGAAAGTCTAAGAGAGGTAGTCAGACACAAATTAAGGGAGGAATTTTTAAAAATAAAGACAATTTTAGCATGTTTATGTGCTGAATGAAAAAAGCAGTGGAGAGGGAGATTTTAAAGCCACTGGAGAGACTGGAGATTAATTATGAAAAAGTAGAGGTGAGGTGGTATGAGAAAAAGCAGATAACAGATATCTTACCATACATGGAGACAGAGTTGAAGAGTCCATATATATGATGGTTCAATTTCTTTAATCAAGTGACAAAGTTCATGTGTTGAGAGATACAAAGAAAAGCGAGATGATGCCTGAGGAGAATAATTAGGCTTTGGAATAGCAGCTGTGGGGAATGGGAGAAAGAGGTGAAATGAACTGTATGGCAGAGATTACTGAATGGTACTAAAGCTCTGCTTGACATTGGAGGTCAAGACTTCATGGTGGAACCAACCTCAGTGATTTTTTTAGTTACTCTTTGTGGCTTGGATGTAGCGGCAAAGGAAATAAAAGATGGGGTTTTTCAAAGTTGGGGAGAAGTTGCAAAAATGAGATAGTGGAAGGACGGGAAAATCGGGAAGTTGAATGCTTATAACAGAGTAGTTGATGGTATGCATCATGGGGTTTAAACAGATTGAGAAGCTGGTCAGAATTAGGAGTCGGGTTAGAGTGAAAAACATTTCAGTTTATCTATCAGATCCGAAGCCTTATAAAAAACAGAAGTGAAATAGCGATCATTCTAACTCGTTAATTTAATTTCCGTTAAAACAAACTTGAGTAGTGTGTACATTGGTTAGAGTTGTTCTTATGCCCAGCGCAGGAGTAATAGACTTCATGATACACAAAATTCCATGGTGGTGGATCATGGAATCATGGAATCTATGGCCTGTTTTTGAATTCTGGTTCCTCAGTTTTTTAGCTGTGTGACCTTGTAAAAGTTACTTAACCTCTCTGTATTTCAGTTTCCTCACTTGTTAAAAAGAGACAATAATAGTACTCAAATCATAGTGTTGTGCAAGTTAGATCCTTTAATGTGTGCCAATAGGTAAATCTAGCTGTTACTATTAGGAATCAAAACACCTGAGTTTAAGTCCCATGTCTAAATTTAGAGCCTTACGTCTGAGACTATGGGCAAACCATGCAATCATTATTGTTGGTTGCTTTTCACTTACCTCATTTGTAAAACAGTTGTAAGAATTTTTATGGCATATGCTTTAGAGACAATTGAAGGAGATAACATATGTGACAGTGCTTTGAAATTGTGAAATATTATACAAAATAAGGAAGTCTTATGATTTCCACATAATACATTGCATTAATTGTGTGTCTGGTTACCCAAGAATTACATAAAGCAATAATGTTAAAATGCTTCAAAATATGAAGTGTTTACGCATATGTAGAGCAGCATTGGGAATTGGAAATGTTTTGTGGGTTTTTATTATAAGGCAGCCATTTAAATTCCTAATTACAATGAAGTTTTTGCTTTCCTCATGGATCTCATTTCCTTCCATTGCATTAGCATGTGGAGTTGAAATTTGACAATATTTAATCAATGCCAATTTCAGTTGATTCTGATCTCTAGTGGTATTGAGTCCACGAATTTATTCATATACAGAATGTTGCAAGTTTTTAAAGATTCATGACAACTCTGCATCTTAGCTTCATGGAACATTATTGGAAGATAAATTATATCATTTGTTGTTACTAATGGCCATTCTACTTTCTTTTTCTTTTTCCAATTAGTTGGCTTTTATTAAAGTCAGGTTTATTTGTCTATAAGTTATAAACAATGATATTCACTCATTTTAGGTGTATAATTTTATAGGTTTTGACAAATGCATGCAGTCGTGTACCCACCACAATAATCAAGGTATAGAACATTCCCCTCATTCCCCAAAGTTACTTTCTCTTTCTGGTCAGTCCCTTCTTCCTGACCTCCGGCCCCTGGCAACAGCGGATTTTTTTCTTTTCCAATTGTTTTTTCTAGAATGTCATTTATATAGATTAGCTATTTTAAAAGAGATTCTAGAAACCTCTTACTAGACTTTATTGCTAATGACACCCTAATTTATTCATCATCTATGCACATGAGAGTGTATGAATGCATATGGCTATGGGTACTTGAATGAAGATTGTGCTAATGACGCAGGCTTCATTTATAACTTACAGCACCTAGGGCTAGTGGTACAGTCATCATAGATGAGGTCAGCACATTAACATTGCTGAGAAGCCAGGAGAAACAAGAGGTTATTTTTCTCGGTTGCCACTCAGTGAATATTGTTGACTTTTCATCAATTGAATTATACTTTAATGAAACACTAACTAAATGGCTTTACTTACTGACAGGGAGAACCTTGGTTAAATCTGTAATAATAATGATAAAAATAACAGAATTAATCCTATTTTGTTCATTACACTGGCCAATTTGGAGCGCCAGAGTTGAGTCTATTCATTTTGGTGGATGTACAGTAATATAGCCAGAGCAAACTAAATTGACTGCAGAATGTTCAATCGAGAGGCAATATAAATTCTTCTCATAACATATGTTGGAGAATAAAACTTGTTACTTAACTGTCTGCTGTAATAGCTTCAAATCATTTAGTATCTTCCGTCTAGAAAGTCTTCTTTTCTTATAATTCCTTTTTTTCTTCTTATTTTCTTCATTAGGACTATTACATAGACTTTAAAGTCTGGATTATAACAGTAGCATAGATGTAGGTAGATTTGGAAGTAAAACGAACCAATATTTGTTGAGTTTCTGCCACATGTGTGTTAGACACTTTAAAAAATCTCGCTTAATCCTCACAAAAACTCTGAGAAATAGGTGTTATTATCACCATTCTATAGCTAAGTATACCAAAAGGGAGCTTGTCCAGGGTCACACAGCTAAGACTAAGTCTGTCTTCAAAAGCCGTAAGTCAATATACCTCACCTTGCTTATTTCCCATATTTCTGCTTATTATGCTGTCTGATGATTTTTTGGTGTCATCCCTTATGCTCCATTTATCCACTGGCTAAATGTATTGATATTGTTCACAGTGCATCAACTTTATGATTATGTACAATTGTTCAACAAATAACAGGAATTGCTTTCTATTTTCTATATTTAGGAGGTTAGAACAACTTATAATAAATACGATGACCTTTAGGTCAGACATTTCCTGTAAAGTAATGACCAGATCTTCTCCAGCCTGCTATTAATTATGATCCAAGAGCACTCAGACATTGTTTTAAAAATAATAAAAAAATAAATAACACAACAAATGATACTTTGGTTATTATGTAACAATGTGGTGGGTGTTAAAAAGGTAATATTGGTAGCCTGTGACTACTTCCCATCACTCCACTTACAGAGTAGATGAACACATTTTCCGGTAGGCCACAAGTATACCAGATTTCATTGGGCTATATTATTCTTTCAAATCTTAATAACATTTCATGAAGGTTATTTTCTGTAAACTTTTTAAGGTTATGCCACTTAAAAAATATGAGCTAAATATCAACTTCTTAGGTTAATGAGAAAATATTTGGTTCAGAAATTTTATTAAGTAATAAAGTAGTGACCCAAACAGCCACTATTATCCCACTTCTCTCATTCTTTCTCCATTTTTGTGTATATTTGTAAAGAAATTTGTGCCTAGTTTTTGAGGGTCTTGAAGCAAAACTTTTCTTAAATTTCTTTTTCACCTAAAGCAGGTTTATCTCTCCTTACTTTCCTCTCTCCCTCTATCCCTTCCTCCTTTCTTTCCTTCTTTCTTTCCTTTCTTTTTAGCTATTTGAAATATTTTTACTCTTGTAAGCCCTTAGACTATCTTCGATTAGATTAGAAACATTAAAATTCTCTCAAGCTATTAAGTTTTATGAGTTCATTATTTTGGGCAGTATTTACAGTTCCAAATGACTAGGTTAGATGGGCAGATAATTTAGCTACTCTTTTCTGAAAACCAAAATTTGGCTATTTCCAGAATATTGACTGATTTTTAAAATTTTCTATAGATTTTATTGATATTATAGAGCACCTGATAGACCAAATGTTACTACAGGTCTTTGTATTGTTTCTTTGTGTTTTTTCCTTTGCTTTCTACTTTCTTCTATTTAAATTAAAACATATAAATATTTGTAATAATTATTAAATGTTTATGTGAGTGTTTTTAAAATGTTGTTTTATGTAAATAAGATATAACTGTGGTAGTGTAAAATATAGCCCAAAATATATGTATTATACTAAAATTAATTCTAACATTAAAAGGGCATTATTTTTTTTATTGTCAACACCAAACTCCACAGTTTTATCATTGAAAAATGTTCTCATGAAAGTAGTACAAACTTTTATTTTTAGATGACATGTAAAACTATTTAGAAGTAATTTTAACAAAATATGGAGCATATAGCCCCAAATTGTTGGGGGGCATTATTCATGGTGTTTTCTACAAGTTTTGTGACAGCTTTTGTTCTGGACTATCTTTTCAAGGATGTTTGCATAGCAAATGGCTTTAAAAGCTAGAGCTAGTGTCTCCTTCTGGGAAAAGGGCAGATTTGTTTCCTAATGTGGAAAAACTCCCTTAGGGACAAAGGTTAGGCAGGTTTGCTTGCAGTTCTTTTTATAAAACTGGTGATTTCCCCACCTTGGGATTCCTCAGCTGTGGCATAGACCTAATGCATGTGCAGCATCTATCTTGGCTGCTCCGATTGCTCACATTGAACTTGGAGGCATGGGGAACCCATATGAACATGAAGCTCATGCTACCTGTGTCTCTATGAGTAATAAAGTCCTTTGCCTCCCACCTGCAGTCTCATGTCTTTGCCAACACCTATGGAACTGTGACAGATTAAATTGTTAGCTTGCAAGCAAGATTAAGTTTTAGAATTTTTGCAGTTCTTGACAAAACCCTGTTTTATTACATGTAAGCTAAATGTGAAAGACCAGAGCACAAGGTGTTTCATAAAAAAAAAAAAGAAAAAAAAAAAGAAAAAAGAAAAAAAAAAAAAAAAAAAAAAAAAAAAAAAAAAAAAAAAAACAGAACTGACGATTTAAGGACCTTGGGACAACAGAAGAAAAGAAAAAAAGAACGCTTTATAAATTGCAAACTTGCAATCTGTTACTCCTGATTTCTGGTTGATTTTGCAAATTAAATGCACTGGGAATGAATTGTTCATGCATAATATTTGCCCTATAAAACATAATCCATTATGGCAGTGTTTATTATAAACACAATACATGAATATTAAATTAATTTTATTTGCATAAAATTGCTACTGTTTCAAATGAATTGTCACTGAAGGAAAAATGTTAGCTCTGGTTCAACTGTTTGGCCCTACAAGGAGTTTCATGTGAAGTTTATATTTGACTTGTAGCAAGTACATAAAAACATCTGAATTTTAAAAAATAAGGATACCTGGTAACTGTGATGTTGTTTTGCTTCTGATATTGTGTCATTTTTTTTTTTTTTTTAATTTTAGACTCAGCTCCACTGGTTAAATGCTGGAATTGTGATTTGAAACATGCATACATTTAAAAAATTTTAAAATCATTACATTCAGGAACAGTGTTCAGATAAATGCCAAGTTTGCACTCACTGAACCATAATAACCTGTTACTATAACTCATGCTTTCACCGCAAATTGACCAAATTAACTTGATGCTACCTAGTTAAAAATAAGTTGTTAGGCAGGTATATCTGTATAATTTACAGTAGGATAGTGTCTTAAAGTTTATATAGAGTATTTTTACCCTTTGCTTTTTAAAAGATATCTTTTGTTCCATGTAAAGAAAAATTGTGTCTTTTTTTGAAGTTGACTTGTTTTAAGATTTTCTCGGCTGCTGGCCTCAAGATCTTTCATTTACATAATCTACATGAGGAAAATAAACTTTTACCTAAGTCTTTGGTAAGATTAGGAAGTATTTCAAAGTGATACTTATTGTTTGCTTTCTACTGATTTTGTAAGAAGAAAAATGAACAAACCGATAAGTCTTACACAAGTTCCTCAAGGTGGCAATATTTTATGGAACAAGTAGTTTAGATTTTGTAAAGTCCATATATACTTTAGATTTTTTTCAAGCAGCCATCTGTGCCATAACTCATGATTTCTTGTGCATTTTTAATCAGCATCTAATTATGTATAATCCAAGCCTTTTTGCTGTCTAAATACTTAAAACAGCAAAGTGCTGGATATTAGGCCTCATAGCTGTAAAATTACAGTGTGTTTTCTCTCTGTACCTGAGCAGATGATCTGCAAATCAAGGCCTCTCAGTGGCATAGCCACTGAGCTTCTGGAGAGTGTGCCTGGCAATAAAAGCCCAGGGCTCCTGTCTGAGACTGCCGGGGGTCTGGCCTTCTTACAGTTTGGGCTTAGGTCCTTTAGTCAGGGAGGATGGGTTAGTGCCCTCTTACTCCTGACTCCCTTTGACCCGCCTCTCAATACTGATGGAAGAGGAGAGCTGGCTCTGCAGCATTATTGCCATATAGCCTGATTTTCTACAGCTTTTTAATTGCATTGTGTGGCATTGGAATTATGGTTGCTTCAAATGGATACGTAATGATTTTTTCCTCCTTTATGTGTAATTTAGCTGGGAAAAAAAAGAACGTAACTAAATTTCATTTCAAACAGATATGTGTTGTACCAGCTGCAGATTGAGGCCTTGCCTTGATTTGCAAATTTTCACAGATTTAGAGGATGTGCTGCCAGCAGCCAGCGTAATAGCTGGGATATGTCCAAAGAGCGGCTTTTCATCGAATGCATTCTATTCCAGCTTTCGAATGCACAGATCCAAGGAACTTCTTCCTTGAGAAGACACTGATATATTTATTTTGAATAGCATTATACACACATAAATCAAGAACCCTGGCAAGAAAATCAGTACTTGCAGGTTTTCGTTCTGAGTCATGGATTTGTTATGTGACTTTGGGGTAGTAATTTAATGCTGCTGACCCTTCTCATTTTGAAAATGATTGCACTGTCTATAGAACAGGTATCACCGGGAGCCTGGCAGCTACCATGGAGTATTGCTAATACTTGAGGCTACCATTTTTAAAAAAAATAATAAACATTTTTATTGAAGGGCAACAAATGTATAGAAAAGTGGTCATGTGCTAATGTCTCAGTGAACTTTTACAAGGTAAAAACACCCATGTAACCACCACCCAGATCAAGAAGTGCAATACCAGTAAAACTCATGGAGGCCCTCTCAGGCTTCTTCTCAGTCACCAACCCCATCCTTCTTCCCCAAGGAAAGTACTATACCTAGCTACTAACACCAAACATTAGTTTTTGTGTTTCTTAACCTTATGTAGATGAAATGATCCATACATGCTCTTTTGTCTCTGACTTTTCACTCCCTGATATGTCTGTATAATTCATTCATGTTGACGCATGTGAAAAAATTCCATCATATGAATATATCACAATTTATTAACTATTTTAAAAAATGAAAGTTCATTGGATGAAGTAACTCTGTAATCTCTTTTTGGTCTGAATTTATAACTGGATGATCATTCAGAGAATCATGTTCTGATGTATAAGTTACATGGTTATCTGTGGTTGTTCATATAGGATAACATTTGACAGAAACCGAAATTCGTGAGAAAGTAAGCTATAGCAATTTTTAAAAACAAATGTTAGGTTATAACACATATCAAAAGAAGTGATGTGTATTTTGTTATGCTCTTTACTATTAAATTTATTAAACACATATTGGCTTTCATACATTATACTAGGTACTTTGAATTGTTACAGAAACTTTACGGGGTATTATCATTGCATTTTTTTTTTTTAAATAGATGAGGAGACCAAATCTCAGAAAGTTTGTTAGTTCTTTGTTTTTATATAGCTTCTAAGTGATGGAACTTTAAGTCCAGGCTGCTTCATCATGCTTTTTCTACTGTGTCCTTTTACAAATTACTTAGGCATGATACTTGCATACTGAAGTTTATATTCTAGAGAGGACTGAGCTGCAAGTGGATAAAATAGATAAATTAAATAAGAATTTTCGTAATATAGAATGGGAAGAGTAGGTACACGAAGGAGGAATGCCAATGGCAGCCTACAGAAGAAGGAAGGGGTTGCAGAAGGGGAGGGAATTGGAGGGTAGAATGGGCAGAGAGCATTCAAGGCGGAACAACAGCATGTGTAAAAATATGGAATATTTAGGAAAGACAGGGAAGGCAAGGTGGGTGGCAGAAGGAAAAGTGTGGTAGGAGTGAGGCTAAAGAAGGAAGCATAGATATGAACTTGGAGGATAGGGATCTTTTCATAATGAGCTTGAGTTTTTTCATATAGGGAATATGTAGCCATAAAAAGGCTTTTCATTGTGGAAAAATGATTAGAGGTGGTAGAGCTTAGTGGTGTCAATGTTTTTCAGTCAAAGACTCATCTATAATTGGAAAAGTTGGATTTATTGCGCATTGAAATGAGGGAAATCCATGCTACAAGAAATAGGAGGACATCTCAGAAAAAGAGTGTTGTATAAAAGGGCTTATTTATCTAGGTTATGGTTGGGTAACTTTTAGGAAAGATTCAGAAAAGCAGGAGTTCATTCTGGATTATAGTCTATTAGGAAACAGGAGTAATTCTGTGATTTGGTAACTTAATAAATCTTATCTAGCTGAAGGGCAGGCAAAAGGAGTTTAAAACTGTAATTGATAAAGAAGCAGCAATAACTCATATTAGTTGAGAGGGGAATGTTTGGTATTTTTTTCATTTGCACAGTGAACTTATTCATATGTGTGTTTAGACAAGATTATGAAGTGGTTTTGGTTTTGTTCTCACTTCATCACTGTCACAGTGACTTTCTCTGATATTGATGTACTTTGAGATTGTTTATACCAACAGGAGAACACCAAGGCCTACCTGTGGGTATCAGGCCAATTTCCGAATGCCAGGGATTGCTTTTCTGTTTTTCATGGTTAATAGTGCAGTGTATGAATTCAGACTGGTCCTTCTTACATCTTGTCTCTATTATGTCCCAGCTGAGTTAACTCTTAAAAGATATTTATTTTCTTTGTGCTTCAATTTCCTTATTTGAAAATGAGGTTATTTCAAATTATTACGAAGAATATATGAGATATACACCCAATGTAAGAGCACCTAAATATATAAAGAAAATATTAACAGTTTTGAAGGGAGAAACAGACAGCAATACAATAATAGTAGGAGGTTTCCATACCCACTTTCAACAATGAATAGATAATCCATAAATAGAACAGATAATCCTAAAATTGTATGGAACCACAAGACCCCAAATGGCCAGTGCAATCTTGAGACAGAAGAAAGCTGTAGGCATCATACTTCCTGATTTCAAACTATATTACAAAGCTCAAGTAGTCAAACAGTATGATATTGGCATAAAAACAAACACATGGATCAATGAAACAGAATTGAGATCCCAGAAATCAACCCATGCATATGTGGTCAATTAATTTATGATCAAGGAGCCAAAAATATATAATAGGGAAAGGACAATCTCTTCAATAATAGTATTGGGAAAACTGGACAGCCACATAAACAAGAATAAAACTACCACTATTTTACACCATACTCAAAAATCAATTCAAAATAATAAAAGACTTGAATGTTAAGACTTGAAATCATACAACTCCTAGAAGAAAACATAGGGGGTAAACTCCTTGACATCAATTTTGGCAATGATTTTTATATTTGACACCAAAAGCAAAGGCAACGGAAGCAATATTAAACAAGTGTGATTGCATCAAACTAAAAAGCTTCTACACAGAAAAAGAAATCATCAGCAAAATGAAAAGGCAACCTATGGAATGTGAGAAATCATTTGCAAACCTTATACTTGATAAGGGGTTAAAATACAAAATGTGTAAGACCTCATACAGCTCAATAGCTAAAAGCCAAACAGTACAATTAAGAAGTGGGTAGAGGAACTGAATCAACATTTTTCTAAAGAAGACATACAAATAGCCAGTAGGTACACGCTCAACATCACTAATTGTCAGGGAAATGCAAATGAAAATCACAATGAGATATCACTTTATATCTGTTAAAATGACTCTCATCAAAATAACCAGCAATAACAAATGTAGGCAAGGATGTGGAGGAAAGGGAACCCTTGTGCAGTATTGTTGGGGATTGGTGCAGTTTCTTAAAAAACTAAAACTAGAACTACCATATGATCCGGCAATCCTATTTCTGGTATGTTTGTGAAGAAATGAAAACAGGATATCGAAATGGTATCTTCACTGCCATGTTCATTGCACATAATTCACAATTGACAAGATATGGAAAGAACCTAAATGTTTATCAGCAGATGAATGGATAAAGAAGATCACACACACACACACACACACACACACACACACACACACGAATATTATTTAGCTATGAGAAGTCCGGCCATTTGCCACAACACAGATGGACCTCGATGGCATTATGTTAAGTGAAATTAGCCAAAGAAAGACAATTACTGCATGTCTTATAATGTATAATCTAAAAAAAAAAAAAAAAAGTTAAGCTCATGGAAACAGATAGTAGAAAAGTGGTTGCCAGGGATGCTGGGGGTGGGGAGGACATAAAGAGGTTGGTAAAATGTTACAAACTTTCAGCTATAAGATGAATAAGATCTGAGGGTCTAATGTATAACACGGTGACTATAGTTAAGATCATATTGTATAATTGTAATTTGCTAAGAGAGTAGAACTTAAATGTTCTCATACACACGAAAAATAAATGTGTGAGGAGATGGATGTGTTAATTAACCAGGTGGGGTAATACTTTCACGATATATGTATATATAGTCACCACAATATACACTTTAAATAACTTATGATCTTATATATCAATTAAACCTAAATAAATAAA
>NW_006443138.1:9240927-9299878 GCF_000325575.1 Pteropus alecto
GTAGACTACTTAAAACAGTGGTTGGCATGTGGTAGAGTCTCAATAAATGCTATTATTATTATTATTATTATTATTAGCAGTAGAAGCAGCAGCGGCAGCAGCAGCAGCAGCAGCAGTAGTAGTAATAGTAGTATTTTTGAAAAATCACTTCATCATTGTGGGAGACAATAGGTATGAGGAAAGAAAGATAGAGAAATCATCAGGAGCCTTGTTCAAGAACACAGATGATAGGTGATTCTTTCCTGAACTGGAGCAGTGAAAGTAGGCATGGGGAGAGGGCACAGCCGGTGAGTGCTAACACTGGAAGGACCTGGTCACTGATGGGACGAAGGGAAGGAGGGGAAACCAGACTGTCTCCCTATGATTCATTCTGGTATGGATGACTGGGTAGGAAGTAAGGTCATCATAGAGTTTGGGAATACAAGGATAGAAAAGCACATTGAAGGGTAGACATTGTGGCCAGATGGAAATGTTCAGTGGGCTGCTGATGATACAGGACTGAAGCTCAAGAGAGAGGTCCAGTGCCATAACCTTTGGCACTTACTGATCTCTCAAAGAGGAGCCAGCTGTCTAGGTGAGGAAAGAAGTATCAATGACTTTGCCCTCCGTTCCTCCCTTGGCTCCTTTCTGTAGGACTGTGGGCAAGGGCCTCTATTATTTCATATGCAGTATCTAAGCTACGCCCACCTCAGTAGATGGTCAAAAGTTATGGATTTATCTTTTATCAACAACATGAAATTTTTCTATGCCAAGGTCTTGTCAAAGAATTTTAACCTCAAACTGTTTTCTGCACAATATTTAATCAATAGCGGGAATGGGAAAAATAACACATGTAGAATTCCTGAAAAGTGTGCTGTTTATGGACAGTTTTTAAGATGTTTTATCTATCTGTCCATCCATCTATCTATTTACCTACCTACCTATTTATCATCTATCATCTGTTTTTATTAATCTAGCCATCAGTGTTGCTGAGTAGCTGGACTGTTTTATATTGGCTCTTAGTAGGATTGCTTTTACTGAACTGTGATTTGACATTATGCTATAAGCCTGTGTTGAGAAATATTACAAGAAATAGCCAAAGGAATCATGGTTTGTTCTTTTATTCACTGTTTTAATATTGTAGAGAATCAGGGTCTTTATACTGCACCAAAGGGAGTTTATGAGGACTCTCGGGGGAGAAATATCTCTCAGACATCAGTAACGTATTTTCTTCCTTGACACGGTGAATTGGGTAGCTGATGATGTTTCCCTCTGTGCACTGATCACTGGGAAACTCAGAGTAAAATATATGGTCTTGAATGAAGCATTTGATTATTTTGGCCTGTACTTATGTACTAACCATACCTTGGGCTTTCTTTTCTTTCTGCTACTTTTACTTTTACTTAAACAGTTTTCTCAATTGTTTGAGTCTTGTCGTAATGGTAAATTGCTTCAGTTATTGTTTGGAATAAGGGGTGTTTATATGCACTGGAGCATATATACACAAAACCATATACATATTTAATTTAATAGCATTAATGGAATGATGTGGACAGAAGTATTTTTATTCAAATGAAATTGCCTCTTCTATGTGGAATATAAAAAACAGCACTTTCATTTCTATCACTTTACAGTTTACCTGATAGGTTAAAAATGCAGTATGTGATAAAGTTTGGGTTAACCCTTTTCCTCATATGCAGAGTGTATTAGGAAAAGCTTTGGATTTGAAATTAGAAGATTGGATTTCACCTTTCTTGGTCTGTTACAGCTGTGTGACCTTGGACAAGCTCTTTAATCGTTGTGGGCTTTGGCTTTCGTGGTGGAGTGAGAATGAAAATACCTGCTCTCCGTACCTTACCTTTATTGCTAAGATTAAATTAGATAAAACATGAGCCTCTGTAAACTGTAAAGAGCTATAGGTAAGATTGTTATTCCAGTTTTGATTTTATGTGGAGGATATTTTAACTTCTTAGTCAGTAGGGTATCTACCTTAGCTTTAGAACAGAAATCATCAACTCAGGGTGCAAGAAAAAGAAACTTGTCATTCTCAGCTGTTTTATTTGCCTCATTTTTGATAGAGGCATTACTAAAAGAAATACTTAACCTCTTCATTTTACAATAAGAACATGCAACTGACACTCAGCCCTAGTGTGAGGAGTAATAGCAAGTGCCAGGAACTAAGGCCAGCAGGAGAGGGCATGTGCCCTGCACAGGAGGTGGCTGCTTTTCAGCGCTTGCTAATGGTTTCCAGGCAGAAATGGGAAACAGTGTTCACAGATGACTTTTTTCAAGAGAATACAAAAAATTCGATTTTGTGTAAGTCCTGCTGATTTATAACTTTTGGCCATTCAAATTCTAAAAAATACACTGAATGGCTAACACTGCTCAGAGAAAACTAAATGTGATGTTCAGCCTCTGGGTGACTAGTTCATGATCTCTGCTCTAGAAAGAGTTTTCAAAATTCACCATGTGTTTGAGGCGACGCAGACCCCAGGAAGAATATATTTGTAAATTGTTTTTAGAAAGTAAATGTGCATGTATTTCACCTAGTGTTACAAAGTCTTTTCTCTAGTGAATATTCATCAAAAACTGTATATTGTGCTCTAAATATATTCAATTTTCTTTCTAAAAGGTACTCTTTACTGTGAATGCATTATAGAGGTGTACATTAAAATGCAAGGCTAATATAGTTGTAAACTACAAAAGTATCACAGTATTTATAAACAATTATTTGTAAAGAATGTACGATTTTTCTTAGTGTTGATACTTTCTGCCTAGTTGTGGATAACATAATGTTATTTAAAAATGGTAGTCCTAGAGGCTGTATTCTACTAACATCGAAGGAACTGATGACTGCTCATTTTATCATAGTAGTCTCTATGGATAGGAGATAACAAAATATCAGGAAGAAAATAGAATTCAATTTAATCCCCTAGATTATATATAAACACAGTCAATCCTCATCATATGCAAATTCCATATTTGCAACTTTGCTACTTGCTAAAATTTTTTTGTAACCTCAAAATCAATACTTATGGCACTTTCATGGTCATTCTCTGACATGTGCAGAATGGTGAAAAATTTGAGTCACTTGATGTGAATATTCCCAGCTGAGGTCAAACAAGGTGACATTTGCCTACTTGTTCCAACTCTCGTACTGTAGGCAAGTGTCCTCTTCCTTGTCTGTTTAGTGCCACTTCCTTTTTCTTCCCCCTGCATGTCTGGGCTTTTTGTTGGTGAGTTTACTGTTTAAAATGGCTCCTAAGCATAGTGCTGAAGTGCTGTCTAGTGTTTCTATGCACGAGAAAGCTGTCATGTGCCTTATGGAGGAAATGTATGTCAGATAAGCTTTGTTCAGACATGCGGCATGGTGCTATTGACCGTGAGTACTATGTTAGTGAATGAATGATATATATTAAATAAGTTGTCTTTAAACAGAAACGGAGGCAAAACAAGGTTATATATTGATTGCTTGATGGAAATGTGACCTGAGGCTTATGGGAAAATAACCCTGTATTTACCTTAGGAATAATGGTTCAGTATTTGTTAATTCAGTGTTTGCAGCAACTTTACAGAGCACTATGAATCATGAGAATAGAGCATATATGAAAACATTGAGATAACTGACTATTTTTTTCAATATGTATACAGACTTGTAGATACAACTTTAGTATTATAAATGAGTTTTTAGTAATTGAGATATCCATGCTTTTGTGTCATATCAAGAAGCGGTATCACAGCACTGCCTAGGACCTTAGCCTACATAGGTTCTTGTTTTATCTTGTTACTGATTAGCCGTGTGATCTTGAACGAGCTATTTTCACTATCTTGGACTCTCTTTTCTCATTTCTAAAACAATGAGCAGAGTGTAGACTTCCTGAATTCTTTCCAGTTTTAAAATGATATATGTCTATGAGAGTATTAATTTCACACTTATGCTAAATGATCGACAAGGAAGGGGAAAGAGAAAGGTTGCAAAGATGCGTCTACATAAATTACAATGCCTACAATTAAAAAAAGGTCATAACCAATTTGGGATAATGCACTAAAACTGAAACAGTAAATAACATGAAATTATGTATAATTAAGAGATAAATTAGACCATATTGAGCAGTGGTTTTCAACCTGGATGTAAATGGTAGAGAGTGGTTTGTTAGAAATCATCTGGTGAAGAACAGAATTTTCAGATTAACTACAGATTAGCCCTCCTCTCCACTTTGTGCCTTTCTTTACAATGTGTACTAATGAAATAAGATTTAGAACTCTTGGTAATGAGTTTTGTATGAATTTCTAGAAAAGGACAATAGTGTATTTGCTGTCATTGTGAAGATTTGTCCTTCCACAGCTCCATTTATGTGGTCACGCCCCTGAAAGGGCTGCTTATTTTTAGACGTGTTTGTTCCAGGTGCTCCTGACTTTGCCATCTCATCTCAATCCCATGAATGATTGGATTATATTAGGGCACCTGACCCAAAGGAAGCCAGTTCAATGGCATGTGTTGATGCAAAATGATGGACTAGGCCAATCAATTTCCCCTGAGCAAATTTAAACTAGGGAATAATTTTAGAAGGAGGTAGCTGTTGGAATTGAGGATGAAGCAGCTCACGATATATAGAGAGATTGGTTTGGTCATGATGGGCCTCTTGCAAGATGAAGTTATGAGAGGGATGAGGGGTGGGGGAGGTATGGGATTAGGGAGGAATCTGATTGATAGAGCAGACAGAGAATTAGACACAGAATGCCCAAGTCACATTAATGGAAGGCTGTGCATTGAAATTCCCAGAGTTCAGCTCTACCACATGGTTTTGCACTAAGACTAAAATACACTACAATTCCTGACCTTACTGCCACCAGGTTGTTCGGAACTTCCTGTGCATGTTTATCCTAACACTAATCCCCTGATTGTATCAGCCCCTTGATTGACTTTGTCTTCTTTGGAACCAAGGGCCCTAAAAAAATTGAGTAGAGGACCTGGAGTAACCAAAATGGTTCATATTTAGTGAATACCTATGGGATACTTTCTATTTGTTACTTCAGTTTAAACCTGACAATAACCTTAGAGATATCTGAGGTTACAATAGACATGTAAGTAACATGTTAAAACCAGGACTAGAACCTGGTCTCCCTGATGCTGTCAACCTTGATTTTTACATATCGCCTTCAGGAATCTCGAAAAGGCTTTGTGAAGGAGGTGGGGGTGCTGGTGGAGGATTTCCAGCGAAGGAGAGATCATCCTTCACATTGCTGAGCAAATGGCATCTGTTGCCTATTACCAGGAGTGGAAGTCCAAGCACTGCTGCCTACTATATCTTGGCATCTAAGTAGCCAAGGAAAACACAACACAGCCAAGCACTGGATGGAACAATGCTTTACTTACATAGAGAGGAGACAGAGCAAGATCAGCTTCAGTAGTGGGCATCAATTCCCCACGGCCAGTGGGTCATTCCCAGCAGCTGACACAGGGCAATTGACCCCTTTTGTGCTGTAGCAGAAGGACTCCATTTCTTCTCCAGAGGGGCACATATAGCAGTGGGTTTAGCCAGGTGCCATATGACACACATGGTTAAGCACAACAAAGGAGCACACATTGATTCTTAAACAGGAAAAGATACAAACTGATAAGTCCAGCACAGGCTGTGAGGAGTCTTTATCTCTTTACGGGCTTTCCAGGCTCGTAGCCCATTCTTATGCAGCAGAGTGGGATCAAAAGGCTGCATGCAGCAGACTCCCTTTCCCAACTCACATAGTGGAAACATCATAAAGTGTAAAAAATGAAATGATAAATGTGAGAAAAGTGGGACATGAGTTGAATATTCCTATTGTCAAGTATGATTAGGAGGGGTCATCATAGAAAGACTCCAGATTGGGCAGGGAACTTCAGTAGTTATGAAGGAGCGATACCCCCTTAGTGAAGTGGTTAAGGGTCAGGTAGATTTGCTTAAAACTCAGAGTCAGGGAGAGAGGTAGAATGTTGCTACATAAACAACAATTTATATTGAAGATAACTTCTTCCTGGAAGAGTAGTTTTGTTCCTTTTGAATCTTTGCAAACTGCATTTATACCTCAAATTTTTTGTATTAGAAGGAGGCCTCTTACACCATAAAACTCCTTAATGGATAACTATACTTAACTGATATTCTTTCATCTGTCTGTCATAAATATTTTTCTAGACATTGAGGATCAGTCGACATTTCAGAAAACATGGGTATTAATAATGATAAATGTATGGTAAGTTGTGCTTCTGAGGTGTTGATCATCAATTGGGAGCTTTTGAGCTAAAATATTCCTCTCAGGGATAGCACAAGAAAGCAGCAAATTGTTTGAAACAAAATGAGAAATGAATTAAAAGAGAAAAAAATGAAACTCAGTGGAACTCTTTGGACATAAACCATTGCCCATAGCCATTTGCTCCATATTTTTAACCTGAAAAAACACTTATTATTTATTATGTGGACATAATATTGTTATTAAAAAAGGCTTAATTCTAAATTAAATTTTATTTTCTGTAGTTTAAGCCTGTACCCTCCAGTTTGATTCTCATATAGTCGCTATTCTTCTCTTAACGATTCTTCATGTATTTTAAAGCACTGCACATTAAAGAGATTTAGATTTCATCTTCAGAGATTTATGTATTTTTACGTGTTTATTCAAATCCCAGGCCAAAAAAACAAAAATCAAAACAAAACAAAACCTAGAGAAGTAAAGCCAGTAAAACAAATGAACATTTTTGTTTACCAAAACAGCATTTTGTAAAGAAAAACTACAATGGAGATTTTGTTGTTATAACTAGAATTTGATGCTTTAGGAGTAAAGAAGCTATGCAAATATAACATAATAAAAACAACAAATGAAGGGATTTTTTCCCTAGGAAAAAAAGGCGAGGAAGAAAGACGGTATTGTCCTTTTATCAGAAGTATTTTACATACATTTTATTATTTCCTATGCCTGTAAATCTCTATTGTTTTCAGCCTTTCAATGATTTTAATCAATGATTTTGAAGCCAAGTCTCCCTCTATGTGAAGCATCACAGTGAAATCTTCCTATTGTAAGAACGTGTTTAATTACTTTAAAATGAGGAATTACTTAGTGAAATTGACAATACAGCCAGCCAGTTCTTTTTTAATAGTAGGTTTGGGGCTTTTTGCATGAATTAACTGGATAACTACCTGTTGTGCAATTCACTTTGCTTTTACATAAAATTTTATTCTTGGCTTATGGGAGTATAAACCAAGCATTTCATGTTGTGTATTCATTCATTCGACTAACTTGGCAATTTGTTGGAAGGACGAGTCTTATTCTTATATACCACTCAAAACCATTGTCAATCCAGTTCCCCAAGTAGTAGACATTATTAACAAACAGAGCACAGAGACGATGAGAGCATTGCAGGGGTCTCTGTGTTCTTCTTAACCACCGACTGTTCCATGTTCATAAGGAAAAGGCTTTTTTGTTATTATTATTTTTAAAGGATACGTACAGACAGATCAAAACTTGACAACTGACATGTTGTCAAGAGGCTCATCCTATCTCTTGGCACTTACTAGGCCACGTGACTGTGTTCTAGTTTATCTCACCAAGCTTTATCTATAAAATACTAGTGTGTAGAATAAATAAAATTTAAATTTAGGGAATTCACACAACAGAAAAATGAAGAAACATATATTGTGGACCAACATAGGTTTGAGGACTTTCAATTTGCCAAGTAAGTACAAGTTTCCTCCAGTAAACCACCATCATTATTGCCATCATTCCATCAAAGAGGGTATGTTTTAATAACAAAGAAAGTAGGAACTACACTTCGGGATAACAAATAATACTCACATTGAACGAATTAAACTTCGTTAAAACTTACTACATAGCCTTTACTTCTATCGTTATGATTCGAATGGTGAACAGATTGGGAAGGAATGGCAGCAACATTGGGACCCCTATTTGTAAACTACTGGGTTAGATTATTCTCTCCCTCCCTCCCTCCTTCCCTCCCTCCCTTTCTCTCCTTTTTCCTTCTGTCTTTATCTCTATCTCTATCTTTATCTTCTATTTCATCTCTTCTATTTCTATCCATACGAAGTGTAAAGTTTTTTGATTTTATGATTCTAAGTTTTATTCCTTCCTTTAAGCATACATTTCCAGACTTAGAGAAAAAAATAAGTTCCATTATAAGAATTTGATTTTTTAAATACTCTTTGTGAGGGCTTTTATCTTACCCAGATCTTCTACGAACTGCAGGCTTGAGCTGACGTGTCCAGTGAGAAAGTGTGGTGCAAAAGTTGGAGATTCTGAGAAGGAGCTCTAATTAGTGAAAATGAAGTCTGACTGGGGGATCTCTTCCTAATATCCCCTTAATTAATATTAGGCCTTCTACAGAGAAAATGGGCATGGGGTGAGACTCGAGGGTTGGGCAGTCATAGGAATCTGGTGTAGATTTTCCAAGTTAATAGATATATTACTCAGCTATTAAAAAAAGTGAAATCTTACCATTCGCAACAACGTGGATAGACCTAGAAGGAATTATGCTGAGTGAAATAAGTCAGACAGAGAAAGATAAATACCATATGATTTCACTTATATGTAGAATCTAAGGAACAAAAGAAATGAACAAACTAAATGAAAGCAGACTCACAGGAACAAACTGATGATTGCCAGGGGACTTGGAGGCTGGATGAAAAAAGTGAAGGGAGGAAGAAGTACAAATTAGTAGTTACAAAACAGTCATGGGGATTTAGAGTATAGCATAAGGTATATAGTCAATATTATTGTAATAGTCGTGTTTAGTGCCAGATGGGTGCTAGAGTAATCAGGAGAATAACTTCATGGATTGCATAACTATCTAACTTTTTAAAATTTCAAATAAATAAAAGAAAAAAATTTAAAAAATACTGGTTGAGAGAATGAGTGAATGAATGAATGAATGAATATTCTTATTTCATATCATTAAGTCTTCTACCTAATTGAAATACTTAGGTTAGGTTCATAATGTTCTAAAACTATTGGTATTAGGGAAATTAGTACAATTTAATGAATCATTTAGTGGAAAACATTGAATCACTGAACTGACCAGAGATTTTTTCATGATACAACATAATATTAATAGTGACATTGCCAATAGAAGAAAGTGCTCCAAACTGCAATTAAGAGGTGTTCTATATCATATTAGTTGTGATTTATTTATTTTTTTCTGCTTGCAGACTTGAACACTTTTTTTTTCTTTTTGAAGCTCCTTAAATCCCATAGGAAACTAGCTCTTAGCAGTTGTTTTCTTTTATGGGATTAATTTTAAAAGAAAAAAAATAGATGTAACATAAAATTAACACCTAAGCTATTTGATTACATATCGGACTGCAAATATAAAAGAACTACCTTTGACTTTCAAAAGATTGTTTTGGGAATTTGTTCTGCTAAGACTTATTTTTGCCACTTGTCTATCACTTACACATTTGCTTCTTAATTTTCTCTCTAGGAGTGGATACAGGGCAAGCAGCCCAGTTTTAGAATTTTCCTTGCTTGGCTTTTACCTAATCAATACCTGTTGGCTCTGTTTTTTGCATACGGACATCCATTGTAAATGGCCCAGAAGTAACGGGGGAAAACTTGGCTTACCAGGTTTAAACAATGTTAGGTTATGAATTATATCAACCAAAGCCAAAATATTTAAATCTGACACCCAAAGAGTTCATTCTGAGTTTGATGATAGCTTGGTGTACTTCATTTTGCTGTGTATTGACATAATAACATTAAATTTCTATCAAAGCTGACGTTGACAAGGCGGATTAGGCATTCAGGGAAAGTAAAAAGAGAAGCTGAGTTTATAGACACATTATAAGTAATTGCCTAATTAGGATTTTGTTTTTTTTTTGGTAATAGGTCACTTTACTACAATTTAATGGTTCAAATTTAGATTTGATCTATATTCTTTACATAAATAGTATTCACATTTTCTATTGTTTTCTGTGTATTAGCCTAAATGAAGATAAGAGACATTTTTACATTTATCTCTTGATTATTGATGAATTCATTCCTCATTATCTTAGGAATATAAAATAGGAAAGCAATTTGTACTTTTACGGTTTGGGGACCTTGAGTGAGGAGCATATAGATTATCTTTATTCTAGATACTTCTGGGACTTTAATACATTTCACCATGTTATATTTTAGAAAGAAACTATATTACACATGCATCATAAGTGGATTGAGCCAGAAAAAAATTGCTGAAATGGTTTAACATGACAAGATTTAACTTTCCATGGAGTGAAGTAATTTTATGAGGAAAAGTTTCTTTGTAGCTAATGTTGCTTGCCTTGTCATACTGTTAGTTTTCGGATGGCAAGGGATTCTTCTGATTGACTTAATCCTATTTGAGTAAATAGGTTATTATTTTAGCTTATACTCTAATATCTAGTTTATTTAACAGCTAAATCAAATATGCTTCCAAATAATAACTAATTTTTCTAATATCCTTATTTTTATCTGGTTCTATTTCTCTAATGTCATTGAAGTTATCTCTATAAAGATACAAAAAAGTTTCAAAGTTTTGTAATTCATCACAAATATATTTGTGGAGAGCACACCATATTCTTGCCTTTTGCTAGATTAAGGTTTAGCGCATGTTTCCTACCTTACAGTCAACTGATTAGGAGACAAAGAAAACTGGTGATTATCATACATTATCTACTATGATAAACCAAGCATGAGGTATTATGGGATCATTAAAGGTATATTCTTACTTTTGGGTGTTAAATAAAAAATAGTGTTGGTAGATTTCATCCACTTCAGATAAACCAGCCCTTAAAATTTTAAATAATTGCTTTTAAATAATTAAACTCAGCAACTTTAAAACAAGATTTAGGCTACAGGAAAATCCAATTTGATTTGGAAGTGGGAATTAGGTATTTCTTGTGCAAATTGTGGGAAATCAGAGAACTACTATAATGATAGTAAATGCATCGAACTTATTTTTTCCTCCATGTCGATAATGCAATACTTTTTCCTACCAAGTCTTTGAAGTGGGTGTTGTGTAATGATTTAAAAGCAAGCAAGTGGAATTTATTAAAGAACCTTGATTTCTTTGGTTTTTGAGGACATTTCTGGTTTGTTCCAATTTTTTTCACTACTATTATAGGTTGCATTGATAGACAGTAAAATCAGATATCCATTTTAAAGAAGAATTAATGTGGAAGCAGAACATTTTCTTTAATTATTGTTTATCCCACTTGGATGGGAAAAAGAAGTTCTTTTCTGCTTTACACTATGAAATGATGGCTTACTTATCCTATGCCAGCTCTCTCAGAGAGGAAAAGGATGTCTTGGGGCTTGCTACCCAAAAGAATCACTTGTCCTGGATTTCACCAGTTTGTTCTCATCAAAATTCAAGAACACTGGTATGATAGGAGGGGTAAGAGGAGGAAACCAAGAGAAACATAAGGGAAGCAGGTAGATGAAAGTGGGACTCCAAAAAAGACAAATGGTTTCTCTTTTGGTGCAGTGTAATGAAAATAAAATCAGCATAGGCAGTGCCCATTTTCCTTATCATGCCTAGCCCCAAACAATGCTTTAAATAAAACATATTTCTGTTATTTCCCATTTCTTGCTTGCTAACTTAAAGATAAATGACTTGCTTGAAAGTGCAGTGAAAAGGAAATAAAATCGGTAACAGACAGTGCCCAAAATGCCCCAGCTGCTTAACGGTCTGGCCTCGAGCAATACACAGTTTTTATGGAAAAGATGCTGTTAAGGAAACAAAAGCAACTCTCCCTAACTCCTGCCCCAAGTTTTAAGAAGCAAAAGCAAAGAAAAACAGGAACCAAAATCAGAGCTCAAACACACCAGAGCGATTCAGAACCATGCTCGCAGTTGGTGCATGTGGTCACTGTGACATTAATTGCATGACTAGAAGTGTCGGAAGTGGAGCTGTGTGTGTAGCACTCTGCCTCCAGTACTGCTCTCTGAAGCACTGGGAGAGCTGGCGGTCATGCTCCTGCAGCCAGGGGTTAGCCACTGGTAATTAGACCCACGGGTGTTTTTAGGTAGGCAATTGGACAAGAAATTAAATAGTTGGTGAGCAGCAGTTTGGGGCATTCTCAAAGGTTAGCAATTAGGCAGCTTCATAACTGAAGCAACTAGGTAGTTCCGTATGCGGGGCAGGACATGCTAGTATTAGGAAGTAGAACAAAAGCACTTTCAGAGCAAAAATCATATCCTATTAAAAATAATAGGAACCGTTTAGTGAGTATCTCCTACTGTGTCTGACACTAAGCTTACAGTGGCTGACATCTGCAGTTTCTTTAATCTTTAGAACAATGCTTCTGGAATTTAGTGTGCATCAGATTCCCCAGGAGGCGGTGGTGAAACACAGGTTGCTGGGCTTCGTTCCAGTTTTCTAATTCAGGAAGTTTCCGGCGGGGCCTGTGAATTTGCATTTCTAACAAGGTCCTGGGTGAAGCTGCTGTTGTGGCTGTGAGAACCACATTTTGAGAACCATTGCCTGTGTAAAACCCTCTGTGGTAACGGTCACAATAGCAAACTTTGAGCACCTACTGTATGCCAGGCACTTCGCTAAACAGTTCGCATGTTATTTCATTAATCTTCACCAAAGCTTTATTGGGTATCATTTGTCCCTTTTAAAGGCAGAGCTTTGGGTTCACAAACCAGAGGACTTGGCCAAAACCTTAACAAGTAATGGAGCCACGACTTAAACCTAAATGTTGGTCTCTGAAACTTATGCTCTAACCACCATAGCACGGCATGTTCTGGTGTCTTGTCTTTATGTATAGTTCGACTGAAATTTTTCACCTCTCTCTGTATCTCAAGTAAAGAACAGAAAAAGCTACTGAAGGTGATTCATTTTCTTTATTTACTTAGCGGGAGCTGCGCAAATACAAGACTGAAATCTCTTGGTGAACTTTACCCTGACAGAAGGATATTTCACTACTTTGTCACCAAAAGAACTAATTATCTCCGTAATGGTGCTGCTTTTGTGTCATTTTGCTCTACTTCCAATGCCCAAAAAGAACTGTGAGCTACAGACTTCTTGGGAAGGTGGTACTGAGTGTGGCTGAGGAAACTGGGCCGGACTTCATAGAGAAGGTGGTACTTGAGCTGAAGAAGTTGGTGGCCCTATATTTATGGGGGAAGAGAAATAGGTTACCAGGCACTCTATAATGAGGACATACGTTTGTAAACATGCAGTGGAAAAAGTGGCCCAATCCAAGGAGAAAGTGTATGGGAAAAAGCAGATGGGTAGAGACAATGAGTCAAATATGGATCAGTTTGATGGCCAGGAGGACAAGTTAGGCTTAAAAATGATTTGAGCAACTCTATATAAGAGAAAATTAAGTTGAGATGAATGTACTCTTCTTCTATGTTCTTTTCTTCTTCTTTAATACGTCTCTTCCGCAACTTATTATTTATTCCAAAGATATCTGTTGAGGATTTGCTGCATGCTAGATAGTGGGCCAGGCACTGGTCTAGAGTAAGGCGTAAAAGGCAGACATACTGCCCTCAGAGACCTTGCAGTGTAGGTCGTTGCTACTCAGTGCTCTAGCAGCAGCATCAGGCATCATCTGGGAGCTTGTTAGAAATGCATAGTCTCAGGTTCAGCCTGGACCTACCAAATCGGGATCTGCATTTAAACAACATTCGCAGGCTATATTTATATGTATGTTAATATTTGAGAAGCACTTGACAATTCAGCTTTTAGTACTTCGCCCTCTTCTTCTTATTCACTGAAGTTATTATTGGCTGTGAAGTATGGTCTGGAATTACGCGATGAATATTTTTCCCAGAATGAGCAAAGCAAATAGGTACATATGAAAATGTGACAGAAATAAAATCTCTGACTAATGGTGCTTGATTGAATGCCTCCAGTAATGGGATGGTAATGGAGATATTACCTTTTTCTCTCTTCTTCAGCTCCTAACTCAGGGCTAAGCACTTAGTAGTACCCAGAAAATACTGATGGACTGTTCAAATGGTGGAGAAACTAATAAAAATTAAATCAGAACATACAGATTGTTTCTGAGTATTTACCAATATGTATTAATCTCTTACTATAAGATCTAAAGCCAGCATAAAAATTGTAAGGAAAGCAGATTTGAAAGTTATCTGAATTGGAAAATTGTAAAAAATAGGAATTTGGAATAGGAGAGAGTGGTAATCCAGGTGAAGATAATTGCGGTCTAATTTTAGAAAAGAAGGTGGTTTGAAGAGATAATGTGAAAATTTATGACAATGGTAATGGGATTAAAATAATAGCTCTGCACTACTGAAGATTTCTTGTTCCGTGCATTAAAAGTGGATGGGTATGGGCTGTAAGGGACCTAGTGGGGTGGAAATTCACAAACCTTTCTGATTAGCTATATGTTAGATCAACAACACTTGCCTGTACTACTAGTAAATCTTGTTAGATTCTCTTGCCTTTATCACCTGAATACACTTCTGAAGATGGAAATAGGGACAAAAATATCAACACCACCAGACTGAGTCAGTTACTTGTATTTGGGGTTGAGGTGAAGTATTGGGCCTTGGTCATCTGCACATTTTTTTCTTAGGAGGGTATAGGCTTTCTATTGGAAATCTTGTTATTCATAAAGCACACATTAAAAAAAACCAAAACATTATTATACAGGATCATTCAAATTTAAGCGACAGTGCACAGAAAAAAGTGATGTTTTATGGTCTAGCTATTTGGGGATTAAGTCAACCATTGATTTTCTGCAGCTAGTGGAATGGGTATAATTTTAGGTTTATTGAGAGTCCTCTGAATAACTCTTAATTACTCTCTCATCTTTTAATTCTTTTTAAAGTGGAAAGAGAAGAGCAGCAATAGCTTCTACTGCTAGAATTGTATTTCAAGGAGCATGGTGTAAAATAATAACATTACAGTGCTCCCAGAGAGCAAAAATCTCTGTGTATATATTGTTCAGCAAATCATTCATCATCATAATTGCCATAGTTGACACTTGGCTCATTTGTAGATTTTTCCTTTCTTGCCAGAATTTTTCTACAGTAAAAATGATTTAAAGAGTAACTATAGGGGTCAATCCTATTCTTCACGATAGAGCAGGGACAGGAACAGTGTATTTTCCAAATCCACTCCCACTTGAATTCTAGTTTATTGTGATTGCACATTCTCTTGGGGGCAAATTCCATATTCCATCAAGAGATTTCGGGGAGTAAACCCTATTACTACTGCAGAGCTCTTAAATGACATTCTCCATCCATTTTAGGAAGATTCATTCCTTGAGCCACAGATGTTAAGTTCAAGCGAACCAGTGGGCACACATATGTGATATCTGAAATTACTTTGGCATTTAGGCATTTTTTTATTTCAGTGTTTTCTTTAATGGGCTAGTGAGATAAAAAAAAGATGGGAGTTAAAACAAGTGACTTGGCACACACACCCCAGATTGTGTTTGGGTGGGCTTCTATCATGTGAACCTTCTTCTACCTCCTGTGCCAAAATCCTGCCTGCACATGTCCAACTGCCCACAAGTTAATGAGCAACTGGAGGACAGGGACAATAATCCTAATCATGTAGCCTTGCTCCATAGAATCTCACATGCAGAACTTTAAAAATAAATATCTTTCACACTGAGCTTATTGAATAAAAAATTGAGTAAAATAATTCCCAGAAATAGTGGCAGCAATTCAAAATATTCTGTTTTATATCTCTGGTGACCATATTTTTAGGCCAAAAATTGTAGACAATTGTTTGATGAGTGGGCAGAATATTTGAAATCAGAGCTGCCTTGGAAAACCTTGGGTGTATGATTGCCATATCTATATTTCTGTTAAAGAATAGGTGCATGAACGATTACTTTTAAAATACTTAGTGAGCAAGTGGGATAATACATATAACACATTAAAAAAAAGAAGCGAAATTTGTAAATTCAATGTGATTTTCCTTCGACATAAGCACACTTAGAGTAGTTAGGGATGGAAGTGGTTATGTAGGATGGGGAAAAGCATTTATGGTGAGGCTGGAGATGCAGTTTATTTTAGGTGCCAGCAAAAATGGAAAAGAGTTTTAACATTTGTTAAGAACTTATATTCGTTATCTCTTCTAAAACCCTAAAGATGGGTTTTATTATACCTGGTTTACTATTGGGAAATTGAAGCTCAGAGAGGCTGTTTGATTCCAAAACTGGTGCTGTTTCTACTCTACTCTGTCTTATAGTAAAACCTTGTAAAATCTCATAGACCGATTCAAGAAAATCAGCAGCTAATAGAACCAATCCTTCCTAATCCTCCAACTACCCATGTTAGTTATCTCTGAATGAAAATGTTGTAGGAATTTCCTGGGTGGTCTTTCTCGATATTTAATTGCACTAATACCTTTTCAGACCCAGCTCAAGGATTGCCCTCTCCAGGAGCTTGCTTTTTCTGTGACCCTTAGGCTGGTAGGTGCCCATGGCATGTTACCACGTTGTATTTTAGTTCTCTCTTTCTGCGTCTGTCTACACCAAGGAACTCTGAGCTCCTCGACCTTTTCTACTCAAAATGTTGTCTATGGACCAGCAGCATCAGTGTTACCTGTAAGCACGTTAGAAATACAGAATCTCAGGTTATACCCAGACCTACTAAATCAGAATCTGCATTTTATGGAAATCCCCAAGTAATTTGTGTGCACTCAGGTTGAGAACCATAGTCCTAGCACGTGGTAAGCACTCATTTGAGCAAAGAGATGCAACAGTAAATGATATTTGAAATGTGGGTAGCCTGGGTCCTTGCTTGGGTTTTATGAGTGTGGATGCTCTGGCTTCCTGGAATGGCAGAGGCATGTGTCAGCAGTGTTAGCCGAGAGAGGGCCTATCCTTCTGGTCCTGCAGTTGGTCTTTTTAGGCAGGTCTGAGCCTCATGGCTAGAGGGAAAAAGAAATAATCATGCTACACATGCAGGGAAGACTAGCTACAGGCACCTACCTGTCTAGTGCTCTGCCCTAGTATATCCCAGGCTGGAGCAAGTGACTCATACTACAAGCATGTTTTGATGCCAAGAAGAAAGGAATTGGAGAGGTAGATCTAAGACTTCATTTTCAGACCTCCTTCAGAGACAATGAATAGTTCTTCTTAATTACTTATGGTGTTACCTTTGTGGTATTTATAGATTATGATCAGGTTCCCTTCTTGAAGCTCATTCTTTAGACTGTATAAATTTAGTTTACCCAAGTGTGTCTCATACATCTTTTTCTCTGAGCCAAGACCGAAATGCATTCTATTCCCCTTTGCTTATTCTGTGATTTATCTACATTATTCCTAAACTGCTGGAGTCAGAATAGTTCCTACTTGGAACTATGGTCTTTAGCTAGTGTGTCGAGTCACTGCTGCCTCCTTGGTTTTACATGCTGTTCCTAAAATGCATAGTTGAGAGTTGCACTGAGATTATTACTATTTTTTTTTATTGTTAGCCAGAGCAAATGTTTAAATGTAGTAGGGTGGATAAATATACTGTTTTCCTGCTGCAAGCACTTGGCTGTGGTTAAGCCTAATACTAATGCCTCTTTTAGGTAGGAACTCGAGATCTGTGAAAACATATTGATAAAATCAAGTGAATCCTCAAACAGATCCTGGAAAGAAATTAACTTGTAGAAATTTTCGATCTGTAGGAATTTTCTGGAATTGGAGCTTGAAATACATTTTCAGATGACTTTTTAAACAAGTGTCATTGTGCTTGCTTATGTTTTTCACACAGAGTATTGGAAACAAATGCATTTCTTTTTCTTGGCTATACTTATTAGATTGATATCAAATTTTTTCTCTGAAGCTTTTTTATTGCCAGTTGAGGCTTTATTCTACCATCCCAACGTCCAACAAATATCCTGTTGTTTTCCAACAAAGAATGATAGTGATGATTGCTTTTTTGCTTGGCAGTTGTGCTAAAGATCAAGGTTGATTGTGTAGACAGAATGTGACTTCTTTTACTGGATATTTCCTTACTTACAGCACTTACCTGATAAATCTTAAATAATTCAAGGACGATGAAGAAATAGACATTTAAGAGCTAATCTGAACTTCAGAATTTAGAATTATTGAAAGTAGAGAAAAAAACAAATTTGAGTATCAGTGTGTGAAGGCAACAGAAGTAGTACTATGTCAGGAGAAATTAGAGAGTGTAGGTTCTAACTTTGATCCACAACGTACTAGTTATATGACTTTGCCTAAGTCACTTGTTTAAACCGAGGATAAATTTCTTCTGCTTCACAAGGCTTTAAGGAGAATTGAGTGGTTGATGTGTGTAAAGTCCTTGGCAAACAATGATGTGCCATAAACATATTAAATAGTAGATGATAATGAAGATGCTGCTGCTACTGTTTATGGTAATATAACTTATGTCCCACGAGGAACACATATTTTAAAGGAATTCTGTGAACATACAACATGTCTTTAGAAAGAGATACTAACAAGAGGAAACTATTATTATATGATTTTTTTTCTACAAGGATTCCATAGTTTGAGTTCAACATAGTTTGAGTTCTTTAAAGAGAAAAAAAAAACCTTTAAACTTCTCTTGTACAATTGGCCTTACACTTATTTATAATGGCCAAAACTTGGAAGCAAGCAACATGTAAGTAACTGGATAAATAAATTTTGGTACCTCCAGACAAGGAATTATTTTCAGTGCTAAAAAGAAATGAGCTATCTAGCCATGAAAAGACATGGAGGGAACTTAAATGCATATTCCAACTATATGACATTTTGGAAAAGAAAAACTATAGAGGCTGTAAAAAGATCAGTGGTTGCTAAAAATTGGCATGGGGAGGTGGTGAGAATAGGTGGAACACAGAGGATTTTTAGGGCAGTGAAAATACCATATATGATATTATAATCATGGATATATTATAATCATGGATACATTTGCCAAAATTCATAGAATGTACAACGCCAAGAGTGAACATTCAGGTAAACTATGTTATTGGGTAAAAAAGAAATTGACCTTTCATAGAAGAAAAAAAATCATATTAAATTTAACAATTATTCTATGTTTTCAGTAGGATATTTATGAAATGAAAATTTAAGAAATAACTTTTCTCTTTTAAGCATTAAATATTGTTATCTGATGTATGACAAATAATAGTCATCTTACTTTAACTGAACTTCCAGCATGCTTGAATAATCTCCTGTTTAAAAGCCCTCTTTCTTCATATCTCTTTTTCTTGAGACACTGCTATAACATTTTCACTAACGTTCACCCTTCTGACACTCACACTTTTATTCAAATGCCACTAATTATCTTTACCTCCTATTTTGTTGAAAATATTGAAGTTTTTACCTTCAAATTCCCTCTTTTTTTCCCTTGCTACTTTAACATTTTTTTCTTCTTTGAATTGATACTGGCTTCTTTTACTGCTCTCTTAACAAATAAAATATTATTCCTTGTTTTCAAAACTATCTTACCCTACATATGCCTAAACTTTTACTCCTACTATGTATGTCATTTTCATACTGGGGGTGCTCCTGAATAAAACCATTTAACCTCCTTGGGGGTCTCATTTACCTCATATTAAGGAATGTCAGCCCAGATCTGATGCAGTACTTAGGCTTTGTCTTCCTCTCTATAGTAGGGCTTTGCTTCTTTCACAGTTATTTTCATGAGCATCTTCTATTTCTCCTTTATTGAGTCGATCCCCTTTGCCTGAAAACACACATCACTATTTTTTGGTTTCATTGTCCATAAATCTATCTATCTAAAATGAAATATTTGTTTCTTTATTTTAGGCATTGCATATTTCCAAATGAATAAGACACAGTCTCTGACTATAGTGGATACTGTGGTGCTCACCCATCCTCCAGCTGCTGAGGATATGTACTGTTAAAAGATCACGCTTGAGTCCCCTACTGGGAATTGCCCTGGGCCATAGGTCTCTTTTCTCACTCAAAGTTTATCTCCCTGGGAAGTAAAGGGATAGTGGCAGTAGGGGTAGAGGCAAAATAAATAACCGGCTCATCTAAAGATAACAAGGCCTGCCCCCCACCACTTCAATTTGTGACAACTCTTTGTCACAAATAAGAGCTACCACCTCAGCCCCTGAGCTCCCCATAGGATGGACTGAGGTTGCAGGTCAGCCTGTCCTTTTGCCCAGTCCTGCCTTCCCAGCTTCCTTACAGATATGTTTTCTGAGTGTAGGTCCCAAGAGACTTTCTGTATGCAACTCTTCCTCTGAGAGTTGGTTTCCAGAGAAACCAATCTAGGATGCTGCCTTTCGGGAACTCATAGTTAGTATAAGAAATTGACAAGAAAGTCTGTCATTATAAGTAAATGTGGCAAGCACACTGGTGAAACTGCAGAGTAGTATAAGAACTTGAAGGAAGGGCAAAAGACTCACCTTGGAATATGGGAACACAGAAAACAATAAGGAAGTGAAGACTGATGACCTGACACCTGTGTGTAGAGAAGTTTGCCATTCAGATGAAGGGGATAAAAGCAATCCAAGCAGCTTAATAAATTTGGTAAGAGAGCTTGATATATTTGGACAACCCTAAATAGAAATTAACTGCATAAATGAGGAGAAAAGTAAGTGGAGTGAAAGTCATGAATGGCTGTGTGCAGTGGGCATCTATATTTTATTCCTATTTAGCATCCACTGTTTTTTCAGTATTAACACTTTGAGTTGATATGAGGAACTGTTTTAGTTCTCTTTAGATTTGACTGCAAGTAATGAAAACCCCACAAATGATAGTGAATTAATCTAGAAGTATATCTATTTTTCTTTCACATGAAAGGAGTTTAGAGGTAATCTAGTGCAGCTGTGGTGCTTCATGGTGTCAAGAACCCAGAATCTCTCTATGCTGTTATTCCACCATAGCTGACTTCCATTTCCAAAGTCACCTGATTTCCCAGATGGCTGCTGGAACCACCTATCCCTTTTGCATTCCAGCCAGCAGGAAGGAGGAAAGGAAGAAAAAGGCATGTCTCCTGCCTTTAAGGATACTTCCCAGAAGTTCCACACAACTTCCATTTATGTTCCACTGGCCAGAACTTAGTCATATGGGCACACTTTGTTGGGGAGGATGAAAATGTAGTATTTATTATAAGGGAATATGTATGAAATTAAAAATATTATAAAAAGAGAATGTTATGAATAATTACCAGTCTCTACTATAGAAACTATTACCTCCAATTTGATACAGTCTTGTTAGACACCAAAGAGTGGACAAGTGACTTAAACCCAGCTAAGCATATGCTCTGTCTATGGTATTTGAGTATGAGTTATATGACCCAAAGACTGACATAGTTGGTGTTCTTTTTGAGCCCATCCATGTGTTCTTGCAACCCAGAACCTTCTTTTCTAAGCCAATTTAACAAGTATTTCCTTTGGTTCTGTTAGTCACTCTGTGTCTTTTCTTAACTTCGAAATTGTCTCTAACATTTGCATAAAATTTCATAACTAGTATACCACATTAACCACATTAAAGGATTTAGATTTTATTCTGTAGATGAAAGAGTGCATTGATGAGTTTTAAGCAGAATAGTGTTGTTATCATCATTTTTTTTTTGTCTCAGAAAAGTTTTTTAAAATTTCAAAATTGGACAAATTGGAAGAAGTTGAGATTGGAAGCAGAGAGAGCTCCAAAATCAATGCGATCATCTAGATGAGAAATGGTGAGGGGCTGGGTTTGGAGATGCCAATAAGGATGGAGCAAAGGGGGCATTATGCAAAAGATATTTGGAAGGTAGAGTCAACAGAATTGAAAAATTTTTTATCTATGGGCAAATAATATCCATTAATAAAAAATGAACCTGATTTTTACAGAGATAGTTCTAAAAGAATCTTCTAAAGACAAATGAGCTGATAAGTTATGGGTGTATATTCAGAGGGAGAAAATACTTGAAAAAGTCTACAGAAGTAGTGAGTTACAAAACAGCAGGAAATAGATAAATGATAGAAAAGAATGAAATATCCATAGTTTAAAATCAATGGTCAAAATATAAATATGAGCAGAAAGAAAACACCTTAAAAACTCTCAAATTTCTGTGAATGTGAAACAATTTGAAATAAAATTTGAATTTGTTAAGAGAAATCCTTGCCAATATTTGGCATTTACCTTCTTAAATTGTTAGTATGTTTTACTGTTATATTTTGATTCTCTTTACTTATTCGTATCATTATACAATTATCATTATACAATAATCTAATTTAAAGAAAACTGGGATATAACTTTTTATCAGATTGGAAAATACTTGAGAAGTGTGGTATAAGTGAAAACAGGTTAAACCTACCAGAGCTAAAGACTCGTTTTAGTTCTCAACTGAATATTTATTTTTAGATGTGTACTCCAAACTAATTTTCAGGATTTTGAACTCTTGGGGAAACAGAATAGGTTTTCGAGAGAAGCTTCCTGTATCTACTAAAAATTGAGGCGTATTCTTCCCAAAATAGTATCTTTAAATATACTCTGTCTATTCCCCACAAAAAGCAATATTGAAGAGAATATGGTTAGTGTAGGTGATTGAGATGTGGAAATGGAAGAGTCGATCTTTTTAAAATGTTCATTAACTAGTGAAATAAACAATAAATAAAGAACATCATTGGAGAATAATCTATATTTTTATAAGTATATTTAGCTAATGCCTCTAAGGAAGAATTAGTTCTATCATCTTTCTTAACATTAGACAAAGATGAAGTTGGACATATAGGAATTAGAATGTATTTATTGATTTTTCTCTCTTCATTATAATGACATGTAATACAGTTCTATAGACATGATCCTCAGGTAGAGATTTTTTCTTTCATTGTTTTGGAACTCAGCCATTGTAGCAACTAGGCTTTGAGATATGTCTTAGTCAGTATAGGCTGCTATAACAGAATACCATATCCTAGGTGGTTTAAACAACAACTATTTGTTTCTCACAGTTTTGGAGGCTATCATGTCCAAGATCAATGTACTGGCAGATTTGGTGTCTGGTGAGGGTCCTCTTCTTGGTTTGCAGACAGCAGCCTTCTTCCTCTATCTCACACGATGGGGCCAGGGTGGGGAGAAGGGAGAGAGAGAGAGAGAGAGAGAGAGAGAGAGAGAGAGAGAGAGAGAGAGAGAGAGAGAGAGAGCACGAGTGCACTAGCAAGCTAGTTTCTTCTTATAAGGGCACTAATTCCATCATGAGGACTCCACTTTCATGACCTTATATAAACTTAATTTCTTCCCAATGGTCGCAAGTCCAAATATCCTCATATTGGGGGTTAGGATTTTATCATAAAAAAATTTTTTTAGAGGTACAAACATGCAGTTTGTAAGACATTAGTTAATTTCAACAATAATGCTAATAATCACAGCCAACATATATCACTTATGTGAGAGGCATTACTCCAAGTGCTTTACATATACTACTGCTAACGTCTCATGGGACAGGTCCTATTACTATCTCCATTTTGTAGATGAGCAATCTGAGAAACAAAGAGATTATATAACAGCTAATAACTGCTTGCTAGTTTATATCGTGGAATAGATAATTTATATTGTATTGCTTTCATTGGAAACTTACCTTGTGATTGTTATTCTCATCTGTCTAAATCAGGTTTACAATAGAATCATATTTACTTTTTCTTGATTATATTGATTGCTTTTCTCATAATTTGTTGACATTAGACTCACTAATATTTGCTTTTCAGTACAAGCAAGATTTACTGAACAGATGGCCAGATTAGATAGGCTACTTCTTTATTAATATTTCATAAGTTTTATTGGAATTTATTGCAAGTTAAACACTGACCAAAATATATTATTGCTTTTGTAGGGGTAGATATAGAGCTATTATTTGAGTCCTATCATGTGTGCATAAACCTTTTAAGCCTCAGTTTCCACCTTTCTAAAATAGCATAATAATAGTACCTATCTTCTAAAGTGTGAGAAAATTAAAATGGTCCATGTGAAGCAGCAAGCACAGTGCCTATCAAGTAAGTGCTTACTATATGTTGCTACTATAATTATCACATTTAATATCTTATTTAATCTTTACAACAAGGTGAGATTTATTTATCCTCACTACGAGGAAACTGAGGCCTGAGGAGCTTCAATGTCTTGTCTGACACCATGTAGCTAATAGTAAGGGACCAAGGACTGGTGCCCCCAATTTCACTTATTCATTAATTCAAATCAAACTTTTGAGTTCTACCGTGTGCCAGGCCCTGGGTTGGGTTCTGGTGGTAGGACGATGGAAATAAAAGGACATCCAATGCATGTAAGCAATATGAGCAAAAGCTTGTCAGTGAGAAAAACATGGTATAGAGGGTGTGAACTGCAAGCAGGCTGGTGCAGTTGGCACACATAATGCAAGACAATTAGAGAGAGTGGTATGGATCTGGACTGCCCCTAATACTTGCTGACCTGGGTCAGAGTACATGTGAAAGCACAACCAAGCTCCTACCCCTGAGCTCTCACTAGCTGCAGTGCTTTTGTCTTCCTTCTCCCAGTTTGGTCAAGCATCATGAGGGGCAAGTCACTTGGGGTGAACACCCCTGATGCATGGCTGTGCACACCCCACGTAGCAGGTCCACTCTTGGGAGGAAAGATCAAAGAAGAAGCCAATGCTGGCTCTGGAAGTAAACTTTGGGCTTAGTGGTGTATAAACATTTAACAACTAGCTCTCTGAGAATAGTTCCTATATGCATAGTGCTTGAGATTTTTGTTTATGTTGATGAGTAAGATAAAAGTGAAATAACAAAGTGGAACTTCACATGCTCCTCAATGACATGGGTGATTTCTTTGCTAAATTACATAATAGTTTTTGAATATCGGACAAATGTTTCTGCAATTTTTTGTGCATATGTGTGATGGCTAGAGACATAACACATTTTAAAGTTTAATCTGCATTATTAATATTTTTCCCTTCACTTTCTTATGCCTAAAGAATAAAGAAAACAATAAATCAAGTCCTGACTTACAGCATTTGATGATTTCTGTGATGTAAATACTCTCGCCATGACCAATTTCAAGCTCTTAACATAATGTAACTGAATGCAAATTTATGAAGAGATGCACAGTAGCATGCTATTGTATAATATTTATACCATACATATACAATAAATGTAAATAATTTCAAGTTTATAAGTAATAACAAAATAATTAGGAAGTGTTAGGTTTTTAATGTTTATTACCTTCATTTTCAATATAACATTTAATTTAAGTTTATGTAATTTATTTTTAATGGTCATGTTCAGCATCCAGCTTACCAAATTTTTGAAAGTTTAACAATGGACTTTTGTGAACCAGTCGCAGCCAGCTTCGGAACACCATTGTCTGGGCCGTTTGGGCATGGAATTCTGAGTTCTTGGGTATCCAGAGCATTGTCTAGTGGGGTGGGAGAATGCATGGACTTGGACTGGGCATACCAGCTTGGCCCCAAGGATTTGTCATCCCCTATGGAGAGGCATAGACGGAGAAGAGGAAGAGAGAGATCCTCCAAAGCTTGGGGGCAGCATAGGGATCCTGATCCCTTCACATTAAAAGATAGTTTTGAGGGAAAATCACAGAGTACCTTCTAGTCTGCCTTCAGTACTTCTCAAGCAAGACAAGTATTCTTCAGTTGAATGAAGCTATAGGATAAATATAGCACGTCTTGATACAACATCAATTTTACTCAGATGTTTGAGAGGAAAAGCCATTATTTTTTTTATTAAAATAAGAATGAATATATTACGGAGTTGTGTATAAAATTTGCATTTATTTTTCAAAGAAAATGCCACACAGAACAGAAATTTCATGCTTGAGGTGGTCTGTTTTGGGGTACCTCTAGAAGAATCTGTGATTTTCCTCTACTATTATGAGTCATTCAGTGGACATTGAGACCCAAGGAGCCAACTCCAGCAAGCCACTGTCTGGGCTGTTTGAGCATGGGTTTCTGGGTTCTTAGATATCCTCAATAAAGATTTTATGGGGACCTATGAAGGAATTGTAAGTTTTGAAAGATCTGTGAGAGGAGAGAGGTAGAGACACTTACTCAAGTCTGCCATTAATGGCTGTTTAAGTTGTCCCTTCACAAAAGCATCCAGCCAAGAGGGTGGAAATGCAGGCTGAAATCCAGCTGGCACCTTCTTTCCAAGTATAATTCCTCTGCCCCAGTAGAACCAATGGATCTGTCTGCCTATGTGTTGTACTTTTTTCTAATTGTTCCTCTCTGAGGACTATCTTTGTGTTAATCCATCCTTTAAAGGGAGTGTGTCATTTTGCAATTTTTTCTGCCTGGAGATGTCCCCTCTTTCCTCAAGAGCAAAGGCACTCTATGTGCTAGTGTGCTAGTGTATGTTGCAGCTAGCTGTATTTCTTGTTTATTTCTAAATGTCTAGTACTTAACTTAAAGTCAAGTATATAGGAGGTCTTGAGTAAATATTTGTTGAGTAAATTAATGAATGTAATGACATGGTGAGATTCATATTTCAAATAGATATCTCTTGGCAAGCCCTGTAGAAGATGATGTATTAGTTAGCTAGGGCTGCTGTAACAAAATAGCAGAAAATGAATAAACAACAGAAATTTATTGTCTCGAAGTTCTGGAGGCTAGAAATCTGAGATCAAAGTGTCGGCAAGGCAACACAACCTCTGAAAGTTCTAGGTAAAGATCTGTTTCAAGCCTCCCTCTTAGCTTCTGGTAGTTGCTTGACTTTGTGGCAGCATAATTCCAGTCTCACATAATCTTCCTCCTACATGAATATCCATGTCTAAATTTCTCCTTTTTATAAGGACACTAGTCACATTGGGTTAGGGGTCCACCAATTCCCACATGACCTTATTTCCAAATAAGTTCACATTTTGAGGGTTAGGACTTCAACATATGAAGTTTTGAAGGACCAGCTCATAACAGGTGAATTCAGAGGGGATAAAACTGGAAGTAAACAGAAGTCTAAGTGAAAGACACTGAAGTCCTGGAAGTGAGTAATACAAGTTGGCTGAAGACAAGACCTTTCCATTCTATAGTTAGTAATATATGTGTTCAAAGATGAGGCCATTAATTAAGATTTTATTTTTGTTGAATGTCATATATTATTTTTTTTACTATGTAACACATTATCTCAAAAACTGAATGGCTTAAAACAACAACATTTAATATCTCACAGTTTCTGTGGGTCGACAATGTGGCCACAGTTTAGCTGGGTCCTCTGGCTCAGGGTTTGTCATAAGGCTATCTAACATCAAGGTGTTGGCAGGGGCTGCAGTCATCTCAAGGCTCAACTAAGGGAAGAGCCACTTCCAAGTGACTCACATGGTGGTTGGCAGGATTCAGTTCCTCACGTGCTGTTGGAGTGAGGGCTTTAGTTTCTTAATGGCATTGACTGGAGGCTGCCCTCAGTTCTTTGCCATGTGAGCCTCTCCATTGGACAACTCAATATGAAAGCTAGATTCATGAGAGTGAGCAAGCTAGAAGAGAAAGGTAGAATGCAAGACAGAAATTGCAGTACTTGGTATCCCAGTGTCAGAATTGACATCCCGCAACTTTTGCCATATTCTTTCTGCTCATTAATAGCATGTTACCAGGTCCAGCTAACACTCAGGAGGAAGCAATCACACAAGAGTATGAATACCAGCAGGTGGAGATCATTGGGGACCATATTAAAGTGGCTGCCGGCATATGGGCTTTACTGTTTTGTGTGAGTAAAGATCTGTACTTTAAGTAGTTGTTCTACTTTTTAAAGTTTGTATGTGTCATTCATCTTGGTATTTACTTCTTTAATCCCATTAAAAAGTAACAGAAAGCCTCCGTTTGCCAGATTAATTCTCAATGCTTGTATGCTATGCTACCTCTTCTGCATCACTTTGGACCACTGCTAAAGCAGTTAATTGCTTTGATCCCTGACAATGACCTTGATCTTTTCCATCTCGGAGTCCCATTATGTGAACAACTCTCTAACTGATTCAAGTCGTCTTTCTCTTTTTTTGGTGTGTAATATTTTTAAAAGATTATTCAAGGAGGCATTATAAATCTTAATCAAATTTAAATATACTGACCATGGGGGTCAAATCCCTTTTATTTGTCCTACTCTTTCTATTAGAGGGACTAGGACTTCTTTTCCAGATCAAGTGTTGTTTGGAGTAATTTCACAATGGAAACAAAAACTTGGAACACCATATCAAATTTGTGGTAGCTAATATGATACTTTCTTAAACTAAAAAAAAAATGCTTATTTAAATGCACTCCAATCAACATGAATTCTGTTGAGATCTATGCACTCAGAGAAGTATGTTAGTATTTTCATAGATCTATGTGGCCAAAATAATATCACTGTATATTTTTGGAATTTTTCTCGACTGTAAATCATTTATTTTTATATTTGTTTTGAGTTGAAAACATTTTGTTTGGTAGAGGTCTTTTTCTCTAATAGATTTTTTCCAGTAGGATATGGTATATGGAAAGTTTGATTTTTTGTTTCCTTATTTCATGGTTAATGGATTTTGCTTTTTCAAGCTGAATTGTATGTCTTTCCCCTCTGACATGTTTCTAGCTTCAGGGAATGTAGTCCCTTCTGGTCCATTAATATTAGCAGTTGTCAATGATGTAATCCTGTTTCATTTCTACTATAAATTTTATACCATAGTTATGACTTCTCACACATAAATTTGAGTTTAGCATGCATTTTTGCCATTTTTTCCTTTGAATATCTTTTCATTCCTCAAAATACTAACCATATATATCAGAAATTTATTTGCTCCTACAAATATTCTGCAATCATCACAAAAATACATAGTTTTATTTCTAATCTGCCTGACTTTATTTATTTTATTGCCCTTATTAGACAAATAGGCATTCTTTATGCTTCTGAAATTTTCAAGCATTTTATGGCAGTTGTGAAAGGAATATCGCCAGCAATGCTGTTTTTAGTGACTTTGTTTGATGCATGGGGACAATGAATATGAACATTATTTGTTTTTTCTTTCCTCTGTTTTACTTTTAGTAAGAGGATTTCCTTAAAAGAGTAATCGGCAGGCTTTGGCTTGTAGACAAATATATACCCTTACTGTGTCCTGAGCAGTAGACCTTGCTTACTTTACACTGAGGCCTAACAATATCTGTTTACTGCGAGAATGATTATTTTATCTGTAACTGATTGCACATGTAGCTCTGGTAAAAGAAGGTCAAGCTGTGTGATCAACTTTATTGTAAAAAGAAAAAGAGCATGATCTTTGAAGTGAGAAAACCTGGTGTAAGTCTTAACCTGTTATTTCCTAGATGTATGGTTATGAATGAGTCACTTCTTTGAGCCTTACTTGCCTCATCTGTAAAATGGGACTAGCTATCATGCATTTCTCTGCGCAGTTGTTACTTATAAACTAGAATATGCTTCTTTTTAATACAATGTAAAAGGTAATAAAAAATAGAAATATTAGATTCAAGACTGTGCTATCATCTTTCTTCTTTAATTGGCAGTATATACCAATTTCCATACTCCATGTACTTTTTTCTTTGGAGCTATACCTTACTCCTTCATTTTACCTACTCAACAAACACATGTGCAAATATCACTTTATGCCTTCTTCTTCACATATACTTGCTAAACTTACCCAGTTCTTTAAATGTATTGTTAATTGCTATATGACTTATTCAATTTTGCATCTTTCAATATATGAAGAGACAGAAGATCATTGACATAACCTTTTCCTCTTAAATATCCCTTCTTCTTTGGTGGATGGCTGTTTCTGGAGGAAAGCAAAAAACATAACAATGATGACAGTGGTGGTGATGACAGCTTCTACAAATCCTCTTTGCCACACACTTTATATATATATTCTATCCCAACACATTTTATACTACATAATGTAATATACAGTGCAATATATTTTATATATAATCTTTTTTTAAAATAGGAAACCAAAGTTTACATAGGTTAAATAACTTGCTTAGGATAATGTAGCTGGTAAGTGGTAGAGCATCAGATTGATACCAAAGTCTGTGTTTTTAAGCAGTACCTGCCTGTGCTGATAAATGGGCCCAGAAATCCAGCAGATGGTTGATATGGTTAATTCTTCCTGTCTAGGTTTGAATTTTCCAGGTACCAAACCCCATTATTGGAATTGCTCATGAGAATTGAGGTTCGATAGAAAATGGGAGTATAGATACATTCCAAAAATTAAAATTGGATGTGTTTTCAGAATATACAAATGGATGTTAACAAATAAGTCAGATAGTCCAGTTGGGAGAGAACATGGCAAAAACTCACAATATCCTGGATGGTTATGGCTTAACAAAAGGGATAAATGTTAATTTTAAGATCATACAAAGGTGAAATTACTCTTAAGGGCAGGATCATGGTGTATGTTACCATGCGTCTATAGTAAAAGAATCCAAACCTAGCCAAGTAGAACTAGTCATTTACATACAATTGACTGTGAACTTAAAGAAAAAATTGTAGCAAAACCTTTGAACATATTTGTATTTCTGTCATACACACCTCGTTCAATTAATAGAAGATCCAGAGAAAAGGTTAGAAATTTTCCAAATTTCTTTAGAGGATTTTGCAGATAAAATATTTTATAAACTGGAACAAATCAGTAAAGACCGAAGCCCACATAGGAAGTAAGCATCCTATGTGGGATAATCAGATGTGCTGAAGAAGCAAGCAAGGTTAACAGCAATGAAAATAAGTTACGTCCCACAGGGTTGAATAGGATCATACGTTTGCCAGGAAAATTAGTTCTGCCATATTACAGAAGTGTAGATTACAGAATATCTACAACTAAAACTGTTCTTTATTGTTCTTTATTTCTTTATTGTGCTGAAACTATTTCTTTAATGGATGAATGAAAAATTCTACCTGAATGTCCAAACAGTTGCAAGAGTGTAGTTTCTTTTTAACCTACATAAATGTGACTGACTGGCAGCCATAATAGAGAAAGCAGGATAATGCCTAGAAAGAGTCTTGGAGAAATTATGAAAGAAGCTTTTGTTGCATCTATCCTTTCCTATCTATGCCTATTGATTTTGCCTTTCCAATATCTCTGGAGTCCCTGCACCTCTTTTCATCACCATCACTACCGCCTCCGTTTAAGTTGCCGCTATCTCTCACTTGGACTATGGAAACATTTTTATAATTGGTTTCCATTCTTGCTACTCCTCCAATTCATTCTGTACATTGGAGCCTACCTTCTTAAAGCCCATCAATAGCTCTCCATTATACTTAAAGAATAAACACTTAGGATAGCCAAATAGTAAGGTGCATTCTATATACCTCTCTTTTCTCCCAGCTTTATGTTGTACATCCTTTATAACTTTCATCCCAGCCATAGTTATAGATTTACTACATTCTCTTACACCATAGAGTTTTGAACATTCCGTTCCCTTTACCAGCTTAACTGATCCTCTCCCTAACAGGTGTTGGCACAGGGAAGCTTTTTCTGACCTTTCAGACTAGGTCAGATTCTTTCATTATAGACTCTCATAGTAACATTGACCATGATCCTCTCCTTCAGAATAATTTCACCTTTGTGTGAGTCTAAAATTAACATTTGTCCTTCTTGCTATGTCATAACCCTTAGGAATGTTATGAGTTTTTGCTCATAATTGTGATTCCAGGATCCAATAAATGTTCATTAACCATAAACTGAATGAATCTGTTAACTTAGAATTCATTGGAAAAGAAGAGATTTGGGCAACTTTTTCTTAATCGTGTCTATTTTCCCTACTTAGAATATAGAAACAAGTTATTTTCAAACCTCTATAAATATGTGAATTCTTATTTAACCTAACCTTTCCATTAAAAATAAAAATTGTATCACAGCATTAGGTATTGGAAAGCTATCCAGGAGGCAATGGAAATGGTGGTGACTGGTCATTATTTCCATTTATTTAGCTGTGATTCCCACCCCCACCCCACATTTTCATATAAATTTCAATTTTTCAATTACTTTTTTCTTTTCTGATACTTTTGAATCTCTCCTTAAAAATATGATATGGAAATAATAGACTTCCTATGTAGATCTGAGCTGAGAAGTTTGTTATCAATTTGTGTGTTTTTAGTTGCTAGGAAAATGGTTACAAACCTTAGAGTTCTCCACATACATTTTCTTTAAACACTAATTCTTATGTAATGTTTATTGGAGCTCTATTTTATAGTTTTTAAGATTTTCTGTTTTTAAAAAAATTTCCATTAAGAACCACAAATAGAATTGTTTAATATTTCCACTGTGGAGCTAGTATTTTCCTCCCTACAATTGTGGACTTGTATATTGTTGACTTAGAAAAATGGAATATAAATTAACTTTTATTTAAAATTTATTGACCAGATAAAAAATACATTGAAATTCAACATTATGTTCACAAAAATGACCCAGCAAGGCACTGAGCAGAAAGAGCAAACAGTTAGAGTTTTGTAAGAGAAAACTGTCATGTTTAATCTCTGATCACTCACTCACTTATTCATTTTAAAACATTTGCAGGGGATTGATATCCAAAATATACAAAAAGCTCATGTAAACCAAAAAGGACTATATAGGATATATGGAAGAAAAATTGTTAAAGGATATAAACGGGCAATTTAAAGAAGAGAATGAAATGAAGATGCTAGTAAATAAGCGTAATGAATAATAAAAATTGTGTACATTTATTAGCACTAGGTATTTTCTTGATGCTTAATTTTTAACAATTTAATTTCTCACAATAGAATTATTATTATCATCCCTACCTTACAGAGGAAACAACTGAGTCACAGAATAATATATGTGGACACAAATAGAAATCTGGCTTTAGATCGCTCATGTGCATATGGAGACCCAGTCTCACTAGTTATCAGATAAATATGCACTAAAGTAATAATGCCTTACAACAATCAGATTTTCAAAAATGTGAAAATCAGATAATATCAAAGGCTGCTGATGATGGGAAGACGAAGAGAGCCCTCTCCACTACTGGTAGGAGCATAAGATGATGTGTCCATTTCAGAGAACAGCTTGTATTTCTTGGGAAAATTATGTATGCTAATCCTGATGTTCTGGCAGTTTTGAGCATGTGCCAGAGAGAAACTATCAAGTTAATGCACATGGAGACATGCACTAGGCTGCTTATTGCATTGATGTGGGAGAATTTGGGAAGCTGAAAGAGTATGCTAAGAGTCCTTTTTGAGGGAAATAGACACCTTGGTATATTTATAGAATAGTATGCTATGGATTGCTCAAAAACAATTAACTAGATTTTAAATTTAGAGACGTGGATAGATCTCAAAATTAACTGAATGAACAAACAGTGAAAGTAAAAAAAGAGAATGAGATTATAACTTAATGCCATTTATAAAAAACTAAGTACACTAATATACTACACTAAATTAAGTACACTAAAAACTACACATTTTCCTGGATACACTTCCATGTAAAAACGGGTATGGTGCGTGAATGGAAAGTACACAGGAATAGTTACCAAGCAGAGAGGAATGATTAGGAGATAGGGAATGAAGGGGGAAAGCAAGAATAAAAATAAATCAGAAAACAGAAGAAGAAACTTTCAGAGATAACTGATGAAAGCGTGATATAGCATAAGCTCAATATGGGCCAAAATTTAGTCCGTTTTGTTCTATACCTTGTGGCTAAATCAGCATCTGGGGCATAGCAGGTGCTCAGATAAGTGAAATGGGAATGAAGAATAAATGCATATATTAAGAAGAACGATCAACTCAGTTCCATGTACCTGGGAGCCAATCAAACCTAGGGTCCCTATTCTAATTTCTTATTTTATAATTAAATGCATATTTCATATAGTCACTAGGCCAGTTGCTGGAGATATGAAAGCTAATTAAACACAAGTTCTGACCCCCCCCAGGGGTTTATAATCTATTTGGGGAGATTGAATGGGAAACTATTAATAATGTCAAGTGTGACAAGGACTCTAAGATAGGCATTTACAGATTGGAGTGAAAGCACAGAGAAGGAATGCGTGGACATTTATTCATTCATTCAGCCAACATTAATGTGAGTTCCTGCTCTGTGCCATTCCTCTTTTAGAGGATACAATGAGGAGCTTAGTTTCCTAGGGAGATGGGCGTAATCAAATAATCATACCAAAAAACGGAAGGTGCAAAGTTGTTATTGTGCCAAGTGTTCTCTCTGAGAACTTATAAAAAGAGAATGAGATAAAACTTTGATCTAGATTTGTATTCTAAGGATGGTTTCCCTGAAGAAGGGATGGGAAATTTGAAGGCTTACTAAAAGTTAATTAGGAAGTGGCGAGGGGTGTGGGGAATGGCACAGGTTAGAGAAACTAAGATTAACTGAACAGTTTATGCATAGCTGGTTAGAGACTGACCACCCAGACCTAGGCCTTTTTCTTCAAAGAAAATGAAGGTTTTAAGATTGAAGTCTTGTCATCAAATATGCATTCTAAAAAAAAAAAAAAAAAAAATCTGGCTACATTGTGAAGATTGGATGTAGAGGGGAAGAAATGGAAACGAAAAGTTATGAAGTTATCACATTAATTCAGGTGACAAAGATGGGATCACTTGACTTGGATGGCAGTGGATATGAATAGAAGTGATGGATTAAAAACTATTAAAGAGGCAAAATTAAAAGGGTTTGATGATAGATTGGACTTGGAATCATGTGATGAGAAGGAGGGGAGATGAAGAATGACCTGAGCAGGATAAGTAAAAACAGAGACACATAGGATAAATCATGGTAAAACTAAGAAACACCAAACTCAAAAAAACAAAAACAAAAACAAAAACAAAAGCAAAACAAAACAAAACAAAACAAAAAAACTTAAGAGCAGCTGGAGATCATTTTTTAAGATGTATAATGACATCGTGGTTACATAAAATATATCCATAGCTTTCAAGATATATATGGTATGAGTGAAATGTCATAATGTCTGTGATTTCCTTTAAAACACTTTAGCAAAGAAAAAGGTATAGATGAAGCAAATTCTTGATAATTATTGAATCTAGGAGATACTTATATAGGAATTCATTATACTATTATTTCTGCTTCTTTCTGAAAATTTAAAATTATGTTTTAAAAAAGCAACTGGAAAGAAAGGACAGAAAAGTACTCCGTTCTCATTAGTGAAAACACAGTCCCCTAGATGGTGTTAACATGTGATTTCAAAACGTTGAGAGAAAATTAAAGTAATGGCTTATCGAGGCTTTCATATTCTCATTAATTAATTACGAGTGAAACCAAAATATATGCACTTTCAGGCAAAGAAGGACTGGGAGAGTTTTCTGTTTACAGACCACTGTGAAAAGAATGACTACAGGATATACCCCAGGAAGAAGAAAATTTAACCTAGAGCAAATAAAACAAAACAGACACAAATTTATAGATACGGAGAACAAACTAATGGGGCTGAATACATTCCAGGAGAGGGGAGGGGGAGATGGGTAAATGAGTGAAGAGGAATAAGAGGTACAACCCTTTATTATAAAAACAAAAGGCCGTGGGACTGTAGTGTACAACATAGAGAAAATAGCGTTATCATAATAACTTTGTATGGTGACAGATGTTTACTAGACTTTGTTGTTAAGTCTTAAATTAAACAAAAAAGAAAAACTTCTCGACATGTCTAAGTAGATTGTGTTCCCCCCATTCCCCAGCCCCAATCCCACAGGAAAGCAAACAATTTAACACTAGAAAATGTAATACTATAATTCATTATCTTAGCAGAACACAGAAATCTGAATAGACATGATGAAAGCATTAGAAAAGTCTAACGTTATGTGAGATACAATTCTTGACAACGAAGAATAGAAGGAAACTTCCTTATCTCACAGCAAGAATTATAGTTGGTAGTGAAACAGTAGAAGCATTCCAAATAAAGTGAAAAAAATAAAAAAGATAAGGTTGTCTTTTTTCACGGCTTCTATTTGGCATTGTTCTAGAAATCCTGACTGAGACAAGCCAACACATACACAGAAAAACTATTAGAATTAATTTAGAAAGTTGGCTTGTTTCAAAGTCACTTCGTAAAAATCAATAAGTGACTGATATCAGAAATAATAGATTAGAAATATGGTTTTTAAAATCCCATTCAGTGTAACAATAAACTGTAAGGTATCTAGAAGTAAATCAAATAGATGTGCAAGGCTTATACGAAGGAAATAGTAAAACTTGGAAGTGGGGTAAAGACTAAAATAATCAAAGATATTCTATGGACATGGATGTTAAGATCTAATGTTCGAATGTCAAATTGATATGCAAATCCAGGGCAGTTTTAGCAAAATCCCCAACTGAATTTTGTGTGTAAGTGTGGAAAATGATCCTAAGTCTCATACATAATATTAAGGACATTTAAAAAAATAAAGTACCATTAAACCTCACATTTTTACTTAGTTTTAGTGACTACAGAATGTGCTATTCACACAATGACATATTGACCAAGAGAATACAACGGAGAGCCAAGTAGATATGAGAACTTAGTGCTGTATATGCAGAGAAGCATTATAAATGACGGGGAAAGGCAAGGCTCTTCAACAAGTATACTGTGTTAATTGATTATCCACAAAGAAAAAAGTAAAATGAGATCGTAATTTTACATCATTCACACAAATACATTCACAGGAGTTAAAGCTCTGACTTGGAACAGCAGAAGTTTAAAAAATTTTAAAGAAAGTATAAGCAAAGTATCTTTTCACCTTCAGGGCAGTAAAAGATTTCTTTAAAGAGACCCAGAAAGCACAACCCCTAAAGAGAACATTTGATATTTGACTACAGTCAAAGTAAAAAATTCTATTTGATCAGGAACATAATGTACACGCAGAGACTGGGAGATTTTTGCAAATCATACACTGGAAAGTGATTACTGCCAGAATATACAAAGGATTACTACAAATCATGAGGAAAAAAAGGTAAACAACCCAATGGAAGACTAGGCAAAGGAACAGGGCAGTTTGCAGAAGAAGAAAATATAAGCCCATAAACATCTGAAATGATGCTAGACATCACCATTATCAGGCAGATGCAAATTATAATAACACCGGGGCACCATTTCATACTCATTGATTAACAAACATTTCAAAATACAAAATTCTTGAGGATGTGCGGATGCAGGAAGGTCATATATTGCTAGTAGAATGTAAATTGGTACAACTCTTTTGAAGAGAAACTGATAATACCTAGTAAAACTGAAGGAAAAATATAACATGAATTGGAAATATACTGAAGCCAGAACTTCATGGCTGCGATTAATTCTAGGGAGGGAAGTGAATGGGAAGAAAGGGGCATATTGCCTCCAGGGAATTGTAATATTTTACATAGTTAAAAAATATCTGAAGACAATGTGGAAAAAATATCACGATTATTTAATCTGTTGGGAGTACATGGATAATGTGATAATGTTCTTTTTTTTTTTTTAGCATGAGCAAGAAATAGACATTTATTATTTGAGTCACTGAGATTATTTTTTTATTTTTTTAAAAAATTTTAATTAGTTTCATGTATACAGTACATTGGTTAGACATCTATATAGTTAGTAAAACGATACTCCCAATTGCTCCCTCCTTCCTTCCCTGACCCTCCACCTATCCAATGTATTAATGCTAATTGCATTCCCTATGCTGTGCTCCCCATCCCCGTGACCATCCATCAGCTACTAATTTGTACTTCTTTAACCCTTCACCCCATTCTCCCAGCCCCCTCTCCCCTCTCCCCTCTGTCCATCACCAAATTGTCCACTATATTTGTGAGTCTGTTTTTGATTAGTTTTTTCTTTTTACTCCTTAAATTCTGCATATAAGGGAAATCATATAGTGTTTATCATTCTCTGTCTGACTTAAATGCCGTCTAGGTTCATCAAAGCAATATCTTTTTCCATCCCCTTCCTTTTCATATGTAGGGGTCTTGTTTTCTTATCCTTTCAGTCACTCATATATCTTTTAGTTGGAGCACTTAATTCTTTTCCATTTAAGGGACTTATTGATAGGAATGTAGTTGTTACCATCCCTTATTTCTGTTTTTGATACACGTTTTTTCTTCTTAAAGAAGTCCCTCCAACATTTCCTGTAATACTGGCTTGGTGATGATAAATTCCTTTAGCTTATTTTTGTCTGGGAAATTCTTTATCTCTCCTTCAACTCTAAATGATAGCTTTGCTGGATAAATTATTCTTGATGCAGATCCTGGGTCTTCATCCTGTCGAATATTTTGCGCCAAACCCTTCTGTCCTGCATAGTTTCTTTTGAGAAATCAGCTGCCAGTCATATGAGTGTTCTCTTATATGTAATTATTTGTTTTTCTCTTGCTGCTTTTAATATTCTTACTTTGTATTTAACCTTTGGCATTTTAATTATGATGTGCCTTGGTGTGGGCCTCTTTGGATCTCTGATTTTTGGAATTTTCTGAGCTTCCTGGGGTTTTATGTCCATTTCCTTCATCACATTAGAGTTGTTTTCCATCATTATTTCTTCAAACAGCTGTTCAACATCTTGATTTTCTTCAGTTACACTGATCAGATGAATATTTGGAGCCTTAATAGTGGTCCATATCCTCCTCTATTTTTATAGTCTTGGCATCTTTTTTCTTGCCATTCTGATTGAGTGTCCTGATTGGCTTTTTTGTCCTCTAAATAGGGCATGTAATCCTCTTCTTTATTCCTATATTTATTTATTTGTTTATTCCTATATTCCACTTTGTTTATTCCTATATTTATTCCATTTAATATACTTCTCATCTCAGATAATGTGTTCTCCATTTCAGACTGGTTCTCTTTTAGAATTTCTATTTCCATTTTTATGTTTTTTATCTCTTCGTTGAAGTGCTTGCTGAATTTATCTACATGTCCCAAAATCTCACTGAGCATCTTTATAACCAGTGTTTTGAACTCTGCATCTGTTAGATTACTTGACTCCATTATATCTGGATCTCTGTTCTGTTCTCTCATATGGTTTCTGCTTCTTTGTCTTCCCATTTTGGCTGCCTTTCGGTGTCTGTTTCTATGTACTAAGCAAGCTCTAAGTCTCCCAGTCTTATTAGTGGATTTGTGAAGTAGGTATCCAGTGGCACAGTCCTGAGAGGGGTTCAGCTGCAGGCCAAACTTAGCCCAAGCCTCTACTCTTCAGGGGCCGCCTGTTAAGATTCAGCAAGCAATCCACAGATGCTGTGCTTATAGTTGCCTCAAAAGGCCACACCAGAAACCGAGGCCAGCTGCCTCCACCAGTGTGAGTCTCAGCAAGGAGAACCCGACTTGCTGAGGATACACCTGGAAGTGGCTTGGGTGGGGCTCAAGTTGGGGTAGGCAAGGTTTCAGGGAATCCTCTGAGTCGAGCGACCTTTGTTATCCAGTTTGATGACGTCACAGCTATGGCAGAGCTGCGTAGGGGGCACTGGTAGAGGGGAGGGCTCAATGGGGAGCAATGGATACCGCCAGCACTTCTGTACTGAGTGAATCTTTCTTTGGCCTTCACTCTGACAATGTCTCCCTGGAAGTCCCTGGTGCCCCCTGAGCAGCTGAACTGGTGCTGGTGCTCAGAGCGAGCAGGTTTGTCACCGTGAAAATCCGCTTGCGGATGCAGCCCCTTTAAGAGGCGTCTGCTGCTGCTGCAGCCTTCATCTCACTCAGCCGCTCAGGACTGGGCAGCCCTGCCTCCTTGCCCCGTCCAACCTTCTGCCATTGCAGGGTGCTTTCTTGGATTTCTCCGTAGTTGTATGGCTTGTTCATCTAGATCCCAGGCAATTTTTTCTTGCTGCTACTCTTTGTTTCCATCACAACTTTGATTTGGTCGCCAGAGGGATGAAAAGAGCCTCTGTCATCTACGCCATTTTCCCCCCGCCTCAGATAATGTTCTTTTGTACTGAACTTTTCTATGTGATTTCTCGGTGACTGGAATATTTGGTAATTTCTTTAAAGGCAGAGTTGAATGAAGAGGCTTGAGGACAGATACAATGGTTTTCAGGACATTGATAAGTAGTCATTCCTGGAAAGCATACACTCCCAAAATCTAGGTCCATATGGCTCAGAACCTTACTTGTTTTATGCTTTTACTCAAATATCACCTTCTTTCTTACTGAGGTTCTCCCTGGCCTTTAGACATTTTTAAACTCCTTTTGGTGTACTTTTTAAGTTGAATACTTATTATTATTTATCATATTATATATTATTTATATTTATTTGTATTTTTATTATTTTTTATTGTATTATTTGCATTGTTTATTTGTATTGCTTGTATTTACCTATCTTTCCTGCCAGAATATAAGCTTCCTGTGGTACAGATATCTATCTATTTGGTTCACTTCTACATCTCCAGCACCTGGAAGGAGGCCTGGCATAGAGTAGATACTCAATAAATATTTGTTCAATGAGTGAATGAACAAATTAATTCTGAGTTTTGCCCCTGGGTAGTAACTGCCTGCATCATTGAAAGATACAGGAGAGAGGAGTGATGCAGGGAGGCTGGTATGTTTGAACTGGTTGGTGTTGATTTGGAGGGGAAGATGGTATATATAAAAGTGAGGTCAGCAGGTTGGGAATCAGGGATTAAAAGGACAGATGGGCCAAACCAAATTGAAACTGAATCCAACTGAGCACTGAGCTCCTATATTTACAAATAGATGGACTTGGCTGTCAGTCTTGCTGAAGGAATTCGACCAGGCATAGAACAAATAGTTTAATAAGAAAATTCTCTAAATTTATTGTCTTTAAAAAAAAAACAAAACTGCAATTCAGTTTACTGCAAAAGAGGTACTCTATCTCAGAGAAAGATTCAATACTACTGTTTTATCTGTGGGCTGTGACAGGATTAAACAACTTTTACTGGTTTCTAAACATTGAATCTGACTCATCTGTTGTTTATTGTTTATTGTGCAGGGGAAAGAAAGATTAGTTGTTAGAGTTAAAAATAGTAATGGCATGTTGAATGTATCTTCATTGAAGATTCTGATGTTGAAAGAGATTTAAGGAATGAGGGTATATGCTTTTGATAAATATTTCTTTCCATACTTGAGGTTTGCTTGCAGTAGAACTGAATGAACAAAAATTTCTTCAGATGATTTTAGGCCAGTAGCTTTTCAATTTTAATGTATATATGATTTGATTGGTAAGTTTGTTAAAAATGAAGATTTTAGGGCCCCACCTGAAAGAGACGATTCAGAATTTCTGGAGTGTGTAGGCCCAGGAATCTGAATTTTACAGTTACCCCAGGTGATTCTGATATGCAGTATAATAGGACAACATGAGGAGAAAAATTGCTGTAGATGATTTTTTTACTCAATCATTTCATTTGTGTGTGTATGAATCGTGTGCTATAATGTGCTTCATAATAATATATGTGACTAAAACAGGTGTGCCAACATTAGCAGTGTGAAAGCTGTAAATTATTTACATAGCAGAAAGCCACACAAAGAAATACAAGATGTGCTCCTACAAGAAGCTGAAAATCTAACACAAAACAGTGTATTAATTGGTGTGAAGAAACAAAAGTTATAAATGTATTTGCTTCCTATTGCTGCAGTAATAAATTACCAAAAACTTAGTGACTTCAACACATATTTATTCTCTTACTATTCCAGAGGTTAGAAATCCAAAATGAGTTTTGCAGGACTAAAATCAAGGTGTTGGCAGAGCTGGTTCCTTCTGGAGATTCTAGAGGATGATATGGCCCTAGCCGTTTTAGCTTCTAAAACTACATTACTTGTGTTCTATGGCTCATGGCTTCTTTCTCCTGTCTATCTTCCAATTTCTGTCTGCTTCTGCCATCCTATTGAATTCTTTTCTGTAGTCAAAACTTCTTCTACCTCCCTCTTATAAGGACATTTGTGATTACATTTAGGTCCTAACCAAATAATCCAGGATAATCTTCTCAGCTCAAAATTCTTAATTTAATCAAAACTGCAAAGTCCCTTTTGGTAACATTGATAGGTTCTAAGGATTAGTACATGGTATTTTGCGGGGGGACCACTATTCAGCCTAACATTATATATATACACACACATACGTATATATATGTACGTATGTGTGTGTATATATATATTAGAAAATGTGACAACAGCAGTGTGATTATAGCAAAGCCCTGCCCTTTCCTTGAAGTATCTGTAAGTTGAATTTATAAGCTTCATAGTGAACTAGTAAATACTGTGCTTAGTAAATAAATGTGAAGTGATTTCAGGAGACTATACAGGTTACCACAGTACCAATTTCCTTGCCTGAAGGCAAATGCAGTTGGAAGATGTAATCAATCTATTATAACTGCATTTTAGTATTGGAGCAAACAAGGAGCTTCAAAGTTTATTGCCATTTTATGGGAGTCAGCAACTTGTTGTCAGTCACTATTGAGAGAAAGTCATCATGTTCGACATAGTAAGGAGTAGAAAGAGAAATTGAAAAGATGGACCCAATGCTTAAAAAACTTAAAGTCCTTGGAGATGAGGCAAACACACTTTATGTTTTTTCTATACTCATTTTATTAAATGTTTTAATCATAAATCAATGCTGTATCTCATCAAGTGCTTTTTCTGCATCTATCGATATGATCATATGATTTTTTAAATTTGATTTATTAGTTTCAAGTATATAGTACATCGGTTAGACATTTATATAGCTTATAAATCGATCCCCCTAATTACTCTTTCTCTCCTTCGGCTTTCCATGTAGCTATTACATTAATGCTAACTGCATTCCCTCTACCATGCTCCCCATCACCGTGACTATCTATCAACTACTAATTTGTACTTCTTTAACTCTTCACCCCATTATCCTATTCCCCCAAGACCCCTCCCCTCTGTCCATCACCAGATGGTCCTCTATATTTGTGAGTCTGTTTTTGATTAGTTTGTTCTTTTTGTTCCTTAGATTTTGCATGTAAGTGAAATCATATGGTATTTATCTTTCTCCGTCTGACTTATTTCACTCAGCATAATACATTTTAAATACAGAAAGCCTATGAGCCTATAGAATAAAGGCCACTGGGTCCAAAAGGAACCCCATAGTATATAGCAAACCTATTTCAGAAGTCTCACTCAGCAAGTGTTTTTCTTAGTAAATCCTTAGTAAAATTCTATGAAGGGGAAAGAGAGCAAACACAAGCAAGGACAGGTCATTAGAACAACTTTATCAGTGATAATATTTTGAGGTCTTCTTATAACAGTATTTGATATGAAGTGGAATTTAATTAAAGATGTTTAAGACCCATGGAGAGGCTGTAATATTTGTTTCTTTGGTCTGTTTGTGTGAGGATGGTAGGTCTTGAGGTAGTTGGTAGTTTTGTTATCACCATGTACCTCATTCTTGGTATTGGGATTTTATTACCCATCTATTTCCAATTCTAAATTCTTCTCAGAATGAGCTCTTTGACTGTGGTGATGGAGACTGCCTATTACTGGCTGTTTTCACTGTAGAAGTTACAGAACAAAATTTTCACTTGTAATTTACGTTTCTACTCACTAGTCTCCCTGTCTCAGTAAATTGTAAAATCTGTTGCCTAGATAATCTCCCTTTGTTGTTTTCAATCATGTTACTGTGCTTCAGTCTCTGAAGTGGCTCTCAAAGCAGCACACGCAGGCTCTTCACTTGAGATGTCAAGGCCCTTCACAAGTTCCGGTCTCCTGGGGCTGCACTGCCTGCTCCCTCGCCAGCCCTCAGGCCCCAGACCCTTCCAGCCTCTTCTTCTTGTTTATTGGCTCATGCAAATGCACACTGGTTCCTTGTTTCTGTCAGAGTTTTGTGTGTATTTATCTCTTTTTTGCTTAGTCAAAACAAACAAACAAACAAACAAACAAACAAATAAAAGAAAAAAAGAGTTATCTTCTGAATTTTAAATTAGACTAATACTCCTGGGCTTTTAGTTTCTTGTTTACAACATCCTTTCCTCTTTGTATCAATATATTTGTTTTCCACTTAGTGCCAAAAGCACCTGCTCCCTTCTCCCTGGCTTGTTGTGTTTTACTGATTTGTATGAAGAACCCCCAAATCAAATTATATTCATGTAGGTGAATATAATTAATTCAGCTTTACTGGCTGAGAATTTAGTGACAGCACATCATTGTTTTGTAGTTATTAAAGAAAGGCACTGATGTTTCAGTTAGGTGAAAGGAAAAATAAGCTTATTATTGCTAATATGGTGATTTTTAAAGCCATGAGACAATTACTACATTTTCCAAAGTTCCTAATATACTCTTGAGGTATAAAATTTTCTCAGACAATAACTGGCAAACCAGAAGTTTTATTTAACAACGCCACCAAAATTACGAATGTCAACTTACGGAAAATGTTATTCAATTCTTTGTTTAACAGGGATACTATTGTAAATTTTTTTTTTCTTCTTTGCTGTGTGGTGTAACTACACAGTTTCACATAATTGTAAAACAACTACCATAATTCATTTTTAATACAACAAATAATTAAGACAGTCTAGAAGAAAGGCATTAGACAGATTTAGTTTCACTGTTTTTGAAAGTGACTTGATGGCTATAGAAAACCAATTCAGCCTCTTCATCTACAAAATCGTGACTTACTGCTAACTACATATTTATTGTACATGTCCTTTGTAAAGATAAATAAAAAAATCTATGATGTATTTTAAGTTATTAGAAGATAATTTCTAATATTTAGTATAGGATTTTATAATATTTCTGACAATAGCATGTTTGTTTATATTTTTCAATTGTATATATATATTTTACTTCCACTTTGAAATCTTTAATACAGTGGAAGGTAGAACATTAGATGCAAGAATGAATAATTATTTGTTTCTCTTTACTTCCATTGCTCTGTCCCTATTTCATCGAATTACCATCTCTGTGGAGAGGACCTATCTGAAGAGCCAATGTAAATTAGATCCACTGTGTCATTCTTAATTCTAAGACTTTGTCGCTGTATCTCCCCGCTGGACTGCAAGCTCCTTAAAAGAAGAGACCATGTCTCTTCTAGATACTGAACATGTCAATGGTGGCCTGACCATTAATAGATGCTCATTAAATAGTGACAGTGTCCCATAGATGAAATCCTTAAACAGTCTTTAGTATTCTTATTCTAAATTGCATAACTATCAGAGACAAAGTCAATTTGACTTTGTCTAAAGTTTCCTTCCATTATGACTCATTTCCAAAGTATAGTCTATCCTAATAATGGCAAAATCTGACACCAATGCCATGTCTCCTACCCTTGAGAGTACAGATGGCATTTCACAGATCTTGGCACTTTTTCCTGCCAAGTGCAGATGTGGCCTCAGGATTCTTCCCCACATGTCCTGTAAGCAGCCACTCCCAGCTGTCAGGATAGTTGAAACTTAATTGCCATCCTTGTTTTTATGAGAAAGTAAGATGACTAAAGGGATTGAAGATATCTGCTTTTAGTACTTTTCTTCTTCAATAATACAGTACTTAAAACCTATGAGTAGATGAAACAAACATACTTTCAATGTAAAGAGTTCATGAAGCTACAGAATAAAGGCCACTGGGTCTAATGAACCTCCTCTAGGCACCTATTTGGAGCACTTAACCATTCTAAGGAATCAAACATAGGTAGTTCCTACACCTTAGTTCATTGCTATGATGTATTATCACAGGGATAGCACCATATGAATATTTTTCTAAAGCGGCTTGTATTCCATATCGGCTACGACAGTTATTTTTGTCTAATCAGTACCAAGTTCATGGGCAATTAATAATAATAATAATAAAAGGTATACTCAACAGTAAAGAATGAAGATTGTAGCTGAGCAGTTGGTATGTATTTCAAAGGAATGAGAAATGCAAAAGAGTAAAACTATGTGAAGATAGAAAGCATTTTCATTATTTTTTTCTCAAAATAAGTGGGGACGAGATGAGCACTTAGGCAAATTAGTATAATGTACCAGTCTCTCAGGCATAATGTGAAATTATATGTATGTATAATGATAAACTGTTACTCCTAAAAGGAACTTTGAGCTGAGACCCAGGGAAGTTAACTGACTTTCACAAGTTGACAGACGTAGTTAGTGAGAAAGCTGAGGCTCACCTCCCTGTGTGCTAGTTCCTAGAATGATGTCATTTCCACTGGACCAAATGGGCAGTTTGGTTCATACTGGTTGTTAGAATAACCTATGCAGAGGGAGAGATAAAGCCTGATAAGCAATTTATATCTTCAGATCTGGGCTTTTATCATGAAATATCAGAAAATGCCGAAAAGCAGGTATAATAAAATTATTTCATTGCTTCTGAGTGATAACTTTGTTTATGAAGATTTAGTTTCTATGTTAAGATTAGGCAGAGCCTAGTTAACCAAAAAAAGAGAAAACAACTGATTTTTTTCACAGTATAAAATGAATTGTTGTACAGCAAACTCTTGATTAATCACAAAGGAATTATCCAGTTTGTGAAATATTTTAGACTTTTCCCCCATTCTTTAACTGGGTTTCACTAGTTTCAAAGGCACCGGAGTGAGACAGGTACAGATAAAGTGAATGATTGTTCTTAAGTGAGAATGCGACTACAGTTGGCTTTACTTGGTAGCTAAAGGCCTTGTTCAGTAGAATGCTAGCACCAATTGCATAAAGCCATCCATTTCTCTGTATCCCTATTGCTATCTCTCCAGTCTAAACCACCATCTTTCACTTGGACTTCTATAATAGTTTAACTCATTTCCTTTTATTTGTTTCTATTCTTTTCCTAATCCATTATCTATACTGCAGTTGAAGTTATCTGTTAAAACCAAATTCCGATCATGTCATTCTGTGGTTTAAAATCTTTAAATAACTTGCCTATGCCCATAGTATTAAATTAATATTCTGCAGTTTAATATACATATCCTTTTAAATATGGTTTGAAGTTTCTTTATACTTCCCTAGTCTCACTTATCACTGTATGTTTCCTCACATTTCTAATTTTATTTCTCTGTGGGCAGTCTTAGCAAGCAGCCCCCTATATTTAAGTTTACCTTGGTATAGGTCATTGACATAATCTTTCTGAAATGCAAATGTAATTTTATCACTTTCTGCCTTAATATCCTCCAATGAATTACCACTACTATTATAATTAAGTCTTAATATTTATTATTGCCTTTTAAGTCACTTATTATTTGGTTAGCATTGTTTCCTTAGCACATAATGTGACTTTGATCTGGGATATCATCCTCCACTTGGTAGCTTACTACATCCAGTTTATCCTTCAAGACAACTGAAACATTTCTCTCCTGAGAACTTTATAGTCTTATCAAAGGGTTCCCATTATTTACTCCCTCAGGACCTGCATATGCCTATGAAATTCATTCATTCATTCATTCATCAAAATCTATGACTGCCTAAAAGGCGTCAGGTACTTAAGAGGCAAATTGAATAAAATATTTTGACCTACAAAAATGGCACTTCCATGGTTAAAACTAATAGATAAAAAATGTTGCGCTCATGTTAAGTTACATTATACAAAAAAAGACATCAAGAAGGAAAATGAGTAAGTAAAACATATCTTTTGTCAAATAGTGATAAATGTTATGGGAAACAATAAAACATGGAAGGAGGACAGAGAGTCCTGGGTGAGAAGGAAGACATTTCAGAAAGAAGAGATATTTTGACAAATATATAAAGGGGTAGAAGGACAATCCATGGAGATACTTATGGGAAAATGCAAAAGAAGCTAGTGTATAATGGAGTGAGGTTAGTCTGGAATTGTGGGGTAAGTTTTCAGTATTTAAATGATACATTTTTAACCATGAGACTAGATATTATCACCAAGGGATGGAGTTTAGACAGAGATATGAAGATGTCATCTATGATACGAACCTAGGACTCTCCAACATTAAAATGTGAAAAGGATGAGGATGATGAGGAATTATCCAGGAGACTGACAAGGAGTGGTCAACCAGGTAGAAAGCAAAGTAAGATAAAGGCCAAATGAAGAAAGTGTTAGAATAAGAAGAAATGATTAACTGTGTCAAATGCTGCTGATAGGTTAAGCATGTTGAGGACTGGGAGATAACTGTTGGATTTGGCATCCTGGGGCCACTAGTGTTGATGAGAGCAGTTTTGGTAGAATAGTGAGAATGAAAGCCTTGTTACAGTGAATTCAAAAGAGACTAGAAACAGAACATAGATGGCCAACCACCCTACTTACACTTAAATGGTTCTTTTCATTTTGAAAGTGTTCTAGTTTGGATGTTAATTTATATGTCAATCCTAACTATATAGAAAACTCTTTCAGAGCACATTGTTATGCTGGAAACCATAGCTGGAAGAAGTGTGGTCAAGAAAGATTTTGTTTTAAAAACGTAGGAATTAATACAGGGTATTTGTTTGCTGATGAAAATGATACGTTATGGAGGCATAATTTGGTGATATGGGAGATAAAGGGGAGAATTTTGAGAATGCTATTTTTGAAAAGGCAAGAGAGGATAGAATGGGCTTGGTCTTGCATAGGAGCTCAGTTCAGCCCGTTACCCCCTTTGTAATGGGAAGGAAGGCAGAATACACTGTTGCATTTCTCACACTGTATTTTATTGTTGATTTGTTTGTTTCCCACATATTATGAACCTCATAAGAGCAATAAGAGTAAATGCCATGTTCATTTTGTGGTAGGAATGTTTATTCGTATTCTCTAGCACAATGTCTGACACACAGCAGGCATGCAATAAATGTTTGAATGAACAAATGAAGATACCGTGCTAAGCATGTGTATAGTTTATCTTCTCACTCAGATTGGATCATTTTCATCAAATCTTGACAACCAGATTGATTTAATTGTGTTTCTTTTGTCTAGGCCTACGGATAGCTTGACTAACTGGTAGAGATGATTAATAGGAATCGCTGTTTCTAACAAAATCAATGATGCTTCTGAGTTGTAAAATGAGTAGCCTTTTGCCACATCATTTTACAGTGGTCCTGGTTATGGTTTTAACATGAAATTACTATTTACTTCACTTTGAACCTTCTGAAAGCTATCTATTCTCCTCAGTATACATTTATCATTTGTAGATTATCATTCGTATGGCATGCATCATTGTCTGTTATTATTATCTAACTTACCTAATAATTGGGAAACTCTTTGAGAATGGGGATTACATCTCATTGTCTTTTCCCCCAATAGTGCATTGTACCCCCTTTGGTTAAGAATATGTCTTCTTCAACACTAAATTAAAGATGTTTTCCCTGATACAAGCCAGATGTCAAATAGATATTTGTTGAATGAATGAATGTATCAGTGAATGATTACTGTCTGTAGTGTATGTTTTTGGTGCAGAGGCCAGATCTTCTTTCCTTTTTGGTATGATTATCCTCCAGCTCTCTACACTTTGCTTCTAATAGCTCATACCTGAAATCTTCTTCAAAGGACTATCCTTGGGCCACTGGAGCTGCATCAGCCAGATGCTTCAAGAACAAAAAGTGTCTGGAATTTTATGCCTTTCCCTTATTAACCAGTAACCATTGACTGAGGTGCAGGAATCTGGGAATCTAGCTCTCATATTTCAAGGAAGCACAAACTTGCCAGTAGTTTACACTCTAAAGTGGGCTGTGATATCAGGCTGAGACCAGGACTTCACCTGAAGTTGCGCCTTGCTTGGCTATTAGTCTTCCTTATCTTGCTTCCTATGCTCCCTCATAGGATTCTCCTGAGAACACTTACTTAGTAAATCACTTGTACACTCATGCTTTCCTTTGGATCTGCTTCTTGGGAACTTGACTTACGATATTACATGTTTATAAGCAGATTATACCAGGGGCAGGGAATTATAACCATTGTCTCTCTAAGAGTGTTAAGTTTTGCTATTGTAGGTAGTGTCTACACCCCAACTAAAACTGTAAGTGACTGTGAACTAAATTTGATATTTGATTTGATTGTTTGCTGGGAAGTAGCTTCACAACTTTAGTAAATAAATGTTATTGAATTTAGTAAATATCTTATTGAATTACAAGGCTTTCTAACATAAAGTCAGAATGTATTTCTTTAACTTTCTATTCTTTTTGATTATACACATCTCTGAAATCTTCGTTCTCTCTCCTTAAACAAGGATAAAAAAGACTTGATTGTATAATCAATTTTTATACAATTGAGTATAGCTTTCTTTTGTCTTTCTGTTGACTATAAATATCCATTTTCATGTACCGAGTAAACTATTTATTTTTTAGTGATTTGAAAAGAACACAAACTCCTTTATCTGTAAAATGCAATTGGAAGTAATGTGTTTTAGAACCGCAAAGAACTTTAGTAACCAGCTGGTAGCCAATACCTTCATTTTATAAACGAGAACATTTGAGATCCAAAGAGGTTAAGTAATTTGTTCAATATCACCCAGCTTGGTTAGTGGCAGAGCAGGACTAAAACCCAACTCCCAGGCTGCTATGCTCTCCACTACTCCACAGAATACATATTTATTATTCACAGAATTGATATGAGGATTAGGGACCACATCTGTGAAAAATAGATTTAGCCTTTGGAAAGAAAGATGCTGGATAGCTTTATGAAAGCTTTATGAAAACTAATCTCATTTTAACCTTTTCTGTACAATTGTTAGTTTTGTTCAGTTTTATGTTATTTGCCTCAGGCTTCTTTTTGGCTGAAGACTAGATAATATACAATACTTGATTTAGAAATCAATATTAAGTATCTGGATTGTGTTAGAAATAAGAATTATTTCAGCTGGTTTTGAAGCCAGGAACAGTTGCAGACGGCCTTCCAGGATGGCAATCATTTATGTACATGAAAAATTTTCTATTTGTACTTTGCATATTGGGAATAAGGACAGTTGGTTTCAAAGAAAATAAGGAAGCATAACTTACATTTTTGTTCAGCCTAGTAATACTTCCAAAGCTGGATGCAATGTGTTTTTAGCAAACCATAAATTTTCTCTCCTGTGGAGCTACCGTGTCCTGCCTACTTTCAGCATAGTCAGGAAACCATTATACTAATCCACCCTGCCTTCGTATCTCTAGCAAGCACATGTAAGCGATAACTGAATATTTATTTGGATGCAGGGTGTATAAATCTTCTCTATGTCTCCTTGTAAAGCGAGGAAATTGTGACTTGTTCAACTTGGTTACTTTAATTGTTTAAGTTTGGTTCTGTCAGCCACAGCATGCTTTGAAATATGAACAAGAACACTGCTTAATTTTTGTACTATTTGAAGTGATTTGTGTAGATTCACATATGCGGGGAAGATAAAATTTGAGTACCAAAAGGCTAAAGTAATCTTTATATATATTTTTAATTAGGTACGATTATATGCAAGACCCGATGCCATCAGAAGAGGATCTGGGGACTATGCTCTCCATATAACAAAGAGATTAATAGAATTTTATGAGGACTACTTTAAAGTGCCCTATTCCTTGCCAAAACTAGGTAAGAATTTTCTTTGTTATTTTATTGGAAGGTGTCCTTGAAAGGTGGAATTTCTTCGTCATTCGTTTGAGACATTCGAAAGCACGAAAATTCCAAGGGTTGTATTTTTAAAGAAGATGAGCATGAAAAATAATTTCTTCTAAAGAGCTCAAAAGCAATTTAGTGTTTCTAAAATCTTGCCAAAAAGTGCTCATAGAAATTAAGAAAGGCATTACATATGTTTAGGATTCCAAAAGATAAGCCAAATAACTATAATTTGTTGAATATGTTCTGGGAAGGGGTGCTTGCCAGAATCTCATTTAATCCCAACAACTACTTCGTGGGTAGGTACTGTTAGAACATTTTCCACCTAAGGGAATTGAGACCCAGGGACGGAGTCTTCCATTCATTTAGACAGCCAATAAGTAAGGGAGCTGGGATTTCAAGCTAGGTCTTGATGACTCCCAGAACTAGTCAATATTTTACACTTATTGATTTGTTTCTTTTTCTACATTCTCAAATGTTGAACCTCAGTGTATTAGTTATTCCTTAGATTATTTTTGTTCAGACATATTTCAAGTAAGTTACAGTAAATAGAACAAAAACAAGAGAGAAAGGAAACTTAATGATGGAGATTGTGTTCACCATAAATATACTTACATTCTTTTCTTTTATGTTCAGTAATTGTTGGATGAATAAATGAATGAATTTTGTTATTCTAATTTGAATGAAGCTGCTGCTTTTGCAGGAGAGTGAACTCTGACTTTCCAGGAAGTTAGAAAGGGCACATACACCCATTAAAAATGCCGAAGCTATTTTTTCTTCTCAAAAAATCTGTTTTGAAATATTACATCACAACAGTCCTTTGTTCCCTCTCCCTTCTCCCCATCCTTTTTCCTTCCCAAGAGCATTTTTGATCAGCATCCACATAAAAGTTATTGCTCATTGGCGAGAATAAAGTGCTTACCTGATCAAAAGCGTTAGCATTTGAACCACAGGTTCTCCTCTCTGGAGAACTGGGCCTATTTCATTAAAGTACCTGCCTGCTGGGTAACTTTATTGGTCTTAAAATGAGTATTTCAAGAGAGTAGATAGATTAGTTGATAGTGTTATCAATGAATGTGGCATGCAATTTTAATGAGTGATATTATAAAATTCTGGTCTTTTTGAAATATGTACTCTTAAAATCCATAATGTTTAATTTCAAATTTCTAAATAAAATTTTATTTCGAATAGGATCTATGTTTTGTTTTATTTTGTTGTTTCTTCTTTCTTTCTTTTCCCCTCTATATCAACTTCCTTATTAGAATCTGTTACACTGAAATCTTGCTTGTAGGTGCCCAAGGCAGGAAAGAATGCCTGACCTAATTTGCATGGAGGTAACACTGTTCTGTACTCCAAGTAAAACTGACTGAGAACTTCCCAGCTTGACCCTAATGTAAAATTCACAAGTGCTTATATTGCAAGTTCAGCAAGAGAAATAAAATGTGGATCTTTGTCCCTTTCAGACCAGTAATTAGTAGAGGAATTCAATTTATAACTTCAGGGGGTTCCATGTAGCTGTCAGCTTGCAGCAGGAAGCATTTCTATTCCTCTATTTCACTTACAAACGAACCATGTAGGCTTTCATCTATAGAAAAGAGCTTCGTTCACTGTTACTATTACTTGTTAAGCTACTTTACGGTATACGTAGTTGAATGATTTGACTTACACCAGTGTACTTCTTTTTATGTATCTAGGGGAGTGACCAGAGCCTGTGGCAGTTTGTAAAATTTCTCTTAAAGTTCTACTTATTTTATATATCTATAGATATTTAGATCTATATGTTAATGGATTTATAAGTATGGTTTCTAAATACCCCCTACATAAAAATTCCTAGGCACAGAAGAATTTTGACAAATCTTTCCATTGTACATTATGAATTATATTTTAAATAAATTCTATGGAAACCAACTCAGTCTTTGTTAATGGTTCATGTATCCTAGATATCAGCTTCCCAGACCCTTCAGATCTATCTCAGATGGTTCCTAAAATGTATTTTACCTTCCCTCCCTCCCACTTTCTCTCATTTATTTAATAAGCATTTATTAAGTGCCTCTCATAGGTACTTTTCTATGTGATGGGGATACAGCAGCAAATAAAAAAATAAGTCAAAAATTTCTTCCGTCCTGGGGTTTACATTCTATTATGTAGAGACAGATGTTAAAACAATTAGTAACACATATAGTATATTAAATGGAGGTACGTGCCATCGAAATAAAGCTAGAACAGAAGAATAGGAAGTATGTGGGGCAGGTCAGGCAGGAAAAAAGGGCTGAATTTTTTAAATGGGTGAATATGGATGGCTTCCTTGGGAAGCTGACTTTTGAGCAAAGAATTTAAATGACTGAAGGCAAAAGCAAAGTGGATATCACGGAACAAGGACTATAGGCAGAGGGAACAAAGCACTGAGACTTTGAGATGGAAGTTTTGTTGGTGTGTTTAAGGAACAAGAGCAGAGTGAGTAAAGGGGTGAGAAATAGGAGAGGCAGTCATGGGCGGGTAGCTCCAAATAGACTGTGATAAAGACTGGCTTTTTTCTGGGTGATGTGGAAATCAATTGGTCAGGTATTAGCAGAAGTTTTACATATTCCTATTTCTGTTATAAAAGGATTATTCTTGTGACAAGATTGAATTATACTGTAGGCTAATGGTTCTCAATCAAGGGGTGACTTTGTCCTTCAGACACTTGGCAATATCTGGAGATGTATTTGTTACAACTCAGGGGATGGGAGGGGTGGAATGTGTGCTATCGGCATTTAGTGGGTAGAAGCCAGTGATACTTCTAAGCATCCTACACTGTGCATGACAGTCTCCCACAATAAAGAATTACCTAGCCAAAAATGTCAATAGTGCTGAGATTGAAAGACGCTGATGTAGGTAAAAGGTCAGAGGCGTGAAACCAGTTAAGAGTCTATGGCGAAATTCAGGCAAAATATGATGGTTGCTTAGACTAGGATATTAACAGCAAAGAAGTCAGAAAAGGTCCAATTCTGGATATATATTGAAAGAAGAGACAAAAAAATTTGCTGATGAATGGGATGTGGGATGTGAGAGAAAGAGAGGTACCAAGGGTTACGCAAAGATTTTGGCTTGAGAATCTGAAGGATGGAATTGCCATTTACTGAGAGAGCAATTGTGGAAGGAGATAGTTTTTGAGACTGATGTAACTATTAGACATTTAGGTGGCACCTTGATGTCTGTGAGAAATTCAAGTAGATAATCGAATTTATAAATATGGAGTTTGGGTGAGTTATCTGGCTAGAGATGTCCATTTGCCAGCATATCATGATATTCAAACCTATGAGGATAGTTGGGACCACCATGGCTGTGAGAGCAGGTAGAAAAGAGAATAGGAAAAAGGAGGGACTGATTCAATGTTTAGAGGTTATAGAGGTTAAGAGCTAGTAAAGGTTACTGATTGAGAAGGAGCAAGAGGTTGAGGTACTAAGAAAATAGGTGTATGTGATATTCTTGGCAGTTAATAAAGAAAATATTTCAAAGAGAGCAGATGACAAATTGTGGAAAGTCCAATTAGATGAGGACTGACAATTGACCATTCATTGTCATTAACCACGTGGCGGTCACTAGTGACCTTGACAAGAACATTTTTCTATGTTCAAGAGCAAATGGGGGTGGGACTTCAGAGAGGATACAGTGACCAGAGACACTGAATGTAGACCATAGATCAGCATTTCTGAAAGTCCCCAAAGGGGAGGGTTCTGAGAATGGAAAGACAGGGAGAATTATTCATGATCTAATAATGCTCACCTCTGAATAAGAGCTGTTTCTGTGAACTGATAGCATCCTTACCTCACAGATCTGTCCCTTTCTCAAACCATGTCAAGGGAGATGTGGAACTTGCCTCTTTCTTTGATTTGCAAGACCAAAATGGAAACAAATAAATAAGAAATCTTATTTGACCAGTTAACTTGAATTTACTGAAGCTTTGGAGGGGATGTGGGTATATATGAATGCAGGGTGTTACATTGCAAAAACAAAAACAAAACCCACACACAACCAAATAAACCCTTAAAATGTAATATTGGAACCTCCTTTTCTTAAAAGTCACTTTGCTGTTCTATCATAAACCCTGAAGTATTTTCTCTCTTCTCTCTTACCAAAGTCTTTTTATGTCTAATGCTGAATAGTTTAACTTTCTCTACCGTAGCATCATCTCATGCTAGCTTGTCTCTAAGGATTTGAGTTTCTACTACAAGTAGCTTATCAGAATAGTTCCTTAAGAGGAATTCTGATGCTTGCTATTAGGACAGTAATTTGTTCTCTGTATCGCACAAGGATATTCCTTTAACATTTTTAAACCAAAATAGGTAGTCAGTGTACATTGAATGAGGATGTGTTTTTAAATCTCAAACTTAGGTAATCAAAACTATTTATACGAGGTTTGTAGAGATTTTCTCTTTCTTGGTGTTAAGATGTAACAAGAAGTATAGAGTTTACTTGATATAATACAGCAGTCTTTCTATAGTATGTGCCCTATTTTCATGAGAAGTCTCAGAGGTCTGGAGGTTTACTTTAAAAGAAGGTTGTTGTAGACAAATAAGTAAGCTATCTTTCCTCTCATCCCCAAAACGTATTGACCATAACTACAAAAACAAATGGGCTCGTGTTTTTTAAATGTGAACCACTCTTAAGGGCTTTGTACATTCTAACCCATTTAATCTTTTTCACTACCTTTGTGGTAGTGCCTGTTATTTTCTGGTTTTCCAGGTGAGGAAATTTAGGCTCTAAGTCGGCAGTCCCCAACTTTTTTGGGACCAGGGACCGGTGCTCCTATGAGAATCTAATACCTGATGATCTGAGGTGGAGCTGAGGTGGTGATGCTAGCACTGGGGAGCAGCTGCAAATATAGATGAAATTTCTCTCATCTGCCTGTCACCACCTCCTAACAGGCCACTGACCTATACTGGTTCATGGCCCAAGGGTTGGGGACCCCTGCTCTAAGTGACTGAGTAATGGAGTAATGTACTTCAATCACACAATAGGAATTAGTGGATTTATAATTCAAACCCAGGCTACCTAGCTCCAGAGTCTTAGGATTCTGCTGAAACAGATTCCAGAAATTTTGAGAATTCAGAGATTAAAATATAGATCACCTTAATAAACTAGATAATCTGATTACTAGAAAAATAGTGGAATAGCTATCTTCATTAATTTCATGTTGATGTTAAAAATAATACATGGCCCTCGTAAAAAATTTGGAAACTGAAAAAAAAAAAACCAAAGAAGCATGTGTCTTATAGCTTATAATTTCATCAATCAGAAGATATATTTGAATATTTTAAATATTGTTTTATCATAGATGTTTTACAAGTTAATCAAGCGGCAAAGTGACAGATTTGTACTGAAATATTTTGTTACTCACCCTATTTAAATTTCAATTAATTATGGCAGATAGTTTTCAGTTTCCTTTTGCTGCTACTTGGTAATTTGTAAATCAATGTTTTGTAAAGGAGTTTTCTTGATTGCTTTTTTTTTCAGAACACTGTGCTTTTATAAAGAATTCAATATCTACCTGGCACAGTGCTGTGATTGTAGAGGGAACACAGGTATTTTGTAACAAGAATTTCTGGCCTCAAGGAGATCGTGCTTTTGTTGAAGAGAGAATACAATATTTATACGAAAGAGTGGATTAGACTCATGCAACATGGAAGCACTAACATTTTATAGGGCGAAAATATAGTACCACGTTAAGATCATTGCACAATGCTGTAGAAATGAAATGCACATGAAAAGAAGGCTTATCTTTGCTTGAGTCCTGAAAAAAATGAAAGGAAGCAAATTTTATTGGGGGTGGAGAAGAAAGGGACAAAGCCATTTTGAGAATTATGCAGTAGGGGAAACCTCTGATACCTGGGGCTCTATGTACCGTATTGGTGGGGTATATTTAGTTTTCTATAATGGAATAACTAAGTTAAGGGATAAGTTGCCCTATTAAAGTTCATGAATAGGAGAGCCTATCTTGAATGACTGAGTTTTGTTTAAGCTACAACAGATAACGTCTATTTATTGTGGTGGTGGTGGTGGTGGTGATAATAATGATGATTTGCTATTTGCAAGTAATACAGTTTTAGAGCTTTTCTTTCTTTCATAAAATATATTTATTGACTGCTAAACATTTCATTTGCTATGGTTATATATCTTTTCTCTTTAAGTAGTAGATATATTTGTTGTTTTTAATTTAAGGTTGTAATTATATAATATTATTCCCATCTTAATCATGCATATCATGATTGAATTATTATTTGAGTTATTTGAGAATTAAAAAAATTTTTTTTAAGTATGACTTTTCTTACTTGGCTTTTGATTAGGTAAACATTAAATAGTATGTATATGCCTTGTTGATGGCCTCAAGTAATACTTCTTTTTAAAATAAAATATCTTGAGGCTATGTACATAGTCTGGTCTAATTCGGTATAATATCAATTCACTCTCAAGATGGTTCCTTCAACCAGAACTCCTCAAAATATTTAAACTTACACTGAAACTATTTAATTGTATGGTTCCTGGTAGAAGCTAATGAAAGGATCTCTCTGTGGGTTATCATTACTAGTGCATTCTTAGGGCATCAGCTGAGGTAGTTCTTTGCCTTCTAGTTTTCCAGGTACCATAGAGAAATAAGTTTCTTCAAATGACTATGCTTTCCCCCTCTTTGAAATCAAATAAATATAGTTTCTCCCTATTATATGAGAGTAATTCATTTCTGAAAAACCTTTCACCTGATAAGTTTTTTCATAAACCAAAAGAGTAATGATAATTTCTTTAAATGGGAAATATTTTTATACGATCCTAACCCCCAGTCTGACAACCATTTGTTTTGAAACAACACCAACTCCTATTAAAATGGACACAGTTGCTTCAATATTTAAGTTATTTTAACACAATTTAACAAGGCATTTTCCCACCTTTGTTAATTATTCTGTAACATGGCCATTTAACTGTTCTTGTTAAGCCATTTTTCAGCTATTACATGCTATACACTTTTAAGACTAAAGTCTTACATATATTTCCAACAAAAGATATATAAGATGCTCAATGTTTATGGTATTTAATCACTAATGTAAAAAAGAAATAATGAACAGTAAAAAAGAAAGAAATCAATGAAAACAATGCATTTTAGTGGGAATGATACATGAGATTATTACTGCTATAAACTTGCAAACCACAAGTACACTGAGTATAGAATTTAATGTAACACAAACCAACTGTAGAACTGAATTAACTAATTAATTCAACAAGCATTTATTGAATAGTTACTATGGACATTGTACTCTCACTGAGGGTAAATGGCTTCTTCTGCTAGAAGTTTAAAAATCTAGTTGAAAAGAGGTTTTTTATTATTTTTCTACCTTGTCAATATTGTTTCATGTTCAACTTGCTTACCAACCTCCTCCCTCTTCTCTAGTTTTAAGAATTTTTAGACCTTCACAATTTTTGATTTACTTCTAAATATATTTCCACTAATTCATTCAAGGTTTTGTGAAAGATTGTTTATCCTGAAAGTAAATGAAGTTTTAGAAAGTGCTTAATCAGGGTGTATTTATAAAGAGGCCCCCAAGTTATTGTTTTACATATTCCAACAGAGGTATTTGGCCCTTACAAGTTGGCCATTAAATTAAGAATTAACTAATTTCAACATTTTCATGTGTAGTCATTGTATAAGTCTTGTCCTGTATAAGCTGCTTTTTTCTTATCCCTTTGGATCAAGTGTGTCATTGCTGCAGCATTGGACATCTCTTTTTGTATACCTGATCCTTATCTTCTCTTCCCTTCGCAAGGACATCACTTTAGCAATTCTCCCT
>NW_006443138.1:9300413-9324379 GCF_000325575.1 Pteropus alecto
CATCTGCTGCTGATCATCATTTCCAAATTTATATCTCCAACCTGGTTCTCTCTCAACTCCAAACTTCTACATTCTATTAACTATTTGACATCCACATTCGGATGACTACTTAGAATCTCAAACTAACATGTTCACATTTGAGAAATCATGTTAAGTGAAATAAGCCAGACAGAAAAAGTTGAAAAATCACATGATACCACTTATATGTGGGATATAAACCTAAAAGCAACAAACGAACAGGACAAACAAACAGAGACTCATGGACATGGACTATAGACAAGTGGTTACCAGAAGGTAGGAGGAAGGGGGGATGAGGAGGGAGGTAGATGGGGTAAAAGAGGTCAAATATGTGGAGACATTAAAGAATTAAAAAATAAAATAAAAAATAAAAAAATAAAGTGGTATGAGAACACGAACTATTGAACTTATCTGGTGATGTTGCTCTCCTGCTCAAACATTCCAATGACTTCCCATTGGTAATAGACTAGAATCCAGAATTCTTCCTTTGGTCTGCAAGATCTTTGGAGATCTGGCCCCTTGCTGTTACTCTAACCTCATCTCTTAATTCTCTCCTACTCACTCTGTTTCTCCAACATACCAGGTATGCTTCAGCCTTAGGACTTTGCACTTTTTCTTCCCTCAGCCTAAAACACTTTTTCTTCACATATATGCATGGCCGATTATCACCTTTTTCAGTGACATCTTCTTTGACACCCCTATTTGAATCGCAGCCTTGCTGATCACTTCTTATCTTTATTCCCTGATTTTCTTTTCTCTGTGGTACTTTTTATTATCTCCCCTAGCACTTATTCTATTTGTCTTGTTTTACTTATCATCTGTCTGCAATACTTCCCTCCACCCCCATACCACCAAATATAAGATCTATGAGAGCAGATGTTTATGTCTGCTTGTTCACTGCTCTATACTCTCTGCCTAGAACTGTTTGACTCAAGATAGGCTCTCAATAAATTATTGTCAAATGAATAAGTAATCACCAACTTCTTCTTTCAGCCACCTTCACCACATCAGAGAGGAAGAGAAGGCAATGCTCTGTCTGCTTTGTGAATCGAATAAAGTATGATTTTTAAAAAAACAGAATAAACAAAGAAATAATGGTAATGTACCTGTTGACCTTAAACAGATAAACAGCCAGATACTTTTCCAGCAAAATTGGTTTATTTGGGAACAACAAAGAATTACAATTTAGGACATGTGATCTAATGGAGAACTATGCACAATTCCAGAGAAACAAAAGAGAGGTATGGTCTCTTTCTGTTGGGTCAGTGGAGTGTATTGAGTGACACATGACGAGAATCTCTCTTCTAGCCTCCTGATTCTATTTTAATAAGGTTTCTGTTTATTAATTTTTAGAAGCTTATAGGCTGCTAAGGAAACTCATTTTGGGTAAATATAAATGGAAAGGGGGTGAAATAGCTATGAATTAGCTATAGGTGTAGCCATTTTCTCATTAAGGATTTATGTAAATGTAGTTGTTGGTAAAAAATAGGTGACACCTAGAATTATTGAACTCTTGGGTTATTATCATGGCAATCCTAGAGTGAGGCTATTAAGAAGCTATACTTTGTACCTGGGATGATTTTGCAATCTGAAAATGAAATATGTATCTAGTTGTCTATCAGCTCCTGTCCTTCTTGTTCTTTGAAATTAGAACGACATTTATTCATGGATTTGACTACATTGTTGAATATCTACAGTATGCTAGACACAATTATATTAGGTACTGGAGAATCAGCAGTTAACAAAAGAGAAAACAGTCTCTGTACTCATCGGGCTTATATTTTAACAGGGGAGAGAGGAAAACCATAAAATAAATATGTAATGTTAGACAGTGATAACTTTTCTACAGAAAATAAAACAGAGAAGAAAATGTCAGAAATGTTGGTTGGGGGGTGGGAGGGGTTGCAGTTTTGAACAGGGTGCATGGTCAGGAAATGTTTTGCTGAAATGGTGACATGATTCAAAATTTCAAAGATGGAGGGAACCCTAAGGAGGAAGGTGTCTGACTTGTTGAAGAAATAGCAAGGAGGCTAGTGTGCCTGGAGCTGAATGGGTGAGACTGAGAGTAGGGTGAGATGAAGCCTGCAAGGAAACTGTGCTAGGTGGTGAAGGATCTTGTTGGTTGGTTATCGAAAGACATGCACTTAGAACAGAGGCATTGCCTTGGTCTGTTCTGGCTGCCATAACACAATATCATAGACTGGGATAGTTTAAATAACAGAGGCTGAAAGTCCCAGATCAGAGTGCCAGAATGACTTGCAGATGGCTGGCTTCTTGCTGTGTTTTCACATGGTGGGGAGAGAAAGCAAGCTCTCTGGTGTTCTTAAAGCACCCTTATGCCCTCATCTAAACCTGATTACCTCCCTTCCAAAGATGCCATCTTCAAATACCATCTCATTGGGACTTAGGGCCTAAACATGAATTTGGGGTGGATACAGTCAGTCCATTACAGGCATGATCTGGCCTGACATACATTTTTTAAGGGATCACATTAGCTGCTCCATGTAGAACAGGCTGTTGGGAGGAGGGGGGCCAAGGCCAAAGCAGAAAGGAGCTACTGCATTAATCTGAGAAATAATTCTGTATTGAACCAGAGTGGTAGCAGTGGAGGTGGTGAAAAGTGAGCAGATTCTGAATATATTTTGGAAGGAGAATCAACATGGTGTACTATGTTACAGTAGGACTTCACATAAAGGTTTGATGTCAGTTCTTCTCAACTATAGCTCAGGAGACTGTGACAAGGTTGAAAATCTATGCGCTTTCTTCCCCTTCCCCGCACTCCACCCCACCCCTGTGGCTTACTTTTCTGTGTAGCTACAATGAAAGGGAGTGATCTTTTCATGCCTCCTTGTCTCTTTCTTACTTATTTGAAATTAATAATCACAAGATAAATAATGTGTATTTTCTGTATCTTCCAGACAGAACAGCTGTACTTAGAACAAAATAATGGTTTCAATAATCTTCTTCTGGGAGTGAGTTGCATCCTTCACTGGCCGTTGGTCAGTCTGGAATTAATTATAGCCAAATAGCAATCTAAAACCCTGGAGAAAGGGAGGAACAGTTCATTAAAATTTGGGCTGGGGATTACTGCTGACAGAAGCACTGCCAATCAGGCATTTTAAGGGAAAGGTGACAATTTCTATAAACTTTAGAGCTAAAACAGCTTATGTTGAGATCAGCAGGTTTTTCAAAATAGCTTCATTTCAAAGAACTGAAATCGAGGGATAGTTATGTAAATTAAGGTTAAAAGTCTAAAAGTCAATTAAGGCAAAATGCTCTATCAGAGAGAAATAGTCAAAATACTTGTTTTTTTTTTTCTTTGTTCTTTGTGTAATCATGACAGCGTTCTTTACCCAATACAGAACTTTTCAGATGTTTTCATTGTAAAGATATGCAGGAATTACTTATTGATTGATGATCATTTCTAAGATTTGGAACTTAAAGTAATGATCATGATTAGGGCATCCCTTTACCTTTGACATTAAGGTCTTTTGATCTTATCAAATAATGAAAGATAATAACAATCCATTTGGTAAACCATGAGCTACTTAGAATTTTGTAGAGTAAGAAGCAAATACGTTATTGTAACTTGAGTGAGGTGCACTTACAACATAGGTGATGGGTCCTCAGCAAACCATACAAAATTCAACTTAGATGGATATTGAGAGATTATGACATGAAAAAATCATTACAAAAATTTTCTAGCTAATGCAAATGTGATATAATCATTTTGAAAATAAATCACTTTTATAAAATTAGCTATTTAAAAATTTTAAAATTATGACATTATTTACCATGGCACTGGGGGATCTGGAGTTGAGAAGGAAACTTTTTGAGAGATTTCAAATAGATAATGTGCTACTGGTTCATCTTTTTGTTTTAAAATCTTTTATTTTTGTCTGAGAATTTTGATACTGCTGCTTATGGACTTTGAAATGTAAAACAGACCGAAGAGTAAAACAAACCTTGCCTGTAAGGCAGGTTGAAATACACAAGCAGAGCAAATCCAATATGGTAGTTGTAAATGAAGCCTTTAGGGCATTTCTGAAGCTTTTTAAAGGGTAATTTTGAAAGAAAGGGTGAGTCCCAAGTGCCATTTTTTAGTTGGTGGAATTTTAATGGTTTATAACTTAGATTTATTCTTTATTGGCTTTATTTTTTCCTTATGGTTGCTATCTTCATATGGAAAAAAATTCATAAAATCCCTAGAGTCTGTCTTCAACAGTATACATAGGATTTTTTTTTAGCTTTTAAATTGTTTAACAATTCTTTTTTATTTACAGACTGAAAAATTCACTAAGCTGTAAAATAATTGATAGGTTGAGAATGCTTAGGATCATTTAGTTTCTTAAGTACACTATGTCCTGTCAATTTTTATTAATATTAATAAAGCCAGCTGATCAAAGATATGAAACTTGATGAGCCAAATTTCTCTAGTGGACAAAACCAGCATTCCATGTATGTAGCAGAAATTTGAGTATACCCCAAATCATAATTTCTTATATCTATTGCTAAGGACTGAATTGTGTCTCCCCCCAAATTCATATATTGAAGCTCTAATCCTCAATGTGACTGTATTTGGAGGTATAAGATGCTAAGAGGTATTTAGGAGGTAATTGAAGTTAAATGAAGTCATAAAGATAGAGTCCTAATCTGATTGGACTGTTAGCTTTATAAGAAGAGGAAGAGAGATCTATCTTCTATATGAGGACTCAATGTCTACAATATAAGAAGAGAACTCTCATCAGAACCTAAACATGCTGACAAACTGAACTTGGATTTCTAGCTTCCAGAACTATGAGAGAATGAATTTCTGTTGTTTAAGCCACCTAGTCTACTATATTTTGTTATGGCAGCTCTGAGCTGATTAATACTCCTACATTTGAGCTTGAGTCGTTTTTAATACTGTTTACTTAGTTTTGTGGTCGGGATGCCAATGAGGACATGGCCAAAATAAAGTTCATAGTGTCCACTTGAATTACTCAGGCTCTCCCATTACCATTCCATTTTGCCTGAGTTACTTGGATTATTTAAAAAGAAATTGCTGATTTACTTCTTAAATATCTGTTGCTTTGCCTCATCTCTCCCTCTCATCTGTAGTGAATAAAATCTGTGATTAGAAAGAATTTTAATCATGTAAAGAAGTCTCCATAATCAATATTACAGTGGTTAGCAAACTTTCTCTGTAAATGGTCAGATATAAAATATTTTTGGCTTTGTGAAACATATCATCTTGGTTGCAACTTTTCAACTCTACCACTATAGCAAGAAAGCAGCCATGAACAACATATAAATGAATGAATGTGGCTATGTTCCAATAAATTTTTATTTACAAAAACAGATGGCTGGCCGGATTTGGCCTATATCTTGTAGTTTGCTGACTTTTGCATTACTCGATAACCTCTTTGGTTCAACAATTTAAAAATTACAAATGCCTCAAACCAAAAGATGCTCATTAGGTATTTATTTTTTCCACATTTTTGTAAATGCTTAAGAAGCAAACTGAATTGGTACATTCAAAGTAATTATGCATTGTTCTTCTTAAAGGCATCTGTTTCTCATAAGTATATACAGAATACATACATTAACATACGTTAATGGAATTTATATTTGTTTTAACAAACAGTAATATATACTATATTATTTATATACTATATATCAATTTATTAATACATACATTTAGAATGATATACAATATATTTGCATACAAATGTATTTATTAGTATATACTAATTACATATTCATACTTTATATATTACATATCTGTATCCTATAGTACATATTTAGACAAAAGCTATTATATTGAATACCCTTATATAATTTATTTCATTCTCACCAAAAATGAATAATGTTTGAAAAATTTGACTTTTTTGTCAAGACTAAGGTGCCTATTTTTCTAAATAACCTCTAATAATGTTTCAAATTAAGAAGAGAGATATTGGAGAGTATGATTGTGATTAAGGAGGCTTGCTTGAGAGTTGAGGAGAAAGATATAATTGTCTTGGAGGATGGGAGAAGAAATAATAATAAATATAGTATAATTGCTGCACAGCATAGTGAGCCACTTCACTCTGTGAAGTGAATACCATGATCAAGTCAATGCAGGCTCAGGATAGACATAGAGTAGGCTTGAACCAGTGTGAAGGTTTTGCCAGAAAAGCACAATGGAAATTGAAGCAGAGAAGTTGAAGAGAGCAGCAAGATTCATCATATCTTCTAACCTGTGTAAAATGGGATCTATGATGTTAGGGGAGGAAAGGCTGTGAAAATGTGTACAGTTATTGGATTCAGGATTTCAGGGTGATGAAAAGTGAAGAACTGTTGGAGCAGAAGTGAAAGAACAAAGCCGTGAAGGTAGGACGCTGCCAGCAAGGAGTGGGGTGCTTGTAATGAAGATATTTCCAGGTGGTACGGTTATTGGAAATAACAATGTCCACGGTACAATTGTGGACCAATTGGGGACAATAGAAAAGATTACTAGAACTAAGGAGATCGAGACCTCTCAAAAGTTTTGAGGGATTATCAGTGTGGACAGTGAAACCATTACGGGTGGCAGAACAGCAGTAGAAAGAAAATCAATGTTTCAGAATCATTGATGAGACATTATTTCATGAAATGAAATGCCTGGGAGGGAACAAAGTATGAATTCAGCTAAGATGAGGAAGCTTATCGTATAATTCCACTTGCATCTACTCAGGTAGCTGAGATTTTTGGAAGGTGGTAGAGAGGCTACTTAACCTATAATGGCTTTAAATAACAAGGGTGACACTTTCAGGTTTGTTTGTTGTGGATTGTGAAGAAAAATCACCCCTGCTTGAAGAAGCCAGAGGTACATAAGTGTTCTTCAGGTTATAGCCAGATTTCAGTTAGAGCTAAAAAGTAAACAAAACATTCAGAAAAAAAAAGTTAAGGACTTAGGAGAATTTGCTAATGACACGTAAGGAGTCCCAAAAGGTAAAAGTAAAGAATTTGGAACAGATCTGAATTTGAATTAAATTAAAGAATGTACACATGTAAATGTGGCATATTCTAGATGAGAGATTCTCTAGATGCTTGGCTTTATGGTGGTATGGAGTTGGTTAGGCTTGATTGTCTATTAAAGGAGGCCAATAATCAAATCTAATCATGACTTTCTTTTTTGTATGTTTTTTTCTCCCTCAGTGTGTTATGCCTAAGAAAAGTAAGAGTTGTTGTGTTGGTAGATGAGGAGTGTAAAAGTCATGTCACGAATACATGCTGCCCTGCGGATCTCCTTTAAATCCTGTTGAAAATGGCATCTTCAGAATCTACTTGTTACCTAGGCTATTAGTCAAGTTTCTCAGTGTTTAGAATTTGAAAGCTCAGAAAGTGTTGTCTTGCCCTATATATTAGACACTGGTAACTATGAACACATTTAAATTAAGCACATTAAGGTAAGCTTGAAAATAGTTCATTTTGACATCTCTGAATCTATGCAATTAATTGTCTAAACTAGTATTTTCTTAAACTTCAGCCACCCTCAGTGCACAGATAGGTATACCTGAGCATGTCCACATGAGCCATGTAAATTGTTAATTGTAATTCCAACCTATTCATTCTCTCCCAGTAAAGCACTGAAAAAGCAAATACCTGGGAATTGTATTGATATATAAACCTTGATTCCACTATATTTTTGAAAAAAAAAAAGCTTTATTATTTTCATGAGATTTGTAATAATGTCCTTGTGATACTTGTGACACACTTCACATCTAAGCTTAACATTCTAAGATTCACTCTCTAGGCTCAGTATAAAATAACATGTCAACTATAACATAGCATTATATTGATCAAAATAAATCAACCACCATCCAAGAATGAGAATCAGTGTCTTTTCTTTTTTTGATCATTTATTTGTAGTTTTTTCATCTTGTCTTCAGTGACTGATACATTTGACAACAGATATACAAAATCTGACATTGTCGGAGCAGATCCTCAATTTTACTATTTGCTAGATGTAAAAATGTGTCAGATTCTGAAACATGTTACATGTTCCCTGAGATTGACTATTTGCTTCTGCAGTCCCCTTCCTCACCCTCACCCTGTTCTACCCTGTACTTCTCAGGAAAAACTCTGTCACAATGTGAGGGCCACATTCCGGTGGTTCAAGTGCTGAAGTATGGGCTGCAATGATCTAGGCATGAGGCTTGCTGAACTTGGTACTTTCAGAAGAGGCATTATATAAATAAAAAATAATGTCTTTTATCATTAGACACATAGATCTGAAATTTAGGTCCAATTACCTAATTCAAAAGTTTTTCATTGTCTTCTTCCAATCCGTGATCCTAACCTGGACATTGTCATTTCCAATAACCATACCATCTGGAAATATCTTCATTACATGCATCCCATTCCTTGCTGGCAGCGTCCTACCTTCACGGCCTTGTTCTACTTCTGCTCCAACAGTTCTTCACTTTTCATCACCCTGAGATCCTGAATCCAATAACTGTACACATTTTCACAGCCTTTCCTCCCCTAACATTATAGATCCCATTTTATCCAGGTTAGAAGATATGATGAATCGATGTAATTATTTAGTTGTTCCCTTGCTGCTCTCTTCAGCTTCCCTGCTTCTTTTTCCATCGTACTTTCCTGGCAAAACTTTCACCCTGGTTCAAGCCTATTCTATGTTTATCTTGAGCCTGCATTGACTTGATCATGGTATTCACTTTAAATTTATGACCACACAGTAAAGTGGCTCACTATGCTGTGCAGCAATCATACTATATTTCATTTATCATTTTTTTTCCCATTCTCCAAGACAATTTTCCACATCTCTCCTGTACTCAAATCTCCAGTATACTTTTGTCCTCCTCAATATCGACCAATGACCTGTGTACTTATTTCATTAAAAAGAAAAAAAGAAGCAATCAGAAGTGAATTTCCTTTTTTCACCTGCTGCATCCATACCTATATACCTTGCCTTTCCTCCTGGTACAATGGGTGAGGCCAGCTCCTCCCCAATGGTCTTGATCCTATAACTTTTGGCTGCTGTTAAGACTTTGCTCTTGAAATTATCCTCTCTGTCTTGCATTATCAGGTTTTCCCTCCTCTCAACTAGATGATTTTGAAACAAAAAAAGCTTCAATATGTTCTTTATTAAACAAAGAAACAAACAAACGAACAACTAAACTTCCCTGACCTTGTTTTGCCCAATGGCTATTATTTCTTTGTTCCTATTTATAACAAAACTTTTCAGAGTGTTTTTTGTGCAATCTCTATTCCTTACTTCCCTTGTCCTTTGAGTTTACTTTAGCCAAGCTTTGAGTGTCACCAATGACTCTATAGTTACTGTCTACTGGTCAGTTTAGGGACTTCATTTTACTAGGCCCAGAAATAGCATTTGATAGAATTGATCACTCGCTCCTTCAAAACATTCTTCCCTTAGCTCTTGGAATGTCACATTAGCTTCTTCTCACTTCACTGGCTGTTTTTTGTCAGACTCTTCCTGGATTCTTATTTTCTCAATGTCTACATATTTAATATTCCAAGAATGGAATATTTGTTCTCTCTTTTTTTGTACTGAGTACCTTCTTATTTATCTTATTCAGTCCCATGGCTTTGGAGCTACATGTATGTTATCACTTGCACATTTATATCTTTACCTCTGACCTTCTGTGAGCTCCAACTTATCTGACATTTTAGGTGTCAAATAGGTAAATGTAAACATCCCAGATACAGAACTCTTGTCCCCTACCACATTAAGCCTGCTCCTTCTCTCATCTTTCTCATTTTTCTAAGTGGCAGTCTCATGTACCAGGATACTCAGGTAAAATATTAAAAAGTTAGCCTTGATTCTTGTCTTCTGTACATCTGTTATGCAATCCATCAGCAAGCCCTGTATGCTTCTACCTTCAAAATGTATCCTACATTTTACTAATTCTTCCTCTTTTTACTGCTACTTCTTAGTCCAAGTCAGTCTCTTCTTCCTCCTAGATTATTGAAACAGCTTCCAAAGTACTTTCCCTTGCAACTTTCTTAAAATTTCCCCTACAGCCTAATTTTATAGTCTAAACAATAACTGAGAGTGAGCTTTTAGAAATACAAATCTCATTACGTTAGTCTCTCCCTCTGTGGCTTCCCCATCAAATTTAGAACAAGTCCTTATGTCAGCCAATGAGGTCCTGCACAAACTAACCCGTGGTTACTTTTCCAACCTAACCCACTATTGCCTTTGTGCTCACTCTATTAATATGATCTTCTTATGCTTACACGAATACATCACTCTCATTCCCTCCTCAGAAACTTCAAATTATTGTTCCCTCAATCTGAAATACTTTTTATTCTGTAATATTTTGGGAATGTGTTCAAATGCTGCCTTTTATCAGAGACAGAGAGAGACATTCCCCAATGACTTAGTCAAAAGTAACTACCCACTAGACCCCATATCCTTGTCTTTCATTTTTCTTTATATCACTTATATGCCACTGTATTACATATTTTGCTATTTATAGAACATTGTCTACTTATTCAGTTGAAAATTTCAAGAGGGCAGGAATTTTATCTTGATAACCATGTATGGTTTCTTAGTGCCTAACATATAGTAGATGCTTAATAAATATGTATTGGATGAGTGAATTATTAAAATATCAATGTTTACCCCTAGTTCCTTTTTTTTTTTTTTTGGTAAATCTGGACTTTTTAATTGTTTAAAGCCAGCAGAACCCAATTTTTAACCCATTTCCCATTTAGAAAAAAAAGTGCAGCTTGCTGCCTGCATAAATTTCATTTTACATAAACACTATCTTTGAAGCTGAAGTAAATCTGACTGGTTTTCAATGTGAAAATATAAAAACTTCTTGGAGTTATTTCTAAACAGAACTTGTGTCTAATCCTAATATAACAGAAATGTATTTGATGATCGATATTTAATAATTTTTTTTCTTGTGGTAAATTTCAAAGCACGGAACAACACAAAGCAGAACATCTAGGTTTTGACATTTTCAGCAATCAAGAATTGCTATATTTTGTAAATAGAAAGACCATTACTACAAACAGAATGCTATAAAAAGAATGATCTCATTTGTTTCCAAAGACTATCGATATACTAGAGCGATGCGAAAATAATAATAAAAGTGAGATATTTCGTGGTAAACTTTGGGGGTAAAGTTAGGACTGTAATTCATGAGTTTTCTTGGGGTAAATGCTGCAGCCACAAGCACCGCTGGCGAATGTTCTTGGGGCAAATGGGAAATGAGTTAAAAAATTAAATCAAAATTTGAACTCCAATATAGACAGAAAATGCAAGCAGAGCTCCTATTAATGAGAGTGGAGTATTAGTCAGGTATTCTTCCTTCTACCCTTTCTTCAGAAGGTACAAATCGAAGTATTACAATGTTAATACAAACATTTTTACTAGTCTAAATTAATAGAAAAATTAAACTCCAAGTGTTACCTGAAGGCCAGTGTTGGAAAAATCTTCATAGAATGACTTAGGAGAATTCTCTAAAATTGGATTATGAAATTGATTTTTCAAGAGAAGAATATCTAATTCTTACTAGAAAAAATACAAACCATTTTATCCAGCAAGTAGGTCAATTTCCAATTACTGGAATAATCTGGTGTGAAACTTGATAATTTTTGTTTGTTAATGATAATTATAAACCACCCCTGTGCTGCTTGAAACAGTATAAAAATAAGATGATTTATTCATTCAGTTATTCACATAAGCACAAAAATGTTGATTTTATGAGTTATATTTCTCACCAAGAAACAGTTTTTAACTATAGTTCTTGAGAAAGCTAAAATATGCATGCAGAAAGTTAAAATTAAACCCAGTTTGTAATTGATGAGACATATAAGCTGCAAAAATAATTTCCTTTTACTGGATTTTAGATGACTCCTGCGCAAGTGTAATTTTTTAAAAAAATTTCTTTTCTTAATTATTTATTAAAGTATAGTGACTTTATATAGTGACTTATGACTTTAAATACAGACTCAGTTTTTAAAAGAGTAAACTTTCAATGATAAGTGAATGCCAGCCTTCTAGGTTCTTTATTGCCTCTGTATCTCAATTGTCCGCGGTCTATTTTAACATGTAGATGAATAGGCTATCAAGGGAGAAAATGGAGTGCGATGATTTTAGTTTTAATTTCCCACTCTACCACTAACTCACTGTTTAATCTTGGGCAAAATCTCTCTGGACATCAGTCTCTTAATCTAATAAATGGGGATCTTAATATTTGTCATTTTCATTTTTGTCTAGGATATTGACAGACAAGTATCAAGCCTTTGACTAAGAAAGTAACTTATTTGGTGAATATAAATTAGGCACCCATGGAAGTATGTTAAATTCTTTTGTTCAATTAGGCAAGTGTGCCTTTTTGGTTATTATTAGGATGAATCATTTTAAACAGTGAAAACTCACTTGTAGGACACTGCAGCAGAAAGTATTTTGCAAGGTGATCAAGTTTATTAGTGTAAACATCATTTCCTGGTTTTTGAGAGTTTTTCCATTCAATGTAGAAAACTAGGCATTGGTATTAACTGCTATTGGTTTGAGTAATGCTTTTTGTTCAGAGGAGAGATACATCTTAGGCTACACATACATTTATTTAATATGAGTTATAAGCAAAATCAGATTTTACATACTGACAAAAAACTCTCAGGATAAATGGTTTGTTATGCACATTAGCAGCTATTCACCTAGGGAGGCACAAATTCCCAACGTTGGGATAGTGAGGACTTTCTAGAGATATGGGCAAAGATGCCTTTTAAGATATATTTATAAGTAATTTAAGTAAATCACATCCCTAGCTTATAGAGACAATTTAAACTAAACCATATTGGGACCAGATTATAGATTATATATATTTTGTTAAATCATACATTTTATTTCTTTGATATTGTTGTGTGCTATTCAGATTCGTGGAAAAAAAATTTGTCTTAATTAGGGAGGCTGTGGTTACTAAAATACTTTGCATGATGAGTAATGCTTTCTTGTATCTTCTTACCTAGAGTCCTTTACTTCTTTGCTTGAAGGAAGTAATTTTCAATAAGAAAAGAATAATGTTAATTGACTAAAATAATTTCTCTCTTGATTTACTATATTCTGTATGCAGTTAAAATAATCTCCTGAAAATATTTAGGTGATTTTTTTTAAGATAAAATATTTTAAGAAGATCCTACTTAACCATTTTTCCCCTTTTAAAAATTTTCATAACACTATTATATAGCTTCACTTCATTTATAAATGACATATATACTAGAGAAAAATGTAATGATCAGAGAATAAATTTTAGCTTTTTTAATTTTAATTTTTAAACGATATTTCTAAGTGATTTTTGGCTTTTAGGGGGTATTTGTATTTTTTTTAAGGTGGATCTCCATGACAGTTTTCATTTTTGCAGTGTCTTATTAGGATATTGATACATATGCCTAATAGTAATGACAGCAGCAATAATAGCTAATATTTATTGAGGTCTTGCTGTATACAAGGCATTTACTAAACATTTTATATCCATTATCTCACGGAATTCTAAAATCCTTACGTTGTATTACTATTATTCTCATTTTACAGTAGAGAAAACAGACTTAAAGAGATTTAGTGACTAGGGTTACTGTGATTTATAATAAATGGTCTTTGTCCCATTTTCTGGCACAGAGCTCAAAAATTCTCGGAATTTCCCAAGTGATGAGAGCTATATGAGGTGTTTTTCGTTATTAATGCAGTGACTTTTGGATGGGGTCTGGTTGCTAAGAGAACCAACCAAGTAATTATAGAGTTGGAACTTTTAGTCTCACCCTTAACCTCCTGGAAGGGGGAAAGGGAGAACTGAAGGTTGAATCATTTTCTAATGGCCAATGATTCAATCAATTATACCCATGTAATGAAGCCTCCATAAAAACCCAAATGGCTATGGTTCAGAGAGCTTCCAGGTTGGTGAACACATGGAGATTTGGGGAAAGGGCATGGAAGCTCTATGCCTTTTCCCTTGCACTATGTATCTTTTCCAACTGGCTGTTCTTGAGTTATATCCTTTTATAATAAGTCTATGATCTAGAAAGTGACATGTTTCTCTGAGTTCTGTGAGCTGCTCTAGCAAATTAATTGAACCAGAGAGGGAGTTGTTGGAACCTAACCAGTTGAGGATGAAGGAGTCTTGTAGGACAGAATTCTTAACCTGTATAATTTATGCTATCTTTGGGCAGATAGTGCAAGATACCTAGGTGGTTGATGTTCTGGAGAATTGGAATTGGTGTGAGAACCTATTTAGTCACATTTGAAGCAAGTGGAAAAAGTAAGGGTTTGCACTCAAGCTGGGTGGTCCAGAGCCAGCAGGTGACCACCTCAGAAACATAGAAATTGAGATTTTCGTTTACACTGGCAAGTGACAGTTTAAGAAAAGTGGTCAACTTCACATTAACAACAGATTTTATAAAATACGTAGGAATGTCATTAATAAGAAATTTTTGAATCATATTCAGTGCCATTTAAAAAATATGCTTGAACCATTTTATATATTATCTTAACAGAAACTTAAAAGTTTTCTAAAGTTCAGTTGGAAGAATAGAAATAGATGAGCAAGAATGGACCATGAACATTTGGAAAGAGAATAGTAATGACTGGTGCTTTCCTTTCCAGATGTGGAAGATAACCTGCAAAATGGAATTGTTGGCCTGGGACGAGTAACATTTTTTTCTTTGTTTCAGTATTTTGGTGGTTATATTTATTTATTTTCTTGACTGAATTCTGTTATGTTTTATTGAGATTTCCTTTTTGTTTTCGGCACGAATCTGTATTAGTTTGCTGTGACATTCTGCCCATGTGCATGTCTTCTCAGGTGTATCTCTGTGCACAAATTTCCTCTTTTTATAAAAATACCAGTTATTTTGAGTTAAGGCTCTCCTAATAACTTCATTTTAAATTGATCATCTGCAAAGAATCTGTTTCCAAATAAGGTCACATTCGTAAATACTAGGGGTCAGGACTTCAGCATCTTTTGGGGATACACAATTCAACCCATAAAAATATCTCATTCTAGTTTTGACAGTGCTATGTTTAATATGAAATATCCCCACTGATTATTTTCATCAGGGCACATCTTTTTATTCTTTACTTGCTAAAGTAAAAGGTAATTAGTCTGCATCAAGCATGACTGTCTGATTCAGTGGCAGGGTGCTTTCAATCTTCCTTGCAACCGAGACGCAACTTCCTCACCAATCTCCCTTTGCTTCCTCCAACCTTATTTTTAGTCAGTTGTCACCTTCTTATTTGGTGGTTCTGGCATATAGTCATATACCCATTTTCAGTTAATTCCAGAAAGAGCTGGTGTCTATGACAGGGAGACAGAGGTGATTAGTATATAATCTCTAAATGTGGTAGAGACGAAGATAAAAGTTTGTTTAGATTGTTGTGAGCGCATGAGGGAAGAGCAGATGATGATTGAACTGAATCTTAAAGAGTGAAAGGGAAGTGAAGAATAGAGAATAGGAGGGACATTCGGGTAGACAATAAAAAGCAGACTGAATTATACTGTTCTCAACTTTTTTTTAATTCAGTTGATTGCTATGTAACAAGTACTGTTGTAGGTGCTTTATATATATTATTTTATTTCATTCTCACAACAACCTAGCGACACAGGTCCTAATAATATCCACATTTCCAATGAGGAAACAAAGGCTCAGAGAGATTAAAAACTTGCCCAGGATCAGTGAGAGTCAATCTCAAATTTGACTGATTCTAAATGTTCATACTTGCCTTCAAGGGATGACGGATTCCAAAACAAGGCTCTAGAATGGATTCCCAGGGACCTGGATTGGACACAGGAGTGGGTTGGATTATGTCCAAAGACAGCAGAGTTTCAAACTAAAGCTTAACTAGATTCTGGAATAAAGCCAACACTGAAACCCAGCTAGGAAGTCCAAATCAGACTTCTATTTGAATAATACAGTCAGAAAATCAGAACCCAATAGGACAGAAACCAGAGTTACTAGAACAGAGCATGGGAGTTTGGTGTAGAGTGAAGGAAGTGGGTTATAGTTGAAAGTGGTTTTAGCAGGCATCTATGATTTTGACTTAGGGTAGAAAGGAAAATGTTAAGGGGATCAAGAGACTCAGACTTAACATTTATGCTTTTTATAGCTAAGCAGAATGCACATAAATGTGTGCGTGTGTGTGTCTGTGTGTGTATGTATGTTTCTATAGTATCAGTACTCAGTGTGTTGTACTACTTATGAACCAAACTACCTGGATTAAGTTTCAGTTCTGTCATTTCCTAGATATGTGACTATGGGCAATTTAGCTATCCTGTTAGTGCCTCTGTTTTCTTGTCTGTAAAATAAGGATAATGATAGCATATACATGTAAAACACATAGACCCATGTGTTGTTTATAGTAACCTCACAATTAAGTAGCTATTAGTTTTGATTAGCTATGATAAATTCTTCAAGTAGATTATAATAAGGGAGAAAAATCCACATAAAAATATTTAGACTATAATCTTAATAATCATTTCTTGAGTGCTCACTATGTTTAAGGCATGTACTGGAGTTATTCCATTTAATCCTTAAAGTATCACTAGTTATTTTTATAGAAGACAAAACTAATACAAGGAGAATAACAAATGGATATATATGATAGAACATCATCCCAAGACACTGTAATAACTTATTTGGTGGTGCTTTTTGGGGAAGGTCATAGAAGGCCTCATGAAGGAGATAATGTTTGATATTTTATCTATTGACTTGTAAAATATAGCTTACCTGTTTTTGTTCATTTAAATTGACCTCTACATAGATCACTAATTGATTTACTATATTTAAGATGTCTCCGCTTTCTTCAATGGTTCTTTTCCATGATTTGATTTAGATCTCTAGTTGTAGGTTGGTAACTCTTATCTCTAATATTTGCTTGATTCTTAATTATACTGTTTTCTGAAGTCATTACTTCTTTGATTTTGAAAACTGATAAACATAGCTCATTGAAGTCTTCTATTATTTTATTTTATTTTATTTTTATCCATATCTGTCATCTGAGTGTTTGGGCCACCGAAGGGAAAATTAAAAACGAATCAAACAACAACAACAAAAAACTACTTTGCTATTTCAAAGGGGTTTTATGTAGATTAATGTAAAAGCTCACACAAAATCTTTTGTGATACTTCTAAAAATGTGGATGCTTGGTTAGTGTAAAGGAAAACATAACATTTCTTGAGCATTATATTTGCAAACAGGTTGGCAGTCTTGTATACATGGAACAGTTACTGAGAACAACATTCTGGGGTGTAAGTATCAAATAGATGGTCAACGTACCTGTCTTTAATTGATATCACTATTACCTTTGCACACATCTTTGCTTTGTAGGACTTGCCAACTGAAACAGCTCTTTTTCTGTCTCATTAACTCCTCTCAATATTCAAACATTTCTTTCCTCACTGGCCCATAGGACTTTTTATTCTTTTCTTTTTTTTGAAAAAAAAGAAAGAAAGATAAAGAAGCTTAAGTAAGTAACTTGGCTGCTTTACTAGAGAGCATTCAGGAATGCAGGACTCTGAAGGCTTCTATATAAAATAATGTGTTATATTATTTTAAGTACTGTGTTTACAGAGCTCAGACTGCTAAGGATTAAAGGAATGCACTGTGACAAATCTGATTCTAAAGGATTGCCTTTCCTAAAATAGATCACTTGCATTCAAGTAGAACTCGATTTATGAGCATTAGAGCTTTCCAGGGCATTGAATAGTGCCGTATCCAATGCCAACAGATTATTGTTTCCACTAAGACTTCCCGTGGAAGTCTAGCAAAGATCTCTTGGCTTGCAGTATCATTGCTTCTGAGCGAGGGCCAGGATATTCAGGCTTCTCCTCTTGTAAGAGGCAGACAGCTTTTTAGAGGAAATAGAGTTTTTATTGGTAGGTGGTGGTGTCTTAAAAAAATGAATGAAGGTGTGCCTGGGTGTTTTTGGTAAGGGTGAATTATTATTATAATTATATTATTCAAAATCTATTTGAATAATACTTAGAAGTTGCTATTTTAAAGTTTCCTGATGAAAACTTTAAAATAGCAACTTCTAAGTATTATTCAAATAGATTTTGCTCTTCTGGAAAGCTTTAAAGCTCTCTCTCCCATTCTTCTTAGTACGATACGTATTTATTGCTTTTCTTTTTTCTACTAGAGTTAGGATATTTTTGTCAATTAATGATTATAAAATTCCAGCAATCCATAACAGTGGACTATACCATGTAGTTTTACTTAAATATTTTATAAATGTATTTAAAAAATGATGTAAATAAATAGCAGGCTTCTTACTATAAGCATTGCATAGATTTTGGCTATGTGTGGGGTTAAAAGTTTAAAAACAAATTTCTGTAATTTTTTTCTAATTGTGAAAAATGATATCCAACTGTACAGAATGTCCCATTTTTGACTGAGGTGTCAAAATCACAGCTAGAAGAATTCCAAGTAAAAATGGAACCATTTATTTTCCAGCAGAATTTACAGAGAATGAATAAGCTGCTCCATCACTCATGGATCCTTCATCAAGAGCAAGGCCTTAAAAAGTCATAGAGGACTTGGGGGAATCAATTGCCAAAGATATTTCTTTTCAGAGAGCTATGACCCTGTGGTGAATCCCTATTCTACCACCTTTTGGAAAGAGATATTCCTGTCCCCTCAGAACAAGCCGGGGAAGACTTCACTGAGGCAACTTTGAACTTTAAATGTATTCTGTATAGTTGGAAGCAATAGAGGACTTATGTCTGACTTATATGTGAGAGAAACTAAAACGGTTGTGAGACTGAGATCTGATTCCTCTTTGAGAAATCTGGGGGTGAGTACAAGCTGACAGATTGCCATTTGACAAAACTCAGAGAGTGCTGATGTGTTTTGATTGTCAGGGCAAGGGATGTGGAGCATTTCCCGTGGACTAATTATGAGCTACCCAGGAGAAAACTGGTATGGGATTACTTGAGGATTTATCTAATGGTCATCTTCAGAGGTAACAGTTTGGAAGTGTACCATCAATAGCCAGGAGGTAAGGAAGGCATTTTGAATGACATCAGGAATAGAATCTTATGTGCTATGCCAGGGTCATTTACTGAACCCGCAAAGTACTTCATAAGTCAGCTTTCAACATTTTCCAGGTTCAGAGAGCCCAGAGCCACTTTCTTGTTTCCTTGACTCTTGCACCTCCACCCCCATGACTGTACACATAACTTTGACCTTGGAAAGAGGCTAATTAGCAGCTAGTGAAAAAGGAAGAAATTGCACATAGAGGAGTACAGTAACCTCCCCTTATCCATGCTTTCACTTTCTGTGGTTTTAGTTACCCATGGTCAACCACAGTCCAAAAATATTAAATGGAAAAATCCAGAAGTAAACAAGTGATAAGTTTTAAATTACACACCATTCTGAATAGCGAGATGAAATCTCATGTTGTCGCTCTCCATCCACCTGGGATGTGAGTCATCCAACATATCAACCTCACTTCATCTCTTCATGTAGATAGGTACCATCTCATATCATCACAAGAAGAAAAAGGGTGAGTAGAATACAATAAGCTATTTTGAAAGAGAGAGAGAGAGAAAGAGAGACCACATTCACATAACTTTTATTACAATATATTGTTATAATTGTTCTATTTTATTATTAGTTATTGTTAATCTCTTACTGTGCCTAATTTATAAATTGAACTTTATCATAAGTATGTATGTATAGGGGAAAAACATTATATATATAAGGTCCAGTATTATATATGATTTCAGGCATCTATGGGGGGCTTGGAATGTATCTTCCATGGATAAGGGGGTTACTACTAGACAGTAGAATAGAATAGCAAAGAGATAAAATGAGAAAGAATTTTAGTAGAGAGAGTAGAGAAGAATAGCAAAGAGATTTCTTTCCATACCAGACTCTAGACCTAAGTAAGCCAAAGTTAATGAGGATGGATTGAAGGAAGTGAGGCAATTTAATGTTAATTGAGGTTTAAAACTTATTGTTATCCATGGCTGGATATTCAAAACAAGAGACCTATTAAAGTTTTTATCTAAGGCAGAAGAAGATTTATTCCATTGAACAAAATGTAAAGTGAAGGTAGGAAACAAATATTTGTTCACAATTAACATGTAACAGTTATAAAAATGTCAGTAAAGTATGGGAATAATTTTAAATGAAGATAAACTTTGGAACTTTCTGTTTTGGAAGCATGATGGGATAGATTATCTGGATCAACTTTTGAAGTAGAATAAGAACACTTAAAAATGTGGCATAAAATAGAAAACAAAAACAAAAACAAAACAAACCTTTTTAAAAGCACCATAGATCTAAAAAGACAATAAAGATCTACCACGAGTCTGTAAGGAAAGTTACTTTGATGCTGACCAAAGCAGAGGTGGGAACTTTCAGAGAAAGTTAGAACCACAGTTTGGTTCTCATGTGTATTGAAACCCAACTTTACATAGATTGGTGATTCCCCAAAACTTCAATTCTGTTTCATTCCTTCCGGACTGTGAGTATCCTTAAAGACCCACAGAAGTAAATTAAAATCTTTTCTGCATGAAAGTATCTACATCTTAGCCTCAGAGAGTATCTATAAATATTTTTCTAAGGAAAATGACTCAATTGCACTCACTGGCAATAGTAACCAATCACATAAGGAAACAAGGCATCAATAGCAAGAACAAGCTGACAAAACGTGAAACAAAAACAAATATGTAAACACTTTAAATATTGTAATTATAGTCACAAGTTATGAAACAGTCATGCTATCAATGTTTAAAGAAATAAAATCATATTAGAAATTAGAGTATTCATGCACCTAAAACTAATATAAAATAATATTAAATATCAACTGCAGTTGAAAAATAAAAATAAAAACAATTAGAGCTTCCAAAACCATATCCTACCGGATTTTTAAAAAAGAATCAAAGTTTTTAAAATGAGAAATCCAATAACTGAAATTAAAAACTCAATGAATCAGTCAGAATAATTATCCAGAAGCAGTCAGAATAACATTCCAGAATGTAGCATGAAGAAGTAAAAAGATAATATATATGAAAGAGATATTAAAAGTCATGGAGGAAATAAAGAGAAAATCTAATACATAAAGTATATGAATAATTAAAGGTCTAGAAGAAAAGGAGAGAAAGAATGGGGAAGAAGAAATATTTGAGATGTTGGCTGCAAGTTTTCCATAATAGAGCAATATCATTTATAGATTCGAGATGCCCAATAAGTCCCAAACATGATAAGTAGAAAAGAATACACCCCTGAATATATCATATTGAAACTTCAGTGCACCAAATACAAGTTAAGATCTTAAAAGCAGCTAGAGATTAAAGAAAAAAGAGATTATTTTTAAAATGGTACTAGTTAGACTAGTAGCTAACTTCTTAATAATAACAATAATGTCAGAATAAAGTGGAATGAGATTGTACTGAAAGAAAAAATACCCAGAGGATTGCGTACAGAGAACGTCAGTAAATGAAAGACATTTTTTCAGGCAAATAAATACTGAGTTTGTCATTAATGAACTCTATCTGATGGAAACACACACACACACACACACACACACACACACACACACACACACAAAGGATAAATCTTATTAATGTCAGATGATTTTCTGGCTTTTCCTAAGATGGTCCTAATATTCCAGTGATATCAGATTTGGCTATATCAACTTTATTAGCCAATGCAGTGAGTGGAAGTGACATTTAACACTTCTAAGCAGGAGTTTTAAAATGTTTGTCTTAGATAAGGATTGCGCCTTCAGCTTTGATCCTGAAATGAGTATACTGAGTATAACTGTAGTTGATCCACCATGGACATAAATGTGAGAGAGAAATAAACCTTTGTTTTTGCATGCCAGATTTTTGAGTCATCTGTTATTACAGCATAATTTGGCCTAAGTTTTCAATAGAGATGTCATTCAGGATGAAGAAAGATGATCCCAGATGGAAGGTTTAGAAAGAAGAGGAATGACAAAAAAAAAAAAAAAAAAAAAAAATCAAATATCTAGGCAAATATAAAATAACATTAATTTAAAATAATAATAAAAGTGCATCATGAGATTTAAAGTAGAAAAGAAGTAACTGGTAATGATAACATAACTATCGTGAGGGAAATAAATATAGTTAAAGTGTTCCAAGGTCCTTGCTTTGCCCAGAAAGAGGGCAGAAATAAAAGAATTAAAAACAATCCCGAAAGAGGTGATTTTTAAAAAGTTGATTTTTTAAAAAGAAATATAAAATGTAGAAATGTCCATTAAGATTAATCAAGGAACAAACAATGAGAATGTATACATAATCAATGTACAGAATAAAAAAGGGTATCACCATATATATTGTATATGTTAAAACTAATATCTATTAATATTTTATGTTAATAGTTTGACAGTTTAGTAAAATGGACAGATTCCTAGAAAAAATAAACTTACTAGTGTTGACAAAAGAATAGATAGAAATATATGAGTAGTCCTATATATATTAAATAAATTGAACATGTTAAAATATTTCTGCAAAGAAAACTCTGGGTCTAGGTGGCCTTACTATTGAATATTCTACCAAATAGTAAAAAACGGGAATAACATCAATTTTACACACATTCTTAAATTCCATGTAAAAGAAAGAATGCATCGCAATTCACTCTGTGAGGTCAGCAGAACTTTAAAATCAGAACCTGACGTGACCATTGTAAAAGGGAAAATAATAGCTGTTTCTCATCAATGAATGTTGACGCAAAAATCCTAAACAATAACAAAAGTAGCAAGTTCAAAACAGCATTGCAAAGTTGAGTTATTCTAGAAATGTGAGATTGGTTGAACATTTGAAAATCAATCAGTTTAAACAATGAAAGAATGAGAAGGAAGAAATGTATAATCATTTCAATAGACACAGAAAAATATTTGATCAAAGCCAACATCTAAGCTCATGACAAAATTTCTTAGTGAACTAAGACCGACATTTTTAATATGATAAAAAATCCTTTGCGAACATCACATGGAGGGTAGAACTTCATGATGAAATATTGAACACTTTCTCTTTTTGATCAGGAATCAGACAGTGATTCTAGCCAGCTGTCTACCTCTTCTATTTAATATCACACTGAAAGCCTGAGCCAGTGAAGTAAGGCAGGAAAAGAAATGAAAGATGAAACAATTAAACACAAAATATAAAATCTCTACTCTTTACAGATGACATGATTCTGGAGTATACAGATGTCATATTATAAAGTTAGACACTTGAAATTATATAGTGTTATTAACCAATGTTACCCCAATAAATTTAACAAAAAAGATTGCTATGTACACATCAATGTACAATGATAAACTGTATTTTATGTACAGTTAAATTTAAAAAAATGAAGTACCTGGGAGTAAATCTAACAAAGATATATGTGTTCTATGGAAAAATATAAAGTTAATATTAGAAATGATCTTAATAAATTTAGAATAAAAAAATAAAGTGAAAGCCTCAAAAGTACAAATGATCTCAATTATATCTCAATTGATCTATAGATTTAATGAATTCTAAACCATATCTTAGCACACCCTTGATCAAATCCACAATCTGGTTCAGAAATTATATGGAAGTTGAAAACGTCAAGAAGAGAGTCCAAAAACTTTTAGGAAAAAAATATAAGGTAGAGAGAGAATTGCTTTATCAAATATCAAGATATATTTTAGATTTATGTAAATAACACAATAGCATGGGGCCAGACAAATAGACCAAAGAACAGAAAGAAGAGCCCAAGAAAAATGCCACATATTTATGAAATTCAATTTGTGAAAGAAGTAGCTCTGCAGATTCATTTGGGAAAGGCAGACTTTTAAATAAATAATGTGGACCATTTCAATAACCAAATAGAAAAAAAAAAAATTAAACTTGACTCCTATCTCACATATAAAATTGACTCCAATGCAGATTAAACTATTAAATGTCAAACGCATAATGCAAAGTTCTGGAAGATAACATAGGAGAATTTCTTCATACCTT
>NW_006443138.1:9324423-9325747 GCF_000325575.1 Pteropus alecto
GGAAAAGGTTGATATATTGATTTCATTAAAATTAACCATGTCAGTTAATCAACAGACCCCATTAAAAACATAGCAAAACAAATTACAGAGTTGGGGAAATTAACAATTTGAATAACCAAAAAATGAGACAAATGTCCAGGACATATAAAGAAGAAAAAATCAATAAGAAAAAAAGACAATTTAATAATAGTATGGACGAAAGGCTTCTACCGGCACATCACAGAAAAAGAAACCAAATAGTTAATAAATATATAAAACAGTGACCAATTTTATTAATAAAAAACTAAAACCAAAATTACAATGAAATATCATTATATTCCCATCCATTGGGCAAAAATTATAAAGTCTGACAATGCCAATCATTGAAAAGATGTGGCAGAACTCACCTCTGGTGTAAATATAAATATATTTATCAATTCAGAAAGTTAGACATTATTTATTTATTTATTTATTTAATTATTTAATTAGTATACAGTACATTGGTTAGACATCTATATAGTTCATAAAATGATCCCCTCAATTGCTGTCTCCCTCCCTTGATCCTCCACCTAGCCAACATATTAATGCTAACTGCATTCCCTATGCCGTGCTCCCCATCCCCGTGACCATCTATCAACTGCTAATTTGTACTTCTTTACCCTTTACCTCATTCTCTCAGCCCCCCAACCCCTGCTCCCCTCTGTCTGTCACCAAATTGTCCACTATATTTGTGAGTCTATTTTTGATTAGTTTGTTCTTTTTGTTCCTTATTTTCCGTATATAAGTTAAATTATATGGTATTTATCTTCTCTGTCTGACTTATTTCACTCAGAACAATAACCTCTAGGTCCATCCATGTCATTGCAAATGTTAGGATTTCATTTTTTTAGTGGCTGAGTAATATTCCATTGTATATATGAACCATAATTTCTTTATCCATTCACCTGTTGATGGGCATTTAGGCTGCTTTCATAATTTGGCTATTGTAAATTGTGCTGCCGTGAATATTGGAGTGCATAGATCTTTACTAATTATCATTTTGGTTTTCTTTGGATAAATACTTAGAAGTGCAATTGCTGGGTTAAAAGGTATATCCATTTTTAATTTTTTGAGAAACTTCCATACTGTTTTTCATAGCGTCTGTACCAATTTGCAGTCCCACCAACAATGTATGAGGGTTCTTTTTTTTCTCCATCCTCACCAACACTTGTTGATTTTTGATTTATTGATGATAGCCATTCTGACAGGTGTGAGGTAATATCCCACTGTGGTTTTAATTTGCATTTCTCTGAGGATTAGTGACCTTGATAATTTTTTCATATGTCTATTAGCCATCTGTATTTCC
>NW_006443138.1:9325810-9365227 GCF_000325575.1 Pteropus alecto
GAGCTGTTTGTATATTTTTGGATATTAACCCCTTATCAGATGTATCATTAGCGAATATCTTCTCCCATTCAGTTGGTTGTCTTTTCATTTTGTTGATAATTTCTTTTGCTGTACAAAAGCTTTTCAGTTTTATATAGTCTCATTTGTTTATTTTTTCTTTTGTTTCCCTTGACCAAAAAGATATGTCTGTTAGTAGCAATATCAGAGAGTTTACAACCTATGCTTTCTTCTAGAATTTTTATGGTTTCGGGTCTTACATTTAAATCTTTAATCCATTTTGAGTCTATTCTTTCATATGGTGTAAGAAGGTGGTCCAGCTTCTTTTTTTTTTTTTTTTTTGCATGTATCTGTCCAATTTTCCCAACATCATTTATTGAAGACACTCTTTACCCTATTGTTTATTTTTACTTCCTTTGTCATATACTAAGTTCATGTATAGGCGTGGATTTATTTCTAGGCTCTCTATTCTGTTCCATTGATCAATATATCTGTTTTTATGCCAGTACTATGCTGTTTTGATTACTGTAGTCTTGTAGTATAGTTTGATATCAGGTATTGTGATACCTCCAACTTTGTTCTTCTTCCTCAAGATTGCCGTAGCTATTTGGGGTCTTTTATGTTCTATGTAAATTTTAGGATTATTTGTTTTATCTCTCTCAAAAATGCCATTGGTATTTTGATAGGGAGTGCATTGAATCTATAGATTGCTTTGGGTAGTATGGCCATTTTAATGATGTTGATTCTTTCTACAGGAAGCACAGTATATGCTTCCATTTATTTGTATCTTCAATTTTTTTTTCAATGACATAATTTTCTGAGAGCAGGTCTTTTACCTTCTTGGTTAAGTTGATTCCCAGGTATTTTATAGTTTTCAGTGCAATTATAAATGAGATTGTTTTCTTAATTTCTCTTTCTGAAAGTTTGTCATTGGTGTATAAAAATGACACTGACCTCTGAATATTTATTTTGTAACCTGCTACTTTACTGATTTCATTGATCAGTTCTAACAGTTTTTTGGTGGAATCTTTAGAGTTCTCTACATATAGTATCATGTCATCGGTAAATAACGAGAGTTTTACTCTGTTACTTTCCATTTTGGATGTCTTTTATTTCTTTTTCTTGTCTTATTTGCTTTGGCTAAGATTCCCAATACAATGTTGAAGACAAGTGGTGAAAGTGGGCATCCTGTCTTGTTCCTGATCTTAAGGAAAATGCTTTTAGCCTTTCCCCATTAAGTATGATGTTAGCTGTAGGTTTGTCATATATGACCTTTATTGTGTTGAGGTATGTTCCCTTAATTCCCACTTTGCTGAGTTTTTATCATAAATGGAGGCCAGATTTTGTCAAACACTTTTCTGCATCTATTGATCTGATCATATGGTTTTTACTTTTCTATTTGTTAATGTAGTGTATCACACTAACTGATTTACAGATATTATACTAACCTTGCACCACAGGAATAAATCCAACTCGATCATGGTATATGATATTTTTAATGTATTGCTGAATTCAACTTGCTAATATTTTGTTGAGGATTTTTGCATCAATGTTCATAAGAGATATCGGCCTATAGTTTTCATTTTTTGTAATGTCTTTGTCTGGTTTTGGATTCAAGGTAATGGTGGCTTCATAAAAGGAGTTAGGGAACCTTCTCTCCTCTTGAATTTTTTGAAATAGTTTGAGAAGAATAGGTGATAATTTTCCTTGGAATGTTTGGTAAAGTGCACCTATGAAGCCATCTGGTCCAAGACTTGTTTTTTAGGAGGTTTTTGATTACTGATTCTATTTCATTGGTGGTAATCAGGCAGTTCAGATTTTATGTTTCTTCTTGACTCAGTCTTGGAACAGTGTATGTTTCTAAGGATGTGTTCATTTCTTCCAGATTGTCCAATTTGTTGGCATATAATTGCTCGTAGTATTTTCTTATGATCCATTGTATTTCTGTGGAGTCTGTGGTTATTCCTCCTCTTTTATTTCTGATTTTATTTATTTGAGCCCTCTCTCTTTTTCCCTTGATGAGTCTAGCTAAGAGTCTGTCGATTTAGTTTATCCTTTCAAGGAACCAGCTCTTGGTTTCATTAACCTTTTGTATTGTTTTTCTGTATTCTATTTCATTTATTTCTCCTCTGATCTTTATTATTTCCTTCCTTCTATTCACTTTGGGCTTTATTTGCTGTTCTTTTTCTAGTTCGAGTGTAAGGTTAGATTGTTTATTTGAGCTTTTTCTTGTTTCTTGAGGTAGGCCTGTATTGCTATGAATTTCCCTCTTAGGACTGCTTTCGCTATGTCCCATAAATTTTGAGTTGTTGTGTTTTTATTTTCATTTGTCTCTAGGTATCTTTTAATTAATTCCTTGATCTCATTAATAACCCATTTGTTGTTTAGTAGCACGTTATTTAGCCTCCCTGTGTTTGTGTATTTTCCAGTTTTTTTTCTTGTAGTTGATTTCTAGTTTCATACCATTGTGATCAGAGAAGATGGCTGATATGATTTCAATCTTCTTAAATTTATTGAGACTTGTTTTGTGTCCTAATATGTGGTCTATCCTTGAAAATGTTCCATGTGCACTTGAGAAGAATGTATGTTTTGCTACTTTAGGGTAAAATGCTCTGAAAATATCTATTAAATCCATCTTGTCTAGTGTGTCTTTTAGGTCCATTGTTTCCTTGTTGATCTTTGCCTGGAAGATTGTCCATTGGTGTCAATAGGGCGTTAAAGTCTCTTAAACCAAGAGTGCATTACTATTGATCTCTCCTTTTATGTCAGATAATAATTGCATTACATATGTAGGTGCTCCTATGTTGGGTGTATATATGTTTACTAGGTTATGTCCTCTTGATTTATCGATCCCTTTATCATTATGTAATGCCCTTTTTTGTCTCTTATCACAGCCTTTTTTTTTAAAGTCTATTTTATCTGATATAAGTATCGAGCTACCCCGGCTTTTTTTTCATTTCCATTTGCATGAAATATCTTTTTCCATCCCTTTACTTTCAGTCTGTGAGTTTGATCTGAAGTGGGTCTCTTGTAGACAGCATATGCATGGGTCTTGTTTTCTTATTCATTCAGTTACCCTATGTCTTTTGATTGGAGCATTTAATTCATTTACATGTAAAGTGATTACTGATAGGTACATAGTTGCTGCCATTTTATTATTCATATTTGTTATTTCTATTTTCTTTTTTACCTCTTCGCTTTTTACAGAAATCTCTTTAACATTTCTTGTAATACTGGCTTGTTGGTGTTGGATTCCTTAAGCTTTTCCCTGTCTGGGAAGCTTTTTATCTCACTTTTCGTTTTCAATCAAAAGCCTTGCTGGGTAGAGTATTCGTGGTTGTAGATTCTTGTTTTTCATAACTTTGAATACTTCTTGTCAGTCCTTTCTGGTCTGCAAAGTTTCTCTTGAAAAATCAGCAGACATTCTTATGGGGGTGCCCTTGTAAGTAACTAGCTGCCTTTCTCTTGCTGCTTTTAAGATTTTCTATTTGTCTTCGACCTTTGGCATTTTGATTATGATTTGTCTTGGTGTAGGTCTGTTTGAATTCCTCTTGTTTGGAACTCTTTATGCTTCCTGAACTTGTATATCTAATTCCTTTGCCAGGTTAGGGAAGTTTTCTGTCATTATTTCTTCAAATAGAGCCTCAATCCCTTGCTCTCTTTCTTCCTCTTCAGGTGCTCCTACGATTCGGATATTTTTACACTTCATGTTGTCCCAGAGGTCTCTTAAACTACCCTCATTTTTTTTAATTCTTTTTTCTTTTGTTGTTCTGATTGAGTGTATTCTGCTACCTTGTCTTCCAATTTTCTGATTCGATCTTCTTCTTCGTCCATTCTACTATTGAATCCTTCTAGCATATTCTTCATTTCAGTTATTGTATTCTTCATTTCTGTCTGGTTCTTTTTTATGGTTTCTATGTTCTTGTTTATGCTCTCGTTGTGCTCATCCATTCTCCCCATAAGTTCGTTAAGCATCTTTATAACCATTATTTGGAACTCTGACTCTGGTAGGTTGCTTATCTCCATTTCATTTAGCTTATTTTTTATTATTTTGAACTTTGTCTCTGGTAGGTTGCTTGCCTCCATTTTATTTAGCTTATTTTCTGGAGTTTTCTCCTGTTGTTTCATTTGTGGCATGATTCTTTGTTTTCTCATTTTATTAGCCTCTCTGTATTCATTTCTATGTATCGGTAATATTTGTTTCATCTCTCAGCCTTGGCCAGATGACTTAATGTGGAAGGTGTCCTGTGTGGCCCAGTGACTCACTCTCCATAATCTCCTAAGCCGGGGGCTCTGGACATGACCTTTGTATGAACTGTGTGTGATCTTCTGTTGTCGTCAAGCCTTTATTGTTGTTAGTGATCAGTGGATGGGATTAACGCTCAGGCTGACTAATTGTTGGAACTGGCTGCACCCACAGAGTAAGAGTTGCTGTGTTGGGGCTGACCCCACTGAGTGGGATTTGCCCTAGCAGGCTTTTGTACTTGTTGCAACCACTCTTTGTGTGTACTACTAATGCGAGTAGTCAGGAGTTACTCCATTGTGGTCTGATGCCAGCCTCTAGATGCGTTGGTTTTGTGGCTCTTTGGTAGGGGCTCCCCCAGAAGTCAAGGTTAGTCGCTCCTTTTGATTTTTAGGATTACCCAGTAGGAACTACAAAGCATTCTGCAGATGGTTGTTGTTTATGCTAGATCTATAGGTAAGTGGAAGAGATAGCACTGTAGACAGCTCTCAGTTATTCCTAGTCTCTGACCATTAGTAGAGGGACCAGTGCTACTCCAGGTCTAACACTACCTGTCAGTTGCCTGTAAGTTTCTGAAACTGGATGAACCTCTGGGTGACATGCGTGTTGGGTGGTGCAGGGACCCTGGAGTCTCCTGGGTCTTTTGAGTAAATTTCCCCCTGGCCCTGCAGTGTCAGTTTATATGTCAGTGCTGTCTCTATGGCTTCCTATACAAATTTCCACTCAAGCAAGATCAGCTACTGCCCACCTTGGGCCTAAATGCACTACCCCAGGGCAGGGGCAACTGCCTATCAACGTACAGCATGCACTTTGTGTATCGGATGGGGCAGGAGTTCAAGGAGTCAAAGACCATCAGGCCAATACAGACCCCTGCAATCCCCTCAAGAGATATTGCAGCTCGTACAGGCAGCAGTGGTCTGCCCACAACTGTTTTCCCTAAAATGTGCTCATTGTGCTAGCCAAGGTCTGTTGCCTGCCCTGATTGCGCAAACCCAGAGCCAAATAGGGCCCGGGTGGCAGCTACCTGTCAATGGGCTATAGGCACTTTGTGGCTTGGGTGCACGGGTGGCAGCTACCTGTCAATGGGCTATATATAGGCACTTTGTGGCTTGGGTGAAGAGGAATCTCATGGAGACAAGGACCATCAGGCCAATATAGCCTCAGTTTTGCTACAACTTCTGTGCCTGGGCATTCCTTCTGTAGTTACAGATCACAGAGAGACTGGGGCAGTTCCACAGAACCCTGCACTCCCTGGACACAATATTGCAACTCTTGCAGGCTCTGCCTGCTGCTGATTTCCATGCATGACAGTATCTTTTATGTATTAATTATATAATCCAGAAGTATAAATAAATATTAGGGGCCACTTGAACCCAGGGACATTTTCAAACATGGACATTTTAGACAGGACCAAATATCAAAGACCAAATATGCTCATGGACGTTTTTAACAGGGTCAAATTTTAACAACCTTTTGGTGTAGATCAAATGTTTCCATGAATGTTTTGGACAGGCCTTTTGGTGTGGACCAAATGTGTCAGTGGATGTTTTTGATGGGATCAACTGTACTGCAAAAATCTCTTGATCTGGATGGTAGTTAAATGGGTTTTAAAAAATGTATTATTACTTTTAAGATTATATTTGTATTTTTGTTTTTTTTTTGTTTTTTTTTTTTGGGGGGTATATGTTGTCTAATAGCAATAAAAGACCCAGTTAGGCAATAAAATCCACATGCATCTGTGGTTCTTTGGTTCCAAGGCAGTTTTTCAGCATACTGCTTATGGTATCTTTCAGTATATGGATATTCTTAAAAACTATAGAATGATAGGTTTCTAGACTTTTAAGGTGGAAGAGAACTTGAAGATTGTCCAGAGCTGTACTGTCCAATGTGGTAGTTACTAGAGACAGGTGACTACTGAGCACTTGAATGTGGCCAGTTCAAATGTGCGATAAGCCTAAAATACACAATAGATTTCTAAGATTTAGGAAAAAAAAATGTAAATATCTCATTAACAGTTTTTATAAAAATTAGGATATATCGGGTTAAACACTATTAAAATTAAATTTACCTGTTTCATTTTTTTATACTTGGATATTAGAAATTTTTAAATAACATATGGCTCACATTTTATTTCTCATAGACATTTTACTGATGAAATAGACCATTTTACTGATGAGAAAATGCATCCTAAATGTAGTAAATAACTTGCCCCCAATTTGCCTAACAATTAATACATATACAAAACCCAAAATTATTTTTAGGGTCCTGGAGTCAGGAAAAGACCGTGAACATCACAATTCTTCATAACTCTTTATATTGTCATATGGTTATGGTAAAATGCAAAGAATGTTGGCCTTGTTGTCATACAGATTTGGGTTCACATCTCAGCATACTTAGCAGCCATTCATAAAGCTATTTAATTTAATTAGGTCTTAATTTCTTTGTCTATAAAATATGTAATATTACTTAATTTGCTGGGCAATTGTGACAGTAAAATGATAAGCTATATGCCTGTTTTTATCAGGGTGACTGATGTAGCATAAATCTTTTAAAAATTTAATAGTAATATGGACTGCCATTGTCATAGTAGTTTCCATTTACTTATGTATTATCAGAGGGTTGAGGCTTATTGTTTTATTTTTATTTTTATTTTACTTTTTACAAATGAATTCCAAGTTGCTGTGAACATATCTGGCAATATATGCTGAAGGAAAGTTTCAAAATATGAAAAGTTATTTAATCATCCTGGGTCAAATTTTAAAATCACCACTTCACAAAATATGTGCTTTTATAACCACAGAAGACATTAATTTTGGTAATTACATGGTTACCTCCACTATCCTTTTAGGGGAACAGATTCTCTAGTGCTTACTCATTCTGTGTGGCAAGGAATTGCCACTTTCTTATATGATTATGTTGCTTGGTGTATATTTTATACATAAGGAAACGAAATAGCCTTTTAAGGAAATTACTTTAGAACTCAGTGATATTTTACAAAGGATCTGATGTTGACTTGCTTTATATCACGTTTTACAACTAATATTATTTAAAAAGTTTAACTGTTGTCATGAATGTTTTCATATATAATGGCCTTTTTAAGTTAAAAGAGTGTCCTTCTTAAAGTACTTAATATGAGTTTTTTCATTTGTAATCCTAAACTATGAAAGAATGTAGAAGTTGCTTCTAGTTAGAGTTTTAATAAGCAACTTCGCAGCTTGATCTGAAAACTTGAGGGCATTAAATATATATTACATATATATTTTTATTGTTAAATATAAAATTTTATAGTAGCCCACATCGACGTTTATTATATTGATATTTATTATATTAGTATGTAATATGCTAATTAGTATGTAATTAGTATGTAATATACTAATATAATAAATATATATTATGAGTAGTAAAAACCAATGGTCTCTGGATTATTCAATGAAAACATGTTATAGCACTCCAAGAGAGTTTGAAGATACTGTGAATTAGTGGCTGCCATTTTTTGACTGGCTTCTGTTTTTTAACTACCACTGGCTGCTACTCATCTATTTACAGTGATAGGTGCTTTACAGTTACAAAATCATTGCATGATTTTGACTAGGATTAGAACAAATCAGTGACAAAGGAAAGCTAAAATTTAGACTTATATTTTTTTAAAGGAAGTAATGAAACTGGCTGCTTTATAAATTTGTGGTGGAGAAAATCAGGACCCATAGATACCTTTGGATGAATTTCAAAAACTATCTCTTTGATAGAGAGATAAAGAACTTCATGTGCTATAGTACTAACCCAATATTAGTTACTAACTACTTGCTGTGATTCTTCATTTGCACAGAACTAGAAAGAAGAACAAAGAAAGGGAGGTTAAAAAGACATTAATAGATTTCATTTTTAAACAATGCATTTAAAAAGGCAAGAAGTTTCTCAGCACCCACCCTCTGCTTAGAAGCCTAGAATTAAGAATGGAGTATGATAATTGAATAAGATCAAGAAGAAAGTGACAATTTGTAATTAGGTAAGCAGTAGGGACCAGCATCTAGGCAGCAATGTAGTAAATCACTACAATAACCTACAAGAGATGGTTAGCTGTAAAATGGTCTTTAATATGTATAGCATTTGGTTTTGGTAGAGACATGGGGATGTATTAATTGATCCCTGCTTAGTATCTTCTTTGGTGAAGAGGGGGAGGAAATCATTTATTCATTTACTACTCTCTGCTGATCTCTTTGCATACATTAAAACATTTAATCATTACAACAGTCCCGTGAAGGCAGTGTTAATATTCTTTTATTTTTAATGAAGAAACTGAGATTCAGAAAATTTAAGTAAATTGTCTAAAGGTATACAATTAGTAAGGGGTTGAAAAAAGATTTGAATTTGGTTACATTTGTCTGATTTTGAAGCCTACGAAGCTGTATCTCTTGCAGGGTCTCATTATTAGTTCATGAATCTGTGTTCGGGATTTTAGCAGTGATGTTCTTTATACAAATGAAATCTCTGCACATCATTTAATGCTGCCTCATATTGCCCAGCCGCTGAACACCTCACTTGGAAAATTATTGCTATAGTTCATTCCTTTATTATTTAGTTTTTAATTCTTTTGATTCTGCCAGTAACCTGCAAAAGACAAGTATAGTAACCACAAGGAGGCTTGAACATGACTTTGATAGTCTTAAATTTCAATTGTGTTTTCTCAATAGATATATAATTAGAATCAGTAGTAGGTTAGCCTTGGTGAAGATTATAGAATTAGACTCTTATTCTTGCAATTTCACATCAACTTTGACTTATTTGATTACTCTGGTTTTCTTTTCTGCCCTGCGTAGTCTAGGGCAAAGCAAGACATTACTGAGTCTTTGTAAAATAGCTGTGTTTTGCATGTTGAAGTTACTATGAGCAATTGATGCTATCTGTACCAAGTATAATGTTGATGATTTGGGATTTGAAGTTGTTTTCCAAAAAAGAAATAATACTGATGAGGTGAGACTTTGGTAATGTTCTTTACCTGATTTTATTTGCATGAGTGCTCTGTCATGGGCTTTTACAGTTTGTTTTCCAAAATCTCTAGGCTGTGAAGTTCTATTTGGTGCATACACTTTATATTGTTATCAACTTTTTTTTTTTTTTTTGGTTTGATTCCTGAATCTTAGATAACAGAACTCTATCAGCATCTAGTCTAAATAAGCCTTAGATATTTCTGGATCATTGTCAAGTAATTTCCTTAACCACAGATGTTAATAATATATTTTATTTTCTTTAAATTCACTGACCAATTGGTGTTTAATTGGTGTTTCTCATATTTTTCATTGTGTATATTGTTTACCAAATATAGTAGAAAAATGGAAGTTTCATGTATGGCAATTGTTTGGAAGTAGACATTGTGAATTCAGCTAGGATTTGATTTTACATGTCCTGCGGGTTACTTTTAAAGGCATTTCAGAACTTATGCTGAAGTTTAAATCTCTCCATAATTCTTACTTTATTAATTCTTACTATCAAAAATAACTGGTAGAGAGGGTGTGTTGCTCAATTTCTTTGAGGCATAAAGCTATGAGTCAAAAATGGTCCTCAAACAATTTGGTAATGGCCAGAAGGGAGGGGAGGTTGGGAGAATGGGATGAAGAGTTAAAGAAGTATAAATTAGTAGTTGATAGATGGCCACAGGGATAGGGAGCATGGCGTAGGGGACGCAGTTAGCATTAATGTAATGGCTAGGTGGAGAGTCAGAGGGGATAAAGAGTGATTAGGGGGATAGTTTTATAAACTATATAAATTTCTAACCAATGTACTGTATACTTGAAATTAATAAAATAAAGTAAAAAAAAAGAATGATCCTCAACAGTAACTTTTAATTTCCACATTTATTCAGTTATGATGCAACGTTTTTATTACTTCAATATTTCTCTTTTTTGTATTCCATTATAAGATAAACACTTTCAAAGATGATTGAAAAGATATGTGATATCTACTTGAAAAATGCTTATTTACTTTTTAGGTAAATGCATATTCAAAAATATTTAAAAGCTGTCAATTGCATACTAAATTTCTTAAGTCTAATATGCTCCATGGTTCTGATGATAACATGTAGTATAAAATCATTGAATCTGTATCTTTTCCTATGTGACTTTCTTTCTTTTCCAGCTTTGTTAAAAAATGAGCAAAATGGATTTTTTAAAAACTTTCCATAGAGACTGGTGAATTGATTTTCCCATCTTTTAAGGGGAAATCAGGGTGATAATAGAGCGACTTTCATTGGAGGCACTCAAAGTGCTTTATAAACATTGTCTCATTAATCCTCCCACCAGTAATGGGAAAACATTGTTCCCATGTTTCAGGTGAGAAAAAGAAAGTATCTAGTGGTCTTGTTTCAGATCATCTGGTGAGTCCGAGATCAAGTCTATAATAGAATTTTGTCTTTTGTTTCTGCTTCCAAAAAAGCATTGCTGTCTCCTGTGCATTCTGATGCTAAAGGAGAAGAAACTGTTTCTATTTTTTAAAAGTTATCAAGGAAACACAAGGATAATGATGATAAGCAGAAGTTACTTTATTTTCTTCAGAAAAAGAGGAGTGGGAATACTTTTACTTTGACTCAAATCTGGCCAAGAAGACATTGAATACTAAGGAGGAAGGGATAGGAAGTGACTAGGGAAAAGTATCTCTGTCATCCAAAGGTTAATCATAGAGGAGCTATTTGAACATATCATAATTCATAATTATTAGAGGAAAACTATGTAGCATTCTTTTGATGGAGACTTAAGAAAGAGTAAGTGGATCAAGAGGAATGGAAAATAACTCCGAATAAAAATCTGACAGTATAATCAGTGTTTAAAGAAATTGATGCATATATCCAAGAATATCACTGATGGATTTGACAGAGAAAAGATGTAAAAAGATGTGTAAAAAAAGATGGAAGAAGAGGTGGATGACCAAGGATGACAACAGAAATAGTAGATAATATTTGCTGAGCGCTTAATACAGTCACGCTATGTTTTAAATCTTACAACATACTGCATTTAGATACAGATGTTATTTCATTTAGAGATGAGACTACCTGGTGTCAGAGAGGTTAAACAAGTTACCCCAGGTCATACATGAATATAAAAGTGTTCATAGACTTATATAACCAGAATTGAAAAGTGAAACACAGATTTAGGTAAGGCTTTTAAAAGGAAAAAAAAAATGCTGCTAATAATATTCAAAAGAGAAAGCTATGTTGGCAAGAAGAAAAGAAATTTCTCAACTTCAATTCTTCCCCCCTCTTCTCTACAAAGGAAAATAATCTCAGACCAACGAGAGAAATATTTCTGAAGAAAAATTAGGAATTTGGGATTGAGAAGATTATAGGAGGCAAAGACCTGACCAAAAGAATTTAAACTTTGTGACAGTGAGGTATGGTGGAAGGTGCATGGGATTTCGAGTTGCCCAGATGTAGGTTCAATCTCACCTTCTGTCACTTTCTTGCTTTAGAACTTGGGCAAGATATTTAACCTCCCTGAGTCTCAGTTTCCTTACATGGTGATTAGAAAAAATGAATCTAGCTCCTAGAAGTGAGGCGATTAAAGGAGATACCTGATGTTAATAAAGGGTCTGGAAAATTGTAGCCACTTAGTAAGTAAATGTTAGTTGCCTGACACTTCTTTCCCAGACCCTGATGAATTGTGTGCCAGTGAATTGCAGATGAATCTGCTAAACGACTGTGGGCAAATCTTTGAAAAATTATGGAAAATGAGAAAGGAAATGAAGAAATGCTCCATTTTTCAAAGAAGCAAAAAGTCAAATTAATGAACCACAGTCAACAAATCAACAAATTAAAAATAAGTACAATTCTAGAATGCATTGTTTCAAAGATCACACTGCTAAACCTTACAGAGAAGAAATCACCTTTATTAAAAATAAAGATGTGGTACATGTGGTACATGTATACAATAGAATATTATTCAGCCATAAGAAGAGGAAATACTGACATTTGCAACAACATGGGTGGATCTTGAGATTATCATGCTAAGTGAAATAAGTCAGAAAAAGTTGAGAACCACATGATTTCACTTAAATATGGGATATAAAACTGAAAGGAACAAATGAACAAGAGAAACAAGAACTCAAAGACACAGACAAAAGTTTAGTGGTTACCAGAGGAAAAGGGGGGAGAGGAGAGGTAGATAAGGGTAAAGGGTCAAATATATGGTGACAGAAGGAGATTTGACTTTGGGTGATGAACATGCAATGCAATATACAGATGATGTATTTTCAAATTGTGCACTTTAAACCTATAAAATTTTATTAACTAATGTCGCTCCAATAAATTTAATTTAAAAAATAAATAAAAAGTGTCTTTTTCCTGGCCTTTACATTCTACTACATTCTTTTGCTAGGGCAACTTGACCCTATCTGTAGATTCAGGCCCACCTTACATCTCTAAGGTCAGGTCTGAAATTAGATTGAATATAATTAAGTAGCTCTAGCTTAGATCCTTGAAAATCAGGATTCAGGCAATCCAGCCCTAATTTGGGAAACTGCAGCTTTGTCTTGTTTCATCTTCTTGATCCCTTATTTTGGCAACCACTTCTAGTATCCCAATTTTCATAGAATGACGGTCAAGAGCTAAGGGAACAATCTTGGGACAGAAAAGTTGACTTGCGTTTGGAAGGTACAAACTGTTTGCACAAGCAAGTCCAAGGGATTTGAGATCCCTCTAATCCAAGCCAGCATCATGTTTAATGGGTCTGCATGATAGGACATATAATATTATCTATGATTCTTTGTATTAGGTGGGTTCTCATTCATAGAAAGGGAAATAATAACTTCCTGGAAGCAGACTGCAGCCCTGGAGAAAAGGTCTTTCAAAAAGCCCAAGAGATTAAGATGTCATTTAAGTATAGTGAGTTCAGTTTCACCAGCGATTAGGGTATAAAGACAATCACACAGACTCGCCACACAGAAGATATGTAGGGAGACTCTATATCAATTTCACATATACTAATTGTCTCCAACTTTGGGATATCAGACATGGGGAAGTAGATCCTGATCTTCAGTGGAGAAATATCTAATATACTCTCAAGTTAGGTCTTCAACTTTTTCTGAGGGCTGGGCATGAATCTGAATCTGTAGGTGGTATACTTTAAGTACATGTAGGATGATTCCTGAATACCAGAATATATATCAGAGTCTTTTCTTAACAATCTGACTTTGGTATTAGTGTAGTCTCTATGCAAAAAGAACTAGGCTAAATGTTCCAGTTATCCAATATTTCATAAAAAACCAACTCAAATTTAGTGGGATCACACGACAACCATAATTTTACTATGCTCATGGGTTGTGTGGCTTGTGTCTGCTACATGATGCCTGAGCTTGAGTTGGGAAATTCTGAGGCGTGGGTGACTCTCAAATGTCTATGTTATTGTTTGGAAGCTTCTTTCACGTCTGATAACTGGACCAGGAGGAATTGAAGGCTATGACTGACAAGAGTACATACACATGACCTCTCCATGTGGTTTGGCCTTCTTACTGCATGATGACTGGTTCTGAGAGGTAATTGCCTGAGAAGGAGGACCTGGAAAGAGCATTTCCAGAGACAAAGGCAGAAACTGTAGGGCTTCCTCTGACCTGGTCTCTGAAGTTATGAGGCAATATTTTGCTACACTCTATTGGTTGTGAGAGAGTTTCTAAAGCCAGCCCAGATTTAAGGGTGAGGGGATTTGCAAGGTCACATTGCTGAAGATCCTGTGGAATGGAAGCCATTGTTATGGGTGTTTTTGGAAAAATACATGTGCGGCATTTGGCTGTTTGTGTTAATTAGTTTGATTGGTTGACTTTTTATTTTCTAACCACTCACAATGAGTGGTTAAAGTGGGAAAACCTTTAACTTTTTATTTTCTTGGACAATGAGTGGTTAAAGTGGGAAAACCTCTAAGTTCTTTCTTGCTAGGTACCTAAGCGTTTTAAGACTCATCTGTTGTGGTAATGGCTTCAGGACGTTTTTGTAAAAGCTGTGATAGGTGTATACTCTAATGCCCTATTAAATAGAAATGTTGTGTAAACCAGAATGCCAAATATTTTATGGTACAGAGACTATATATATATGTCCACCTTTATTCCTTAATGTCGACATAGATTTATTGTTATAGAGAGTCTTGTGTCTTTTTCACTGCTACAATGATTCATTATCTCTCATTCTGAAATGATTGTTTTAAAATGTTCTGGAGCTGCTGTTGTTCATCTCCTATATTATATTAAATTTTTATTTCTGGAAATAGTTTATTTTTCAGTTGGGATTTTATGGTTCCTAGAAATAGTGACAAGAATATGAAAATCTTCCCAGTTTTAAAGTTCACCTTAAAACAATGGCAAAGGTTTGAAAATTTGTTAACTAGCTGTTAGCATTATTTGAGTTGGAAAGTGCTAACGTTTATTACAGCTTCTACCATTTAATCTTTGCAGTCCTCCGAGTCTGTATTCATTAAGCAGTGAAAGACAACATATTGTGTTCTCGTTGTATACAGTACCATGTAACTGAAACATTTTGATTAGCAGTCTATCTTTTTAGTTCCAGCCAGTGATTTATTCTCAGAGAAACCTGGATTAAGATAGGAATAGTAGTTTTTATTTTTTTTAATTTTTTTTTTATGGTCTCCTAACTGAGTAATACAAAACGGTATTATTTCAATTATATCTTCAAAGACTATAGAATTTTTTTCATTTTACTTTCTGGTGTAAATTCCTTTTTGGAGAGAAAGCAAATGTTTCTCAAGAAATAGATGATTCTATCTTTATGTCTTTGGTTTCCTGACCTTATAAGTGAAGTTAAACTTACTTAGGTTAGCCTTTGAAGTTATTTTGATTCTGGCCCCACCCTCGTTTTCAAACTTATTTGTCATGAATCTCCTTTAGGTTATCCTTCACTCTGGTAAAACTAAGCTATTTACATTTCCATGACGACAATCTTTTTTTTTTTCTTTTTATACATAGGCTCAAAGAGTTCTTCCGTTTGAGTTATTTTCTTCTCTTAAAACTACCAAAGATCCTGCTTAACTTTCAAAGCAGTGTGGATTTTCAGTCCCCACTCACATCTAGCAAAGGCCCAGGAATCAGCCTTTTTAACTGACAACAAGGCGAATCTGACATAGGTGCTGTGTCTACTGAGCTTTGAGGAACTCTGCTTTATGGACTGTGTTGGGCAGAATAATGGTTCCCTAGAGATGTCCCTAACCTTTTCTCAGGAAACTATGAGTATGTTATATTAAATGGGAAGTTAAAATTGCCGATAGAATTAAAGTCTATCAGTTGACCTTTAAGTAGAGAAATTATCTTGGATTATCTGAGAAGTTTCCATGTAATCATAAGAGTCTTTAAAAATGGAAGAGGAATCATTCAGAGAAGGAGATATGACAATGGAAGCAGAGCTCAGAGTGGCACGACTTGAGAAGGACTAGATCTTTCCTTGCTGGTTTAGAAAATGGAGAAAAAGGGTCATAAGCCAAGGAATATAGGATGCCTTTACAAGCTGAAAAAGGCAAGAAGATGGATTTTTCTCTTACATTAGTTTTCTAATGCTGATGTAACAAAGTACTGCAAACTGCATAGCTTAAAACAAGGAAAATTTATTCTCTCACAGATATGGAGGCTAACAGTCCAAAATTAAGGTGTCAGTAAGACCATCTTTTCTCTGAGACTCTGGGAAGAAACTTTCCTTGCTTCTTCCTGACTTCTCATGGTGGCTATTGATCCTTGGCATGCCTTAGCTTGCAGCTGCCTCACTCCAGTGTCTGCCTCTGTCATCACATGGCATTCTCCTTATGTGTCTTTGTCTTTACATGATGTATTCCTCATATGAGGATACCAGTCATATTGGATTAGAGCCCACACTAATAACCTCATCTTAACCTGATTACACCTGCAAAGGCCTTATTTCCAAATAAGATCTCATTTGCAGGTACCACAGTTTAGGGTTTCAATATATCTTTTCTGGGGAACACAATTAAACCATTACACCCCCCAGTGCCTCCAGAAAAGAACATAGCACTGCCAGTGCCTTACTTTTAGCCCAGTGAGACATGCTTTGGATTTCTAATCTCCAGAACCATAAGATAATCAATTTGTATTGCTTTAAGCCACTAAATTGTGCTAATTTGTTACAGAAGCCATAGTGAAACTAACCCATGGACTAACTCAAATTCTGTCTCATCTATGAAATCTCTTACCTCTCCTTGCTAAATTCCACCTCTCCTCCCAATACTAATTTGTTTATACTTTTCTATTTAAATATTAACCTCTAATCATACTTTCGTTATTTTGTTGTGCTTATATCCCTAAAGCAGCTAAAGTTCTTGAGGGTCATCTTTGTATCTCATTTAGCAACTAACACCATTAGTAACTAATAACCATTCAATAACTATTTAGTAAAAGAATGTTAAATTCTTATCCAGCACATAATTCCTCTTGTCATAGTGCCAAGGAATTCTCCCAGATTAACTATTTTAAAGCTAAAATAAGGAATCTAAGAAAGGAAAAAAAAAAAGAAATCATTTAAAAATTTACTATAAAACCATTTTATAGTAACTTTTAAAGTCACTATAAAAAAATACTCTTGTAAGAGGAACAAAAGCAATATTAGCCTTGTGTTTTATGTTAAACTTTATTTTGGGTTTAGAATATCTTGATAAAAAAGAGTAATTGATATGCATTTTGTTGTTATTAGTGTGGCTTAGACTCCAAGAGTATTTTTGAAATGTAGCACAGAAAATGTTGGCATTCTTTTATCCACCAAAGCCCTCAATGTTTTCCCTTGAAAAGCTTTCATGGATCAGTTTTGTTCTTCTTTAGGGTTTAATTTCTGCATCTAATGGAACTTGCATATTTCTGCTTAAAGATGCCTATAATATATAGTTAGTATCAAACTTCGTTTTACAGTTCTCAACTGTTCCGTGGTACATTTAATGTTTTTAAATTCTTACTTACAGAGAAGAGTTTGAAAGAACCTGTTAACTGGATTATCTCTGTGCATGTTTGTTGGTTTCATTTAGTTTAGTGATTGTACTTTACATTATCAACTCAATTGAGTTTCTATAATTGGTCTTCAGTTAAGATCCTCACTTTGTGACAACTGATGGAAACCTCTTGAAAGAAATTTTCATTACAAGATTGAATATAAATGGAAAAACAATGTTTTTCTCTTTTCTCAATTCTAAGCAACTATTTCTCCAACATTTTGAAGTTTCTGTGCCATCTTTCATTTTCTAACCCCAGTTAAAAGAAAGGATTTTAAGAAGAAAACCTTTACTCTGCCTCATATTATTCTAGGGAAGAATTTCATTAATTAATTAATTATACTATTTGCTTTTTACTATGGCTCTGTGACAAATAAACCATACCCACTGTTATGGGTAACAACAATGGTAACAGCATCAACAACAACAAAGTTTTGCTGCAGAAATTAGGAAGCTCAGGAACCACTGGAGTTGCTAAAACTCGTAAATATACAATTACAGAGGATCTAGAAAGGAAAAGTAAGGCACTGAGTGTTCATGCCAATAAATATTGGTGATAGAATCAAACAATTGAGCTCGTAGTAAGAATGAAGCTAGATTATCGAGTCATTTGCTGTATAGTGCAGTAAGTGCAATTACATGGCAAGTGTATGTAGTATGTATAACCTCTCAATAATTCAAGATATATGTGGTTTTAAAGTACATAGGAGTTATTGATGATATCATGAATATATATATGTTTGATTGAAGAACTGCTATTGGCACACATTATTTTCTCATTGTTGAATATAATAATATAATTGCTAGTGTATTCTTATGGGTAAAAAGTCATCATAGAAATCTGTAATATATATATTGGGCTTTCCTACTCTACAGGTTTAAAATTGTGAATATCTAAGAAAGTGAAAATTCTAAAATTTCTAAGACTAACACTCAATTGTTGTAATCAATCGTATATTGTGATTGAAGATTTTCAGAAACTAACAACAATTAATACATTGTGCCAGACACTGTTTTAGATTACACACACACACACACACACACACACACACATACACACACACACACACACATTCAATTAATTTGAGCAATAAACTGTGAGGTAGGGCTATTATTGTTCTCTTTTTTCCAGATGAGAGATCTGAGGACCAGAAATATAAGATTATTTGCCAGAGATTACTCAGCTGGTAAGTGGTAGAGACAAGATCAACAGCTGTTTTCAGAGTGACTCTATGTGTTAGGTGCTGTCGCAGGTACTAGAGAGAAAGCAGCAACAAAACGTAATTTAGAAGAAAAAAATTCGGTTCTTTTGTAATTTACATTCTTGTGGATTATTTTTCCTTTGTAAAGAGATCAGTTATCAAGAAGTCGAAACTATGTTTTAGTAAACCACAGAGAAAATTATACCTAATACTTTATTTGTTTTTGTTCTCTTTCACCTCATTTTCATCACTGTCAAAACTTTTCTTCATGAAAAGGAAGTTTGTCTTTATTTTACTCATTTCAACTTGGTGACCAGATATCATCTATATATAGTCTTAACCCTCTGATGGTCCTGAAAACTAAAAGTAGATCTTTATTAGATTCCAAAACAAATTCTGGCACATTGTTGTAAACAAATGGATTTGGCCAGATTTGGCCCCAGAGGCTGTAGTTTACCAATCTCTAATCTATAGATCAATAGGGTGAGATCACCTGGAGGACAAGGCCCTTTTTTCTAATTTGCATATAGATGCCATGGTGCCTGAGCTAGAATGGCCCCGCTTATGGACTCTATCTTCTCTTCTTGGAATCTCTCCCCAGCCCTTTAACCTCTCTGTGCTTTTATTGCTAAATTATATTCCATCGTATCAATATACACATTTTATTTACTAATTCATCAGATGATGGACATTTGGGTTGTTTCCGCTTTTTGACTATTATGAATAGTGATGCTATGAATATTTATGTACACATTTTTCTGTGGACACATATTTTCATTAAATTGGGTATTTAGGTAGGGGTGAAATTACTGGGTCATATGGTAACTCTATATTTAATGCTTTGAAGAACTGCCAAACTATTTTCCAAAGGGGCTGGACCATGTTACATTCCAACCAGTGGTGTATGAGACTTCCAATTCCTCTATGTCTTTGTAAACACTTGTTATTATAGCCATCCTAGTGGATGTGAAGTAGAATCTCATTGTGGTTTTGATTTGCATTTCTCTGATGGCTAAAGATCTTGAGCATATTTTCATATGCTTATTGGCCATTTGTATATTTTCTTTGGAGAAATATCTATTAATATCTGCCTATTTTTAAATTGAGTTTTCTTTTTATTATTGAGTTGTTAGAATATTTTATATTTTCTAGATACAAGTCCCTTATTAGATATAATATTTATAAATACTTTCTTTAATTCCCATGGATTGTCTTTTCACTTTCTTTATGGTATGTATTGAAGCATAAATGTTTTTAACTTTGATAAAGTCTTGGATTGTTTTATCTTTTGTCACTTTTGCTTTTGGTATCAAATTTAGGAAGATTTTGCCTAACATGAGGTCTCTGTATTTTCTTCCAAGATTTTTACAGCTCTAGCTCTTACATTTAGGTCTATGATCCATTTTGAGTTAATTTTGGTAAATGGTGTGAGGAAGGGTTTTAACTTCATTCTTTTGCATGTGAATATCCTGTTGTTCCAGCATCATTTATTGAAAAGGCTAATTTTCCATCGTATTGTCTTGGCACCCTTGTCAAAAACTAATTGACCATAAATGTTAGGGCTTATTTTTGTATTCTCCTTTCTTTCCCTTTGATCTATATGTCCATCTTTATGCCAGTTTCACAAGTGTCTTGATTTCTGTAACCTTGAAGTGTTAGTATTCTTTGTTTTCTTTTTTCAAAATTATATTGGTTATTTTTGGTCTCTCAAATTAACATGGGTATTGGGATTTGATTGTCAATTTCTTCTAAGAAGACATTTCGGATTTTGATAGAGAATGCTTTTTTTTGATTTCTAAGTAAATGTAGGGAATAGTACCACCTTAAAATTAACTTTTTTGATCTATGAACATGAGGTGTCTTTCCATTTATTTGTCTTTAATTTCTCTCAACAATACTTTGTAGTTTTCAGTGTACACATCTCATATTCCTTTTGTTAAATTTATTTCTAAGCATCTTATTCTTTTTTATGCCATTGTAGAGGAAATTATTTTCTCAATTTCAGTTTGGGGATTTCTCATTACTAGTATATAGAAATACAATTGATTTTTTCATATTGAACTTATATCTGGTAAGCCTGCCGAATTCATTTATTAGTTCTAATTGTTATTTAGTGGATTCCTTAGAGTTTTCTTTATGAATGATGTCATTTGCAAATAGAGACAGCTTTACTTCTTCATTTGTAATATGGATGCCTTTTATTTCACGTTTTGCCTAATTGCTCGGGCTGGAATACCCAGTACAATGATGAATAGAAGTGGGAAGAGTAAAGATCTTTGATCTCAGGGGGAAAGAATTCAATCTTTTACCATCAAATATGTTAAGTGTGGATTTTTCTTAGATGCCCTTTCTCAGATTGAGGAAGTTGTCTTTCATTTTTTTTAAATTTAAGAAATGATGTTAGATTATTTTTCAAATGCTTTAATGCTTCTATTGAGATGTGTGGTTTTGTCCTTTGTTTTATTGATATGGTGTATTACATTATGGATTTTTGGATAGTACACCAGCCTCGCATACCTTTATGTTTGGAATTTTCCCCTTTTGGTTCCAAGTAAAAATATCTATGAGCATAACTTCTGAACTCTGTGTTCATCTAACCTGCTTTTCTTATAGGCAAAATCTGAGACACTGGGCCCAGTTTTGGAACTGGGTCTTGGGATAGTGACCTGCTTCTCTTGGAGTAAAACCCCTGGTTTATGAGAGGAATTCTAGGCAGGAGCAGTAGCCTCTAGTCTTATTGACTTGCCTCTCCTGGCATGAAACTTTTGCCCTGTGAGAAAACTGAAGCAAATTCCCTGGGTTGGGAAATTAGGTGAAATTTCCCTGAACTGGGATGGGAGACTACTCAGAACTGAATGATTTTGACCTCAATCTCTTCTAAATCAGATTGTTACATGTTTGATTACAATATATAAAAAAAAGATCTAATTCAATGACATTAATAACATTATCCTGTTTTTTTTTGCACTCTCATTCATAATGCATTTGATTTAATCTTGTGGATATGATACATATATGAAAATAGAGCCAAAGTTGGGCATACTTTTTCTTGGCCAAAATTTCCTCAATTGGGTCCCCATTGTTTTCAACCTGCCACACCTGGGGTGGAGCCTCTTCTGTACAAGTGAGACTGAGTATAAAAAAGAAGCTCCTGTTTTCTTGCTGCACATGCCTCCTCTGAAATGTGGAGCTGGGGTTACGGAAAAGTGGTAGCAGCCTTTCCAGAGGAGATACTCTAGACTGTGCCTGTGAGCTGGTGGGAGAGAGTTTCTTGAGCCCCACCTTTTGGCCACAACTTTTGGTGGTGGAGCATCCATTATGTTGACCTGGGGAGACGGGTGAGTAAGGAAGGGGTTTATGGCTCAAATGCCACTGACTTGTACTCCTCTTACAGAGACTTAGATTTTCTTAAAGGAATGCTTCTTTATTAGTTATATATTCTTAGGATAGTTTTCAAAGATTTTATACGTTTCATAATTCTTACCAGTTACGGTTGTTTTGCTGAGCAGAGCATCTGGTAAGTGTCTCATGCCACCATTCTGCACATATTCTGAATCCCTAGATTAGCTTTTTAGTTACTACTGAAGTTTCTGTCACCAATAAAGGTTTTTCAATGATTTTCATGATGGGCCAGTTTGGGGGAGCCATGGACAACATGACCTCATAGGTTCTTTTTAATGTTAAGGTCCCACATTTAAATCCATACCTGACGACATGCAGGCTATGTCAGCCATGGGCAAAATCAAAGGCCTTGACAAAAAGAAAAAAAAATTAACTTTATCTCCCAAATTACTCTCCATTTCCAACATGCTCTCACTTTTATGAGAATGAATCCTATCACTTGCTCTCCTTCAGTTGTCCTCCAACTTCTCCCTCCACAAGGTAAGGGCCTACTCCAGAGTAGAAGAGCAGTAAGATGGGAGTTTTTGGATGATAGAACGAGGATGGCAAGTTTAAATAGTTTAAATATTCCTAGAGGAGTCAAGTGTGTAATCAGAATTAGAGAGCTGGGCATTAAGATAAACTGGAGGAGACGTGCCACCCTCTAAAAAGAGAAGTTCTTCCTCATCAGTGGATGACTATTTCCAGATGGATGTCATTCTTTAAGAGTTCTTGTCATTTTCAGTAAGAGCCAGAAATCCAGATTTATTTTATATGTTAGAGCTTTCAAATTTTTAACTTCTGACAACTAATTAAAAAACAAAACAAAAACAACCCTGTAGGTCAAGCAAAACATGACTGTCATCTGTATGTGGTAATCAGATAAAATTGCTATACACTTTAATAATCTGTCTTCCCAAAAGGATGCAAATCTTCCTTCAAAGTGCACCAGTTTATTTAACTAATCTTGTAGAAATAGATCGTTATGACATCAGTTCATTAGTACTGGTGGCCTTTTAGGTTGAAATGTCCCTATGTTGGAGAATTGGGTAAAGTTTCCCTGAACTGGGAAGGAAAGCTACTCAGGACTGAACGATTCTGGTCTCAATCTCTTCTAAGTCAGATTGTCACATGTTTAAGTATGATATGAAAAAAAATCTCCTAATTTTATGGCATTAATAACATTATCCTGATTTTCTTGTACTCTCATTTGTAATGCACTTGATTTAATCTTGTGGGTACAATATATAAATGAAAGCAGAGCCAAAGCTGGGCATACTTTTTTGCCCCAAATTTCTCCAATCCATTGTTACTCTGTGTTTGCTCTGAACAAAGTGGTTAATAGGATTTTTTTCATAGTTCTTTTGGGATGCACTGTAAGAATTTATTATTATCTGTTGTTATAAGAGAAACATATAATTCTGAACTAATGACCTGATAGGTAAAGGAGTAAATAGCTACAATATAAAAACCAGTTCCCAAGGACATAATTATGTTATTACTAGCAAACAGAGAGTTTCTGGTTCATTAAGTAGGAAAGGCAAAAAATAAGTTTAAATGACAAAGGTGAAAATTTAATTTTTTTACTTGTTCACATATTTTCCCCACTGATCAATAAAAATAAGAGGGAGGTTTTTCATACTAAATGAAAATATAAATGAAGCTTCTCTTAAAGCCAGGGCCATGTGTCTCTCCTCGAGTGTTTTATTATGTGAAGTTTGACCTTTATTTAAAGAGCATCTCTGTTCAATGATAATTGATGGTGCTTTGAGTGAGAGTTTATGACAGTACTTCTATTTATTAAAAATATTTTCCTTGAGGTGAAGAAGCGTCTTTTTAACTTTTGTCCTAGCTTAACCTTTGGAAATACCATGTCAGTTTAGTTGCATTTAAACAAATTTAATTAACATGTAGTGGGCTCTTGCAGGTCATTAATAAAGATATGGTGTATGACCAGACTTATTTTCCATCCTGATAATTCACCGGCTTGTTTGACTTAATCATTCACTCTTCCTTTCTGTCATGTCGGTTTTTAGCCTGATTTGATCATCGTAATTCAAACCTATTAAAATCTTAAAATGTTCTATATATAAAAACATTATCCTAATTACTTCACTGGGATCATTTTTGAGGTGTTACTAAAAAATACTGATGTTTTGTTTTGGCTTGTTTATTCAAGCATATACCATCTTTTGGGCTTCCCAGTGTTCCTTTGAGGTCAGGCCCAGTGAAAAGCCATCGCCTGGATACAGTATTAATGCTTCCTCTAATACTATTCCAAGAGAGTCAGCCTAACATTCCCTCCAGAATTAGGGTGCTTGAAAGTTTAGTGGAGTTGAAGGGTTGAGGAATAGAGCTCTATTTCTCTGAACTCCCTTGCTCTCTTGCTTCTAGAATCCTATTCTATGTGGCACTATCAGGGGAGCATCTGGACAGGTGAAATGCCGTATGAACTCCCTTCTTAAGTGTGTAATCAAACATTTCTGTGAACCTCACAGATTCTAGAATAAGCAAAATTTGACATGTAACCACCTATCATCTACATATTAACTTTATGTTAATATGTGATTGAATAAACACATCATGAAACATACCCTTCATTATATATTTTCAGATATTCATAATTTCAGCCTCTAGTCAAGTTAAACAAATCACTTTATATTTGAGGGAGGCAGTATAGTATCATGAATGAAAAGAAGACCGTTTGGGCACAATTCCTACCTGAACCACTTAATGGCTATTGTATGACCTTGGGCAAGTTTATTAAACTCTCTGTGTCTTTATATATAAAAAGAGAATGATAAAAATAGTACCCTCCTATTAATTTAGTTTTGTTGTAAGGGTTAAACAAGTTACTCTGAGCAAAGCATTAGCATTTAAACATTGCCCGACAGAGAATGAATGCTTTATGAAAGTAATTATTATTGTGTCTTCTTCTAACCTCCTCTTATCCCTAACTCAGTTCAAAGCCCATCTTTCCCTGGCCTTTTGTTACCCATTTCTCAGCTGCATCTCACATGGTAATCCAATGTATTTGTCATGGAATATCTCAGACTATTAAAAGAGACCTGTTACTCTATTCTCTTGACCTCAGGACTCCCCAATTTTTTGTCCAATAATACCAAATAGAAACAATAACTAATTAGAAGTCAGAGTCAGGCAAGTTTTGAACTACTTATTGTCATTTTCAGCTTATTATATGGTTTGATAAAATTACGGAATAATAGCATAGTAGGATTCTTTGGATGTTCGTTTTTAATTTATCTTTATACACATGCCAAATTGACTATGCAATTTTTATGTATACATTTTTGAGTATAAGCTGATGATTTGATTTTTTGGCAAACCTCTTATGTTTTGTAGAGGAGTCAAAAATACATTTACCTCTTTAAATCCATGTTAATAATACTAGACAAGACATATGAAGCATATATTACATGTTAGCTTAATCTTCACAACAGTTCTATCCCATATATATTCATGATATCATACTTTGATTAAAACAGGAACTGAGACTCAAAGAGAATAAGCAGTGGCAGTAAGTGGCAGATTCATGATTCAATTCCAGGCAACTGGGCTCTGGCCAAGGTCTAGATCCTTCTGCTATTCTCTTAGAGGGAACTACAGTGTGCTTAGAACATCAAGAGATCTCATCCAGCACAGCATTTGTAACAGGTAGATGCTGGGTAAGTATTTAATAATGGCAATCAGGGCTGTAATTATTGGAATTCGGATGACATCACACTTTCACGGTGATTGCAATAGATGGAAGTGTGCATATACAAAATAGATTTTAATTAAGGAGCTAGTTAGTAACAAATTACTCAATTAATAAACTATACACACTTGGCAATTTTTAGGGGCGAAGGATGTTCATGTCTGTTTTAACTTTCTGAAATGAAGAAAATAAGGATGAATTAGGGAGAATTCAAGTACTGTTTTACTCAATTCCATGTTATTGCTTTAGGTTTTAGTACTATGTAAGGTGATAAGGGCTTAAAGGGGAAAAAAAATCAATGGATAAATTTTAACTACTTGCAATTGTTTTGTTGTTATTGTTTTGCTTTGATTTGATCTTTTAATTGACACTTCCCCTTTCTCTTCGGATAAAATTTTCCATTTTTATCATTGAAGTTATGTAGTCATTTGCAAGGAAAAAGATAATTTGTTGTTTGGCAGAACCAGAAATAAAATTGCCTGATAATAACTTTTCAATTTTCTCTTTGTTTTCTTTGCTTTTCTCTTCCCTGCCCCCATGATGACTGACTTACTCTTACAGAAGCCTCTATGATAAATACCTTGGAATAAGTCAGTCCATCATCACTCATTGCTATACACAAAGTACTTGACATCAAGCTGCATAGGCAGGAAAGAAGAAGGACAGGAAAAGTGTGGAGAAAGTCTGATAAGTACAGCCTCTTATTAATCCTCCTGGAGAATAATTTTTTAAAATCTCTTTAAATGGTTTACTGTTATAGGAAGAATCATAAAATATAAGTAACACCAGGTATGAGTTTAATGAAGAGAGCCATTATAGGTGCATTCTCATTTCCAAAGAATTAGAAGCTGTTCCATTCCTGTTGACGTTGTCAGGCCAAATTTATCTTATATGCATTGAATCTAATCACCAAAACACAGAGATGAACAAGATAATAAAGCCAATACTTTCAAGAAATAGAATAGTAAAATAATAATTCTGAGGCAGTGCTTGGAATAAAATAGAAAAAAAGAAGTGAATTTGGATAAGAATCCTCTTTGGCAGAGAGTCCTCTGCCACCCAATTTCCTTGAGTAAGTTTAGGAGCAACACACAATTCTGTAAACACTAAGCAAAAGATAGGGTGTCCAAACTGAAGCCTCAGTTTCTTTACAGTGTTTGAGGTACATTTAGGGTAACATTCCAACTTGCAAAGAAAGTGTAGTCCCTAAAGGTTACTGGGATTATCTGAGATTTATGAGTTGGCATCCTGCCTCATTCTACCTCTCTACAGAAGACTTATCAAAGTGGTTGATAACTTATTCACAATGGCTTTTAAATGTGATGAAGGCTTTTCTGAGGAAAATGATTCTATTTTCAAGCCATCTTGATAGACATCTTCACTGATCTGTGATAAAATATAAGATTTCTGCTCCACAAAGAGAGGGCAGAGATACTTGGGCAAGTCTCAGCCATTTACGTGGGTTAACAATCTCTGACAGATTTGCTACTGTCTCTTCTTTACTATTTAGTCACTCAACCTACAGAGTGGTCTGGCTCTCATGCCCAGTAGTCCTCTGAAACTACATGGCCAAAACAAAATAGCCAATTCCAATAGACACTTTTCAGTACTTATCTAACTGCATCTCCTCACTGCATTTGCCATTATCGATCCTTCTTTCATTCTTGGAACTTTATTTCCTCCGATGGCATTATCTCCTGTTTCTCCTTCTACTGCTTTGATTAATGCTCGCTGAATCTCCCCTCATGGATTATGACTCATATGTTTGCAACAGATCCAAACAGAATTCAACTTCCCTGTTCCCCATTTTGCATCCAAACTAGTCCTGCTCCTTCCATATATTTCATATTTCAACTGTTTGCATTCACATAAGAAACTGACCGTAAAGCCACAAACATAAGATGATTCAGATTCTTCTGGTTTTTTTTTTTTGTTCTTTATTGCTCCAATTTAAATCTTAAGTATTTCTTAATTCTATTTAATCTTCCAGAGTCCTGTTATCTGACACATTACACAACATAGTGACAACTTGTCACTGATTTTCTTGCCTTCTGTCATTTCTACCTCGGATCCATCTCCCAAATGCAACATAGGCAAATCTAGGCATGCTCTTCTCCTGTGCTCTCCATTGGCTTTTCATTTCACTAAGAATAAAATCCAAGCTCTTAGCCTGATATATAAGGTTCTTCATGAATTTGTCACTGACTCTTGCTACATCTTCATTTTTTTGTACTCTTTGCTTCTAACTCTATACTACAGCAATAATTTGTAGCCTGTTTTCCATGCATACTTCATGCTACTTCAACCCTTGTGTCTTTCTTTTCTCTATTCCTTCTTCTTGAGATGCCATGTGCCCTCTTTTTCTTTTTATTCTACCCCTGTTTTATCTTTAGGCAATCTACTCAAGCATTCTTTACTCTAAAAAGCCTTCCTTTGACTCCTTGATTGAATTAGATGCTCTCTTTCATATTTTCTTAGCATCCTAGGCATAATTGCATTTACTATGTACTTAAATTATTTGTTTTATGATCTTTTTGAGTCCTAAGAAACAAGGACTTGGATTTAGTATCGTTCATTTTTGTTTTCCTAAGATTTAGCATGGTAGCTTGGTATGAACATAGCAATGTTAATGAAGTGAACTGGTAAAAATAAAACTTTTTTGAGTATCTATAGGAAAAATAGAGAACACATTGATTGGAACATTTTGCATTAAGCTTTCATTTTTTTCCTTTTCTTCTAACTTCATAATATACTGTGCCAACGTGGCCAGGAAGAAAGGCATTCTGTTTGTACTAACAGGTAGATAAAGGAGTTATTCAATGTAGATAGGTGAGACTGCGATAGAAAGAATGGATTCCAAGATAACAGTGGCCTTTATACAACTTACCGTGATCAGGATTTGCATGTGATTTACATATCAATTTACTCAAATATTCCATAGAAATGAGAGAAGTTTTCAATTAAAAGGGTCATAAAGATTGTCTAGTTCATCATCACATCTGACTGGTTATTTTGCCAAGCACAGAGCCTGGCAGATATTTGGCCTTGATTAAATGCTAATTCATTTCTTTCCCCCTTTTGTATATACTGAAAATGGAATGGTAATGTTAGTTTAAAATAAAGAAACTTAAATGCTTTGTCCTTGGATCACAAGGTTTCTTGCAGGCTAAGGTAAAAAACAAAGTGCTTCTGATTTCAGTACACTCCTCTTTTACATCATGTTCTAATTTTAATATTTTAAGAAAGTTCCCAAATATGAAAAATTATCTTATAAATATAGATTCTAAAGAATATTCACATTTGTCATCCCTAATCTTGGCAGCTTCAACTACAATTTGCCTTATTTTAATAGGGCTGTAAAAGTCTGTCTTTTATCTGCTACTATGTGTCATTTAAGGTATCATATGCAGTTTGAGGTGTTAACTTTTTTTGTAGAAATAATTTCATCTACCATATCTTTGGTAGTTAAATGTCATTGGCATATCCAACATTTTTTTAACAAGCTGATGAGAGAATTAAGAAGAGATGATGGTGGCTCTCTCAAATATTGAACTAAGAAGGACATCCAGCTAACCTTTGTTTTATTATTCTAATGACGAAAGGTTTAAAAGTTTATAAGGACGTATTTAGAGTACAGAAATGTATCTATTGTCTCAATTGTTGGCCTAATTGAAAGGATTTGGGGAGAAGTGAGCAGATAGTATTTAATAATTTAATAGGATTAAAGCTAAATCTCATTATGAATACCTTTTCTCACAGGCTAAGAAATGTGTTAGTGAGCCTGGAGTCTCTTGAGGTTATGGAGTTAAGAATCACATTCAAAATGCATACAAGGAAAATCAATCAGACTGTCACTGCCTGCCATTAACATGTGCTTTATGAAACTTTGCTTATTTAGAGACAGACATCTAAAAATCTTGACTGCCTACCTTCAGAGCTCAGAAACTGGGATTATAGTCTGCTCCAATCATTAACCTTTGTTTTTCTTTTGTTTCCATAGAAATGCCTCCTATTAAATACCTGATTGCTTGCACCATAGGCTTCACTTTGGGAGCCTGCCAACATCACTGTCTCCTGAAATGAGATGCAACTGTTTAATTGAATGGAACTTTCTCAAGACTGAGACTGGCTTAATGATAGAATGATTTGTCAGCCCAACCTCTTGAATGTAAAATTTCAGAGGAGGGAACTGTGGGGGTCCAGAACAAGTCACCCCAAGATGTGCCTCTGTGGCTTGCAGATTGTTTTGAGTGAAAGACAAAGTTAGCTTCTGGCTCAAGAGAAAGTTTGGCCCTTCCCTTTAACTGCTGTTTATAGGGCAGGGTAAACTTCCAGTCTGTTCTTCTTATCATCCTGCAGTGACCTGTTGAAGCCTCCAAGGCACCTTACCTCATTCCTAGCTTAGGATGTCTTACATACCCACGTTCCCTTTCTACTCTGAACTTCTCAGGCTGTGCGGTCTCTGACACTCACCTATGCGGGGTTCCCATATATATGAATGTATTAAATTTGGTTATTTTCTCTCGCCAGTCTGTCTCATATCTATTTGATTTTTAGACCAGCCAGGAGAATCTTGAGGGTAGAGGAAAGTTTGTTTCTTCCTCATAACACCTTTGCAATAAGCCTTAACCACCCTGAAGAGAGCATATAATCTTATAATCCAGTCCCTGCCTCCCTTTCTCCCATTCCATGTCTCTTTCTTAGTTCCCTCCTTAATTTCAAATGTGTGAAAGAAGCTGCAAAACTTGTTATTCTCTGGAGCATTTGCGATCTTGCTCCCCAGCAATTGCCATCAGTGTGGCTCAAATAAAGTTAAAAAAAAAAATTTAAAAAAATTGCATAGTGAAAGAAGTGAGTTAGGAAGCACAGCCTGCTTAGGAGAGATTGGCTATTTCCCTCAGCCTTTTTTTCCCTATGCCATTACCATGTCCTTTACGAAACTTCTCTTGTTTATTGGTACTCTAGCAGAGTAATAAGCAGTTTTCATAACTTTCTATTCTCTTTTCTCCCACTCAGATATATAATTTGACTTTCATGATTTTTTTCAGCCTGCCTAGCTACTCCCTTTGTATTTTTCTAGTCCTTTGTGACCTTTCTGAAAGGCACCTTCTTGTTATTCTCTAGATAGCTTCTAAGATGATTTTAATAAGTGATTGTATAAGATTTAAAGGAAAAATACCCAGTGACTATTAAAATGTCATACATTGAGAATATTGTGTTCCTCCATTGTAAAAAAAATTTTTAAATTGCTTCTTAGTTAAAGGAAATGATAAAATTCAGTGCTATTAAATAAAGATGGAGAGGAACTATGGAACTGGGGTTGTTTAGCCATATCTTCCCTTACAAATGAAAATAAATTCTACATATATAATACTGCTATTTTTCTTCCACTCTCAAAGACTTATGATTAGAAATTTCACTGTGTCCATAGGTCTATTTATCAGTAAACACAATCAAATGCCTCACCTTTCTCATTTTGAGATTTATTGCTTGCACATCTCATGTTCTTCAGAGGCACTCTCGAGGCATTTCAGCTTCCTCTCTTGCTTCCTACCTTATAGCTGCATATTTTTCTTCCATAGCTCATATTTCAAAGACTCCTGTCTAACATTTATTTCTGTTGCTTTCCTGAGTTCGTGTCAGGCAGAAATAGGCCCTACAGAAAATAATTAACTGTTACCAAATCTATCATTTATCTTAAGCTTTTAAAGGAAGAGTTCTAAGGGGATTTTCAGTGATTTATTTCAAACTCTAATTCAATTTATGATTGATTTTTTCTAGATCAGAAGTCACATACAAGCGAACTATGGGCCAGATATGGCTCACAGACATATTTTATTTGGTCTTAAAAGTGTTATAAAACCTTTGAATTAACTGCTAATATTTTACAGTTGGGGGATTTCACGTAAAAATCCAGATTACTAACTTTCTTTAAAAATTAGAATATCTGGTAATACTGAGCTTGCATTTTCACAGGGGCATTGATTGGTTAGAGCTGAAGTTTTTAGAATACGAGCTCTCTAAGTTTTTCCCAAGCCCTTATTTATTCATCCCCATTTTTGTTCCTCCTTATCTTAGTAGACTTATTATTTGGTCAGTCCTCTAGACAGTGCTTCTCAAATTTTAATTTCTATATGAATCACCAGAGAATCTTGTTAAAATTCAGATATCTTTTTAGTAGTGGGTGGAGCTTGAGATTCTGCATTTCTAATAGGTTCCCAGTGATGTCAAAGTTGCCATCCCAAGACAACATTCTGAGTAGTAAGGTTCTAGACCAGTGGTCCTTAAAGTGTGGTTCTTGGCCAGAAGCGTTGACATTTACTGAATCATGAACTCTGGACATCGTGCCCAGCAATTTCTTATGAAACCTCTTCGGTGATTCCAACTCACACTGAAATTTGAGACCCATCATTCTAATCTATCTTAGGTAGAAACACTGTTCGAAAAATCACCTAAGTCTGAGGTTTTAAACCCTGGCTGGATATTAGAAATCATTTGAGAAACTTCCAAAAAGATTGATGCTTGAACACCAGGCCTAGAGATTCAGACAGAATTGGTCTGGGGTGGGGATTAGGCATCAGTATTTTTTAAAGCTCTCAACTGAGTCTAATGTACAGCAGAGCTGAGAGCTATGCTAAGTAAAGAGACTTTCTTGGAATATTACGTAGATGTTCCATAGCTCTCTCGCTAGAAAAAAAAATTATAACTCTGAACACTTTTAACTTAAGTCCTTTTTTTTGTTGTTGTTATATCCTCTGTAAGCAAAACGCAGTTGATTTCCCATCATGTTCTTAATAATCACTGGGTCTTCGATCATGTATGGTGTTTCATAATCATCTCTTCACAAGTATATTTGTTATTTTGAAAGCCTGTCTCATTATCTCCTTGCTGAGTGCATTAGACTTCTGAGCTCTATAGATTAGGAAACATTTCTTGTTAATTCTGTTGACGTAACCTAATAGATTGGGTTGTACATTGCACGACTCTAGAAGGGCGCTGTTCACGTTTGTAGCCATCATAGATTTGTATATTTATGAAGACTGTTTTCTGGCAGATGAGAGCATAGTGTCATGAGGAAGAGGTGGCTTTTTCCAAATTGTATAATGGTGTCATTTGGACTAGCAATAAGGTTGTATTTAGTATAACAAATATGATCACTATAAATTCATGATAAAACAGATGTCCCTCAACTTAAAAACATGCCAAGTAATCAGTCATTTGGAAAATAAGCATTGATTTAATTTAATATTAGTGTCAAGTGGGTTAATATGTTTTTTATTAAATTTATTGGGGTGATATTGATTAATAAAATTTTATAGGTTTCAAGTGTACAATAATACATCATATGTATATTGCATTGTGTATTCACCCACCCAAAGTTAAATTCCCTTTCGTCATCATATATTTAACCCCTTTAACTAATATAAACTTAGGATGGTAGCATTCAAATAAAATTTTATTTGACAGCCAGATATTAGTACCTAATTTATTTGACTATTTTAAAACTATTTTAAAAAGTTGTGCCTATTATGTATCATGTTCTGATTCAAGGAATTACTAAGAAATAACAGTTAATAACTCTAAAATGTCTTCAAATATGCACTATGGTATCACAAGTCAGCCCAATGATTTGAGCCACAGTATTTTAGAAATCAATCTAGGAAAGATGAAAGAAAGAAAGAAAGAAAGAAAGAAAGAAAGAGAGAGAGAGAGAGAGAGAGAGAGAGAGAGAGAAAGAAAGAAAGAAAGAAAGAAAGAAGGAAGGAAGAAAGAAAGACACCACATTATCAACTAGTCATTTTGTTTGCCTTTGGAGATAATAGATTTTTGTTATTTTTACATTTTGTTTGTGTGTGTATGTATAGAAAAAGCAAGAGAATAATGTAAGCTAACTCTGAGAATAGAATGGATCCTTTGCCTTTGGGCTTAAAGTGAAAGTGATTGTCTTGTAATGCCACTTTACCACCTGCTGTTTTATTCAGTCAGAGTGGAAATGAAACATTTTTATATTGTAGCCGTCAGTGCCTTACTGTATATATTTTTTTTAATTTGAGAATGTCAGCAGAGCATGGTTTGCACCTGATCTCAAAGATTCCCTTTTCTTTAAGGATTAAAATTCACTGTTTCTTGTTATAGGCTATTTGTGTATGGGGGAACAGGTTTTGAGATTTTTCATTAACATCCGATAATACTCCATACTAAAGAATGCAGGCTCTCAGTTGGCAACAAAATTATGTTTAAAATAGAGATAATTATATTTTTACATGAACTCATTGGCACTTGAGCAAAAGAATTTAGAGCAAGTTTACTCAAGACCGTTGCCTTTTATAGTACAGTTCTATAAGAAAGGATTAAACGTGTGGAAATCAACACTGGTAGTCCATAATAAAACTGCAAATATTATTTATATTATGTCCTTCTAGATACCAGCAGGTCCATGTGATCTGAAATTTCAACACTTTTTCAATGTTACAGGCACACTGTTTCTATTATTATTCTTTTTTCTTCAAAAGTTTTTTTTAAAACAATAGACTTTAGTTCAGACTGTATCATCAAGAATAAAAGGGTTAATAGGCTAGGGTAGGTGATCTTTTTAGTCTCACAGCTCTGGGATCTAATTCCTACTATTTTTGACTTATCGTTTGGCCTTTAATTGAGTCCCCTTCCAATCAACATAAAACTAGAACAGGATGCAGCACAGAATACAGATTAAGAACATGGACTCTGAAGCTATGGAGCCTCAATTTTAACTATTGGAAGGATTTAAAGACATGTGCTGCTAATACAAAAATTTTTCGTATCACTTTTCCATTACTAGCAAGAATGGACTTTTTGAGGTGAGCATTCTGAAAATAATTTTTCTATTTGTAAAATAAAATTAATTTTGCTTTTATCTTCCCCTTATCTTCCCACCCCTTCCTCACTCTCCTCTCTGGTTCCCCGAATTCACAATCTTGGTTAATAGAATGCCATGATCCTTTTCATTACCCATTCATTCTACTAGGTAGCGTGGTCTACGTATCCTTTGTGGGTTTCTTATCTTCAGTATTTAGTTAACTACCAAGTTCTGTCTGTTTCTACCTCTGAAACACCTCCACACTTTAGTTAAGACTGTATTTTTTCTGACCTAGAGTACTTTGAAACAATCTTTCTGCTTCTATTTTCCTTCCACATAAAGCAGTGATTTTCAATCCTTGCTGCACATTAGGGATGTTTAAAGAGTAGGAAGGCCTAGGTCCCTCCTTTGAATAATTAAGTCAGAATCTTTGGGAGAAGAACTTGGCATTAATATTTTTTAAAGCTTTCCCAGGTGACTCAAACATATGACAACATTTGAGGTCCTTTGTTCTTAACGTTTCTTTATAACTGTGATTCTCAAAGGGTGATACCCTGACCAGAAGCATCAATGCCACCTGGGAACTTGTTAGAATGCAAATCCAGGCCCTACCCTAGATGGTCTGAATCAAAAACTCTGGTCTTGGGGCCCAGAAATAAGTATTTTAACTAGCCCTCCAAATAATTGTGATGAAAGCTCAAATTTGAGAACCACTGCTCTATAACAGAAGTCTCCACCCGCCCCCCATGTCCCCTTTTTTTCCTGCTTGTATATTATCAGCAGATATTTATGAGCATGTTCATTCCTACTGAGCTATATTTATTTAATTTTGAATAGTACACATAATACTTTTATTAGCTAAATTTCAAGGCATAATATATGCTTAAAGTGAAGTTCATTATAGAGAATGAATATAAATCAATAGTGCAAATACTCTTGTTGATAAATTGTTTTCATTTGATTTTTTTTTTTTGTAATAAATAACATCTTTGTTTTTACCTTATGATGCAAATGGAATAGGGTGAATAGAGTGTAGTGATTGGGAGGTCTAAGCCAGACAGCCAAAGTTTGAATCCCATCTCTGCTAATACCATACTGGCCTGGGCACTTCACTGAATGTCTCTGTGCCTCAATATCTCATCTGCAAAATGGAGCTCTGATTAGTGTCTGTCTCAAAGAACTGTTAGGATTGACTGAAGTAATACACGCAAATCAACTAGAAAGTGCCTGGCCTTTAGTACGTGCTCCCAAAACTTTAATTATTTGTACTCGGAACTGAAGAACTGTCAGCTCTGTCATTTAATTGTTGTTTTTGATATCCTTGATTTATTAGAATTAACCTCAATCTATAATTTTTTTGCAGGAATCTTTTTAGGCCACTTATTTATTTTGTAAGGGTTGTTTTAGTTAAACTAGGTAATATAATCCATAAATCCATTTGACTGGGGGCTCCTGTACTGCCACATGCACCAATCTCTTAAAAGTAAACTAATGAGAAAGGTGGTACTGTCTTGACATCTACACAACTCCTGTTGTCTCTTAAAGGTCCTTGACAATTTGACCAGGAAAGTGTATCTGTATCAGACAAAAATAAATACAAATAAAACTTGTAATTTACTTTCACACGTTCATGGATGGTTTTATACAACCCTTGGAGAAAGGCATCCCATCTTGGAAGATTTGCTGTAGGTCAGTACTTCTCAAATTTTAATGTATGTGTGAATCGCTTGAGAATCTTGTTAAAATGCATATTCTGATTCAGTAGATCTGGAGCTGGTCTTGAGATTTTGCTGGCAATTGCATAAGTGTGAGAACATACCTAGTAGTCAACAACTGATAAAATTTGTTGTAGACATCAAGAGATTAAGAGTAAAACCAGATGAGAAGTTAGAGGTATTGTATTTGTGTAGCTAATTTGGAGAACTTGAGGATGATTTTTGGAAAATGTTATTAGCTATTATTATTAAATTGGAATCCTTGGGACAAAATCCATAATTGTGACCTGATTTTAATGCCTTCATCTGCCTGAAGTTACAGATACAGAGCAGTCTACTTCCAGCATGAATTTAGAATGGTAGACTCATAAAATGTAATGAATTCACCAAAATTCAGTTAATTTCAATCATGTATATACATGTGTATACACATACATATACACTGTGTATATATATATAATAGGTAATATGTAATGTATAGACATATATGTTCAGATGCATATTAATATATGTTATAGAAACATTATATAATGTATACTTTTATACAAATGCATATATGTACATACATACAATTATACACACACACGTATGTACATACACATACATACATAATGCACTGAGATCCAGAGAGGTGGACACCAGCTTCTTGAGGTAATTAGCTCTTAGAACATCCCAACACTTTGTAGCATTTTCTGCCGAAAGCTGTAAAGAGGTCAGGCTGTAAGGACTTCCATCCAGGACTGGAAGACCTCAAATGCCACTGCAAAACATGAGCAGAAACTTTAGTGTTCTTGGACCTGCACATTTTAGTGCAGCACTCCACAGAATGCTGGTTTTGATTTTAATAACTGTTCAGACAGGTTCCAAGACACAAGACACAAGTTAAAAAAAAAAAATTGCAGTGTATTTGGAGGACAAGAAGAAACAGAAATAATGAGAAGGGTGTTGCCATTTTTTTCATGGTAGTGTCCCTGTCACAAGTATACAATGATCAGTTACTTGTCGTTTTGAACTCTAGAGCCCTCGTGTGCTATTAACTGTGGTGTTAGGAAAATGGCTTCTGGCAATTTTCCATCATGTCAATTCCCTGAGTATTTACATTAGGAGAAAAATTTTTCTGATGGGTACAAAAAAAAATCTCCTCTTCTCAGCGTTTCCCCATTAGGCACACAAAATGTTTTCCTTCCTACAAAATATACTTTATGAGTATAACTTAGTATTGCACATTAGATACTAGAACTTGAAGAAATAAAGGGTTCAGTTCAATCTCTGGCTCATTATTAGTTCTTTCTGTATTTCATTTCTTGATCCAATGTAAATTGAACTAGGGAATATTTGGAACACTAGTAATGGGTTTTGAAAAAGAAAATCATTAAATAGAAGCTCTCAGAAATCTTTCTGTGGTAAAATTTAGGAAAGGCAGTTTCTTTATACTCTCAAGGAGATATTTATAACAAAGCATCAGGTACCTTTGGAAATGAAAGACGTGGTTCATATTTTGATCGGTACTTTCCATCTGATACCTAATTCAGCCTGAATGGGACATGATGTTCATTTTTCTTCACGACATTGAGCGACTTGATGCTATTTCAAATGGTAAATCTATGAGGTTGAATGATAGAAGGATAAAGTCTTTTAGTAATAAGCTAAGAACTATATTGATAAGTTTCTATTTTAGTGTCCTTAAAGGCAACTTAGCTTTGAGTTAGTGTCAAAATTTAGGTAAGTAACACAGTGTCACATGTTTTCTATTTCTATAACTGTGCTATTTTTAACTATTTTCTTTCCTTTGCTCTCTGCTTTCATTACCCCAAACACCATCAGAGATTTCCCTAGGAACCTTTAAAATTCATAGTGAGTTTTAGTATTGCCTCTTTATACTACTAGCTCTGAAAATTTGTTCATTGTTTAGATGTCTGTTAGTATCAGGTAATACTTTGTATCACAAAAAGAAATGATTAAAAAAATCAATGACTATTGGGCTTCAGTGAGTTTTTTCTCAGGAGCTTCCACAAATATTTGATTTTACATGGAATTAATGCTACACAGTTTTAAGCTAAAAATCTAACACTGGTTCCTTTGAATTATATGCTTGCTTTATTTTTTAACTGTATATTGTGTGTACTATTAGTATAGTGTATGCTAGGAGGAAGGGGTTTTAAGGCACAATGAATCTTTGTTTTCACTTTACCAAACTGTATAAATAATTTTTTTTAGAGGTAACCACCTTATACTCAGGCTGTCTAAAGTGCATATGAATTTGGAAATATATTTTACTGACAACTCCAAGTTTCAAGAGTTAGGAATGCTCATTTATAAGCAGTACTATTTTCATACTCTTCTGCTAGAAATGTGAATCTGTCAATTAAAGAGTGTCAAAGAGCTATCTAAACTTCTAAGATGACTCCCAGCTACGTCAGACTTTTGGAACAAGAAAAACTCCTACATTCCACCCTGGCAAATACCACTCATTAAATAGTGGGTTAATGAGAACCCTAACAGAGTATTGTTTTGTTCCCCCTTCAGGTGATGATGCTAACATACACAATATGCTTAGTGTTATATAATTCGCTTTGAAAGATTTGTTGAGAATGATATTGAACGGTAAGCCAGCATTCTTTGAAATCATTAACTAATATTTAATGATGAGTGTATAATATCTGTGTTTTATAAATATACCTATGATATTATAGACATTATTGACTCTTGCCTCCATTTTGTATGTAACACTACTCTCAAATGTTATAATGTCACACTTTCATGGCTTTCCCGTCTTATGATAGCGCCTGTTAGTATCTTTTGTGGTCCCTGCTCCATTCACCCCTTCTTCTGCCTGTTTCTTAATCTCAGTGCTCCTCAGACATCTTCTTAGCCCTATTCTATGCTAAACATTGGTCATAGTCTATGATATACATATTGATGACTTCTTAAATCTGTTCCGCCAGCTCAGACCTCTCCCTAACATGTTAGAACTCTGTAATCAACCTCTTAATAGGTATCTCTATTTGGATGTCCCAGAAGCAACTCAAACTCAGCATGTCCAAAACAAGATTTGTCACTATATGCTTCAGCCATATTGATCTCATTTTTGTCTACTGAAAGTACCATGTTCTCTCATACTTGTTTGCACATACCCTTAGCCTGAAATGTATTTTCCCTCCAGCTAACTGCTATTTATTTAACAGATCTCATAATTGACTTTCTCCAGGAAGCCTTTCCTCATTCTTATGTTAAGATTTGGGACCTCTTTTATATAGTAATAATGACAATAATATAGTAATATTATTATAGTAACAGTATATAATATAGTAATATATTATTATATATTACTAATATATATTACTAATATGT
>NW_006443138.1:9365350-9373509 GCF_000325575.1 Pteropus alecto
ATATAGTAATATATTATTATAATATAAGGGATTTTTTGTACCCATATATAAAATATAACATAGCATTATATAGTACCATAGTACATATAGCAATATTTTAATTTAGTATAGTAATATAGCAAATTTATCAATATAGTAATAATAATAAAGATAACGATAATGATCATAGTGATATTCTATTAGTTTCTTATTGATATTATGACTAATTATCACATCTTTTGTGTCTTAAAATAACACAAATTTATTATCTTATGGTTTTATACATTGGCAGTTTGACACTGCTTTCACTAGAAGCTTTAAGGAAGAACCCATAATTTTTTTTTTTGCCTTTTTTAGTTTCTAGAGGCTGCCTGTGTTCCTTGGCTCATGGCCCCCTTCCATCTTCTAAGCCAGCAATGGCCTCCAGAGTATTTCTCACATTATATCACATTGACATGGACTCTTCTGCTTCCTGGTTTTACTTTTCTGGACCCTTGTGATTATATTAGGTCCACCTGGATATCCAGTATATACTTCCATTTTTAAGTCAGATGATTAGCAATCTTAATTTCATTTGTGACCTTACGTCTTCTTTGCCAAGTAATCTAATATATTCACAGATCTGAGAATGACAGAATGGACATCTTTGGAGAGGCATTTTTCTATCTACCACAATAACTAATAGCTATTGAGCATTTACCACTTGCTAGGTACTGTTCTAAGCACCTCACAGGTATTAACTCACAGTTGTCAAGAACTGTGAAGGGTCTGAGATTTTACGTTACCCTATTTGCAAATTTGACAAGTCAGTCTGCCATTGTTTCATGTATGTTGGCAGATGACACAAAACTCCTAGATTAGAGACAAAGGATTTTATTGTTCTAGCTATAGCAGTAGCCAGAATATCAGCATTATTTTATGTGTGCTAGTTCTCTAAGCCTCAATTCCCAATAGCAATGCAAAGAGATCCAGGCAATACCTACATATGCAATTGATTACATTACATATGAAGACCCCCGAGCCTGGGGAATTGAATTCTTTTATTAATGATGGTATGTAGGACTGTCTTTTGCATGGGAAAGGATACTATCTCTCTTTTTGCTATGCAGATATCTTTATAAAGATATATGGAACAAAAAGCACTCAGTGTCTATGTTCATAAGACACAGAAATATGAGTGACCCTTGAGAATTATGTTCCAACAATAGCCCCAGTAGTAACCCTGTAAAATAGTTGTAGTTACAATCATCTTTATTTTACAGGTAAGGAAAATGAGGGGCATAAATGATAAGTAATGTGCCCCATTAAGTAGCAGAATTGAGTTTTGAACTAGGCTGCCTAGCTTCAGAGCCTATGTTCTTAATCTCTGCTCCTTGCTGCACTCATTATGCTATGTACTCATTGTAGCATATGCACTATACTGCACTTTCCTTCATGTATATCTATAATATACATACTTTTTAACTTGTTTGTATTCCCCATTAGTTTTTAAGCTCCAAGAGAGTTTAATGAGACTATATCTTTATTGTTCAAGGTTTATATATCAAGTGCTCAGATCAGTCTGGCCTATATTAGGCCTAAAGTGAATAAGTATTTCAGAAATGAATGAAAATATATTATAAATGAAACTTTAATAGAGAGGAACCTTTACTTTCACCTTACATTCTTTTAGATAACAGTAAGTCTTTATTAACAAGCATCAATCAACTCAGCCTGTCACCAAATGTTGAGGACAGAGGTCATTCGGTGTGTTTTCTATGTTTATACCTAAACATGTCCATTAAAGCAAAGGCTGTGAGTTTTAAAAATGCTCAAAAGAAGATGCAAAATATGAAGGTGGAAATTAAAGTAGAGCTAATTTAAAAAAATTAAATGGGTGAGAAAATGTGCATGTGGGATAAGTCATTTGGCATAAAAATTCTTTTTCATAGAAAAAGGGAATTAGGCAACACGTAAAAAGTGCTCCTCTTTTGCAATTGACAGTAATCAGTAAGTGTTGAGGAAAAGTGATTGCAGAAATAAAAAACAAAGCAAAACAAACTTTTGAGTATGTGGCAGGACGATCAGCAAAAACTGTGACTGCATATTGTGGCCTAATGCTAATTCAGGAAAACGCTAGGCATTTAAGAACTTAAATGCTAGGCTTGTGAATACAAGTGGTACTGATGAAAATTCTGTTATCAGCCAAAATGTGTAGCTGAAACTAGTCTTTTTTTTTGATAGAGATGCCCAAATAGAAAGTCCATCAAAAGAAAAGTGTGTTTTGTTTTAAAACATTGAAGGACTGATTGACTTTTAAATTTGGTGGAAATGTATCTAGGGATAGTAAAGCTTAAACTCCTCTTTTAGATGAACTTTAAAAACAGCCTAAACAGTTTGTGATTAAAAACTTTAGAAATATGCATTTGAAAGGAAGAAAAGGTTGATTGTTCTCATAAATACCAATAATGGCTGACTTCTGTGAATCTTGTTAATACTTCTATTTCAAATGCAATTTATATTTCTACTAGCTGCATATGGTAACTGTCAGAGCAAGAAGTTTTATTTTTTATTCTTAAGCATAACTGTATATGTAAATAGTATCTTGACTGTAAGATAAGACAGTAAGTGACAGTAATGGCATCCTTAAAATACAACTTTTTTTTTTTACCTGTTATACCTTTAAAATTTATTTAGTGTCCCTAAATGATAATGAGCATGCCCTGTGATTTTTTTTACTCATTCTTCAGTAGGTCCTATGTTGCATTATGTCATAAAATAATATTTCAATTAAGAAATCAAAGTGCCTAATATAACATACTAACCAATACTTAATCTTCATTCAAAGATAAGATTCTTTCTTTCTCAAGCTAAAGCCTGTGATGCATTCACTTCCCCCAGGTGGGGATGAACTAAAAAGATCCCAAATTTTCATAACATTATTTTGTGCTTAGGACTAAGTACTTTACATGGACTATCTCATTTAATCTTCACAACCTGTGAGGAAGGTATCATCAATATCTCCATTTATCAATGAGGAAATGGAAACTGAGAGACCGAACAAATTTTTCAAGGTCCCACAGCTCGTTTTAGACCTGGATTTGTATCCAGACAGTGTGGACTTCAAAGCTTCAACTTTTAACTATTATGTCTGGAGAGGCTTTTCCTCTGCCAGGACGGCCTGGGCAGCAGTGCTGAAAAGATAACTTAGATTGTCATTGAGATGCTTTTAGGGTAAAACTTGGATGACAGTGCTGAGGGTGAAATTTAAAGGATGAAGTGAGGTAGGAAATAAGTTCAAGTCAGGTCAAAAGCCTGGGGATTTGAGAGCAAGATGGATTTGGGGTGGACGAACTGGGGCAAAGAGTTCAGAATGTGTCTGTGAATCTGAAGAGAGTGCTTCTGAGTGACACTTAGCAGAGGAGTAGGAAGGTGATTTAAAGGAGCAGCAGAGTACTTCCCATAGCAGAGAGTAAAACTGTGAAAATGATGACCAGAATGGCAAAATTTAGTTCTCTTTCCTAAGTGGATATTGGTAATGGTTACAAAACTGTTTAGCAAAACTAGTTGTGAGTTATATTCAGCATGACTTGTCATCACAAGGCAAACTATTCATTTATTTTGCAATTATATTTTGAATATCAACCATGTGCTTGGCACTATCCTGGGCACTGGGATTACTGCAATTGAGATGAAAAATGACTCGCCTCATAGCTCAAGTTTGATTGGGTTGGTGTTTCAGTTTAGATGTTATCTCCTCAGAGAGGCTTTTCCTGGTCACTCAGTCCGAACTATCCTCCTGCCAACCCCATTACTCTTTAACATATCCTTGTGTTGTTTTCACCACATTCCTGATCCCAATCTCATATTATCTTGATTATTTATTTATCTGAGTATGTTTGGCTCCCTACCCAGCCCATCTCCCGTCTACCCCAGAAACTGGAATATGAGTTCTGTGGGAGCAGGGTCCTTGTCAGTCTTCTCTGCTGGTATAGAGCGAGGACTCAACAAGCTTTGTGAATGAATGAATGAATGAATGAATGAATGAAATATACAGGAAAATAAGAAATATCAGCTATTCCCATGAGAAAACCTTATGGGTTTTTCCTCTTATGAAACCAAAAAGTCTAGGATTAATGTATGCATGACACTAGATTTTCTGAGCAGAAAATCTCACACCCAGCCAGGGACCAGTGTCGCTCTATAAGGAAAGTACCACATCCTCTGATCATACTCAGGGCTTTGCAGCAGGTCTGTCTTTGCCTAGATGTGAAAGGACTGGTTACTGAGGTGATACTCTTAAGCTGTTGGGGATAATATTTCTTTCCTTGGTATTCAAATTCTTTTCTTCCAAGACTTTCTCTCCTTTTTCAGGCTCAAGGTTGAAGTGTGTGGCATTGGGTTTCTGATCTTAGCAGAGACTCTCTTATTAGTCTCATAATATTTAGATAAATGAATGACAAATTCAAAATGAATTGATAAGTTTGAGTGTGGACAACTTGAAGGCAGAAATTGGCTGGCAAAGAAATATTGCAGAGAAAAGCCATGATTCTAGGGAGTCTGGCATAGGCAAAAAGGAAGGTGTCAAAGGAAAGCAACACAAGTATCTGAGGTCATATTTCAAATGTATCTGCTTTACTCCTTTTACTTTTGGACAGAGCATGGAGTATGAGCTTGATAATATGGCAGAGAACATCTGAGCTAGAGAATACCGGACTCTCACGCTAGAGCCAGGGATTGGAGGAGCCCACAGCTAGGGCAATGAATCTTATTCTGGATGATCTTCAAGCTGAGAATGTGACTGACTGTATGACTAGTAGAGAGGGGAGGCCTGATATTGCACTTTTTTTTTTTTTTTCCTGCTTGTGATTACTTAATAATGTGGAATTCATTAGTATATATTTCTAGTTTTCGAAGTTATATATCAGAACACTGCCACTAATGCTGGAGACTGGATTTCTGTTTGTATATCCATCCTACGAGGCCCCATTTGGTGAGTCTTTGGACCTTTCCATATGGTTTCAAGGTTCTTCCTAGCATGGTGTTGTCAGGCTAATGGGACATTTGTCATGACGGCTGACTTTCCCCAGAGTGCAAAAGAGGAAGCTGCAAGGCTTTCTGAAGGTTTAAGCCAGATTAAAGGGGAGAAGGCTATTCCAGAAGGAATAGTACATCGGGGGGGTATCAAGTGACAATCTGCTACAAAGGTGCTTAGATATTTTCCTCTGGAGCTCTAAGAGAGCTGTCTGGGCATGTGCGTGGTGACAGATGACATTGCAATGGGTGAGAACACTCAAAGAAAACTAGTAGAATGAATGAAAAAAAAAACCCACAGTTGGAAAGCCCGGGAACTTTGATTTTCAAAAGATAGAAGCTGACGAAAAATAAAACAAACAAAACAACAAAAAGAAAAGCTAATCTAAGAAGTAGAGGGGAAAATGTATATCTTGTTGTAACAGACCCTAATCGAAGTAAGATAATTCTCAGCAATGTCAAAAAAAAAAAAAGAAAAAAGAAAAAAAAAAGGAGGACAGAGAGAAGCCTCCATTAGATTTTGTGATCTTAGGTATCAAGAGCCGTTTCAACATAGTGTTAAAAGTAGAAGGCAAATTATAGTGCATTGAAAGGAACAGGTAGAGAAAGTCAAATTTTTATGTTAATTTATGTAATCACATTCACTAGTGTTATATGAATATTTGCTATCTGCCTACAGTTTTTAGGACTGTAGTAATTAATTGGAAACAGACTACTATGCATAATTTTATCCAGGATATTCTTTGAATTTCCAAGTAAATTAGATTCTGAAACCTTAGAGTTTTCTGACTTTTGTTTTCAAGGCATGTTAAAGAGATATAGTTGCACATTTTAATGGATATAGCCTCATGACAAACTTATTTTGCAAAAATTCAAATAATTTAATTCATTATGAATAAATCTTATCTTCTTTAAAGTTAAGCAAAGGAATATTTCAGTTATCGAAGGTGGTTTTAAAAACAGTTTCATTGAAGTATAGTGGCATGCAGTAAACTGCACATATTTAAAGTGTACCATTTGATACTTTAAAATACGTGAACACTCCTGAAATCATCACCCTGGTGAGCATTTCCATCACTGCCCCCCAAAATTTCCTGTTGCTATCTTTTTAACCCCTTTCATCTTTGTCTTCAGTCAACCACCAATCTGCTTTTTGATAGTGTAGATTAGTTTTTGTATTTTCTAGAATTTGATAAACATGACATAAATCTTATGGCATGTATATTTTTTCTTCTTTTTTACTCAGTATGCCTTTTTGGAATTCTCCCACGGTGTTGCATGTATCGATAGTTCATTTCTTTTCATTTTGAATAGTATTTTGTTGTATAGATATACCTGACTTTATCCATTCACCTTTTGATGGACATCTGATTTATTTCCAGTTTTGAGCTATTTGAAGTAAAATTATGAACATTGTGTACAAAATTATGAACATTGTGTACATGTAGATATGTATACTTCATTCAGGTATTCTTAAAGTATAAATCTATCATATGAGATTCCTTAAGTTATGAAGGTATAGAGCAGTGAGGTACAGTTAAAATATCTCTCAATAGCTGTTGGAAGAATATCCAGATTTCTTCAGTGCTTTGTTAAAAGGTTGTGTAGCTGCATAATCTAAATTCTTTTTAGTTTCTCTTTACTTTTCCCTTCTGCCACCTATAGGCATGATTCTCTATATCCACCATAATACATAGCTCTGTCTGAGAAGCTGACTCCTATTACTGAGCTCTGTGTTTTACTCTATTCTCAATCACTTTATCTGCATCTGACTCTATTTTCTGATGAGTCTTTGTCTGGTTGATGTATATAGTCTTGTTACCCAGGCCTTACTTTTGTACCCTAGGACCTCTGGAAACCAGTATGAAACCAGCTGCTTGCCTAGTCACCAATGCCTGACATCTTTGGTGCCAACCTTTAACTGTCCCCTGCTTATACTGCTAGTCAAGCTTTTGCTGTCTGATAACTACTTCCTAGGTGTACCTTCCTCTTTATTCCAAACTCTCAAACTTTGTACCTGGCCCATGTCAGTGTCATTTGTGCCACTCCAAATCCCAATGCATAGCCTGATTTGCTCACTTAATTTTGGGGACTTGACTACACTCGACTCTCAGAGAACTGCAGCAAACAGAAATGCCTCTGTTTTCTAACCAGCTTGATTCCAAAGGATTGTTCATAAGTTAACATGTTTCTACAAGTAAATGACATCAGATTTGCTACTGCTGTTGCCATCTGCTGGTGGCCGGCAGAGTTGACACAATGTTGTTCTGTCGCCTAGTTTGTTCATATTTAGGGAAGGTCTCAAGTTAAAATCTTAAGTAGAAGAATGTGTATTTGTTATGTACTTGCAATTTTTATGAATTCTCAGATCTACTTTTTCTCCATTATATTCTTCAGGCACACCTACCTCCTTTCTGTTTGTCTCATTTCCACCTTAGGCTTTTGTATTTGTTGTCCTTTCTTCAAACAGCAGGCTTCTACCATTTTTTACATCTTGGGTGAAATGTGATTACCCTAGAGAGGCCTACCTTGATCATACTACACCCACCCAATCCCACTGGTCAATCACTGTCTTCCTCTGTTATAATTTCTTTATAGCATTTATCATTTACTAAATTTTTTTCATTCATTTATTACTTGTTAATTGACCTCTTCCTCCTATATACACCCACATATTAACATAGGTGCCATGAGAGCAGGGAACAAGGTGCTTGAAGAACAAAACAATGCTTGTATTGAGCCAAGGAGATGCTCAATTAACACTTGTATAAATAAATACATATAGAACCTCTGTCTGCCTTTTGAAATCTTATTTCTTTTCAAGTCCAACTCAAATACTATCTCTTTCAAGAACCTCTCCAACCAGATTTGTTTTCTCTCTCTGTCACTGCAGTTTTGATTCTTTTTTTTCTCGTATTAAGCTGTCATATCTCCATTCTTAGTGTAAAATGTAGTGGATACAAGGGCCATACCTGACTTATTTTAATATATATTTCAAACTTAAGGACACAGCAAATACTGATATTTGTTGAAGTCATGAATAAAATCAACCGTATGGTGAAACTTGATTATTTAATTAATTAATTTATTTAAATTTATTTATTTTTTTTATGATGACATTGGTTAACAAAATCTGGTAAGTTTCAGCTGTACATATGTGTGTGTGT
>NW_006443138.1:9373633-9378833 GCF_000325575.1 Pteropus alecto
TATAATTTACATTGTGTGTTCACCTCCCATAGTTAGATTTCTTTCTGTCATCACATATTTGACCCCTTTACTCCATTTACCTCTCTCCTCCCCCCTCCCCCCATCCCTTACTCTCTGGAAACCATTAGTTCATTGTCCAGGTCTATGAGTCTCTGTTTGTCCTGTTCATTTGTTGCTTTTAGGTTTATATCTCACATATAAGTTATATCATGTGATTTTCAACTTTTTCTGTCTGGCTTATTTTGCTTAGCATGATTATCTCATGAAATATTTAAGGCATACAAAAAAGAATCAATAATATTATAAATCATGCCCATGTACCCATCTCCTGCTTTAGAAATTAATATTGAAGACACATTTGAAATTCCTTGTGTGACTATCTGTGATATTGTGATTTATAAACAATATATAGTCGGTAATTTCTTAAATATATTTCCTTCCTGGTTTCTAGATCACAGCTCCCCCAGCCCTTGGAATTTGCTAAGTGATAAGAGCTATAAAGTTGTTTTTTACGTTAATGACATTACTTTTGGAATTCACCTGAGGATGGGGCTGGTTGCCAGGGAAGCCAACTCTGTGATTAGAGGGTTGGAACTTTCAGTCCCACCCTCTGACCTCCTGAGAGGAGAGAGGGGCTGGAGATTGAATTTAATTGCCAATGGCCAATGATTTAATCAGTCATGCAGTATGTAATGTAGCCTCCATAAAAACCCAAAGGTCGGGGTTCAGAGAACTTTTGGGTGGGAAAACACTTGGAGCTTTGGGGAGAGTGATGGGCCTGGAGACAGCATGGAAACTCTTGTGCCTTTTCCCCATTCCTTGCCCTATGCATCTCCTATATCTAGTTGTTCCTGACTTATATCCTTTTATAATAAACTGATGATCTAGTAAGGTAAATGCTTCTCTGAGTCTTGTGAGCTACTCTAACAAATTAATCAAATCCAAGGAGAGGCCATGAAGACCTCTGAATTATATAGCCAGTCAGTCAGAAGTACAGGTAACCTGATTTTGTGACTGGCATCTGATGTAGCAAGGTGTGTGTGGGGAGTTGGGGAAGAGTCTTGTAGGATTGAGACTTTAACTCGTGGAATCTGATACTATCCTTGCACTGATCGTGTCAGAATTGAGTTGAATTCTCAGACACCTGGTTGGTACCTCACTATTGCCTGTTGGTGACGTGGGAACCCCCATGCCTCCAAGTTGAAATTGGGTCCAGAAACCTAAAAGACTATCCCTCATCCCTTTCTCTTCCTTTCTTTCCTGAAGCAATTATGATTCTGAATTTGGTGTTTACTATTCGAATATGTGTGTGATTCGAATATGTGCTATACCATTAGTATGTGGGTATATATATGTATGTGTATTTATTTACAACGAATGGTGTTATTTTGTTTGTTTTTAAGTAGTATATGGTTAAGGGTCATTTTACACCTTGATTGTTCTGTCAACATTGACACACGTAGTGTTAGAATCTGGTAGTAACATCAGTTATTTCAATCACTGCATAATATTCTTTTATATAACTATTTCACATTTTCCTTGCTCATTATCTTGATGAAAGGCATTTAGTTTTCCATTTTCACTCTTACAGACAATACTGCAGTAAACATTCTTGTACCAAGTTTTTTCTTGGCATCCTAGGGAGTTACTCCAGGATTTATATTGGGAACTGGAACTTCTAGGTCAAAGACTGCATGGATTATGTCATTGCGTAAGAGCAAGGCACTGAGCTAGGCTGCCTGGGTTCGAATCACTACTCTGCTACTTGCTACCTTTCTCAGGAAGCAATGAGCACCAGCTATTTTCAGCCCTTCTCATGAGCATGCATGTCCTACCTCGACCCCTGGCATCAAGCAGTCAGCTTGGCTTAAGTCTCTGGCTGTGTCACATCCTGCTGGAGCCAATTCCCAGCTGCGACAGCCTGCTGCTGGAGCCAGAACCCAGCAGGCCTGTGGCTTCGTACGCAATTACTACTTTGCATTTCTGTACCAATTCTGGTCTATGGAAAGAGGTTTATTTTCAAGCCTGGAGAAATTTTCTTACTTTTGCCTTTTAATATTTTATGTATCATCACTCTGTGTTTGGAGGAGAGGGAGTACATCAAAGCGTGAACTTATTGTCACCCTAACCAGAAGTTGATAATGCTTCTATGACCTTTTAAAATAAGCACAAATCTTAGAATCATCTAATCATAGATTTTTGGCGCTAGAAGGGATTTTTGAGATAATGAAGGTCAATAACCTTATTTTATAGGTGAGGGAATTGTGGTCTCGAGAAATTAAGTGATTTACCGATGTCATATCTCTAGTTAATGGTGGAGGCAAGAATAGAACCAAAGCCTGTGAGTTCTCTCAATAGTCCTTTCGCCACTACAGCCACTATCACAGTTTTCTCTGTAAGTGATATTTGCATGAGACGTCTTTATTTTTAATAGAACTCAAAAAATAAATTAGAATTTAAGCAATTAGAAAAATGACACATTGTATTTTTAAGCTGATATATCATGTTTTCTTTCGAAAAAATATTGAGGTAAAAATAAAAGTACAATATTCACTACATTGAACTGAATATATTTTCATTAGAAGGCACTATATATTTTGACTGAAAAAAACTGCTGAATTTGGTTTCCTTGACTTTCTGAAACTTATTAGGATGGCCCCATCAATAATGGTGCTGATGCTTCCAGCCTCCTACAGCACAGGGTCTGAAAATGAACTGTGATGAATGGACACGGCCAGCATTTACAGTGATAGCCTATATTTCTGCTGTCATGTAGAAATGGCAGGTAGTTTAATTTAGAAGAAAAAAATTACTAAGAAAGAGCAAGTATTCCTTCTAATTAGAATTTCTGGACTTTTTTAGGATGTGACTTTAGAATCTGGTATGTTTGTTACAGCCTTTGGAATTGTTTTATTCTATTTCTAGATCTTTTAGCTGTGCCTAAGCATCCGTATGCTGCTATGGAGAACTGGGGATTAAGTATTTTTGTGGAACAGAGAATACTGCTGGATCCCAGTGTATCATCTATTTCTTATTTGCTGGATGTCACCATGGTCATTGTTCACGAGATATGTCACCAGGTATGAGAAAAAGGATCAGTAAGTATAATTGCTACCTATAGAGAATGTAGAATGATTTCAGATACTTAGATTAGGAGCTAAGTTATTATCCTCACAATTAAGTTTTAATTATATATAAAGCTGTGTAGTTTTTCTGTTGTTTCTGTCAGATGACAGCACAAACAAAAGCAAACACACTGATCATATTGAATAAGCAACTGTCATTCAGTTTAGTTGAGTAGTGAGATGGCACTGCCATCCAGCAGCTTCTTCGGAGACCCTATCCAGTCACTAGTCCTTGTCAACCTTGCTTTATTTTCTTGTGATTATTGGTGTGTATATATGGTAAGTGTAGTGATGGCAATGATTTATTGCATTGCTGAAAAATGCAGCTGAGTTTTGTGTATACGTCAAAATTTGCTTTTGCTGAAATCAATTTGTTATTCCCTTTTTCCCATCACACAGACACTTAGGAAGTCTTTCACTAACTCAGCCATAGACTCTTTGTTCTCAAATGATTGATTTTTTTTTGTCTTGGCATGTGTAAAAATTCATATGTAAATTAGCCAACTTTGTAGTAAAGCTAAGATAAAATTAATTTCATTTTGACTTTATGCACTATCTTACAATGAGTAGAAGGCATTACAGAGATTTTGCAATGCTTATTTGAATCTTGATTCTAGCAAGAAAAAAAACTGAAAATAAATGTTCATGTTAATAAAAAGCAACTTCGGTCCTGGTTACCTATAATTATGGATAGTTTTTGAGTCAAAACACCAGAAATCTCATTGTGATACCATATGACTTCAATTTGTTGTAAACCTAAAACCTTTTTAAAAAGCTAGAAAAAAATTAAGAAATAGTGATGTTGGAAAATGCTGTCAGTGAAAAAAGATGAACTGCTAAATTCTAATCCATGAATACTGACTTAATGATAAATTGGTCCAGGCCATATGACCATTTACCTAAATGGCAGTGAACCTGGAAGATGTTTGTACTTGTCATACTGGCCAGGTTGGACATGTGTTCCTTGCCTCAGAGACTCAAAGAGATTCATTGCAGAGGTAACTAGGGCTCTTCCACTGTGCTAAAGAGAAAGGTTTCCAGCTAAAAATACAATTCTTTGAGGCAAAAAGCACTTTCCTTTTTGAACATTCCTAGAAACAAGTTATCTGTATATTTCTATTGAAATAAAAGTACATAGGTGATGTCATCATTGTTCCTAGAATTGGATTTCATTTGTTCTTTGTTCTTATTTTCATGCTGTAGCTTGGTAGTTAGTGCTAGGTTACTTACTAGGAGGGAATGAACCAGAAGCTAGGAGAAACATATAATAGTTTTCACTATCATTGCTAAATTATTTTCTGTGTTATCCTCTCTCCCCACCTCTTTATTGTCACAATTCTTTTTTTCTTTAATATCACAAGATAGTTGTGTTTATTGAAGGAATATTACATGTCAAGTGCTCAGCATAGAACCTATTTTCCTGTGTAAAATAGGTAGTAAGTGCTTAATTAATCATAGTAAGTGATTATTATGTCAAAATGAGAGTCACAGTAAAACATCCCAGAAATGTGTAAATATGATCATTCTCCTCACTCAAGAGCAGTTGGATAAAAGAGGTCCAGACATGTCTTGTTTGGATGAAAATGCTCTTCCCCCACAAGCTGCCTAAGAAGCTGCAGGAAAGAGCATTCACTTGGGTGCCAAGCTTCCAATTTGCACTGATCAGGAACCTTCTTCTGTGTCAGTCAGGGCAAATGGCATCATGGAACAACCTTGTTTGCCTTCATCAACACCTTGCAGATCATCGCCTTTGTCATCTAGGTATCATCTTAAGACCAGTCTATCCCTCCCTTAGTGAGATAACTCTCAGTCCTCTATGGCAACCCCCCAAACCTTGCCACTCTACCTTCTGAATTTAAGAATCTGTTGTCTCAGTCATATCATTTAGTAGCTGCAAGTTTCTTAACTCTTCTGTGTCTCAGTTTCCTGTGTAAAATTGGTCTAATAATAGTATTTACAGTTTAGAATTGTTGAGAAGATAAAGAATTTTTTCCAAGAAAAGCAATTAGACTACTGCTAGACAAATCATACATACCCAATAAAATGAACTGTTATTACTATGATTTTCCACCGCT
>NW_006443138.1:9378898-9424834 GCF_000325575.1 Pteropus alecto
CCACTGAGCTATCCTGGGTGGCCCCTGAGGCTCCTTCCTCACATCTCAAGTATCTCAGGGTCTGGATGGAGGTGGAGTAAATATTCTTTTGCCCTCACCCCCTTTGCTGTTTTCAAAGCACTATCCTCCTTCAAAAACCTCCAGCTCCTCTGAAGTTCATGCTCTTCAAACCATTTCTGCCACTTTCTGTCTTGCTCCTTTTCCTGCTATTCCCCACATAGAAATCAGAGTGATCTTTTAAAAACTTAATTTGGATTATATCCTTCTTCTGCTTAGAACCTGCTGTGATGTATTGTCATAATTCTTAAGACAGGCTTTCAATTTAAAGGAAAAAATGTGCATTTTGATCAAGAATAAAAAATATTTTAAATATCATTTATTTTGTGGTCATTCACATATTCACTTATCTCTTCATTGTATTTCAGTTAGAGATCCTCTTGAGTAAGTGGTACCTTATTGTTAATATTTAAACACTCAGTTACTAAGCTCGTTACTACTGTAGCTCCTAAAGCTGTCCATGATTTGGTACTTGTCCACCTTTTCTGTTTGTTTCTTAAATAACTCATTCACACTTTGGTGTTCACATCTAAAGGTTACTTAGATCTGTCTGGAATTCTATTGCCCAAGGCTTTCTCATGGCTGCTCCTTCTTATCATTAAAGTCCTTCTTATCATTAAAGTCTAAGCTCAAATGTCACTTGCTTAGAGAGAATGTTTTTGCTTTTATCATCCAAGATGGTCCCTCTCCCATTCGGAACACACTTTATTAGGATTTGAAATTGTGTTGCTCATTTGCTTACTTATTTTTTATTTTCAATCTCATATCATTCCCTCTGTCTCCACAATAAAGTATCAGCTGCATAAGAAGAAACATTAACTGACTTTTCATCATTGAATCTCAAGTCTTTAGGCTACCTCCTGGCATATGATACATTTTTTTCTTTAATGAAAAAATAATTCTTTTAACCTTTTGTTGAACAAAACAAGGGTTTCAGAGTAAGGCATAATGACCTAATCAAACACCAATTAAAAATTACAACATTATTTTTTATTGAAAGGATCTTAGAGACTTTTTGGATCAAGCCCTCATTATCATAGACTCATGGAGAGTCAGGTGTGGAACATCTTAAAAGCCTTTAATTCCTTCAATGAGCCAATGTCTTCCTTGAATTACCTCTACAACTAGAAGGTGATGCTTCCATACTTCCTGTGATGAGCTGCTCACTACCTCTTGAGGCAGTATTTTCCATTTTTGGCCATCTTAGTCTGTTAGAAGGTCTTCTGCATTTTCAGAAGACATCTATCTACCCTAATTTTCACCTATCAGTCTTGATTTGTTCCTTGTAGGACCACAAGAGACAAGCCTTTTTCTCTTCTACATAGTAGGTCTTCAAATATTTCAAGAGAGTTGTGATCAGTCTTCTGCAGGTTAAATGTGTGTGCGTGTTTTTTGATTATTTTTTTGTTTTGTTTTCTGAGTGCATTGATAAAAAAACAAACAAACTCATTATCCAAGTAGTAGAATAAATCAATAGTCTTACTACAACACATTTTAAGATTCCCAAATCAATTAAGGAATGATTTTCAGTTATGATAATCATAGTTTAATACATTCAATTTTAGATAAAATAATTCTAGGATAGGTTCGATTTTATCTGATTCTCATTTATTTTGTCACTGTAGTGGTTTGGTGACCTTGTGACTCCTGTGTGGTGGGAAGATGTGTGGCTGAAGGAAGGTTTTGCTCACTACTTTGAATTTGTTGGTACAGACTACCTCTACCCTGGCTGGAACATGGTAAGTGCACTTTTTAAAAAATGTTTAGAACTCCCAGTGAAAGATTGCTCTGGCATTACACTGGGCTATTTTATCATTAGAGATGACTTAAAGTACCATCGGATACATGGAAAAAATTAGATGTCCAACAGAGAAAAAATAACCAAAATTTAAAATTTGTATTTTGTAATTTTAAATTTGTAATTTTAATTTGTACATTACATAAATATTCCCAAAGAATTCTCTTTTAATTGTTAGAACTAAATAGAGTTTGATTGCTTATAAATTAATTTTAAAATGCTGCAACTTTTCTAAATAGATATGTTTTAGACTGCAGTATTTTATAATGAAGACAAACTGTTCTTTAAAAAAGGTGCAATAATTAATATGTAATGTTTTAAGTAATTAAATAATTAATTACTTGTTTTAAGTAATTAAATAATTACTTGTTTTAAGTAATTAATAAGTAATATTTTAATATTTTACACAGTATAAATAACATATCTGAATATTTCATTACATAGAAAAATGAGAATTTAATATTTCTTCAATATTTCTTCAATGTGATGAAACACAGAAATAAGCTAAATCTGTTGACGCATTATTGTTGTAGATGTACTTTAGAATTAAATGACTTAACAAGAGGTGATAAAGTTTATGAAGCATTGTGCACAGTATACTTACACTCTAGGAAAATACTTATATGTTTAAACCTGAAGTAAGATTTGTTGTCCCTTTAAGCAGTGATGTTCTAGAGCATTCTAGGGGAAAAAAATGGAGGGAGGGTGTGATTTTAATATGTCTTTTAATATAAATTTTTTATTTTTATATGTGTCCATTAATCAATAATGACTATGTTATTATTAAATGGAGCCCAGGATATTGTTGTTTTAAAACTCAAATTTTGAATTTAAGTGTTATTATATAAAAGCTGCAAAGTACCAACATTTATCAACTTGCAGGAAGTCAAATGTAACCTGTGATGTAACATAGGTGATACTCTTTTTGATGTGTAAATTATTAATTATAAGTGATTTTCTAAATATCTGTCATGATTACAAGTATGATTTGAGGAATACTTAAACCAAGGTGAAATATGAAGATATCTGTAAATCATGATACAACTTCTCTATCATAAATTCAACCAACTCTTGCTGAGTAAAACATGTGATCTGACATATCTCATAGAAAAATATTACAGTAGTATACCATATTGACATGTTTTAATTATGCTCATGCAGTTTTGTCCATATTTTATAAAGGCAACATGATTCATTTGCACAAATGTTTGATAATTTTACTTAGCCTTATATATCTAGGTATGTATGTATATATGATATAGTTTTTAAAATTTTACTTGAACTGTTTTATCATGATACTGAAATTAATTAAAAATTCCTTTAAAGAACTTAGAAAAAAAATCATCATTACTTTGCAATATTAATTATTTAAGTATTCTTTCACAAATGTAAAATTTGAAACTTCAATGTTTAAAGGTATTGAAACATTTCCAAAAATATCTTGGTTTTTAGATGACATTCTACCAATTCTGTTTAAAATTTTTATCTAATTTTTATTATGTTATATTATTATTGATTTATAACTTCATTATGTTTTAATATCTAAAAACATTCTTATTATGAATGACTTGTTACTCATATAGGTAAGCTTTTTTTTAAAGCTCATTCAGCTACTTACGATAAAATCCTTTCTATTCATCATTATGAAAAACACCTCTTTGATAAAAAAGTAATCAACAGAATTATACACAGAATGACAACTGACAGCTTTTAATGACTTTATCATGGCAATATGTCCTAAGTTTTAATGTCTTTATATTGGATTTTTTCTTTGAATAACTCTTTATATTTCTTTATTGTTTTATCAGTTAAGTTATAAATGTAGGTCTTCTAGAGAACATTTTTGTAAGAAGTATTTAAACTGAACACAGAGTGTAAATAATATATCTGAGACTTTGTCCTTAATAGAATACAGACCATGCACTGGAAGTATAAAAACCTTGGGGTGGTAAAATATAAGATTTTATTTCTTGTAAATTCATATTTTTTAATTAAGAAATGGTAATTAATGATGTCACAAGTACAGTGACACAGAAGGCTTGCCCTATTAAACTAAGAAATGAAAGATTAAACTCCATCACAATTAATTAGGCAGTAGGGAGGAGGAACAGGTCTCATTATGATGTTTCCTTATGTTCAGATTGTAAAGATTATAAATACTTCTAATCTTTGATTGCTTTTGCTTTATAGTAGCTTTCTTTTTTTAGTTTGTAGAGTACCTCAATATACTAAATTCATAAAGCCTATAAGCAGAAACTCTAAACAAAGTGCTCATCCATGTGTCATTAATATCTTCTCTGCAAACAAAATTTTAAGAATAAATAAGTTAGTCATGCAAATAGAAGAGGATATTAAGTGACTTTAAGGCTGTGCCAGCACTATTTTTCATAATGGCGTCAGCAAAAGAGTGAAAGAAATACTACAAAAAACAAGAGTGATAGCTGTGTCAGCAGTAACTAATACCATTGTGATATGCACAAAAGCTTGCCTAGGAGCACAGGACTTGGACTTCACTAGAGCTTAGCTTAAAATAGGAAAACCAGAAGTCAAACTCATGTCAAGAGTAAAGAAATTCAGGGAGCTGACCTCTTTTGCCTCAAATCTCAAAAACAGTGCTTTTATCATTTTTAGATACAACGGCTCAAGCACTGAAATACAATTTCAATTTGCTAGGGAGATTACTATGACAATCTACTTTCGATGGAATAACAATAAAGAAGCCCAGAATTACACAGTATTGTTAAGAAAGCTCTTGTACTGATTTATGCCAGTATACTTGTTTAGGCTGCTTAACTGTTAGTAAAATCTTAGGTTCTGTTTGTGTGTGTGTGTTTTCAGAGCCAGTTTCTGGTACAGAAATAATCAGTTTTTATATTAGGAATAGTACATGGAATAAAAACCATTATGATAGTTTTGTTCTCCAACAAATAAATCAAGTTTACCATTTTATAGATATAGGCCTTTACATATGGACCTTACATATAGTATGATGTAAGGTCAGGGGAATGGATTGGAAAGAAGAAACTCGGATTCCACGAAAGACATTTCACTTCTCTGACTCATCCTTATCATTTGAAAAATGGGGCAATTGTACTGATTTAGCAAGCTCACATAGTTTTTGTGAAGATAAAATAACTTGCAACGTCTTTGAAATGTATGAACCACTACTCAATGTGAGTAGGCATCATAGACCTAGAAAATAAATCCTCCATTAGAAAGGTGCATTGATTTTATGTATAGATGCCTTGATATTTCCAATTCCAGTAGTCTATTTTGACACTCTAGATTTATAGCAATTATATATATAGATTACAAAATAATTACTATAATCTTTGTATCTAGACTCAGTCTCATTAAATCAATTTTTATCTATACTGGCAATGTGAACTATTCTATAAGAACATAAGTTTGTATTATATTTCATTCATCAAGCAAGTGTCAAGATTATCAGAAGCAACTTCTTCAGCTCAGGGCTAAGGATACATTTCATGTGAGGAGTAGTCTTTTTGCTTGATGTTATTTTATCAAAGATGTTAGTGACAACTATTGGATGGATCAAGTTACAGTATGCTATTGATGGCAGTCATATTAAATCTTAGTGTGTTTCCTCAAAAGGAAGAAAATGAAAGACTCATGAAACATGGTTACCGTTTTTCAATAATTCTCAATCATTTGAATTTGAAAAAGTCTATGATAAAAGAGTTTTAATACAGGAAAATGATACATAGTAAAATGATACTATAGAGAATCTCTTATTTTACAGACCTGGTGTTGATGCAAGCAAAATCATATCCCCTGTGCATATTGCATAGATTTTCATTGTAATTTGTATCTATATCATAGGTGTGTCCTTTAATTTCCTGGATATAGCATTATAAAGACGTGCTGCTATAATGAGAATTACTAAACATAAGTGTATGTTCTTTTATTAATTGAGTTGCTATGGAGCTTTACACAGCAATAACTATGCTGATAAAGTCTGCAGACTGGGAATTCTCCCTAAATTTTTATGAAGACACAAACCTGGGCGTAAAGGTAACTATTAATGGAGAATCATACAACTAACTTGATTTTGCTAAATACGCAGGATATCTCAAAGTGTATTGCCTAAAACCTTGATAAATGTTCTCAGTTGTCTCTATCATGGACAGAACTAAAATAGTAAAAATGAATTCAACCATTAGTCTCAGTATTATTTTAATATGTCCAACCAAAATTGTCTGCTAAACTCAACAAGCATTGCGATACAATTATCTTTACTTTTTAAACTATTTTATTTTTATTCAAAGAGAAGTTGATAAAATCATTGGTAAAGTGAAGTAGAAAAAGTAGTCTTACCTTATCTGATGGGGGATATGTTCCAAGATCCCCCAGCAGATGCTTGAAACTGCAGATAGTACCAAACCCTATACATACTGTATTTTTTTTGATAAAGTTTAATTTATAAATTAGGCACAGTAAGAAATAACAACAATATTATTAATAAAATGGAACAATTATAACAATATACTATAATAAAAATTATGTGAATGTGCCCTCTCTCCCTCCTTCTCTCCCCAATAACCTATCTGAAAACCAAGATGGCTATTAAATGACTAACAGATGGATAGTTTATATAGTGTAGTTACACAGGACAAAGGGGTGGCTTACGTCCCAGGTGAGACTGAATGGGACTGCATGAGATTTCATCATGCCACTCAAAATAGCATACAGTTTAAAACTTAAGAATTATTTCTTGAATTTTCCATTTAATATTTTTGGACTATGATTGACTGCAAGTGACTGAAACCACAGAAAAGAAAACCATGGCTAAAAGGGGATTATTATATAGGGTTTATTGAATTCAATGTTTTTCCAATTTAAATGTAAAAATATACTGCTTAACCATTCTCAACAAAAATACTCTACTAATAAGAGAGGGAGAAAGAGAAAAGTAGAGAGAAAAAAATCTTGGTTCTAGTTAATATTTTACTTTTTCTACTGTTCATTTCTCAAGTCCATCTTTGATTTAAAGTCTATAAGGAAAAATGCTTTCACACACTTTTCAAAGTTAGTTAATGCATGTATCAACAATATTTGGTGTATTGGTACTATTGCTTATAGTTCATCAATATTAAGATATATTTACCCAGTTGAGCTCTGAGGTCAGAGACAGACCATTGGGAATTAAATATTCACTTTACAATCTTACCTTATAGATACTGAAACCAAATAAATTATGTGTGTGTGTGTGTATATATATATATATTCATGATTTTTCATATAGTGGTGTTTGCCTATCGTGATCAAATTCCACATATAATATTTTACTCCTGAGATGTCAGTAAATTAGAAGGTGATCCAATTGTTTTCAACTGACTAATATTTTATTCTCAAAAGACTGACACATATTGAATGTGAAAAATTTAAAGACTTCTTGTGGCTAGTCCCAAGGATCTGTGGTCTTTTTGATCTTGTTCAGTAGCTTAAAAGTGACATTTACTTTGAAAGACTAGAAGGAAAGTGGAAGGAGTGTCTACTTGGGTCTCTGGGGGGTCACAGTCTTCAAAATGGACCTCTTTGTGCTTTTCCTTGTTCTTCCCTTCTCCCCTCTCTGAAGCAATTTCTTTTTCTGCTGAAAACATAGACTTTTTTTTTTTTTTTTTAAGAATAAAGAAATATATATATATTTTCTCATTTAAGAGGAACTAAGGAGCTGCAGCCTTCTCCTCTGGGAGAAAGGGTCGCTTTTTCCCTAATGTTAGTGGTCAGAGTAGTTTTGGGCATTGGTGAAAAAGAGGCCTATAACAAAGACAAAGAAAATACACAGAGGAAGTAAGAGCTGCATTGAGAACAGAAGCTGATGCTGTTAAAGGAAAGGATCTTGTCTGCCATACAGCCTTGGTAACTGTAGGAGAAGTTCTAACTTGCATAAACCCAATGATTCTCCATTAAAAGATAACTATTAATGGAGAATCATGCAACTAACCTTGATTATGCTAAATACTCAAGTTATCTCAAAGTATATTGCTGAAACCCTTGATAAATGTTCTCAACCATGTCTATTCTCTATTAAGTATTATTAGACTGACACTCAAAGAGTGTACAAGTCACAATAATCCAAAAAGGATCTCAATGTTAAGAAGCAGGCCAGTGACTTGGGTTCTAACCAATGGTGATTGAAGAGATAAAAATTTCTAGCAAAGAATGACAGGTAAAGCAGGAAGTACACCTGTTGCACTGACACATTAAAGTACCTCTCACTAAGGCTGATATAGTAACAAATCGTGTTTACGTTTTCTCTTATTTTGGTACTAATTCTGTGCTTTTTACAAAATATCTTTTAATGTGCTGTTAGGCCAGTTAAGGGAATCTATGAGAAAGAAGAATGAATAAGGCTGGACAATCATTTGTTAATTGTTGAAGTACATGAGTTAATTTAGAAGTTTTACAGCACAAATACATTTTTGAGGATAAAATTACAACTGAAGAATAGATAGTACATTCACTTTTACTTTTGTTTACACTTGTAGTTCTTTTATAAGAATTAAAACTTTGGCTTCACAGCTATTTGGGAAATGGTAACTAGAAGAACTTAAATATTATCAAGGTGTGTTAAGTCTCAGAAAATGTAAATCTGCTTAATTTACTGTTTTAAATGGGAGAGCAGTGTTTATTAAGTAAGATAGCTTTAGAAAAGAAAGAAAAAAACATAATTTATTAGTATTTGTATTTATTTGCATATATTTCTACATATTCAAGTATATGTCTGGGAGGTTTTTTTTTTAGTAACATTACCTCATACTTTCTTTCTACATGAATTTTTAAAATTTAAAACAAAGCTGCAAATTTCAATTTGCAGCTTTATGTTCTTAAAGTATGATTTTTTTTTTAAAGAGCAAAGTAATTTTGTTCAGAAAGATATAAAGTGTTTTGGATTTTGTATATTTTAAACTTAAAGAATAAATGAGTATTCCCTTCAGAATAAAGCACTTTTTCTGAAACCCGTGTTCAGGTTTGCAAGTTGGCAAAGTCTTTTTATATTTCTTTAGGAATCTCAAAAACAACCAATAAACTGACAGGATTTAACACTTTCTAAGAAGAAAACTCTTACTAAACCTGTACCCTAATAATAATGCAAGGCTGTTTTCTTTTTATATCTAGAAATATTATAAGGAGAATTAAACCATTCATTTCTTTTTCAAGTAGGAGCATTTTGTAAACAAATTATTCCAGCTTGCTGAAAATTGTCAGATATCACTTGATAAACCAAAAAATTGGTAATGCCAAAAATTTATACCAAAATGATGAAATATTCTGTTAGGCATCATTGTTCTCGAATATCTGTTATTTGCAATAGCAGATAATATCACTGTTTAATCTGTCCCTTTTACCACCCCGATGAAAATGTTTTTCTTCCTACGATATATGAATTGTTCAACATCTAATATTATTTAGCTTTTTCCCAAATATGTTAAAAATAATTTGCTTCGTAAAACCTCTAACATAAACACAACCAAAAATAAAAGCTTGGGACTAAGTAGGCAATCAGAGAATAATTTATTAAATTTTAAATTATTAATCATCCTTAACCAGATAGCTATATGTTTGAAAAGACATTAGAATACAGTTCACTTCTAGGCAAGGAGTGACTGTCTCAGTCTATAACACTTTATGGGACTTTTTTTTTTCTCTTTATCAAGGTTACTTTAACACTGTTCAGATGTTACTAGACAAGGCTGTCAGAAATGAAAGTAGTAAGTTCAAGTGATATGAACCAAAAAATGCAGAACAACTTTCTGTGGAGAGAGAGAGAGATTGAGAATATGAAGTTGAGGACAATTTTGACTCAATTACTCTGGTAATACTTGCTATAATAAAGACTTAATGCAGCATTTACTGTGTGCCTTTAAACACTTTACATATATTTATTCTCTTTGAAATAAAGTAAGACATTCTGCCAGGTGTTTGAGAATATACATCTTTATTACCATTTTACTTAAGAGTTTGAAGAGTACAGTAATGGCTGGACCACCATGCAGTCCACCACTCAGGCAACTCTCCTCTACCATGAATACAAAAAGGTAATTTAGGGTAGAACATGTTTTGACACCAAATCAAATAATCTCTGTAGATCTACCATTCACAAATTTAAGTAAGCCCCTTTTAAATTATTTATATCATTAGCTTTTTATCTCCCCTTGGGATTGATGAAATAAAATTCTTTCTAATGATTGGAGTGTCCTATTTGTGTCATATTTGTCTTTAAAAATTCAGATATGGGGGAATGCTTTTTTTCTCTAAGAACCTGTTTCAAATACATGTGTCTAATTAATTCCTTTAATCATTTTATTTTTATTTCTCCAGATGTATAATCTAGTGATGCCTTTCTTGAATGATGTTAATAGTTTGTTAGTTCAATAATTTTATGTAAATGAATTTTATGGATTGCTGCCACTTTTTTTGACATTTTATTCACTCATACATTTCATCGATTCTGTTTCTTAATTCATTCAAAGAATTATCAAGCACCTAAAATGAAGCATTCGCTTTGCTAATTTCTATGGAATAAACGTCATGATATTATTAGCACAGAACTACCATATATCAGTCTCTTATATGCGCTGTATTTTATCTTTAGTGTGATGATTAGTGTGATTTTAGTTAGTAGGTGTGGATAAATTTAGATTTTTATTTTTTTGGCTTTTTGTTGACTAACCATGCCTCTGTCAGAAGTTGCTTTGTTTATGGAGTAGCTCAAAAACGCAGATCCATAACCTCAATCAGATTGTTTATATTTATAGATATATCTGGAAAATAAAATTCAATGCAATAAGCCTTACATGATTAGCCAAATGATGGAACAATAAGAACATTTAGCTACCTATTATTTTTATATAATATAGCTCAAACATGTTCTCTAATATTTACTCAGATTTACCCAGTTGCAACAGCCATTTCTTTACATTTAGATTTTGAGTAATCTGGCAATAAGTGCAAAGTTTTATCAAGCTAGGCTATTTGATGAACTGACCATTTATATTATAAATATTTAAATTAAAGTACAAAAAGTGTGTATTTGATAAATTTCATTCATCAAGTTAATGAGATTTTTGTTACAGAATTAGGTCATTTGAATTTTATTATCTATTTCACAAATTAAAATAACATGAATTAGCCACTCGGTAACCATGTTAATAACTTGGAGAGTTGATTAGCTTATCCATGGAATTATTCCAGACCTAAATGGTATAAAGAAGTTTCCATTAGCATTTAAACAGATATTTAATCTGGTTAAGATGATTAGTCAGTATACATTTTAAAATATCCTGAATTACATTTTATCAATCAAATATTACAGTGCCTTGATTAGTTTATTATTAATGTGCCTGCAAAACAGAGATTCCTTGTGATGGATGTGAGAAACGAATGTGTAAGTATCAAAAAAAGATTGGCAAATTTGATTTTATCTAAATGTCTTATTTGCTTGTCAACAAATTAAGCATAGAGATAGAGGAAAGGATTCTTACTACTAAAGTAGAGATAAGATTATTGAAAAGATGAAGAGACTATTATCTCTCAGAAGCTTAAAGTCTATGAAAAGGATCCTGAGGTGACATGTAGAAGAGTGGAAATGAGTTTATATTATCTAGCAAAGGACAGGAAGTAAGTCCCCCTCTCTAAACAATATGCTTCCTCAAATTAGGGATTGTTTATTTTACCATTATTTCTCGGCAGTTAACCTAAGGAAAGCATAGCATCAGTTAGGGGTTCAATAATAAAAGTCTGTACAAAAAATAAAAAATTATGAAATGAAAGTCAACAGATCATTTATGAAAGATTATAACAGTTTCTATATCTATATTTGGAACTCGCTTATTGAATTAAAAAGGATATTGACATTAAAAAAAATATGAAGCTACATTGGATAAATGTTTGAAGGAAAACAGAGGGAAAGAAGTCAAGAAATCCTCTACAATAAAGGGAAGCTAAATAATATGAATATTTTAAGGGAGTTATATGAAAGCACATGACATATGTGGTTGTTCACATTTATTTTTTTGAGCTGCTAGAATCAGAATGAGCTATGTAATTAGACAACCTGTTCATATTTATTACTGTGGTTAACATTATTCGAAGAATCTTCATAATTGTTTCTGAAGGCCCAGGATTATCATAATTAACAAAAATGTGAGTGACTAATTGATAATTTCAGCCATATGACTATTGCTATACCTTTAAGCATCTTGAGTAAGTTTGCAGAAGGTTTAGAATTTGTTTGTATATAACGCAGTACATTTTGTGTTCCATCTTAGTATTTTTCCCTCAGCTGTGTCACATCTTGAATAAAATGAGACATGACACATTTAGCTTGGATGTTACAAACGAGACATAAGGCAGCTGAAGGATGCAGTCATTGAAGAGGCTCACGATTTAACCCACTCTCTCTGTGTTAGTCATATTTGAGAGTATGGCAGTTCATAAAAATCTGTGCAGGGAGTTATTTGGGGTTATGAGAGGCTTATACAATTATCCAAGACACTCTTATAGAAATATAATTGCTCTTTTAGTTTATGCATTGATTAAGTCATCTTAAAATATTTGTGGCTTGGCATTGGATGAAATGTGGTTGATAGTTAAAAGAAATAACTTACAGAACCCATTTCAGTTACTTATTTTAAAGCTTGTGTGAAATAACAGAATAATGTTATATTAATAGAGATCTGCCTGGATTATTGTGTTCATGTATCATCCTCTATAAAAGGTTATGTGAACAAATACAGAAATAAAATTTTCAGTATAATGCTTATTTCATTGTAGGCATTAATGGTGATTGTTTTTAAAATTATTCTTCAATGCCTGCTGTATGTATGTATATTTACACAAGTTTGACTTTAATATAAATGGATTGCTTTTACAAGCTGCACATGAAAATGATTTTTAACATCTTGCATGTTTTTTATTAAACATGAGATTTTGAAATGTTAACTTTTAAAGTACATTATTTTATGGAGGCAACATTTATTTTCACTAGCTCTTTAATTTTTTTTTATCTCTCAGTTTGATTTAGCTGTCTATAAAATGTTAACTAACCAGCTAAATAAGGACATGATATTTCACAAGTACATCAGCTAACTTTCAACTGAGTAAAGCTTAAAATATCTTTGGACATTTTAGAAATTTATACAGGTATGATGACAATATAAAATCAAAGAGTAAAATTCTTTTGACATTTTAGGATACTTGGAATCCAAATAACTTCTAATTTTTACAAATACGGCATATGTTATGTGTTTTAAAAAGATGATAGTTGTAAAGTTAGAGATACAATATCACATAAATAAAACCTAATGAATATTTTTCCCTGATATGTTTGCTTTTCTTGTTTGAATTCTTGATCATATTCCTCTGCTTAACTTTTGTCATGATTTGAATAAGTCATAAAGAACAAGAGTAAAAAAGTCAAACTGTGCATTGCTAGGTATCCATGTGTACCTTGTTCTAGCCTTGTGTAAGCAAAAGCTTCAGATTAGTAATGGTAATATAGATTTCCAGAGAGGTAAATCATTAATTACGTATCTTATTTTTTATCTTTATAATAGATCAATTGATGTTGAATCAACATGATCATAGTTTCTGAAAGCATTTTTACCTATAACTTTCCCTTTACACTCTACTCTCATAGTACTTTATGCTACTAATACTTCGCTCATTAAATAACATTAACAGGTTGTACATTTATGTCTTCCCTATCATTGAGAGAGTTGCTTGGAGGCAGGAATTGTGTCCCAATTGTGTTTATTTCACCAGCTTCTAACACAGGACATATATATGAAGTAGTTAATAAACATGTATAGAATTAAATTACATTGGTCAAATAATTATCAGACATGTTTATCAATTTGATGCCAAGGATGAGAAAAGAGACTTTATCTATGTTCAAGAGGATATTGTGGTATTAAAAACTAGAATAAGACATTGCATTTTACATAAATGAGCGAAAATACTGAAAAAAAATTTGTATATGTTTGGATATCTATGTGTATATCTGCATATATATCTATATCTGTGTCTATATGTCTATATTTATATTTAACTCATACATTTTAGAATTCCAAAGTAAATGCCTCTTTTGATCACCATTGGTCATCTCAAAGTTGAACTAAATTTTAGAGAAATAATTGGTATAATATTTTTTGATCATAAACATAAAGCCCATATTGCATGCTATTTGCGCATAATTATGCAATGTTGTCCTACTTATGTCCTACTTTTGTTTTAAGTTGCTTCTCATTCTGGTTCACTTTCCACTCTTTATTTATAGTCCTCTTTGTAAATGTAGGTCTGATGAAGTCACTTCTCAATTCTAGCTTCCTAACTTATCATAGAGGAAGATCCTTGGTGATTTTGTTCTTGTCTATCTCCCTGTGCTAATCATTAGTCATTTACCTCATTTATGTTCCCTGTCTTCTGCCACACAAAACTGTGGTCACCTCAACAGATCACTGCTGTTTCAAATGTCCATGAGTTTTTCCCGATATTCCTTTCTGTCTAAAATGTCTTTTACTGTTGTATCCTCCCAGAAAACTCAAATCATCTTTAAAGATTCAAGTCAAGCTATCAGTTCAGAGGCTTTTTCTGCTTCCCCCTGGGCAGAACAAATCATAGCCTTCTCTGTGCAGTCTTACTTTATCCTGAACCTACTTCATTTTTTACATATAGCAGGTGGTGTTTTAATACTTGTTTTTATCTTTGTCTCTTCTTTTACTACTATAAAATCTTTGAAGGCCAGATCTATGTCTTTGTATCTCTTTATCCCCAGAACCAGGCATATCATTTTGGATATAGCAGGTGCTCAATAGATATTTGTAGAACACATTCTTTTATTTAATCTTCACAACCACATATGTTTACAAATGAAGATGCCGAGGTCTAAAAAGATTGAGTAACTTGCTCAAGGTCATATAGCTAGTGAGTGAATGACAGATATTTTTCTTCCAGCCCAGGACTCTTTCATTGACTTTGCAGCAGTGTACCTGTCTTTTCTCTTAGAAATGCTAAACGAGCCATTTGTGTTCAGATCCATCCTTCTAGAAAATTGAGTCCTGATGGCTGCTCTGATTCAACCCACATTTGCCCCAAGAATTTTTTTCTGCTCTGTTTATGCCTATGAACACCTCACTGTTACTTGAATTGGCTCCTGCTTGGCTCTTATCTTCCCTGTCTGGTTTGATGTGTCTGACTTTCTTTCATCTCAATTCAAATTATTCCCTGATTTTTTTCTTTTTTTTCTAGTGACAGAGTCAAAGTGTCTTCCTGGTATTGCTTTTCACTAAAATTAGTCAGCCTTATAGGAACTTGCTGGCAACCCTACCTTTCAAGAGTACTTCCTATTTTCCCACTCATTATCATGACTATGGCTAGACCAGGCATATTCATGTTTAACCCCTCAGACCTTGCCATGTTCAGGCAGAAGCCATTTTGAAAAATCAAGGGGTATAATTTCTCAGGTATATCTAATGTGTGATAAGAATTCTTAATAACACTCTTTACATATATTACTAAATATCAATGTAAGAAATGCTTATATTATAAGAAATAATAAAAAAGAGTGGATTCTTTCTGACACTTCATTTAAATTTTTACACACACTGCAATTTATTGCCAAAAGTTTTTTGGCATTTGGCTCCTTATCTTAGATCTAGGCTTTTACTTTCAGTTGCTTGTTGCTTTTTGAATGTTCACTGTCACATTCCTTTTTAGCTTGCCCTCCAAACCAAACTTTTTTTCACTTCTCCATTTCTGTCATTAGCCATTTCCCTTTTAAAAAAATTCCATCAAGTCTAAAAGCCATGTAGTTATCTCTTAGTACTTCCACTCCATCATCCACTGAGGGGACCCAGGCATCAAGGTATCAATGTCGGTTGATTTTTCATTTAAAATATATGGATCCAACAGTCTTTCAGCAACAGTGTATTCTAGTACATCATTACCACATCCCTACTCAGTACAAGAGAGACTTTCTGTCTTCTGTCTCTGCATATGTCAAGCTACGCTGTATGCCACAGATAAGTTAATTTTCCCAAGACATGACTTTTATTATGTCATTATGTCATCTACTGTCTATTTACTAAGAACAAACTCTTCAGCCTGATAACAGATGATTCACAAAGAGTAGCTTTTCTTCATGTTTCCCCTGCTTGGATTTACCCTTTTTTTAAAGGTACTTCCCTCATTCAGCTGAGTAACCCTTCATCTTTCAACAACCCATTTTAATGTCACTTTCTCTGTGAAGTCTTTTCTGAACTAATTAATCATTTGACTCTGTGTTTTATAACATCCATCATATTATAATACAGTTACCTTTTATTTGTGATTTTCTTTTAATTTCTTTTTTTACTTTTGAGTTCTTTAGCTTAGGGATTAGATTTTAGTCATATGTTTATTCCCCAAACACAGTACAATATCTGGCATAGAGTAGGAAATTAATTCATATTTGTTAAATGAATAAATAAAGGAATAAAATAATAGTTGCTTTCTTATTTTCAACTCTGTGCATTTATTCATACTTTGTTTACTTTTCTGAATAGGCTTTGCATTATTCTCCCAAAATTCAAATGCAGTATATTTTTGAAAATAGTTCAATATGATATGACATATTCAATATTATTGGAACTGTTTAAATGTAGGCATGTATGCAACAACTCCAAGAGGTGTATATATTAGAGTGGTAACATTGAACTGTTAACATTAAACTTCTTGTAAATAGATTTTAAATTTCTCCATTTTACCTTATTTTGCTACTTTTTGAAAGTGGTAGAGCAGCTTATCATGGTGTACTGAAAATATAAGTAGAATAAAAACTAACAGTAGAATGTGCCATAAGTATATTATTCCCTGCACACACACACACACGCACACATACACACACACACACGCACACATACCCCATTTTTAAAAGTTCCTTCAAGGGTCAGTTAAGAGTCTCCCTCTTCCATTAAACTTTCCATAAATAATTCTATTATTTATTCTATAAAATAATATTTCTATTATTTTTTCTCAAAATTCTATAGCATTTCTAGTATGTAATAGAAACTAATTTTTGTTTACTGTGTCTAATTATTTTATCTCTTATCTCACATTACAGCTAAGATTTATTTAACTTTATTTTTAAACTTTCATAGTCTCAGGTCAACAGAAGGTAATTAATCAATACTTAGTAATTTTTGCTGTTATCATTGTTATTATTGATGAAGAGAAGGAGGATGAGGCCCCTAGCCAGGGACTGACAAACTAAGATCATTTCTTATTTTATAGTGACACAAGTCCTTATAAAAAATTAGTACCTTCTTTCCTAGAAACTCTATAGTTTGTTAAATTGGATTTGCCTCTAGCTAGAATTTTCTTTTTTCCTCCTCAATTCAAGGTATTCTTTCTTCTAGCTTTGTGAGTGCTCTTCTGCCAGAGTTTTCTTTTTTTCTTTCTCTTTTTCTCTTAATCTCTTTTAATACTTTTTCCCTCAATTATACAGTATCATTCTCTCCAAAAAAAGAGAAGTTGAAATTTTTGCTAATGACTTAACACTACTAAATTTAAACACTGCTTGAAATTCTACTGACTAGACAAAGGTTTGTTTTTCTCCAGAAGCATAAAGTAATATATAAGGCATAACTTATATTTGCTTAAACAAGAAACTTTCATTTTTGAAATTTACCTTAGATTTTATTTTCATAATTACATAGCAATTTACTTTATACCATTTAAAAAAATCACATCTAGCAAACCAATGTATGTTTACTAAATTTTAATATTGATCAATATATATTTTTGTTGTTAAATGTTAATAATTAGGATTTTAATAAAGCATTATTTTAAGTTTATTCTACACTGCGATTTTTTTATCAGATGTTTGAGTGACATAATGAAATGGGCAATCACTATTTGAAGAATTTAATATTATTTTATCTTCGAATGAAAATCACCTCTTCAATTGGCATTTTTTATAAATAAAAGTGTTCACTGGTCAAGTTGAAGACTAATTATACAATTCATGATTCTTCCTATGAATTCCAATATCAGATAATTTTAATGTTAATTTAAAATTAAATGATTAACAAGATTGCATACCTACTTAAAGGTAACATTAACATTTTTATTTTGGAAATACATAATTTTCTCTTATTCTCTAAATCTAGACCATTTGTCTGAGGTATTTTCTTTTTAGTAACTTAAAATGAGTATTGTAAATACCACATTTTTAAAATTTTAAATTGTAAGGTCCAACTTCATTCTCCTTAATTCGTCTTGAATTAGGAACTTAATTTGAAAAGAAATACAGTATTAATTTATGTCATATTTGCCAATTAATTCATTATAAGTTTGAACTTCTCATTGTGGCTTCTTACTGTCTGGAACAGCCTCTGGGACTCTGATTTTTGGTTCAGTCATTGCTATATTGTCCTCTTTGATGGAGCATAAACCATTGATGTGAAACCCTTTGGCCAAAAAAGGACTGAAGAAATTAGGTATATAGTCCACAGACTATAAAAATAAGCTTTTAGAAAATAAACCTTACAGTATGTAGTTGAATGGCTAATTAATTAAATTGTTGATTAAACATACTAAATCACTGAACAAAAATGTTTCTTTAAAGTCCGATTTAAAGTAACACACACACATACATGCCCAGTTAACTATTGTTTTCTTAGCATATTTATTCTCCATTTCCATTTTTTAAAATCCATGATTGGTGTACTCTCAGCTTGAAATCACAACTCACTCATAAATAACACATTATTATCTTCCGGCTCAAAACTAGGAGGCTCAAAGAATTAGTTTAGAATTATCCAGAGCAATTTAAGTGTAGCATTCTTTAATCTCTGTAATGATATTCCTCAGGTCCCAGCTATCTAGGAGCTATTTAGCTCTCGTTATCTCTTGCAACTTCTTTTTTCTTTCTCTCCTCTCTCTATGAAAGCGGGAGACCAGAAGCACTAACAGACGCCCACATTTTTGTTAACAAAACCTAAGCTGTTTTTTTAAAGAAGTCTTTCTAAAACAAACAAAAACAAACAAACAAGAGAGGTACTTTTTCTTTACAGTTTATTCCTATAATAAGTTAACTTTTATTAGAGCAAATAAAAATATCTCAACAACACGCAGAAGTCTCATGATTCTTTCTGTTTTCATGACTTTATGATAATAGATTAATACCAATTATTTCCATTTTATGTCCATTGTTCTAAATTCCCATATATACTCTACATCCACAGATATTATAATTTAATGTCAATATGCATTTTATTATTTGTTTTGGTCTCTTAAAATTCTTTCAGAAAATAAATGTGAGTGTGTATGTGTGTGTGCATGTGTGTGCGTGTGCATAAGAAAGAGAATGAGAGAGAGAGGAAGAGAGAAGAGAAGAGAAAGGAGGGGCAGGGATAGAGAGACTGAACTGTTCAAATGGCTAGAAATAAATAGTATAAATAGCAAAATAGCACTGGAACCCTGAAATTTAGTTATTCTTACATTGACCTCAACTAAAAAGGTTATTTGGAACTAGAGTTATAGTCCTGGCTCTGCCAAATGACCAAATAAGCTTAGTCAGTTTCAGTATGTGTCACTGTCCAAATTTGCTTTAACCACTGTTAAAGCACAGAGTCCACTGTTTTTATCTATTTGTAGCTCATTGATTTTTTTCATGTGCTCAGATCATTTTAGAGTAACTTAAGGGGCATTTTATTTACTGGGTTATCTTTAGAGTTAAGTCTTGCCCTGTAGGCCTAGGAGCATCATCACTTAAGTAACACACATTCTGTTCATGTTGTCACACACACTCTGTCATAGCCATGAGTCACCTATGATATTGCCCCATTTACTGTGTTCCAGGAAAAACAGAGGTTTCTGACAGACGTTCTGCATGAAGTGATGCTGCTGGACGGCTTGGCCAGTTCCCATCCAGTATCACAGGAAGTTCTACAGGCAACGGATATCGACAGGGTGTTTGACTGGATCGCCTATAAAAAGGTGGGACTAGATAAAAATCCAAGTGCTAACTGGACATTTCACTATCTTAGTGTAGACAAACTATTTCATTCTTCTCTTCTTCCTGGCAGATAGAAATGGCTGTGAGTTAGAAAACATAGAGTCACAAGATTCATGCCATTTTATGTTAGGACTTTGCTTTACAATTTAGTAATATAGAGATGAATGTTTGCCAAATAAAGCATAAATATATTGGAAGTATTAATGAATAAATGTTTGAAGACTTGATATGAAATTGCTATACAAATGGTGCTATGTAAATGTCAGTTTTAATATTACTAATAAGAGAACGGATCTATGTAGTGACAAATTATTTTTTCACCAATGCCTCTTAAATACTTACTTGTTTTGATTGATGTCAGTGGGTGTAGGCAGAGACATGGCATATGTATTTTATAAACATCGTTTAAGGGAGCTTTAGAGGATTAAGCATGTTTCTGGATAATAAGCATACTCAATGAAAATTTAAAGACTAGACTTCGAATGGCAGAGATTTTGGACCAATGACCAAACATGGAAATAAGAGATACTGTGAGATTTTTCTCATTGTTACTTGGATAATGATTTTCCTTAGATCTCTATCTTTTATAATCTTAATATGAGCATGTACATCTCAGTATTTAACACTTAGTAGCTACTTAATAATTGTTAAAATAGTGTTAAAGTCTATTTCATCTTTAGTGTAGATTAAATTTCATTTATGGGATTTCTATGTACTTTATTGATTTAATAATGTTTTAACTTTTTAAAAAATGTTGCTAATTTTTTTCTGAAAAGCAAGATATTACTATATATAACTAGAAATGAAATAATGATTCATCAAAATTCTTTAGTGCAGTAGATACATAGTTTTACATTCAAGAAACAACTATCTCAATAATTATTACTTAATATTGTATGCTGTAATATGTAAAGATACAAATTGTGTTAGAAAATATCTTTTCAAATCACTGATCATTGCATTGGCTCAAAGGGGTTTTTTTAATTAAAAAAATTCAGTTACAGTTAACATACAATATTACATTAGTTTAAGGTACAGAGTGATCACACTGATAAGTAACAAAAAGGGTGTTTTTGATGTTTTATAAAAATAAGTGAAAGTATAGAACCATGTTTAAAATAAATATTTAAAAAATTATTTAATATATTAATATCTATTAATTTTTATATATGATGTTTATGTTAGATGTGCATTCTGTTCCTTAAACTGTATTGGCTCTTAAATATAATTAAGAAAATAATTTATTAAGTTAGCTTGAGATGAGTTTAGAGACATGTCTGTAGTTATTTCCCACCTACCACCAAGTCTGAGACTATTTGTAAATAACAATTTTACTTCGGCATGACTAATATCAAGAAAATATTATTTTGAGTAAATATGTTATAGATGTGCTTTTACACATAAATGACATCTAGTCCAGATTTCATATATTGAGCAACTTCAAATTTATTCAAAAGGTTAAGATTCAACACAGAAGGAAAGAATGAAGATACAATAATTAGTTGTATCTTCTATCCTCTGTATGTGCTTGGCAATTTGCAAATGTGATAAATGGACAAACTATGGTGCTCTTCCTAGGACCACCATTGTAAAGGATACTGGCTTATTTGTCTCTAGCTATTTTTTTTTGTTTTTTACTTTATTGAGGAATAATTGACAAATATAGTTGTATATATTTAATGTGTATAATGTAATGGTTTGATATACATATACATATTGTGGAATGATTACCAAGATCAAGATAATTAACACATTCATCACTTGACACAGTTGTCTTTTTTTAGGAGGTAAGAATGCCTAAGATCTATTCCCAGAAACTTTCAGTTCTTCAACACAATATTATTAACTATAGTCACTATGCTGTACATTAGTTCACCAGAACTTCTTATAACTGAAAATTTGTGTGCTTTAACCTATATGACCCCATTTCTCTCTTCCCCTAGCCCTTGACAACAATAATTCTACTCTCTATTTCTATGAAATTGGCTTACTTGTTTATTTTTTTAGATTCCACAGAGAAATAATACTATATAGTATTCGTCTTTCTCTGCCTGGATTATTTTACTTAGCATAAAGGCCTCCAGGTTAATCCATGTTGTTGCAAATGGCAGGATTTCCTTTTTTAAGGGCTGAAAAATATTTCATTACATATATATATAATATATATACATACGTACAATGTTTTATATATAAATATATAAATATATAAAAAAAATTTTCTATAGCCATTCTTTTGTTGAAAAGCATATAGATTCTTTCCATATTTTGCCCATTGTGAATAAATGCTGAAAGGAACATATCTTTTTGAGATACTGATTTCAGTTCCTTTGGATATATACCCAGGAGTGGGATTGTTAGATTATTTAGTAGTTCTATTTTTAATTTCTTGGGGAACATCCATATTGTTTTCCATATGGCTGTATCAATTTATACTCTAACCAGCACTCTATAAGGGTTCTCTTTTTCTTTACATCTTTGCTAGCATTTGTTCTCTCTTCTTTTTTTTTTTGTTTTTGTTTTTGTTTTTTATAATAATCATCCTAATAGGCATGAAGTGATATCTCATTGTGGTTTTGATTTGCATTTCCCTAATGATTAGTGATGTTGAGTTCTTTTTCATATACTTATTGGCCATTTGTATGTCTTCTTTGGAAAAATGTCTATTCAGTTCCTTTGTCTATGTTTTTTAATTTACTAAATTTATTAGGTGATGTTGGTTAATAAAATTATATAGGTTTCAAGTGTACAACTCAATAATATGTCATATGTATATTGCATTGTGTGTTCTGTTCACCACCCAAAGTTAAATTTCCTTCTGTCCACTTTTTGTTGAACTGTTTGTTTTATTTTGCTATTGAGTTGTATGAGTTCTTTATGTATTTTGGATTTTAACTCCTTATCCGATATATGGTTTGCAAATGTTTTCTCCCATTTTGTTTGTTGCTTTTTTCCAATTTCAATTTGTTTGTTTGTTTTTTGTTTGTTTTTGTTTTTGTGTTTGTGTGTCAAAGATTTTTAGTTTGATATAGTCCTATTTATTTATTTTAACTTTTATTACCTATGCTTTTTGTATCTTATCCAAGAAATCATTGCCAAGATCAATGTCAAGGATCTTTTTCCCTATGTCGTCTTCTGGGAGTTTTATGGTTTCCAGCTTACATTTAAGTCATTAATTCATTTCTAGTTAATTTTTATGAGTGGTGCGAGATAGGGGTCCAGTTTCAGTTTTTTGCATGTGGATATCCAATTTTCCCAACACCATTGATTGAAGATACTATTCTTTCTCCATTGTGTGTTCTTCATGCTCTTATCAAAAATTAGTTGACTATATATGTGTGGAATTACATGTGGGCTCCTTATTCTGTTATACTAATTCTATATACCTGCTTTTTTTTTTTTTTTTTTTTTGCCAGTACCATATTGTTTTGACTGTGATAGCTTTGTAATATAGCTAGAAATCAGGATATGGGATGCTTCCAGCTTTATTCTTCTTTCTCAGGATTGCTTTGGTTATTTGGAGTCTTTTCTAGTTCCATATAGATTTCAGGGTAATATTTTCTATTTCATGAAAAATGCCATTGGAATTTTGATAGGGCTTGCATTGAATCTGTAGATTGCTTTGGGTTTTGTGGATATTTTAACAATGTTAAATTTTCTAGTTCAAGAACATGGGATATTGTTCCAATTATCTGTGTCTTCTTCAATCTCTTCATCAATGTTATAGTTTTCAGTAAACAAGTCTTTCACCCCCTTGGTTAAATTTATTCCTAAATATTTTGTTGCTTTTGATGCTATTTTAAATGGGATTGCTTTCTTAATTTCTCTTTCAGATAGCTCATTGTTAGTGTATATAAATACAACTGATTTCTGTATGTTGATTTTTGTATCTTGCAACTTTACTCAATTAATTTATTAGTTATAACAGTTTTGTTGTTATTTTTTTGGTGGAATCCTTAGGGTGTTGTACATATAAGACCATGTCATCTACAAATGGAGATACTTTTACTTTTTCCTTTCTGATTTGGATGCTTTTAATTTCTTTTTCCTGCCTAGTTGCTATGGCTAGGACTTATAGTACTACTGAAAAGAAATGGCAAGCATGGGCATCCTTCTTTCATTTCTGATCTTAGAGGAAAGTCTTTTAACTTTTCACCATTGAGTATGATGTTAGCTGTGGGCTGTCTTCATGTCCAACCAAGTATCTTTATGCTATAAGTACCACTAAAAATATTGTCTTTACTACACATTTTCAGGTGATGATAGGATCTATTCATTTTCAATGAATACTTTCCAAGAAAAAAATTTTCTAAACACTTATAGGGAGTTATAATTAAAATACAGTAAATTGCACATGTTTAAAAAGTACAATTTGATATGTTCTGACATGTGCATACACAGTGAAAACATTATCATAATCAAGTTAATGAACATGTTTATCAGAAGTTTCTCATGTCTCTTTGTAATTCCTCCTCCCACCTCTACTCGCTCCTCCATTGTCAACTTATTCATGATAGATTAATTTGCATTTTCTAGTTTTATATACGTGGAATCTCACAGTATACAGTCTTTTGTCTGCCTTTCATTCAGTATAATGACTTTGAGATACATTCATGTTGTAGATATGGATATAATACAATTTGCTTATTCATCTGAATATTTAGGTTGTTTCCAGTTTTTGGCTATTACAAGTAAACCTTCTATAAACACTTGTGTACAGGTCTTTGTATGCATATTTGTTTTTATTTCTCTTGGGTAAATACCTAGAAGTGAAATGTCCAAATTATATAATAAGTATGTTTAATGTTTTAAGACTGCTGAACTTTTTTACAAAGTAGTTGTAACATTGTACCATGGTGCATTCCCATAGGCAGTGAGTGTATCAGGATTCTACTTTCTCCACATCTTCACCAATAGAAAGCAGGTATAATCAGTTCTTTTAATTTTATATAAAGTACTTCATTGCAGTTATAAATTATATTCTCCGAATAACTAATAATATTGACCATTTTTTCATTTGCTAATTTTCCCTGATATATCTTCCTTAGTGAAGAGTCATCAGTCCAAATCCTTTGACCATTTTTTTAATTAGTTTTTTTTATTATTATAGAGTTTTGAGGATTCTTTATATACTCTGAATACAAGTTCTTTATTAGACATGTGATATGCAAGTAATATTTTCCCTGAATTGTGACCTGCCCCTCGTTTTCATGACAAGGTCTTTCTAAAAGCAAAAGGTTTTAATTTTTATTAAGTATGTTTTATCATGTTTTTCTTTAATTGAGAGTGCTATTAGTGTCCTATTTAGGTTTCTTTTTCTTTTAGAAGTTTTATAGTTTTACGTTTATATTTAGATCTACGATTTATTTTTAGTTAATTTTAATATGTGGTGTGAAGTTTGGATTGAATATTTTTCTTTTTTTGAGCATCCAGTTTTTCAAGGATCGTTTCTTGAAAAGTTAATTTTTTTCCCACTGAATTGCCTTTGCACGTTTGTTGAAAATCAGTGATATGTGTAGGTCTATTTTTCTACTATTTGTTTTGTTCTTTTGACATATTTGTCTATCTTGGCACCACATAGTCTTGATTACTGTAATTTTTTAATAATCTATGAAATAAGGAGTTAGTCCTCTAACATTGTTCTTTTTGTTTAAGTTTTTTGGTTATTCTGGGTCCTTTGAGTTTTATATAAATTTTAGAATGAGTATTTCAATTTCTACAAAAATTCTGTTGGATTGCAGGGATTGCATTGCATTTATAAGACAATTTGGGAAAATTGACATCTTAGCAATATTGAGTGATCCATGAATACAGAACAAGTATCCCTTGCTTTGCAAAAATTGTCTTTACATCACTTTCCTTTTATGAAAGACCTACATTAGTACCTGTTTTGCCAACCAAAAAAAATCCGAAGGGGATTTTCACTTTTATGAAAAAAAGCAAAAAGCGAAAATAGTGTTCAGCATTTGTTTTGCAGTGAGCCGTTTTAGAGGCAGTGCACACTCCACTCAGTGAGAATGGCACAATCAAGCTTTTTCCCTAGGAACCACACTCAGCATCTTGATATGGTCTCCATAGCTTTGAACTGTGTCTGTGAGCATCTGTACTTTATCTCAATTTATTTTGAGCATCCATTAGTAAGATGTGTCCTAAGGTAATTGCTTCTTTGCTTTACGCCATTTTGGCTTATCAAAGATTTCTTAGGACCACTCTATTTTTGGATAACAGGGAAACTTATATACCTCTCTATTAATTTAGATCTTTATTTTCTCTCAATAATGCGGTTTTCAGCAAGTAGATATTTCATGTCTATTTCTATATTTATCCCTAAATATTTCACATTTTTAGGCTACTGTAAATGGTATTGGGTTTAATTCCCATTTCTGATTTTTTATTGTTCTCCATAGAAATCCAATTGATTTTTGTATATTTTCTTTGTATTTTTGTGTATTTATCTTTGTATTATTCCTGATTTTAGGGGCAATACATTCGGTCTTTCACTATTTGGTATAATGTTGCCTCAAATACTTTATAGACTATCCTTTCCTTCCTGCGACAAATACCATTTAGTCATAATGTATTTATTTATATATGTATAGTTGAGTTCAACTTGCTAAAAATTTGTTTAGAAACTTTGCACCTATGGTCATGAGAGATATTGGTCCAGTTTTCTTATAAAGTCTTTTTTTTTTTATATCACTATTATGCTAGCCTCATAGAATGAAAACAATTACTTCTTTTTCAATTTTCTGGGAGAATTTATGTAGAATTTATATTCTTTCTTTGTTAAATATTTGGTAGAATTTACCAATACGAAAAGCTGGGTCTGGAATTTTCTGCATGGGAAGATATTTAACTAATAATTTAATCAATGCATAGTAGGTTATTTATATCTTCTTGAGTGAACTTTAATAGTTTGTATCTTTTCAAGGGCTTGACTCATTTCATGTAAGAAGTTTATTTTATTGGCATAAAGTTGTACATGATATATTCTCTTATCTTTTTAATAACCATAGAATCTCTAATAATGTCACTTATTTTATTCCAGCTGTTAATTTTTGTCTTATTCCTCTTTTTTCTGATTAGTCTAGCTAGAAGTTTATATATTTTATTTAAAAAAGAAACAGCTATTGATTTAATTGATTTTTGTTTTTAATTTCTAGTTTACAGATTTGCTCTCTAATCTTTATCATTTCCTCTATATACTTGTGGTTTAATATTTGTTCTTTCATTCTAGTTTCTTAAGGTGCAAACTGAGGTCATTAGTCAACCTCTCTTCTCTTCTAATTTAGTTGTTTAATCCATAAATTTTCTCCTGAGCATACTGCCTAGGACATTACCCAGTTTTTACATATTGAGATCTCATTTTCACTCACTTTAAGATACTTTCTAATTTCCTATTTGATTTATTAATTGCCCTATGGGTTGTTTAAAGTATATTATTGAATTTATAAATATTTAAAAATTTTCCATAAAATTTCTGTTATTTATTTCTTATTTAATTCTGTTGTGGTCAGTGAAATATTTCTGTATGACTTGAATCTTCTTAGAATTACTGAGGCTTGTTTCACAGCCCAGAATTTGGTGTCTGTTGCTAAATGTACTGTATACACTTCAAAAGAATGTGTATTTCACTGTTGTCGGCTGGAGTGTTTTATAAATGCCAATTAGGTCAAGTTTTTTGATAGAGCTGTTAAGGTCTTCTATATCCTTATTGATTTTCTGTCTACTTGTTCATCATGCTTCGTTGATGGGCCCTCATTGTTTGAATTCATCCACATGGTACCAAATCAGACATCTAAAAATATAGTAAAAAATAGTGGCCCCCCATTTTTGCAGGCGTATCTGAAAAATATTCTTCAAATGTGATCGTGCAAAAATAAAGTTAAGAACAATTTGGCTCTAACCCTAGGGACAATCTTTCCATCATTTCTTAACATATTTTTAGTCCTCTCTGACTTGGCTTCTCTCAGGATCTTTCTATCAGTAAGTTAGTATGTGAATAATATGTAGTAACTAATTAACTTGGAATAGGTAAACTGTTCTAGGATGCGTGCCAGGTAATATGGATAATTGTAAAACCATAGATAATATCAACTGCTAACATTTATTTAATGCTTACTATGTGCTAGACACCGTGCCAAACTCTTTACATTTATTAATTCTAATGATCATAATCCCCTTTTAGGGTTGTTATTTTTATGAACTTGATTTTAAAGATGAGAACAGTGAGTCATGATTAATCCAAGGACATATTCCCCAGAAAATCAGGTTCCAGAACCAACATTATTACCATTGCCACACTTGATCAACAAGTTTGGCTAAAGCTTTTATTCCAAAACCATTTGTAAGCCCCTGCTTATGTTCCAGGGACTGTGTGCTGAGTGGTAGGGTATTACAATCAATAAGGCACGAAAGAGAGACAGCTTATAAGTCAGTGTGATAATAGATAAGTATTAACAGCAATATTTTCATATTAAATGTAGAAACCTAACTTAAACTACCTTAATCAATAAAAAAGAATTTATTGGCTGAATAACTGATAAGGCTGTGATTTACTATTAGCTTTAGGAATGGTTGAATCCAGATATTTTAACAGTATAGCCAGAAATCTACCTTTCTTTAGCTTCATGGCTCTTTACCTCTTTCTGGTAAAATTTCTAGATAATGCTTAGACAAATGGCCCCAAAGAAGTTTAGGCTGATAAAGAGAGAAAGAGTAAACTTCTGCCCTCACAACAGAATCTATTTCTATTCCCTTATAGAGTTATAGTTTGCTGTGATTAGATAATAGATCACCCTATGTCATGGGCTAGAGAGTCCTGTGCATATTCTGACTGGCTGGCATGACTCATGAGCTCATCCTCTGGTGGAGGAAATAGGCCACATAATTGGCAGGCCCACTGGGATCACTTGAAGTAAGGTTTCAAAAGAAAATGATGGCTAGAAAGAAAGTAATGGATACCAACCTCAAAAATCTTAGGACTTATGATAGGAAAAAAATAAGATATAGTCATGAAGTTAAGGGGAAGGGAATTGACCAAAAAGTAAAAAAAAGAAACATTCTGTAAAGAAGGCTCAGAAAAGGAACACTATGGTGATTGAGTAGAATGTCAAGGAATTCAACATTGTCTAAGAACAGTGAAGGTTTGGGATAGTAGACAGCCTGGGGAGATAAGCTGGTAAGAACTTGGAAGACCTCCTATGTGATATGAAGAACTTTGAACTTTATCCAGCAGGTCAAGAAGAACCAATGAAAAGTTTCAAACAGAGGCATACCACAATCAAAATTGCATTCTAGAAAGAATAGTCCTGAAATAGAAATAATATGGTAGATCTGGAAATTTCAGAAAAGATTTTAGTGACTAGGGTTGTAGCATGTAGAACTTATTTATTTTATATTATAGTTTGTAGCACTTAATAAAAACTTCTTGCCACTGTTCTTCTGTGCTCTCCTCCCTGAAGATCCCTGTCACAAACAACATTAACTTCTGCCAAAAGTCAGCCTCTCATTGCATCAGTACTTTGCTGGCTTATCATCCCTTATCATTATTCCCTTAATAATTATTCTATTTATTCCCATTTCTGTTATTTGTTATTCTTTCTGCATAGTAATTTTATTACACTTTAGATAAATTCTTATGTAGAAATGTATTAGAGACAGAAAAGATTATAGAGAAATAAAGATTAGGAATCAACAGACCAAATATTAATTAATGTTAATATTTGTGGATTTAAATTTAAGAACTGAGTGGTTCTGAAGAAATACTGAGTGATGTTCAAGATGGATAGTCTCAAGGCCACTATTAAATGAAAAATCAAAAAAAAAACCCTCCTAAAATTACATACATATTTTTAGAATGGAAAGAGAAAAAAATTGAGAACTAGTTTGTAAAAAAAAAAGTTAAAAGAGTTATATCTGCTAAAATAACAAATTTTCAATTTTAATAGTAGACTGAAAATAAAGATGCTTTTATCCTAAACGTATAATGAAAACAAGAAAATACTATCTTTGGATAGGAAGACTGAAAAAGAGAGATTGGGATAGTCTCTTTTTTACTAAAAGCACAAGGAGAAATAAGAATCAGTGACCCAATGACCTGGATGATAAAAGTAAGTGAATGCTCATTAAATTTACGCATGATACCAAGTTGGAGAGGATTGCTACAAGCTTGGGAGAAAGGAACAGATTTCAAAATGACAAGCAAATTTAAAGAGGATACTTTAAAAACAAGAACACTTTTCAGCAATTCTTATATCAAGGCTGATATATTTTAGAGAACAAATGATATTATTTAGAGTAAAAGGAAAGAATTGGCAAACAGAAAAATCTACAAGGGATCATGGTGAACATGAATTAAAAAAGGGGGTGTGGCAATTCAACTTGCAATTCTCTACCAATACATTCCATACTTAAAGTTTGGAAATTCTTGTATGGCTAAAGAGGAAAATATATATGATTTCTGTCATCTTTACAAGTGACTATCAAAAGGCCATTTGACCACTTACACTATTGTCCCTTCTGATACCAAATTCCCCATCCACAGCATCATGGCAGCCAGGCCATGATTAGCATACAGAGCATATACTCTCAGGACAGGTTGTTTCTATAGAAAAAATAAAAAGGAGGATAGTGCCTTCCATCAAATATATAATCTAGTAGTAGACATAAAACATATGAAATGAAAACAGTAATTATACCAAGAATAACAGTAAAGCACATCTATCATTTAATGAGCACTCATTCTGTGCACAAGGCATTTTGTGAAATGCTGGCATGTGCTATCCCATTTACCCCTAACAGAAAATTTGGAATATAGGCATTTTTAACCCATTCTACTGATGAGGAAACTGTGACTGAGAAATGAAATGATTTTCACAGTGTCAGACATCTAGCAAGTGAATAAACCAGGATTTGAAGCCAGATTTGTCTAACCCCAAATTCTGGGCTCTAGTATGTAAAACTTTTCATAAATATATAAATGTATGTATATGAGGCAAGTTACGATATGAACCATCTCGGTGGGTGGCAACTCCAAATTCTCAGGCCACATTTGAACCTGAGAATTTATCCTATTTGTCAGAAAATCTTACTGAATCTACTGTCAAAATATTTTCAGACTCTGACCTCTTCTCCCCACAATAACTGTCACTCTAGTGGTCTGAATCACCACCATATTGTCACATAGTTTCCTAACAGTTCTCTCTTTTTCTAACCCTGCTCCCTACAGTCTATTTTTAACCAAGCACTCAGAGAGATGTTTTCTAAAACCTAAATCAGATAGTGCCACTTCTTTGCTTGAAACCCTATGATAACTCCCGCCAAGGTAAGAATAAAAGGCAAAGTCTTTACTATGACCCACAAGACTCTATGTTATCTCTACTTTCCCCATTCTCCCCAAGCTCTCCATAGACTCTTGACTCTTATTCTATCTCTTATCCTTCTGACTTCATCTCTTATTACTGTCCCTTAACTCATGGTACACCTGTTTTATCAGCTCACTTGCTTTCCCTTAAATCCAACTAAACTCTCTACCACACTAGAGATTTTGAATTGGCTATTCCCTCTGTAGTTAATAGTGGTACTCCAGATATCTTTGTGGTTCTAACTTGTTCTTTTTGAAGCTTTTATTTAAATATCACCTTCTCAAAGAGATCACCCATTTAAAATGTCAACTGACACCCTCGTTTTTTTCTTCACTCATTCCTGTTATTCGGACCAACTTAATGTTTTGTCCCATGGTGCCGATCACCTGCAACATATTATACAATTTATTCAGTGTTATGTTTACTATAATACCTAGCTTCCCACTTATTCCATTGAATATGTTTCATAAAGAGAGATCTATGTTGGTTTTTCACTATTTTCCAGTACTCATCGTACTGCCTGCATGTAGTAGGCACTCAATAAGTATTTGTTGAGTTGAATTAAAGTAAATGTCAGAAAAGCAATAGAAACAAAACATTATGGTGTTTTAGAAGGAAAGATCCCATCTGTTTATAGGAATTAGGAAAAAGAGTTGGCACTTGAAATAGGATTAAAGAGTTTCAAGTGTAATTCCATATGCATTCCAGAAGGGGAGGGAAGATCATGTTGCCCAGTCATTCTGTTTGCAAATGGGTTCTGTCACATGTGGCCTTACCCCTCAGCCCTGGACCTCATGGGACCCCTATCCTGTCAGTTCAATTCTTCTGCTGTCTCTGCATTCTCCTGCCTCAGGCACAATCAGTCAGTCTCCTGTTCTGCAAGTCCTTCCAGCTTTTATTCTTCTAAACAGGTCCTTTTGTTAGCCTCTGCTTTCTCTATTCACAGTCAACTACATACATATTATTAATGAATGTAATTGATTACTATTTTGTCCTCTGACAATTCGTATATACTTTACAATATCTGATGTATTATATATATATGTGTGTGTGTATGTGTGTATATATGTATATATGTATGTTAACTATAGTTCTTGTGATTATTTTTATAAAACAATTGGACCATAGGCTCCTGTTCAGGTATATAATGGCAATAATGCTAGTAGTAGGAATAATAATATCAATTTTTCTTTGACGATCTATTTGCCACTGAACAGGCACTTAATAATCTCATTTAACCTCCCACCTTTATAAGATAGATATTATCTCTAATTTACATAAGAGTAAACAGAGGCCCAGGGGGTTTAATGATGTTCTTAGGCTCCCAGTGGTCAGAGCTGGGATTGACGTCTCATTGTTTCTAACTCATGATCTTTCTACTAGTCCAAGATACTTTCTTTAATTAATTACCTATTCCACTGTTTCAACTGGAAATATGATTTGAGTTACAGTCTATTGACATATACTAAAGTAAGGGATTTTTCCTGAATGAAAAGGAGCAGTATTTTTAAAAGTAAGATACTGGCATGCAAATCAAAACTAAGGGTTATAAAATCTGGGAAGTAATAATCACTGGTTATGATAATCTTATAAAGAAAATGTAAACAAGCTTCAGAGACTGAGAAAAATGAAGCAAACAATAGAGAGGAATGGAAGGGGGGAGAGAGATTGACTTAGAAAAAATTGGACATAGATCTTCTCAGAAAAGCTAAAGAACTTACATTCTGGAAGACAGAGGGCTAAGAGGTGACTTAATAATTAGCTCTAATATATAAATGGTCATTATAGGTAGTCTAGTTACCACCTCTCTGTCATCATCAAGGTCAGAGTAAATTAAATGACCTGAAATTGCAGGAAGAAATTTCAATTCATCTAAGAAAGAACTTTTTCATATAAAAGGTGATTAAACATTTTAATATAAACTACTGAGGATTATAAAATCTTCATTCTTCAATATTCTTTAAAGATAAAATTAAAAATCTCAGATTAGCTCCCAGATTAGCAAACTAAATTGGAGGACTACTAAAAATTTTTTTCCTGGATCTTGAATTCATGGTGTGTCATAGCCAAATAATGTAATATAAAATTTATAATTTATTAGAAATTAATTTTGCACACACATATGTATGCTTGTATCATTCATTTTTCCCTTGATTATATATGTAGAAGTGTGAATGGTAGAGGAATCAAACTATTTGCTTCTTAAGTAAAATAGGAAAATTTAGAGATAATTTTCATTCATGTCTGAATCATCTGTTGATAGTTGTAAAAAATAAAATAAAATCAATATCCAGGATAGAATATACTTTAGGGACTCTCTCTGTATTACCGATGAGTCTTGTCTTTACCTTTGGCCTTGAATCTTGAATTGCCATTATTTTAAGCCAGAGATGATTTTAAGACATCATGTAAAGGAAATGCCTTTTTTCCCTTTTAAAGAAAATGAACATGGTGGGAGGAAATAATTTTATTGCTATTTCTGTGATAAATGCCTTTACTACTTACTGGTAAATTATTAATTTGTGCATTTTGCTGATGGAGGCAAGTTTTCTTTTGCATATGTGTTTGATTCATAGCTATTTCAATTCTTTCTTTCTTTTTTTTCCTGCTCAAAAACTTAGAAGACCTTGCTTTGTTCTTTCTAGTCATTTGTACTTCTCTCCACTAGCTATTCCTCTCTGATTTAGGTTTGCTTGATGAAACTGAAAGAAAAAGTAAGCATTTGATAAAAAATAAATAGCAGGTTACTTAATAGTGTAAAGAATGGATTAACCACAGAGGATTCTTATCCTATCTGGCACTTCTTGTGTCTTGTTTTGTTATTAACTAATGAGTTAGTATGCTGGTATTGAATTCCTCTGCTGCACGCAGCTTCTGTCTGTCTTTTTTATTTTGCTGAAATGCTTAAGAAGGTGCGGTGTTGTGAAAGCCAGAGTGGTCGTCACACAGTATAAGAAGCTTAAGAGTCAGAGCTTTGCTAAGTCTCAGCTTGCAGAACTTGGTTATAGTGAGATTCTGCTTCTGCAGCTTTCTGGAATACTCTCACAGTTACAATTGTTCTTAATATATATATTTTTTTAATGCAAAAAGCCTGATTCTAATGACTTTTGCAGTGGATCACTCATGCCAGACTTCATCAATAGGCATAATTAAAAATAAAAAATACTATTTCAATTAGTATGAATGGTAATATACAAAGAGCAATCCGTTCATGTAACTTGCTCACCCTGCAACTATATGTGACTTTAATTCTATTAGGCTAGGAGGCAGCTATAATGCATCGCAGAAAGGAATGAGGCTTCTGTTAACAGAACAAGGTCAATTCAGTTAAGAAACCTGTGAATCTGAAATTGTTTTATTCAGGATAGTCAGAGAGAAAAAGCAATCGAAGATAAAAAACTAAAAAGATTTGGGAATCGGCCAATGTATATTTCCTTAGCACATATGGGGATTGCAATGTTTTGAATAGATTTTCTGGAATAGAAATAATAGAATTCTATGGTGGTTAAAATAAGGACAAGTAAATTTAGGAATAAGTTAAGATTTAAAGGATAAATAAGCAAGGCAGCTGGAATTAAGGGTTGACATTTTGACAAATGAGAAGTATAGAAGAAGGAAAAGAAGAACAAAAATAAAACTACCTTTTGACAAAAATAATGGTTGAAGAAAATGAAAATTTTCACAATATAAGCAGTTTGTATACTTATAACAATGGAATAGATTGGAAGAGGTTGAACTGAATTAAATTTTCCTGAAGAATAATAGTGAATGGATTGTGTTTTAGTATTTGACGGATTCGTATTTTTATTCAACATAACTAACACCAATTTTTAATCAACCACACATGGTATGTCGCTGTAATATAAAAATCTTCAGAAGCTCTATATGGTTACTGATGTTACACATGAAGTTCAAAAAAGTTATCTTCCAATTGTTTTACCATTAAGGAACCTTTTAATTATTATTTCTTTTTATATGAACCCAAAGATTGTCTATTTTTGGTACTAAAAAAATTGTACCTATAAAGTACTAAACAATTCACTTCTATATTAATCAAAGACATATATAAGTCTTAATCAGAATTTCTATTTCAAATATGCCAAACTGTGTTACTATGTAGGGTAGATAAAATTCTTGTCAAACAAACAAGAAAAACATTTTAGTTTGGTCCATCTAACCTTCTTAAAGATAAATATGCTATTTCCCTTGAAATAAAAAATATTTCTTTGGACACACTTTTAAAGATATTTTTGTGGAGGCTAAGGGTCATTTGATCATGTACTAAGAAAATTGTCTAGAGATTACATATTTTCTACATAGTTTATTATTCATACTATGACATATTTCCTGGTAGCACTCAATCAAGCTTTTGGTCTTTCTGCTTTTTAAAAATGGAATGTCTCTTAGCTTTTTTTGAGTCGTCTTTTATCAGTATTAGAAGGCTTGATTGTGATTTTGTACAACATATTCGTACTTCTAAAAAAACAGAGAAATTAAAAAAAAAAAATACTGAAGCTGGCTTTTGTCTTGAGGGCATTTTCCCAAACAGGAGAATTTGAGCACAGTTTTCAAGGTTTCACAGAGATAGGAAAAAAAAGACAAAGCCGAGGGTGAGAAGTTTAATGGGAGACCTCCCACAAAGCCAGGTCCTTAAAGAACTATACCTTCAGTACACAAATGAACTAGAAATAAACCTATCTCTTTCCTCAGGAAACTACCAAGAAATCATTTGTTTTCAACTGACAGTAAGTAGAGAGGGAAAAAAATTTTCCCTCAAAATTGGCTACCTTGAGCAACCCTTGCATAGCTTTTTAGCTCAAATAAAGACAACCTTGGTACACTATAGACATCAAGCCAAGATTTTAATTTAAAATTAATTTTAATTTAAAATCCTGAACTGGAGGTGTCTCCAGTTGCCAGACAGAAACTAAAACAAATCTTCTCTAGAATCACATACAATCCTATCACATCTCAAAAGATTTTCACAGATAAATCCCAAAGAAAAAGAATATATCATAGTAAAAAGTTGTCAAGGACACAAGGAAACAAGCTTCCATGACCATGAGACAGCTAAAATAATTGAGAACAGAAAGATTCATACATATGATTAAAATATTGGGTATGTTAGATGTAGAGTATAAAATAGTATATTAATAAATTTGAAGAAATAAAAAGAGGCTTAAAAATATAAGCAAAATGCAAACAGATTTTAAAAATAACTAGTGAGGATTTCTGGAAATAAAAATGTAATAACTGCATTTAAAATTATAGTATGTATAGCAGATGGTTTATCACAGATTTGAAAGAGCTGAAGAGAGAATTATGAACAGGAAGATAGAGATGAAAAAACTATCCAGAGTGCAGCAGAAAGAGACAAAGAGATGGGAAATATGAAAGAGAGGTTAAGAGACATAGGAGAGGTAGAGAAAAGATCTAACAAATGGGCAATACATAGATTCTACACCTAGCATCAATTACTTTTTCTAATTTTTTGTTTCTTCATTTAAGTCTTATTTCTTAGCTACAGGGACTAAATTTTTTGTCTTAAACAATGGCATAATTTTTAGAAACAGAGCTTGGGTTCGATTTCACTTTTTTTTAAATCTTAAAGTAATGAATTTTGACCATCAACAAAGCACTGTTAAATTATCTTCACTCTCTTTTATTACCACTTTAAAATCTTGAATAAAATGAAACAGTAATATTAGTTTAAAAATTAGACAGTATATTTTTTGTATTTATAGTTATTATATACTGAGTGCTCACTATGTTACTAGAATTTTACCATACATCATTTTATTTAAATAATACATCAAGCTGAAGCATAGAGTAGTTACATTTTTCGTGTGTGTGTCTTAGGCCCATATAGCTCAAGAATAGAAGAATTAAGATTTAATCAAACCTACCTGACTCCAAATTTAGTTCTCTCATGTCCTGACACCTAGTTAAACAGGTGTTGACTTTCACATTAGGGAAGGTTATATGTTTATTCAAATAATTCTGCCTTTCGTCCTTTTATCTGACCATTTATTTCATCTCTCTTTCAAAATGATCTTTAGATATAATTTCTTGCCTGTCTAAGAAAACCCGTGTTTTCTTAGATATCCTTGACCAGATATTTTTATTTTCTTTGTTTTCTTTTCTCATCAATTCTTATGTTACCCTACTTAGCTCTTCCTGGCTTATCCTCTTCTACATTTGAGCCAACAGCCTCAAGATCTTCAGAAAAATTTTGGAGCTGAGAGACTCTAAGTAGAGATGTGCATGGGCTGGAGTGGAGCTGTGTGGGACTAGGTGACTCAACTCTGAAAAACATGGTTATGTTTCTGTAGATTAGAGCACATCTAGAAGCAAACCAGCTGGTACAGTTCAGCTGTGCACTGCCTCACTGCTGCAATTTTACAATAGGATGTAATTATCCCAGTGCCTTAAAAATATCTGGCCTAAAGTAGAGAATTTTGGTATGTATCTCTCTGGTAAGTATTATAAACCAAAGCAAAACAATGATCAAACAGTTGAATGCTTATGCTTTGCTTATGAATTCCCAAAACTGTTTCATAGCCCCACAATTTTAAGATTAAATGTACAAACATTCATTGCCACATCATTTTCCTTCTGGAAGGGCATTGGTCACAGCAGGGACTTTGAGAATAAACTGGAGCAGTTGAAATTATTTCAATAGTCACATTTGTTAAGAGCAAAAACAAGAGTTTTACATGCTAATGTCTGAAGATGTTTTTTCAGTTTGATATGAAAGTGGTGGTAGTGTTGGGGGAAAGTTAGCATATTTAAAGGTGTTTATGTCTGAAATAATAATCCCAATGAACTCTTTTATAACAGTATGTACCAGTCACTTTCGTGTAAGTTCTTTATATATATATATATTATCATTTAATCCTTATAACAATCACATGACATAGATATTTTTTCTATCCCATTTTATGGATGAGGAAGATTATCATAAAGGTTAGTAAGTATTGGTATCAGGATTTATACACTGAGAATTTTATTTGTGCTCTTAGTCCACCACACTAGACAGGTAATCCTTTGATTTCTATTTATGTTTAAACAGCACATTGCCCATAAAACATGAAGAGACACTCATTTCTTTCTAGTAGAGCTCTTATATTCTATAATTATTTGTATATATTTATTTAATTAGTCCTCTTAGAATCAAAGCTTAGGCAGTATCCTAGTCATTACCTAGTTTAGTGACTTATAGATAGTGAGCACACAATAAATATCTGTACTTTGAATAAATTTTAACAGTGATTAAATTTACCTTCCAAACCCCCAGAGACTTTAAGGTAGTTATATAAATTTAATTTGTAGTTGTTTCAGATTTATAACAGCAGTGACTTTTGAGTCATTTTTGGTTTTTATTTTAAACACTTAACATGAAAAAGAGAGGTAAATATGTCTCTGTACTATTAAAAGTCATGTTTACTGAATGTTAATATTATGTTTTTAAGGGTTCTTAAATTTGAGCTATTCACACTTTTCCTGAAAAATAATACAGAGTAAAGCATCTTTTGCTTGTCCTGTATTACTTTCTTCATGGTTTAAGTAGTACTTTCTTATTCTAGTATGCTGTGATTCCTAAGACACACCCTAGGAAATTCGGAAGGTTCAGAGCATACCCCTTACCTCTGAGATAAAGGTCCTAGAAAACAACAAGTATACCTGCCTCTCAGCATGCCTTGATGCCTCCTTCAGAGACAGCTCACAGTCTGATAGATCATTGATCTTCTCCGTTATGGCATTTTTGTTCCTAATTGCACTCTTGTTTACTTTAAGAGCTAAATCTTTTACTGTTTTCCACTTCTGCTTGAGAAAACATTTTTATAGCTTTGGGACCAAATTTTTTTTTTATTATTATCTCATTTTAATGTCTCTCTTCAGTGGTATTGTTGCCAGCTGAAGCCATGATGTTGCTGGTAGAATTTGGGAGAAATTTGCTATGGGCAAAGCAGAACCTTTTTCTTTTCTCCCAGAACTAAAGAAATGAGTCATTTGCTTTTTCTTTTTTACATTTGCTCTGTTAAACCATAAGAAAGTCAGTTGAGTTTATAATTTAACCTTCAATTGCTTCTAAAATGAAAGAGTGCTAGGTCACTAAGTATTAGTTTATTTCTGGTAGTGGAAACAATAAATGTTTTTTGTTTGTTTGTTTTTGTTGTTATTTTGATTGAGTATAAAAAGAATGGAGGGAAGCTAGAGGTAGAAATTTGCCGCCATGTACAAGAAGCTAAATTTTGGAAAAGTATTCACAGAACCTGTGATATAGGTATTTGCTTAGATAGTTTTAAATGCTTTCTTATAAGTTCCTAGGAGGAAGGGTGTTGTGCATTTTTACGTATGTATCTTGAAAAGTTTTGTTCTACAAAGGTGGTGTTTTCTAAAGTACGATCTGTGGAATACCACAGCATGTTTTCTTAAAATTATTTTCTTCTCATTCAAATACTGCAACTTCAGATTTTATTGATTTGACTTAATGGCATTACACAAAACTATACCTTAAGTGAAAAATTTAAACAATGAATTTCTTCTGTAAGCCTGCTGAATAAACTCTGGCAAGATAACATTTGCTTGTCTATATATAAAAATGGGCTGATTCTTGGTGCTCATGATTCACCATATCAGAAGAGTTTGCTTTATGGTAAATGGTTTCCTGCTTTGGTTACCTGCATGGTATATTTTTGAGTTTTGAAATTCTTTAGGTACAAAATACATCTGTGCTTTGCCACACTGAAAACAAAAATCAAAAGCTGGAGGCAAAAGTTCTTATGTTTTATAAGAGGGGGTGGTGATGCACACTTACCGTGTTGACTAGTGTTTAGACATTATCAAATCCTCCATACTAACCTTATTCTCGTTATAGTCTGCTAACCTACAAGCATCCAAACTGTATTTATAACTTCTGCCTTTCTAGAGGAGAAGCAAGGAAAGAAATAATCTGTTTCTCAATGAAATATGTGAAGAGACTAGCTAATTTATTTTCTTGAGAACAGCTGAAGGTGGTTTCCTGAAACTTTAATCTGGGCATCTCATTCTCTGTAAACTCACTCTGAAGTCAGAATAACAGAAAGGGAGATAGAGAAAACCTTACTCAAGCAATTATTTCCCTTATTCTGCAAGTATTGAAACAGTAAAATAATTTTCTTAGCTTCTAGAAAATTGATCATATCATGTATGAATGAATCTAACAATGAAGATTAAAAAGTGTCATTCGGTTATGAAGCCCATGCCCTAGACAAGATGTTTTTCTTCTTTGCTTTTCTATATATATCTGAGTGACAAAATAATGTGGAGGTTTCAGTTGATCCATTTCTGCTCTCAATTAATTGCAATGATCAAAAGATTAGTTATGCTGGTATTCACGGATAATGCATATTTATTTATTATGGATCTAGTAGGATGGCAAATTCAGTTTTATAACCCAGTGGAGTTTGAGAAGTGTGGCTTTATTCAATATTGTTCTTGAATTCCGTGATGGCCCATCTGTGTAAATAATCTCATCAACTTCTTGTGTGAGCCCATCCTTGACGAGTTCCTCATATGGATGCTTAATGAAAAAAATGTACTATGCTTTTGTCCTTGTCCGTGGTGTCAGAACACATGAGATATTTGGTACAACTGATAAATAAAGCTTCTGCTGTAAGAGAAGGCCCAGCAACATTTTGTCTGGATGAGTAAGCAGCTAGTGCATACTACCTTTCACAGAAAAAAGACAATCCTGAGCCCACATGAAGGACATATTTATTGACGGTCATGTCTAGTGATTTTGTTCATGTGGAAAGTATGCCTCAAAGTTCAGAGAACTGACCTCCGTGTCTCAAGTCTTCTTGACTTGAATTTCCTTAATTTTCCGTGGAGACATCTTTTAACACCTGTCTCCAAAGATGCATTTATACTATCCATGATTAAACTTATGCTAAGATATATTTGAATCTAGAGTTTCTGAATTAAAGCAATAAGCTGTGGATGTTTATATAAAATACTCTGTAAATATAGTTAGTTGTGCCCTAATTTACTTCCTTTTAAAGTCATTTACAAAAAAAAGTCACTTGACTACACACGTTTTAGAAAAAAAATTTGAAAATCTGGAATCTCGTTTTAAAATCAAATAACTTTACTCTTTAGACATGGTATTATTATTAAATTAAAAAGTATTATATTCTTAGGTCAGAACCCAATTATTTCTATTATTTCCTAATATTTTCTAATTATTTACCTTTCTAAAAATATCAACTCTTTTAAATCTAAATAATGGTACAGAATAATTAAATATTTAAACATTAATTAGCCTGATGAATTATAAAAAGATTCTGTTGCATAATTTGGGATTATTGAAATTTAAGCTTGGATTTGTGTGCCTTTGTTTTGTATAATTATATAGAGCCTTAAGATACTACCCTAGGCTTCTTCGTTTTTTTTTTTTTTTTATTATTATTGTGCGTGAGTGTGTGTGTATAATTTAAAATTATTAGGCCATTATCTTCTTCCCAAAAGGAATACCAGTGAGGTATTGGTAGAAGACTGAGAAGTATTACTTTGGGACTCCAGCTTCTTTTGGCTTGGTTATTAAGCTTGTAAATGATATTTTATTTTTCTGGGATAACTGTACTTTCTGAATGTTCTGTTGATGATACGTAATAGTTCAAAATTATTCTTTAAAAGGGAATATGCAGAGACATTTTCCCATTTCTAGAAAATCAGTTCTTCATAACATACAAACAAATTTTCTCTGGAAACATAAAGATTACACAAAAGTGCCTGTCCTCTTACATAGTTTATCTTTCTCCAGTGCCACTTTCAGTGGAGCTACACTTGATGGTGTTCCAGCTTGCGTACAGAGTCAGCAAGGAGTCTGTACATGGATATCCGATTTTTAGAGACATATCTCTTTATGACCTTAATATAAATACCCAGAGGTCATTTTATTGTTAAGGCTATAATTTTTAAAATATTTCTTTCTTTTATTAAGGCTATAATTTAATGGCTAAATGGATGAGATTATTTAAGAAAAAGTATTAAGAAATATTGAAAATATTGTGGCAAATTTATAAAAGAGAATAGTGAGTTTGGAACTCATAAAAGAGAAGTAGATGAAAAGTAAAATCTGTATCTAGTTTTATAGAATTATTTTCTTTCTGGCATCCCCACCTGAGTTTGTCTCTAGAAAACAGGAGAAATATTTTCCAAGGGTTAGTCTTTGTCTCAAATAGTTCTGCTGTTATACTTATTTACTGTTTTTTTTTTTTGTTATCATTTTTGTAATATTTCCCATAGTGCATTTACTTAGTTATCTAGTTTAACAGACATGTATTGATTATCTATTCATGTAGCAAAATGCTGGATTTTGCAGGACACTACCCCTCCCCTCATAACTCCTAGCGGTATGGCAAATATTTGTTGTTATATTAAAATTCTCAAAATAAGACAGATGTACTCTATGTCAAAATGTAAAAGTAGATATAAAAACAAGTCCTAATGGAAATTGTAAGAGCAATTTTAATTCTGACTTGAATTTGAAAATATTTCTTAGAAAAAAGTGATATTAGTAAAGACTTAAGTCATAGTAGAGTTAAGTCTTGATTTGGGTCAAGTTAAGTGATTTCAGGCATGAAGAACTTGTAAAAAGGCAAGGTTAATGGGAAGTTCAGGGAGACCAGAGAGAGGGCTCTTTCCATAGTCTCTCAAAAAGCAATACAGGCCAGAATCTGGAGAAGAATAAAGAACCAGATTTAAGAAAATACTATTCTCATAAGAATCACATGCACATTCATTGTTTTCTTTCAATAAGTCAAATAAAAAATATAAAGGAACTATCAGATGCTGCATATATTTTATATACCCCAATTTATATATATATATCAATACACATAATAAAAATAAAATTAAAAAAAGAAGAATTGGAAAGAAGAATGAATTTAACCATATGACTAAAATTTGCTTATGCTTTACTTTATAGATAACTTTCAAATATTTGAATATTTGGCATTTTGATTATTAGCTGAAAAAGCAGAAGTTTAGATTATTCAGAAAATATGTAACTTAATAATTTATTAGAGGTTAGTGTACTCTAATTTGCAGACAAAATATCCAACTGTCACTAAAATTATATTACAATAACATAATCGTTGTTTGCATAACAAACCATATTTACTTGTTTGTAGCATTCAACTAAATCCAGCAATGCCTTTTCAAGAACTACCATGTCATCTTCTCTATTAGACAGAAATTGGGGGAGTATTTTGTATTCAAAATGTATCTAGACCTAACTTGTATTGATTCTGTTGAGTATTTACTTTGTGACATTTGCTAGCACAATATTATAAGAGACTTATTTATGTAGCACATTTGACATGCTTTGTTCACTAACATTAATTCATGTTGTATTTTTCTTAATAAGCTAAATTTCATATGGGTTTCCAGCTGTGATAGTTTAACTTTAACAAGGAAAAATTGTCCTACAATAAGTGATGAGGACACCATTTGTTGGCTGGTATTCAAAAAAACACAAATGGTATTGGCACATTGTGCAATTATTTTACAGTCTATTCTCAAATTCTAAAGTGATTTTGGGATTAAAGAATATTTAGAATTATTTTTTACAAACAAATGGTGTTTCCTGAATTCTTTAAATGAATTAGTTTTACTCATTCAATACTGTTACTGGTTTGGGGCATGTCAGCCTTCCATTTGGTTCAGAAAGTACATTTTCTATATAAATATATATACATTTATAAATATATATACATATATATACACACACATATCTCAATTGTTCTTAAACCATTGCTTTGCTAATGCCTTAAAAGTTTAATAGGAAACAGTATGTGCATTAATACTCTGATTTTTAAAAGAAAATTATTATTCATAAGCTCTTAATTATTTAAAGAGTTACTCCAAATGTCTGGCTAATTCAATTCAACTTATTTCATTTCTTCTCTATCAGATAAGTTATACACACACATATCTCAATTGTTCTTAAACCATTGCTTTGCTAATGCCTTAAAAGTTTAATAGGAAACAGTATGTGCATTAATACTCTGATTTTTAAAAGAAAATTATTATTCATAAGCTCTTAATTATTTAAAGAGTTACTCCAAATGTCTGGCTAATTCAATTCAACTTATTTCATTTCTTCTCTATCAGATAAGTTTATTTTATATTAAAAAAAAAATGGTAGCACTAAAATACTCCTAAAAGTCTCTACAGATAGATCATGGAATAAAGAGTTTTATATCATCAAGATTAAGATAAGATAAATACAAAATTTATGTAAAACATGGAGACTAACTTAAATGAGATCAATTTTAAGGCATCTTAGGTTAGCAATTTTCCCAAAGACCTCTATTTTTGAATAAAAATCTCAAGTAAGTTTTCAAACATACAGAGAATAATAACAGGTATCCATGTACTCAAGACTGAAATTTAATAAACGTCATTTTTGTTATTATCATTATCATTAAGACCCAAATTTAACAAACATTATCATTTTTTTAATATTATTGTCTCTTCCTCTCTTCCTAGAGATAACCATTAAGCAGACATAACTTTATCTATGTTCATTCTCTCTGCCTGAAATATTCTTGCCCAGTTATCAACATGACTTGTTTCTTATTTTGATTCATGTCTCTGCTCAATTGTCAATTTATTAGAGAAATCTTCTTTGATTATCTTAATAAATGTGAGAGTCCATCTCCCATAACACTCTCTATCCCTTTATCCTGCTTTGTTTTTCTTCAAGCAATAATCAGTACTTGGCATGATTATATTAAGCTGTTTCTTTGTTTATCAACTGCCTCTTCTGGCTAGAATGGAAAGTACATGAAAGCTTATTTGGTTTATTCTTTGCATCATTTTCAGTCACTTTAATGATGCCTGATACAGCAAGCACTCAATAATTGTTAATTTTACAAATAGATCGATCTTTAAATTTACCTTAGTGTACTATTTTTCCCCTAAAGTGTTTGTACTTTTATACACATTCCCACTAGAATGTTTGAGAGATCTTGTTTCTTCATATCCTTAGCTATACTTCGTATATTAAATTCTCCAATTTTTTGCCTGGTTTATAGCTATGAAATACTATTTTACTGTTTTAATTTGCATTTCTTTATTAGTGAGATTTTTTTTTTTTCCTGTTTATATCCTTTGCTCCTTTTCCACTGTGGTCTTCATTTTTAGATTTGTTTGATTATTTATGTAATTATTGGTTAATGAGAGTTTTTTAAATTTTATTTTGGATACTAATCTTTGGTAGCTAATAAGACTAATTTATCTTTTAATTTATGATGTCTTTTATCACACAGATGTTTTTAACTTAGATATAGTCTATATGTCCATTTACTCTTTTACACTTTATGCTTTTTTGTTTTGTGTATCCTTCTTTACCCCAAATTCTTAAAGGTATACTTTAACATTTTTTCTTAATATTTTTAAAGTTTTGCATTTTATATTGTTATTTAATTCATTTGAATATTTTTGTTGTTTCCTTTTTATATTGTTATGTAAAATGTAATTTCATTTTTGTTTAGATAATCAATCTTCTCAGTGCTATTTATGGAATTCCCCACCTTATTCCTACTCTCGAAATACTGTCTTTGTTAGCTGTCACTAATATCTGCTTTAATACATTTGCAGTCCTTTATTCTGGTCCCTGGTTTATATATACATATATACAT